>NW_027094098.1:16940707-17540707 GCF_029207755.1 Chamaea fasciata | reverse complement strand
GGCAAATCATAGATCACTGCCTGCTCTGGACATAGCTCTGAGCAGAGGACATCAATCCCAGCCCTGCTCAGCACACACAGTTAATCACTGGAGTTAATCCCACAAACAGAAGTTCTAAATAAAGAGAAGAATGACAGTTTTAAGCTGTTATTATTCTTTTTTCCAGACACTGAACTGCTGCTGTGTGTAGGAGCAGCATTCTACCCTTCAGAGTAACCCACCTCTATGTAAAGGAACACCAGGCACTGACACTTCACTGACTATACAAAACAACACACTTCATTAAGGGTTTTAAATCTTCTGCTTTAGTCTTAATTAACCCCCAATTTCATCAGTGCATAAATAATGGAATATTACGTCTATGTGAAGTGGTATTTACTTTCTAACCTATTAGTGTAAAAAGTGCTGAATTATTGACGTGAATAATTAGCTGCTCACACAGATCACCTTTTCCCCCTTCTCCCTATCTGTGTAACGTTTCCCCTTAATTGAGTCTCTAAATCAAGCCATGCACAGGCTGGGAGCTGCTTTGATGCAGTTTCTGGCAATAGAATTTGCTGGGAGAGGGACTAAACCCTGCACTTTTATTGCAATATTTCAAAACCCCACACCAAAGCACTCAGCTCTCCTGGGCAGTTTTAGCCATGGTGAGCTCTGTATTATGCAGCTGTTGTGCAGTGAAAAATCCAGTAAGTGTAGCCAACACTTCCAAAGGACAGACTGAGCAGAAGCAACCCCTGGTGAAAGCAGAATGCCTGGAAAGCCCAGGGGAGTTGGGATAACAACACACATCCAACACAGACACCGTGAAGGACAAAGCTGAGCCTGAGAGGTGAGGAATTACCTACAGTGCAGGGGGTTCAAGAGCCTGGGGTGGCCTGAACTGGAAAAAAAGTCCCAGAAAAAGGAGCTATTTGAACTACATCAGTCATACTGGAACACTGAGGGCAATAACCAGTGAGAGAAGCAGCAGTGATGTACAGAAGAATTCTGGGACACAACATTTTGCATCTTCTTTGTAAGTATGTAAAGAAACTTGGAGGGACAGTAAAAACAAAGGTGATCTGCAATGGGAGATAAAACAGTGCCACAGCAGGATGCATCTGCCCGCAATTTTAACTTAACCTTTAAAAAACAACAATTATCCAGAAGCCTGAGAAGGGGCAGGTGCAGAATAGGCGAAGTCAAACTGCCTGGAGGGCAAACAAGCAGATGATGGCAAGGAACATCCCAGCTCCCCTGCCCTGTTCATGCATGCACCTCATACAGGGCAAGGAGAATGGAAGGGGCAGCGAGGAACAACAGCTGGGTGAAAGGACATCCCTTAAAGATGTGCCGGACACAGCCAAGTTGTCCTACCTCTAAAATGGGAACAGCTGTTACAGCTCTAAGAATCTCCTACCTCAAGAGACTCCCAAGACATTAAAAAGCCCGTAGATCCACAGAGTGATGCAATTAGTATCATTAGCAAATTCTTCCTAACATTTACATTCGTTCCTTTATAGTTCAATTTGTCTGTTATGAACAGCCTGTAGCTGGATTTTATAACCTAAATTAAATGTTTAAACACACTGAAAGCAATGCAGAGACCTGGGCCCTAAAGTTTAATGTGTTTGACAAGAAAAAATACACAAACTGAGATTAGGCACTCCAGAAAGCATCACAAAATACTTGCAGAACACATCCCTCTGGAGTGGCTGAAGACTGAACTCGATGAGATGGAGCACAATAAAATGTTTACAGCAAAGACCTTCCAACAATACAGAGCAACACCCATCCAGTTGCTCACTCATATTTTATTTACTGAATACTGAAATTTTTTTTCAGAAAGGCACAGACACAGCAGGAGCAGCCTGAGTGCTCAAGCACAACAGTGTGCATTCCTAGGTCTTACAGTTTAGATTACATGTAATTTTCTTATTAGTCACAGCCAAAGTGTCTCAAACATAATTAACCCAAAACCTGTCTAAATCAATCCAAATCCATTCAAAATAATGTGTTCCCACCTCATTACACAGCCTGCTAATCTATTCAAGCCTTCAAATTTATTCCTGAAAGATAATGCATGCAGACACAAAATGCAATATAGTTGTTAATTTCAGAAACCTTCTTCCCATTATGATCTCATTTACTTTTGCAGCACAAACAAGGGTAGATTTGGGCATTGTATCAAAAGTGGTGATTCACTGAACAGGCTCCTTCCCTGACAGCCACCCCTGAGCAAACGTCCCAACAACAGCTCCATGATGTGAAACACATTTTCTTGCACACTTTGAAATACAAATGTTTTTAAATCGACCTTTCTCACTTTGCAGCAGTTGCACAAAACCAGCTGTAGCTGCTGTCAACCCAAAAATGGCTGACGTCTCAACCTTCTCCTACCACTCAGAGAAAAGGAAAAAAGCCACTCAAAACCAGAATGGTTTCTCTCTCCTTTTATGAAACAAGCATGAAATACTTGGAGTTTCAGCATGTTATTATCAAACTGAAGCCAAACTTGCATGTGCTGCACACAGGCTGCACAGAAAGAAAATGTATCTTGACAGGTTGCCACGCAAGGGATGTTTTGCATTGAAAAATTACTTTCAGGGAACTAAATGTGCTGGCCAAGGTTCACTTCCCCAGCCTCGCCATGCTGGTTTAAGAGAGAGTATGGTCACATCTGCCTTTCAAATGTAAAACAATCCTCCTTCTTTTTGATACTTTGCACACATGGGTTTGGCACATATTTAAAATTCTTTATATAAAAAAGTCTTACCCAAGGCATAGGACTTGCTACTTCCAATAGGAATGAGCAGTAAAACCACCACAAAAGTCAAGTTTTCAAAGCTAACCAGAAACCTACCCAGATTTGTCAAAATTATCTAATGACCAAAGCAGGACACATGAATGTAATCACTAACATTTGTGAAGCACCAGCCAGCTAATGGCATGTGCCTACATTAAGCTTTATGTGTAGCTTCTTAGGTTAAAAGAAATCTACACTTCTTAAAACTTAAAACCTAATAATGTCTTCTGATATTATGTGGCTACAGAAAGCAGTATTACAAATCCCAGTCAAAATACAATTCATCTTCCCTATAAGATGCTGATTCTCATGAAGCAAACACAAATCCTAAGTCACACCTTTGAGCTGAGCCCAAAACTTGCATCCTCTGACAAACCCACCTGACAAAACTGAATTGAAACGTTTTATGTTCACACAGACAGAACTTCACTAAAGTTCTGTTCATCAATTCTGCAGTCTCATACAAGCATGTACACTGTGATCACCTCACAAGATCTTAAACAGTCCTAATCAGATTTGTTATTATCCTGCATGAATCAGTTAGATAAGGTGGGATCTCTTGCATCAAATAAAAAAAATAATGTTCCTCTGCTCATAAGGAAGAACTGAAATGATAATCATGGCCTGTTTCTTACAATCCAAATTCAAGCCCCCCACACTGCTTTCAGTTTAGCCTGGATCAGGCCTTTTAAGCCCAGCACAACCCACCACCTGATGTCTTTCCAACCAGGCAAGCATCACCTCCACTTTGAACCACTCAAGTCACACTCTCCCCACAAAAATTCTTATTTTATGGATCCCCTCGCCTGAATAAATTTTAGTAGTAACTAACATCACACACAACCTTTCATCAAGTGGCTGAACAGGACCCACAGAATTGTGCTTCTCAGTTATACAAGCCCCTGCTGGGGCCAATGGTGCAGGATGACGAGGGAAAAAAACAACTACCAAGCCCCACAAACAAAATTCTGAAGAAAACGCACACTTTGAATACTAAATTCCTCTTTCTTTTTTTTTTTTTTTGCTGTTGTGTTGCAGACCTTGTAAAAAGGACTTGCAAAGTCAACAAATAATCAAAAAGTTAGATAACGTCAGATTGTGAAACATGAAGATGCCACTGAAAAGCGCATTGAAGTGGAATGGTTGTTTACACTCGCTGGCAGTTCCATACTTCCCGGGCTCCCTCCTTCAGTGTTCTTCTTGATTTCCATGATAATCACAGAGATATGCCTTAAAGAAAAATGACTTCAGGAGGTACAGTTGCTAATGGAAATAATCCTGCTTTAATACCAGCATTTGAATTCTGTCCGTGGCCCACTCGCAGCCCCAGAAAACATCTCCTGCATTCAGTGGGGTAACAATGCTGGGGGGAAACCAACTGCTTTAATAAGTTAAGGAGTAAGAGCTCAAGAAACAGGAATAGTCTTTCATTCAGAACATCTCTGTGAAATCACGAATCAGAGACACAAAGACATACCAAGTTAATTAGATATATGAGGTCACACTGACCATAACATAATTGGAATGCAAAGGGGAAAACAAGTCCTCCACCCACTGAAAGCTGCCCTTTCTCAACTAATTAGTTTTTTAAAAAATACCCTGCCTGTAAGGTGCTGGGAAAGGAAACACACCACACCACGAATTAAATCACCTTTAAAGTTCTGCTAAATTGATTTACATATAAAAAAACCTTCAAAACAAAAAGCTCGAAAGCTTGTAATTTGCCAGTGCCTCCGCAGTTTGGAGCCCACTGGCAGCACAGGGCAATGACGTGCCGCCTTCCCTTTTCCCTGGAAAACCCGCAAAGCGCAGCTCCCGAGGTGACAGCAGCCCCCTGTTCCGGACGGCGGGTACCACAGCGCCCACGGCACCTCCCAAACAAGGCCAGAACTCATGGAAAAGCCGCTACTTCAGAAGCTGCTCCCGCAGAGGAGGGAACACCCAGCTCGGGCACAAGGGAAAAACCTTTCGGGGCATCTCTAGCAACTGCGCTGCCAGGGGAAACACGCAGGGAAAAGTTTGTACTTGTGAACCTCAGCAGCTCGCACAGAAGTCTTCCATCACCGATCACCAGCGGGGGAAGAACATCAGGGAGAGAGGAGTTCCTGACGCACCGGCACCAAAGCGACACCGCCGAGGGGACGCGCGGGGCGGGCGGGTCACGCGTGGGGCTGGGCACGGGCAGAGCAGCCGGGGGATTCCCGAGGGCCGGGGGATTCCCGAGGGCAGGGGCCGCGGGATGGAGCTGCCCCGGTTACCTGGCGCTGGCGCTGCCGCCGCCCGCGGGGCTCCTCCTCGGGGGGCTCCGGCCGAGGCGCGGCGGGCGGCGGGCGGCGGCGGAGGGCGCGGGCGGCGGGGCCGCGCTGCCCGCCAGCAGATAGAGCAGCAGCAGCACGGCCAGGCACAGCAGGGCCGCCGCCACCTTGCAGGGCCGCCGCATGGCCGGCTCAGCACGGCCGCATGGCCCGGAGCGCCCCGCGGCACGGCCGGGCCAGCAGCGCCGCACGGCCGCGTCCCGCCGGCCGCATCCCCACAGCCCGGCCCGAGCGGGGACGTGGCCGCACAGCCCGGCCCGAGCGGGGCGGGACGGGGCGGGGCGGGCCGCGCCTACCGTACTGCCTGGAGTAGCTGCCCGGCCCCAGAGCGCCCGGGCACGCCGGGACACCGGGCTGTGCCACGGTCCGGGTGCTCGCGTACAGCCAGGAGGGCCAGGCACGGACCGCGGGTACTCACAGGTAGCTTTGGTTTCACCGGTGGGCAGTGCTGGAAGAGCGTGAGTGTGTACAGCGAGGTGATCAGGAGAAAAAGGGGAAGCTCGTCTCGACAGAATCACAGAATCACCAGGTTGCAAGAGACCTACAAGATCAAGTCCAAGTCATGCCCGAACATTTCAACTAGACTATGGCACCGAGTGCCACATCCAGTCTTTTCATAAACACATCCAGGGATGGTGACTCCACCACCCCCCTGGGCAGACTATTCCAGTACTTTATCACCATTTCTGTAAAAAACTTTTCCTTAATATCCAACCTGTATTTCCCTTGGCACAGCTTGAGACTGTGTCCTCTCGTTCTGTCAGTTGCTGCCTGGAGAAAGAGACCAAGCCCCACCTGAGCACGGCCACCTTTCAGGGAGTTGTGGAGAGTGATAAGGTCACCCCCGAGTCTCCTTTTCTGCAGGATAAACATCCCCAGCTCCCTCAGCCGTTCCTCACAGGGTTTGTGTTCCCAGCCCCTCACCAGCCTCGGTGCCTCCTCTGGACACGCTCAAGGGGTCTCAACATTCTTCCTAAACTGAGGGGCCAGAGCTGGATACAGCACTCAATGCCCTTCCTAAACTGAGGGGCCAGAGCTGGATACAGCACTCAATGCCCTTCCTAAACTGAGGGGCCAGAGCTGGACACAGCACTCAATGCCCTTCCTAAACTGAGGGGCATGGCAGCGCGTTTCCTCTGCCAGTGCCGGCAGGGAAGCCCGAGCCTCCCTCCGCCTTGCAGCCCCAGCTTATCACCTGCAGACAGTACACGCCCCTCATTCCATCTGCACCGAAGGCAGGTAAATGATCAAATGCAATACTTGTAGAACTGTGAAGGAACAAGGCGCTCACTCACTTGTGGGTGGCTTTGTCCCCATGTGACCCATCCGAGCCAGTCTGCTGGGGAACATCAGCAGGAATCACACAACACTGAACTTCACAGAAGTAAATCCTGCTTGGGGTCATAATCTGATTTACGACCTTGAAATGCACAGAATGATGGAAATACAAGGATTCTTGCTGCCCCATGGAGCTGGAGTACAAGCTGTGCAAAGAATGGAGACACCAGTGTTGGAAAGGGGAGAGCAGGGAAAGTGGAGCCTCGCAGGTTTAGTAGTGGAGGAACCTCATGTGTTCCTGATGGAGCCACTGGAAGTGACACTGGCATTCATTTGGCCCTGGAACTGTACAGCCGGTCCATTTTACACTGCTCACACCACGTGCCTTCACCAATGGTATCCCAAAATGTACTTTCCCTTACCGTCAGTGCAAATGCAATGAACAACTACTGTTTCAAGAGTTTCATCCAACTCGGATTGTGGCCAGACACGAAAATGTAAATTACTTCATGCTAAGAGAAAATAGCAATACTAAATGAGAAGCTACAGAAAAACCACAATGCATAAACATATGCTCTTTCCCGAGAATATGTGCACTATAATAAAACCCTACCAAACTTTGTACTCAATGAAAAAGAGTACCAGTGCTGAAAGCATCAGGCTGCTCAAATGTGTGATTTTTGTATCATCAATACAATCACTTTCTTCTCTAGATGTGTCAATTAAGCCCTCTTAGTAATTTTGTTTTGGATTACCATTTCCAAGGTTGCCAGATTTACTCGTTATTAGCGATGTAGAGCCATTTGTGCTTATCAATTGCAAAGCTTCATGTTTCTATTTCTCAAGCAAACAGGAAGTTGTCCTAATTACTTGCCCAAACCTTTTTGGATTATGCATTTTAATTCTTCTGGGTTTTATTAAATATATACCAGCCAAATTCCCTTCATCAGAAAGACGCAGTCTTTGTACATTTCCAAAGAAAACTTTTTCATTACAGTTCTGAAAAAAATCAGTATGTACTTTACAGAAGAAAGCAATACCCGTTCCTTAGAGATGCTACTTCATCCCTTACTTGGATGGAAAAGCAGAATGGCTGATGCACCCCTTTTTCACTAAAATCAATATGGAAATAGTTCTTTTACAAGGAAAGTATTAGCACAAAAAAAAAAAAAGGCTGGGAGTTCTTAGGCTCTAAAAAATAACTGAGGCAGTTTGACAAGAGTAAATTCTCTGATGAAACTTTTTTATCTTTAACAGGCTTGCCCTGAAAATTTGAACTTATCTGGAGAAGATGGTGCCTACTGGTTCATAATCGAGCTTCCTGTCCAATATACTTATTACAGATTACTTTGTAAGGTCCAAAAGTTAATTAGTGCTGAAGTTCTCTGGAAATGCATCAGAAGTTTCTCAGGACATGACTGAGGCCTCCATCCAAAGCAAATCAGCATTTGAAATTAGATATCATTAACTTCTTAACACAAAAAAAAAAAAAAGCTTTTTATATGCCATGCATCTTCAATTTCTGCATGTGAAAAACTGGGACACTGAAAATTAAAACCATCCATCAATTTTAAATCAGTGGGGAGAACTATCTATTTTGAAGCAAATTATTCAATTTTTGTGCAGCACTTGAATTGCTGGTTCAGTTCAGTACAAGAGTAAAGAAGTTTTCTCAAAAGCAGATGTCATATTCAGTGTTCAGTGGATTTCTAGCCTAGAAGATTGTCTACTTTTTTTTTTTTTAAAGAAAACTTTTTTAGAAGAGGTTACATAATTATGCTTTTTCCCTCCAGGAAAAATATTTGAATGCATTTCAGAAGGGGCAGCAAGAGAAAGGCAGCAGCATTTTAAAATGCAGAGAATTATCTAGAACCAGAACACCTCTCACGGTCCAACAGCAGAGAAATTAGATTAAGCCTACATTAGGTGATATCTTTAATAAATTACAGCTTTTAAGCCAACCTTTCTGCTCTCGGATCTTGTTCTCCTGCATGCTCTATTTACTTTGATCCATCAGGATCTGTCCTCTGTTCACCCTGTCAATGTTTGCATTAATCCAGTATCTTAGGAGAGCTTTAGGTAATCGGGAATTCCTACTCTGACAGTGCTCGTGGGGTCACTCTTCTGTTTACTCATCTTCTACCTTATCTGCAGCAAAGGAGAAGACAAGATGAGTGTAAACATAACAGAAATAGCACATTTGTTCACAGGAATTAGTACTGGATTAACCAGTGAAAAGAAACAAACCATCTCCCCAGCACACTCAAGTTCAATTTCCTCACTCCTTTATGAAAAGCAGCTGCTGAAATAGAATATGCTCAGTCTGTGCAAGATGCTTTAGGCAATCGCAGGTAAGAATTCATTCCACTTGTCCAGATGACGGATTATGACTTTCACCCCAAACGACCTAGCTTTACACACTTACACCGCCCACATCCACACTGACTGTTAATCACTCCCTTCCCAACAACTCCTGCGAACACCAGGAAACCTCGCCAAATTTACGGGCAGCAAGAATCCACAGCAGATCTTCAGGCCGCCGCAGGTTTCCCGCAGAGGAGCGGAGATGTAAACAGCGATCAGGAGCAGCGATATAAACAGCGAGCCGCGGGGGCGGTGCCGCAGGGCGGGGCGGGCGGCGCTGAGGGGCGGCCATGAGGGGCGGCCATGAGGGGCAGCGGCTTCAGCGGGGCGGGCCCGCCCCGAGCGCGCATGCGCCGCTCCGCCCCGGTGCGGGCGGGCGCGGGAAGTGGCGGCGGCGGGAGCGGCGCGGGGCTGAGTGAGTGACGCGGGCGGGCATGGCCGGAGCTCTTCCCGGTGTTATTCCCGGGATTTTCCCGCTGGCTGCCGCCTTCCCCCAGGGCTCTTTCCCCTTGCAGGGCCCGCTGCTGGGTGGCTGAGGGAGGGTTCGGCCGCAGGTGGGCGCGTGGCCCGGTGTGACGGCACCGGCGGGGGGCGGTTTGTCCAGTTCTGGGCTCCTCAGTGCAGGAAGGACAAGGAGGGAACAAAGGTGCTGAGGGGTCCGGGGCATCGCTCTCGTTAGAGGCTGCGGGCGCTGGGCCTGGCTAGGCTGGAGAAAACTCAGAGAGGCTCTCATTAACATACATAAATATCTCCAAGAGGTGTCGGAGGACGGGACCAGACTCTGTTCAGGGGTGCGCAGCGACAGGACGAGGAGTAGTGGCCGCAAAATAAACACAGAAAGTTTCGCCTCAACGTGAGGAAGAACTTTTTTCCGTGGCGAGTGGCAGAGCACTGAGCAGGGAGGCCGGGGGGTGTGGAGCCCCTCTGTGAGGACATTCCGAGCCCACCGGGGGCTCCTGTGTCACCCGCTGCAGGTGTCCCTGCCTTGCGGGGCTCCCCGGTTCCTTCTGGACCCCAGCGATTCTGTGTTTTAACTCCGAGCCTCTCCTGCATCATCCCCGGCCCTGCTCCCTCTGCCTTTCCCTAGTGCACAGCAGAGGCCGGGGAACCTGGATATTCGGGATAACCCGGGGTTTGAATGTTGTGTCCCAGTGGTTCCTCAGCTGGGAGATATCGAGCATTTGGGTAGGACCCCCCCAAGAGGGGTTTGGGGTGATTAATTCGGACCAGGGAGAGCTGGGCCTGGTTTTGGGGCTGCTGTTTGTTTATGAACCTCTGACTGGGGAAAATAAAAGTGCACACTGGTAAATCATCCCCGAAGAGTCCAAATGAGCTGTTGGTACCTCTCAGCCGTGCTTGTGGTGTTGAGAGAAGAAGAAAATCCTCAGGAAAGTGCATCAGGTGTACAGGTGTTCTACAAGCCAGGTGTTTCCTATTTAGATACAATTCCGTAAAACACCGGGCAGGTTCTCAGTCTGCAGTGGGTGGGAGTGTTGCCCCTGGAATCGGATGATATGGTGAAAGGGGATGTATTTAATATTTTATTTAAATATAATTGAATGTTATTTAATATTAATTATATTAGCATTAATATTATAATAATTATATTATTGTATATTCTTAATATATTGTTATTTATATAATATATAAATATGTATAATATAAATAGTATATAGTATATATAAATATATATTATATAGATATGTACAATATATATAATTATATGTATAATTATACATATATTTATACATAATATTATGTAATACAAAACAATTTACAGTATTGTTATATATATACTATTATTAATTAAAATAGCATTATATTAATATTTATTTAATTTTTTCATACCTGCTAAACAAGGCTGATTACCCATATGAGAAAAAGGGTGATCTGTTAATTTAGCCTTGTTAATGGTTAATGATTTCTGGCTGTTCACGAAATTGTCAGAATGGGGGCATGTTTAGTAATGATAACTGCAAGTGAGTGAAAAGTAGATATTTCCCAAATAATAATTCTGTTCTGGTTTTATTTGGTAAAATATTTTTGGTTTAAAAAGCTAGTTTTCAAAATGGTGAGACCTTTTGTAAACACACCTTCTAAAACAAACAAACCAAAACCAGAACAAAACCCAAACAATCTATAACTGGGTTCTAAATTAAACCTGAGACGAGAAGCTATTGAAAAGTCAGACAGTTGTATATTAGGTGACTAGTACTACATAAATTCCTTTTCTTGTATTAAATATGTGCACATGCTAGTGTATATACATACATATGGTTCTGAGGAATGTTACCGAAACTGTCCTTAGATCTGTTGCTCATATTCTGGCTAATATGTGTGTGAATTATAAAACACAGCTCTATTTTTTTAAGTATTACTTGTTTTTAGGATTTTTTTATAGTATTTTGTGCTCAGTTCACTTGAGAACTGCAAAGGTCTATGGTCTGCTGTGTGTGAAATTAAAAATAGCAGTTACAAAAAGCTGAAAAGTTTTAGGACTGAATTTTAGTGTGGCTTTCACGTGAAATGTACCAGGTGTTTTCCTGTACTCCAACTCTACATTCAGTTGTTTCGTTAAGGTGCAGAGAGGTGGTGCCTTCATGTTTTTGATAACACTTTGATGTTGTTGTCATCAGTGTTTTCTTCTGGGGCACATGGAGGATAATTATGTGGGAATTTGAAATGCTCTTGCTCTCATGAATTGGAAGCTACAATAATCTTTCTTTTCCTGTTTCTACAGGGCCACGCTACCAGTGTTTGCTTTTCCTGCTGGATTCATCATGATAACTCCAGCTTTTGAACTGAGCCAGGATCCAGATTTCCTTACAGTAAAAATCAGAGTGCCTTATGCCAGAGCTTCAGAGTTTGACATTTATTTTGAAGGGGAAGATTTCAAATTTTATGCTAAGCCATACTTTCTCAGGCAAGTAGTGGAAAAAGTTTCCAAAAATTGATCTTCATAGTAGGAAATGAACTTAATTTTGGTCCTGTTCTTCTTCTGCAGCTTTTATTCTGTTGACTGCAGCTCAATTCATGCAAAGATTTGGCTTTTTGGATCTGGCCTCTTTGTTCCTAGGCATTAAATCACATTAAAGGGAGTTGAAAGAAATACTTTTCTAAATTTACTGTACAATGGCTTTTTAATTTAAATGGCCAGACTGCTCTCTGGGTGTAAATTTTGCAGAGTGTGTCTTTTCTTGGGAGGAATCCAGGGGGATTGAGCTGCATGGATTCCATTACTGTGAAGAGGAGTCATGTAGTTAAGTCCTTTGTGCTGCTTTTGGAATGTGCCTTACATTTTTATAGGCTGAGACATTAACTTGCAGAATTAGTCAGTCTTTCAGTGAGGCATCTCATTTTTTTTTTTTGTCTGCAGATTGACACTTCCTGGAAGAATTGTAGAGGATGGCAGAGAAAAAGCATCTTATAATACAGATGAAGGTATTGGTTGATGTTATTGATATCTGTGTCATAAAAAATGTTGCTATCTCCAGCAGTTTATACTTTAAAACCAAAAAACCCCAATAAAACAATAAATTCGGTGCTTGCAGAACCTTTATTGCATGACTAAGACAGTAATCAGATTGGTGACTGTAGCTTCTGTGGATTGCTTGGTGCAAGGATTAAAAATGAAATAAAGCTTGCTTTCTTCTGTTGGTTTGTGTTTACACAGTGTGACTCAGGAGGCTCCAAGCAGTTAAATATTCTCTTTCATGTTTTATCATTAAAATCCTGAGTTGTTATGAAAATAAGGTTAGAAACATGCACAGGGATCAATGCAAAATAAAATGGGACCTGCATGTGTCCTACTTCCTCTGAGCCTTTCCCATAGAGGAAGAATGCACATTTCTCTGTCTCAGATATTTTAATGCAATAATTATATCCCTGCTTTCTTTTAAGGTACTTTTACAATTCAGTTGCCCAAGGAGGTTCCTGGCCAATATTTTGAAGGGCTGGACATGCTGACATCTCTTTTAGCACCAAAGAAATCAAGATCAGCAAAACCTTTGGTAGAAGAGATGGGTATGACAAAATCAATCCTGTTGATGCAAGATGATACATGTGTGTAATGAAACAGTTATAGATCTGTAGAGTGATACATGTAGAAAAGTACAGTATTTTTATTATTAACTAGTCCAAGGTATGAGAAGGGCATGAATAAATCAAAATATGGATAAGAGTAGAAATAAATGTTGCAGATGATGCACATGTCAACTTAATAGGTTTAGTTATGTTTAAACTTCCCCAAAATGTGTGTAAAATGTGCTTTAAAAATATGCAAATGCTCTGTAGGTCTTTGTACCCCTCTAGTGGCTGCAGAACACACACACAGTTGAATCTTCTGCTTTCTACAAACTACAACTGGACTATTGGCTCTAATGAGAAGCTAATTAAAACCACAGGTTCTAGTGCATGTCTTGCTTAACATCAGTATTTACCAGACAAAAATATTTGGCTGTCTCTGATTTTTTTTAATCCCTGCCTTACATTATTGATGGAATCACTTAGGTTCTGTCAGGGTTCTCCTAGCATCAGATGCTGATCTTGTTGAATTCAGTGGAACAGGTGGTTCAGTCTGAGGGAGTGCATTTAAAATTTAGTGTTCCTCATGTTCATTTTTGAAGGTTGGGGAGTTTAAAGCAGGACCTGTGGGTTTCAGATCTCCATGACCCAGTGTTGAGTGGGATTTCTTAAAAGCTGCAGTAAAATGAGAGAGGCTAACAGCAGTAGCACAATAAACCTTTCAAGGGAATACTACGTATTTATGTAATAATTGTCTTTTTCTGCCCATGCCGTAAATACAGCTGCCTCTGCTGAGCTGTCTGACGAGAATGAAGAAGAATTTGACTGGGAAATGGAGCAGATTCCTTATGAAGAAAGCACTCCAGCACTGCAGCACCCCTATGGATTTGGGAATTTGCGCTCAGGGGTGTTCCAGAGGCTGCAGGTGGATGCATTTTGTCTTCTTCTCTCTTAGAAATTCTGGGTGATTTGCGGTGCAGGATTCCTGGCTCACAAGACGACAGCTTTTGAAAAGTGCAACTCAGTGATGTAACTCTAACTTACTGTTGTATGGATTGTAGTATTCACAGGCCTTGGAGCAGGATTGCTGTTTATGGAGGAAGTATTTGCATTCTGTTAGGAGATGTATGCTGCTTTATTTACCATGAAATTCGTGAAGAAATGCATTTCCCATTAGTGTTAATAGAATGGGAAATAACTTAATGATGTTTAAAAGGGCACTGCAATTGCTTATTAATTAATGTACAGCCACTTCAGAGAGTGAGAGTATTCTCAAAATTCACAAAATGGTGTGTGATTCTTTATCTTGTCTCTTATCTTGTCTTGGGGTTGTGTGCTTTTGTTAAACATTGGAAATTTATCATAATGTAAAATAACCTCCCTGCCTTATGATAAAGTGGCCTGAATAGACTTGATAATATCACGAGTTCTAAGGAGCTTCAAATAATTGCATTTCCTTGGAATTTTGATGTTTTATTTGCATAGTGGAGCCTGAATTTGGAAGACTTGAAAGGGAGGTTGAAGCTTTTCTAGGAATTTCAGTGCCATGCTGACAAGCATCCCTTCTTAAATCCTTCCTGAATAAACCTTGTGTGCCATACCAGTGGCTTGGTGCTGTAATTGTGTTCCCCTTTGCAGGATGAGCTCAGTGATGTCATTGACATTAAGGATCCAGACCAAACTCCTGCACAGGAACGGAGGAGGAAACGTTTGGCAGCTGAGGCTGCCAAGTTTGAGCCTGATCATTACCTGTGAGTACTGATTGACTTCACCTGGCCAGGAACCTCTGAAACACATCCCCTTTCCACAAATGCTTGGATTTAAGATCACTTTTGGAAAGGACAGCTTTACTTTTGGTCTGGTTTTGTCTCATCAGAGCAGGCCTTAGTGGGTGTTCTTAGTATGACACTGACACAAAACATTGCTTATCTGCTTTGGGTTTACTCAACTGTTTAATTACTGCTTAAGTCTGTGTTTAAGGGGGCTGCTCTCAGCTGCTGCAGAATGGTGTTTCATCCTTGATCTCTTGCATCCCTGCTGGCATTTTGGGTTGACAAAGTCAGAACTTTGTTTTTGCCTTGTAAAAAAGGATTAATAAGCCACACTTGTCTAGGAGGGGTGAATTTTGAGTTTTGAAGTTAGGAAATTTTGTCTTGGCCACTTTGCTTTTTGCCTTCATCAGGTGAAACTTGTTTTACAGCAGAATGAGGAAAATGTCCAAACCAAAAGTTTGTTTGTTTCATGCTTCATTTCATGTAGTGAGGTAAAAATGATTCTTTGTGCCTTTCAGGTTGGAGCATTTCAGGTAAAGTTAGGTTCAGATAAGTAAAATAAAGGAAAGCCATGAGATTTATTAATGTAGATTGATTCCTGCCAGATGGATTTGGTGGGAGAAGAGGGTAGTCCCCAGTGGGGATAATCAGTGTGGTGTGTTTTGTGGGGACAGGAAGGCTTAACACATTTTGAGTTGTTTCAGAAGGTAACTTTGCAGACCTGGAATTTTTCCTCACTTGGGTGTTTCAGAGGCAGCCTCATGTCTTCCTGTAACACACAGAAAATAGAAGAGCTTTTTTAAACTACATTTCACTAGAACTGAGGTAGTTCCTAACCTCTAATAGGATGCAAATTGCAGTAATTTCAAGTTTCAATTTTAGACTCTGTGTTCTGGCCTGGTAGAGCTGTACTATGTAGTTTAATGGCTGTGTCTTGGTTGTTTCAGAGCAGATGATACCAGCCTTTCTTCAACAAAAATTGTTTTCCTGAGGGGAACAGAAGCTCTGGTAGAAATGGGGGCTAACAACTGTTCTGGTGGCCTTGAGGAAAATGTACCCTGGCTGATCTTTTCTGAGTTGCTTTGACATTGAAGGGAGACAAAAACCAAAATCTGTCCGTGAGTGGGAAGCAGATTGCATTCTGTGTTCAGGTTTTCTGTGGTAACTAAGAAGGTATTGAGAAATTTTCTGTGGGGTGGGTTTTTTTTTTTCAATTCTGAGTATTTATACAATTGTTTGGCTTGAAGAAAAAGCTCAGATGGTAAGAGGAGACTTAGAACTTGAATCCTTTAGGACAAATCCTCCCAGAATTACTAGACTGAGATTTTTACCACAGTGGCTTTGTGCTGAGATGGAGGTGATCTGTCTTCCAGAATTCATGTACAACTCTTCTTTTTCCACCTTGATGCTGCATGTCCTTGCTTAAAGTCCGTCTCCATCCCTGCTTCACCTCTTACCCTTCAGCTGCACAACTTCTTCCCCACAAGTTCCCTGGGTCTTGGGAGAGCTGCCCAATAAAATCAAGTGATTTGTCTGAGACTCCTTTGGAGTGTTTTCCTTTATCTGCATTCAGAACAAATCAAATTGGTTCAGCTTCATGTGATGCTGCAAGCTCATCAGTTCCCTGGGCTTCTGGGTGGCTCAGGAAAGGTGGAGGAAGTAAGGAAGACGTACTGGAAGATAGGAGAATATTGAGGAATTTTTAATAATTTTCTGCTTCAAAGTCAAAGAACATATTTCTAACATGGGAAAATAACCTGGAGCCAAGTGAGATGTATTTTATGGATGTGTTACTATGTGCCCACATATAATGTGAATTGAAATAAATAGCATATGAAAGTTCTTTCTGTTTTCCCTAGAGCTGATTTTTTTGAAGATGAAGCTATTAAGCATCTTTTAAAGTACAAACCCTGGTGGATTGATGCTCATAAAAAGATGACAGCCTTGCAGGGAGAAAGTCATCAGGAACACGACAGTCCTCCATTTGGTGAGAATATGTATATATATATATACACATTGTTGCTTGAATGATAATTGCTGTGGTGCCATGTTATAGGTTATTGTTCTTAAAGGAAATTTATTACTCGAATGGATTTAATATTTATTGCTTTATGGGTGTCGGAGATCTTTTTTCAAAGAAAACTCTTTTTGTCCATTTAGAAAGCTAAAGGGATGTTTCCAGGGTGAGTATTTGACCTTGTGGGAGCACTGCCAACTGATAACTGAGGCTGCCTCCCTGCACACAGTGATTTCAGAAACCACTACAAGTTACTATTGTGCATTTTCTTCTATTGTTCTTTGTTCATTTCCTATGTAGTATGAAAATCTGATGTTCCTAAAGTAGATGCTGATAATCCCTTCACCAGAAGTTCTGATAATACCTGCACTTGCACATTTTCTCTGGGAGAACAATAGAATTTGGGTAGATGTTGTGCATTTTGCTGTGAATGTAATCTGATCTTCATTCCTGGTGTCTTTTCAGCCTCTGAAGCCAGAAATTGTTAATTATGTCCATCATAAACACTTGATTTAAAAAGCATTGGACAAAGGTACAAGAGGCTTGGAAATACAATAATGAGGGGTTCCTTTGTTTGTTTTTATCCATTCACTCCTTAGTAAATGAAACACTAGTCCTGTTTGCTTGGCATAGGGAATATAAATAAATTGAAGAGCTGCTGGACGATTTTATTGATAAGGAATGTTTCTCCTCCAAATTGAGGTGCTGAGGAAAAGCATGTCTGTTATTGGGTTTTGGGGGCAGCAACAGACAAACCCCTCAAAAGCCTGGCAAGCCTGCTAATGGAAATTAGACAGAAAATGGGCTTTATAAAGGATTATCTTTGCTCCAAACCATTTATTGTAACAGATATCTAATAAGAATGATCAAAAAAAATCTCACGTTCACGGGGCTGGGTGCAGAGGCTCCTACAGATTTGTGAATCTTGAGGAAATATAAGTAACTTGGGAGGCAATCTGGAGTTTGGGAGATGTTCATGACAGCAAACCCACCCTTTTCCTTGGAACCAACTCAGTTTTGGTAACGTTTGTGCTCTTTCAGTAAGTGACTGAAATAAGTGGAAGTTCCTAAAGCAGAGTTGTGGTGAAGGAAACCACCATGAGAGGGAGTGCAGGTTCTATTTGAGAAGGTCTCCTGTGAATGGAAATGCAGAAGGGCAGGAGGTGGCTCCAAGCTGTTCCACCTGGAATCTGATCAGCAGCAGGATGTAACCCCTGTGGTTTTATGTTGTTTTCTCCAGCCAGAGGAATGGTGCAGTTAATCAGGAATTCCTGTCTGCCCTGTGTGAAGGAAGGATTGGTTTGTGAATAGACGTGTTGCTCCTCAAGTTAAATGTAAAAGTGAGTTTAGGGTGGGAAAGAGACATAAAAATTAGCAGATTCTTTAAAAGTTTATTTTCTTATTCAGAAACACTGAATAAAGAGAATTATTTTTTTCTTGCTTTTCCTGACTTATACTGCTGTTTTTTCACTTGTTATCTTCACTGGTTTCTTGGAATAAAAAACTTGATTACTTTTGTCTTTATAATGTCTTTGGCTGCAAGAAGTAATTAGAACTACAGATGGCCTTTTTATTTTTTGCATGACATTGCAATTAACTGAAGATTTTCTTTGGTTGATTACTGCTCTTATATTTATCCCTGGTTATTTTCTCTTTGTTTTTAAATCATCAGATTCTTCTAATGCTTCATTACCAGTTTTTTTTTCTCTTTTTGGTTCATCTCGTTAACATTTAAAGTTTTCATCTCTCTCTGTCCTTACTTTGAATCTATTTTTATTTGACCTTTTTACTTTTATCTCCAGCTTGTGCGCACTGTTTGTGTATTTTGCCTTTTTACATTTTTTCTCATCCCAAGTGTCTTTTCTTTTGTTCTTTTTGTACATTTTACTCTGTATTCTCTTCCAGCTCTTTTTGTTCACACTTACAATGTCTCACTCAAGTAAAGTAATACTCCATAAAGCCTTATTAATTACACAGCCTTTCCCATGAGGGGATAAGATTTTTGGAAAGCTTGCTTGCTGCTGCTGCTGAAGTTTACATTGGTGTCTTGCTTCTTACAGATTCCAGATGAAAGGGTTTGTATTTTCTAACAGTCACATTCACCTTGGTTAAAAGTTCATTTTTATTCTACTTCCAACTGCACAACTGTAAAAAAGTCCTCTTTAGGCAACACAATAATCTTCAAAGGCTCAGGCTGACATATGTATTTAATCTAACATTTATATGCTCCAAGGATATCTTATTTTGTTCAGGGTAACCTCCCATGCTCACAGTGACTGTTCTCTTTCTTATTTCTTTATAGAAAGAGAAGCAATTTCCTTTCAAAGTTACACCTTTCAGTAAGGCTTGGCTCAAATATATGCCATTGCTGGTGGATTCATAAGTTTAAGATGGATTACTTTTCATTTTTCATCAAATTTCTGCAATTGTGCTGTCTACCTGCTTTGCTCAGTTTTCAGGGCTTTGCATCATGTGTTCCTTCCTGGCACTGCTCTGCTGCAGAGCAGGTTTTTACGTTATGTGAGGAAATTCTGCTTTTTATTCATGCAAAACTCTTAATGATCAGTCTCCACTGTAAAATAGCTCAGGTTTTAAAAGCAAGAACAGTAGGAAGAAAGAATGATTTATGGTGTTGATATGCTTGCAGGAGCTGTGGATTCCTTAAAGACCAGTAAGAAAAATGAGTATAAAGGAAATAGTGAGAGCCAGGCAAGGCTGTCCAAGTCCAGTGATTCTGTGGAGAATGCCTGGAGGAAGGAGGTCAGGAGTGATGTGCAGGAAATGTGCTGGAAATGTTGGTTTGAGAAGTGGAGGCTTGAGAGGGAAGAAAAGATAAGTGAAGGAGATAAAATTTGAATGGAAGAATTGTGAAGACAGGGGTGGGATGAACAAACCAGACTGGAGTGACCATAGCTACTGTGAATATGGGTGTGCAGGGGGGATAGATTTGTGACTTTAGGACTTTTGGCTCATTTCCTGAAAAACTGAGGCTCTTCTGATCACAGTCTACCTGACAGAGCTTTGGGGAGTCTCAAGGATGGCCACAGTCTGCAGCTTTCCAAAAATGGCCCCATGTAGGAGGGGAAGAGCTTTTGCTGAAACTTCAGTGCCACCTTTTGAGGGGCAGAGTCTGTACAGGAAAAAAGTGGGAAATTCCACTGACCTCTCATACCTCAGCAGGTTGCAACAAATTCAAGCAATTTAACACAAAATCAGGTTTATTATTTCAGGTACTTGTTGAAGTTTACATTATTATTGAGTATTTTTAAGGCATTGTCCAGCACTGGGGAAGATGCTGACCCTGCACAAAGTCTTTGGGTGACTCCATTCAGAGCAGTGCTGCCTTTCATCTTGTCATGGCTTAGGAAGGGCTTGAAATGAAACTTGTTTGCTGCTGATTATTATCCATAACTAACTTTATTCTGACTAATCTGCTCTCTGCTGACTGGTCTCTTTCATCTGATGTTGCTGATTCCTTAACCTGCAGGGATAGAAGCACACATTTAAAAACCTTAAAATTGTAACATAATATTTTAGTTAAAGAAAAAAAAAAAAAAGAGGAGAGATCAGTTCTGCTTAGTTCTTTCCCTTTGGGATTCAAGACTTGGCTTGACAGGATCATAAACTGAGGCTCTGCTCTCACCAGCAGATTATCAGAGGTGCTTCCTGACCTGTACTTTGCTGGCTGACCACTGAGTCAGCTCTCTGTGTGGGTCCAGCACATTTTATCTAAGTGCCCCTAACACACTGAGAGCTGCAAGTGTCATAGTAGTCTGGAGATACAGATCTCCCAGTGATTTAAGTGGTGTTATCACAGTGTAAAATAGCAGTAGGGCTGTAACAAAACACCCTCTGGCTGTCCGACCTCATCCTTCCCTCAGAGATTAAACTCTGCTTCACCCACACTCTGCTACTGGAGGACAATTTTAAGTCTCTTCTTTTTCAGCATGAGGAATGGCCTGCTTAAAACAAGTAAAATAGGTGATTAAAATGTAAAGGTAATGTCTGCAGTCTCATCTGTTAGAAACTTGGTGAGATGAATGTCTGACTCCTTTGGAAGTGGATATATTAACACACATTTATACTCTGGCATGGTTTTGCCACTGGCAAATACACAAAAATTTAAATCAAAGTTACAAAAAACTTGCCAATTTAACTTACTTGATAAGTAGCAGCAAGTGCTGCTTTGCATTAGATTAATACTGATTGTGGTGCAGATTGTTAGCTAAAATTTGGCAGTGTGAGTGTACAGAAGTGTGCAGGCTTAGTACAGCAGAAATGTAATTACAATTTTAATTGTTCTGATAATTTCACACCATGTACTTGGAAGTTTTGAACAGGGAAAACAAAGTAGGTGGGGGTTTGGACATGTTAATAATGAGTTTCAGGCCTGGATAATTAATTGTTCAAAAACTTCAGGCAATGGATAGAATTTTTAACATTGAAATATTTTTTCAGAGAAAGATATTTTATTTAGAACACCTGGCACTTTGCAGCAACTTAATGAACGTCTTGTAATATTTACCTTTGGGAATTGTCTAGTCTACATCTTGTTTGTTGTTATTTAATAGAGCTGGAATTTTTGTTTTTATGGTCCAGTTGTACACATAATGATGCTTCAGAGTTTGAAATTTAAAGGAAGAAAACTTTCCTGCTCTATTTCATGAATTTCACTGGGAGTTTCTTTGCTGTTTAAAAGTGAAGTGTGGTTCACGTTTATATTGAAGAATCAACTTAGAAATTTACTGATAGGGATACATCACCTATAGTTGTGATTCAAGGGGTGACCTGCTTTGCATGAACAAAAAAAAACAGAGTTAGAACTACCATAGTATTTCTAAATTGTCACTTGCCTCTGAATTTTTGTCCCATACAACGTGGGTTTAATCCTCATTTTACTCAGATCCTGATTGTGCATTTATCCCTGTGTAAGATACCCAGGCATCCACAGCACCTGAAGAGGTTCAAAACCATCAGTGTGTACATGCAGTGCTGTGCTGGAGCTTGATATTGACACAAATATACCAGAGCTTAATAAAAGTTAAAAAGGAAAGTGAGAGATTTCAGCTTTTTCTTGACTGATGGGTGACTTGTGATTAGTTACACACTCCTTTTTAAAGACACTGTTGAAGTAGTATTACCACCTATTAAAGTGAATGTGCCAGCTTTAAATTCAAAATCAATTATCCTTTTACTTTTTATAGTTATCTTCTCTGAGGAAGAGAGAGAGCAGATGAGGAAGTTCACAAATAAATCTTACCTTCTGGATAAAAGGAGCCGTCACCACATCTATCTTGGATTAATTGATATTCTTCTGGCATATTGCTACGAGATCCGTGTCAATGAAGGGGACAAGAATGTAAGTTTAAAAAAAGTAAAAAATAAATTAATTTTTAGTCCATCTAGTGCTGAACCCTGTACTGCTATTTAGGGAACTTACCTTTTAAAATGTACTTACTCCCAGGCATTAAAGATAGATGATGAAGTTGAAATGAAAGACTTTCTGTCTCTAGATTCGGTGCACGTGGGGATTAGTAGGATTTCTAAATATTTGTATTCTTCTGCAGCAGCATTGAAGTAGGCAAGATGTGGCGATTTCAGACAATTCTGTGTAGTTCTCATTTGTGTATCTTGGTTTATGCAAATTTAACAAAATAATTGTTCTTTTTTGTTCTGTGGGGATACCTTGCCCTCTTGGAATTGCATCCCAGATACAACTTTGTGCCTTGCATCTCCTGTGGTGATACGAACCAAGGAGATGTTTTTTCAATGTTTTTAACCAAAATATTGGCACATGTAATCAAAACCATTCTGGCTTAATCAGACTGACTATAGAATGACAAGCAAAATGTCCAGATCTGCTGATTCACCAGAATAATCTGAGATTGTTGTTGTGTTGCATGTTAGAGCTGCACAGAATTGTAAATGTGCCAGGACCACAGTTGTACAGTTCTTTATTGATATTGCAGTAACTGTGTGATGTGTGTGGAAAACACACTGAGGTTGTTTCTCCTTTCCCCCCTGCCCTTTTTTTTATTCCTTTTTAATAGGAAAACAAAGATATTCAGGCCACACAAATCTTTACTAGAGCCAGGATTATAGATCAAGGCTTTCTGGCTTTTTGCCCCAGTCATCCCACTGGACCACACTTCCACTCAAATACTATGAATCTGTCACATATTAAGAATAATGACATTTTACATGTACTGCTGGCTTCAGGATTGTCTCTGCAAGCCAAAAGTCTTGAGCTATTTTCATGAAACAAGGCATTTGAGCTTGGCTTTTGTTGATTCAAGTCTCTGTTGCTTTGTTTAAAGGGACAAAATTCCACTAAAATACCATTTCTCTGTGTATTGCTGTTACATTTTAAAGCTTTTGTGCATGGGCTGGATCATCCTACTATGGAAACCAACTCAGTTATTTAACATCTGCATTGCAATATAATTTTTAACACTGTCCTGTGGCCATTTCAATGCACATGTTGTAATTACTGCTTTTTATTCACAAAGGTTTTTAAATTGCTGCCAGAGTGTTATCTTAAATAGTTTGTTAGCAGTGTTGGATTAGATAATACTTATTTGACTGTCTTCTCTTAAAATCAGGTTGAATCATCTTGGAACATCAGGAAGCTGAGTGCAACGTTGTGCTGGCTGGAGGTAAGGTTAAAGTGAAGTTTTGTGTTATGTTTTTGCTGGATTACTTGGGGGTTTTTTTGGTATTTTATGTTCTTTCTGTGCTATGTTTGCTCTTTCAGTATTGAAGATTAATTGTATCTCCTGTTTTTAATAGTACCAGAAATTGATTTCTGGGCTCCATGATGTAGTGGGCACGTGTTGCTTTACCTGCCCCCTTCTTTTCAGCTTTATTCTTGGAATAATAAAGGTTGGAAAAGACTTTTAAGAGCCTCAGGTCCAGTCATTACCTGCACAATCACCATGTTCACTATTAAACCACATCCAAGTGCCACATCCCTGTTTTAGTTGCTGCTGACCCTTTGGAACCAACAGAGATTAGAGGAAACCCTGAATTCCATTCTCTCCACATTGAGTGTTCACTGAAAGCACTCAGGCCTGTGTAAAGAAATTGTTACAGAGCTGGAGGTGGAAAGACCTGACCTGGCCTGAAATCCATTAGTTCTTAAAATGCAGGAAGGTGGAAAGGACTGTCCCAGATCAGTCCTGAAATGACTGAGCCAAGTCTCACTTTGCAGGATCAAAACTGAAATTGGACAGGATTTTTGGGTCCAGTCCTTCAAACTTTTCCTGTAGTGTTGAATGTTAATATTCAGTTACAGCTTGTTCTGTGACAGCAAGTTTTCTTTGGAGTTCTGCAATAGCAGGTTACAAAGGGCAAGTTAAAATGCCCTGATTGCCTTAATTCATGATTTTTTTTTTTCAGATCCATGATCTAACATAGTGGAGGAGTTTTCTGCATGTGTTTACCCTGTGACAGAGCAGTTCTTTGTGCAGCCTGTGCCAACAGTGTATTTCACACCTAGAAAACTCAGAATCCTGGCACCAAGCTGTTAGTAACTATCTCTGTTAACTCCCAGCCCTAATGGTTTGTCTTTCATCATTCTGTACAAAAAAAAAAATTGCCTCAGCTCTGGTTTGTTGGAGCTGACTCCCGTTTTGCTGGCCATGCCATGTACACACCTTAGCCTCTAAATATTAAATCACAAACCATAAATGATTTAAATGCTTGCTGGTGATCCATTAAAATGAACAATGGGCGTTGGTAGTCACAGAATGCAAAGAAGTGCTGGCTGTCAGCAAAGTGCTTTTATTAATTTTAATAGATGGAGAGTTCAAGATGAAATAGGGGGTTTTTTTAAATTAATTAATTAATGGAGCATTTTGTCTTGAAAAGTGAAAGCTGGAAGGGAAATCACTCTTAAGAAATTATTTAATAACTCCTTAATGCCTCTGGCCTGAGTAAATTAAAGGTGTTCCTCACTCATGAAGAAGGACAATGAACTGTTCTCCCCAGGCAGGTATATTTATCCCTGTCTTGGATATCTACAATTTTCATGAAAAGCAGAGTCATGTATCATTTTTTAAAGATCTTATATGTACACATGTATTTGGTTAATATCATATGGATTTAATTTTTCTTTATTCTTAAAAGGCTTTTTATAGCTTCTCCTTAATATATATAATAATGTGGGACAGATGTAATTTATTGCTTTAATCTAAAGGATGGCAAAGTCTTGAGTGTGATGTTTTATTCCCATGTTCTCTACGTTCTTTTTTTAATCCAAACCACTAAAATGTACAGGACTTCTGTTATCTTGCGATGCAAACTCAATGTGCAGCCTTGTTTCTGTTTAACATGTACATTTCCATATCTATTCAAATACAGATTTTTAGAGGCATAATAAATCAAAATGTGCTTTTTCCTCCTACCCCATTCTACTATGGCTTTTTTCCTTAAGGGAAAACAAACAAGCACACAGACTAATTCAGATCTTTTACTGATTCACACAGAGTTTCTCCAGCGTCCATGATGTCCTGGTATCTTTTGGAAGAAGAGTGCTGTGCTATCCCCTGTACAGGCATTTTGAGCTGGTGACACGTGCCTTCAATGACACAGTCAAGATTCTGCAGCTGGGTGAGTGTTCAGGGACTGGAAGTTGTACACAGCCATCTTTATACCTTGGCTTGTTAAAGTTACCTGCAACTTTTCCATTTAGCATGAGTTACTTCCTTGAGAAAAGCATTAGATTCAATTTTTGGACAGAAGGATCTCTGAGGAGCAGTGCTTCAGTGGTTTATTTTAAATGTTTGCGAGTTGCAGGATTAAAAACCCACATAAATGGCAATATTAATCTTTACTGCTGCCAAAAACTTGCTGATTGAAAATCCCATTGACATTAGAACAGTCAGGGAGTGAAGTTTTAAGGGGAAGATGGATGCTGTCCCTCCTCACTTATCTGCACTGCCTTATGTTGCTGTTCATAAGTGTGAAAAAGAAAATTCTGATAACAAAACTGCAGTGATGCAGTGCTGACAGCCTATGGGGTTTTTTTCTGAGGGGGACAGTGCATGAGAGGTAAGAAACTTGCTTTTCTTTTAATGTCATGATACAAAATGATGTTGCAGTGAACATTCAGTGATCCCGTGAAATATTGCCTGACTGGGTAAGTTATTACCAGGATGTTTCAATTTAAAAGTTTGTGGCGTTCTGTTCTTGTGTCTCAGAATACTGTTCCATTAAAAAGAGAAAATAACAGCAAAGTTCAGTTTATCTTCAGATGAATGCTGCCCCTTGAAAATGTGGAAAAACACACAGAAGTCTGTGGGGAAAAAGAATGTAAACCAGAGAAGAATTACTTAACCTTTCCTTCCAAATACACAGGATGAAAGCTGGTAGAATTTCACAATGGTGTAAAATCAGTTTTTCATATCAAATGGCACATACGGAGCTGGGGTCAAATTTCATCCTCATTTTGAAATAGTCTGTAAAATTCAGGTTTCAGGCTCTTGTCTGGCAGCTTTCTCAGCAAGGAACTGCAGAAGGATCCTGTGATCTACAGAAACAAAGTTCTCTGACTTTCCTGTTACACACACTAGAAGCTTTATTTGTACTTTTAAACACAACTTGTGGGGTTTTTTAATTAATCAGGAAGTAGTATCTGCACATAAAAAGCAGTTTATTTATTGATCAGTGCAAAGCAGAGCTGTAACTATGCAAAAACTGTTAAATCCCATGGGCTCATGTTCTAAAAGCAGACATTTGATAGGTTGCCTGATGCAGGATTCCCTGTTTCAAATCTGGCAAGATTTGCAGCCTCTCATTAGAGACCCATTAAGCCACTACAATCCTAAACTTTTAATTTATGAAGAAAGACATTTTTAGTTGTGAATTAGTGTAATATTCACTGATGCACATTGTTACGTGGCAGATGAGTTACAGGAATGGATGTTGGAAATGGTTTGGGCTGACAGCTTGACAGCTGGAACCTGAAAAAATCAGCAAAATTTTAATTCCTCGCATCATTTCTTTGTAAAAGAGCACACTTCTTTTTAGTCAAAATAGTGATGTTTGACAAGCATTGATGGGGATACAGTTTAAAAGTAATTAGTTATATTTGGGGGTTTAGGTTTTCTTTGCTGACTTGGTTTCCAAAACCAAGTGGGTTTTTTCTGTTCTGTTTGCCATGGCTTTTTGCTCTCCCTGTTCCTCCTCCTTATTGCCATCTTTCTCACCCTTAACTTTCCTCTTCTGACTGTATTTTTTCAGCATGGAATTACTTACAAATAAGCAAAAAAATTTTGTGCTTGAACGGCAGGGGGAGTTCTGATCTTTTTTGTTTCTTTTTTTTTTTCCCTCTCCTCTCCTCTAAATCTGTAAAATGTAATTTCATCCCTGTTCAGGTTTCATAGCCTAGGAGGAGCCAGCCTCTTGGGAGAGGGTTATTAGGTTCCATTTGCAGTGGTGGCTGTTTTCATTTGAATGTGGGGGGTTTTTTTCCCCACCATTAAATGGTGAAAATAATTTTTTTTTAGTGTTCCAACACTTAACCCTTTAGCAACTGTCTTCAGAAAACTAAGGAGGGAGATTCCAACTAATTGGAATCCTGCATATGAAGGGGAAAGTCACACTGGCAACAGAAAGTTTTCTGGTTGTGGACTAAGAACACATTTTTAATCTTTTACTGTATTTATTGACTGTGTGTCAAATGGCTCCTTCCTGAACCTGAAGTGAGTTTTTTCTTTCATTTTGCCAACCTATTCTGTGACTAGCAGGAGTAGGAAAAATTCTCCCTAACTCCAGGCCCTCATCTGCTGTTAGGTAATCATTACATTGCCTCACTCAGTTCCATGTGCTTGGCCCTGCTGTGAGCTGTGTGCTCCCAACCTTATTATTTCCCAGCACTGGTATTTGTGTAGGCATAAAGGGAAAAATGCTCCTCTTAAGGGAGATCATGGGGCATAAGTTGTTATTTGTGAGCTACTTCTCAGCTTAGTTTGTTTCTTTTTAAACACAATTCCCTGCCTGTCTGTGCCAAAGTTGGGGCAGCAGAGCTGGGAGCAGAGGAAGTGCTGGGGGAAGGGGCAGCTTCAGCTGTGGAGAATTACACGCCTGGCTGGGCCTGCAGCCTTTGGTCTTGCAGAGATTCCTGCTGAATCCAGAGGCTCCCCTTCCCCAGGGATGTGGATGCTGAAGGACAGAGTTACAGTGCTGCTGTTCCCAGCCTGGGAATCAACCCCAGTTCCCAAGGTGGTTGTGGATACTGTGGTTATTAAAGCGTCAGGTGTGAGATGATAAAGATCATCTGCTGCGATTTCTTGTGAAGCACAAAAACAAAACCCTGTTTCCTGCAGGGAGAGCTGCAGTTCTGAAGTGTCTGCTGGACATCCACAAGATTTTTATGGAGAGTGACCCTGCCTACATCCTCAATGATCTCTTCATTACAGACTATTGCATCTGGATCCAGAAAGTCAAGTAAGTTCTTCAGTAGTTACTGATGTGGGAGATGTTTTTGGCATACTTCATCTGTGAATAAATATCAGTAAAATAAATTCTGTCTCCTATATGTGAGAATATGGGTTTTTTCATTTCGTAACTGTCTGTCCAGCAATTCTTGACACAGAAGCAAAGACATTCAGTGCATTTTTTTTTTTAATACAGTGACACCACTGGAGAAGGGAGGGAGGGACTGGATTTTAAATAAAAATGTGAATTTTCATTAATATATTAATAGGGGTTTAGGGGGGAAAAACCTCTGGGGAATTCTCATTCTATTGTGATCTTTCCTAGGAAGAGAAATGTTTATGTAGCACTTAAGTAACTTCAGGATAAAGGCTGGAAGGAGCTTCCAGATCAAAACTGACAGCACATGCAAAGCATTCCCAGCTGCATGGAGCATTGATTTATGGGCTGTAGCAGTTGCATCAATTGATTATTAACACCAGAACAAGTGTCACAAATCCCCATGTGCTCTGTGCTCCTGCAGCTCTCCCTAGCACTGTGGGAAGCTTTGGCTTCCATTACTTGAGAGAAAAGAGGGACTCTGCCACCTCCAGACAAAACCCCTGCACTTGTGTCTCACCTGTGCTCTTTTCATGGAGTGAGCATGGCTCATTTCCAGAGTTTGGTTGGAATACCACCATGTTTTAATGGCTTAAAACCAAAAGTGTCAGTAGGAAAACAGTGGGAAGTGGATTAAATGATTAAAGCAAGCTGCATGTTCAAATATTACTAAGCTTTATATTGTTCTTGTCAGATTTATTCTGGTTTTCATACAGCTTTTGTATTTTTCCTTCCTTTTTATATCTTCACAGCCTTCTCTGAAAGCCCACAAAAGGTGTGAGTTGGAACAGGCATGACTAATAGACACACAAAAAATGTCATTGTTTTATTTGTTAATACAGCA
This sequence comes from Chamaea fasciata, assembly GCF_029207755.1. Classification (NCBI taxonomy): domain Eukaryota; kingdom Metazoa; phylum Chordata; class Aves; order Passeriformes; family Sylviidae; genus Chamaea; species Chamaea fasciata. The sequence goes on along the minus strand of NW_027094098.1, from coordinate 17,511,771 downwards.
ATGCAGCCTCCTAAACCAGTGGCTAAAATAGCCTTTGTATTTCACAGGAAGCTGTGGGGGATAAAATATCTCAAGTGCACAAGACCTGAACGGGATAGAGAGGGAATTTGGTAATAATTGTGATCAGAAGGGGGAATGAGACAGAATTGCAGCAGCCTGCGCAGGCTGTTATGTTTAGGTGTGACCTTAGGAGTATTTCTTGGAGAATTAAAGGCCCTCAGCTCATAGCTGTTCATGCTGGTTTCTAGATGTTGATTCTTAGTCTCTGTGTGCTTTCAGTGACTCTGTTCCTATAGGTAACAATATATAAAACACTTTAAAACAATTACAGAGGTTTCCAAACATTTTGATTCATCAATCCTGCTTAATTCCTGAAACAGCCAGTTCATTTTACAGTCATATTTGAGGAGGCCTTTTTCAACCACACCTTGAACGTGTGGGAAATTCAGGTTGAAGTTGGGTAGAAAAAGTGCAGTAAATAAAGGAGAAAGTTATTTCATGGGTCTTTCACAAAGAAATGAGTCATTAAGCAGTAATACCTCTGCTGCCCATATCAATGAATATAATGTCTAGCAAGTCAGTCATAAAACCCAGTTTTCTTTAAACCCAGCCCAGGAAAATGCACAGTAGCTATAAGTGACTGATAGATTAACACATTTCCTCCCAGACTCTCACATTATGTCCCAGTTAAGCAGAACTGACAGCTGCTGGAAAGAGGGCAATTAAGCTATCTTATTGTCAGAGTGACACGGCACAATGGCTGTCTGTCATTAGGAGAGCAAGAGAGAGAGAGAGAGGAGCTGCAGAACCCAGTCCTATTTTTAGGCCTGAATCAGGACAGCATTTAAGCATATGCTGCAGTCATTGCTGTGCAGTTCTGCAGTGTTTGAAGTTCAGCAAGTGCAAAGGGAATGGGAACACTTGGTTTTGTTCCTTTGTGTTGAAGGGAACAGCTAAGCTCACTTGTCATTCAGGACCTATCTTGACAAGGTGGTGATTTGTCTGTTCAAGGCAAGGGGTCCCAGCTCCCCAAGGTGAGGCACCTGCAGAGGAAGGTGCTGCATTTTCCCTTCCAGGGGAAAAAATGTGACATCCCTCTAGTAATTCCCTCTGAAGCACTGGCACAGCCTCCCAGAGAGGCTGTGGCTGCCCCTGGTTCCCTGAAGTGTCCGAGGCTGGGTTGGACTGGGCTTGGAGCAACCTGGGATAGTGGAAGGTGTCCCTGCCCATGGCAGGGAGGTGGATTGAGATGAGCTTTAAGGTCCCTTCCCACTCAGAGGGAAGGGTGATTATAGAATTACCATTCTGTGAGTCTATAATTGCCATTGTGGTGGAAGAGTTTTGGGAGGGGAAGGTATTTTTAGGTGTTACTGTGGTGGTCTTTCAGTGTTGTAGTTCTTTCCATCACCAGTCAGTCTGGATACTTCCCTGTTTTGTTTCTTAACTGTTATTTGCTCCATACAGGCTTCATTAACTTCCTTTGTCTCCATTTCCCCCTGTCTTTTTGTGGCTGAGGATACTCTCAAAATCCATGGAGTGTTTTCCTTTTCTCCTTTCCCTGTAAGCAACAAACTCCTGGTGGAGGCTGGGGCCTCTGTTTAAACAGTTAAAACAGGCTGCAGGTTCTTTTTAGTGAAGAATCTGGGCACTTTAAAACCGGCTGGAAACAAGCTCTTCAGCTCACCTGTGCTGGCACAGACCTCTGGGTTTGGGAAGAAAGTTTGACACAGGCAAAAACCGTAATGGATAAATCCAGTGAGAGCGAGCACACAGCCCCACTCCAGATGAAGAGAAACACCCCTGTAGGTACTAACTTTTAAGTATTCCATGTGGAAACAAAATCCTTGTAGCCAGCAGTGTGTCAATAGCTGATTACAAATTTGGTTTGAGATCATAGTTTGGCTGTGGGTAAATTAGATGAATAAGTGAATGTGTCACTGGGCTGGCAAAAGCTGATTTATTTTAAGCACAGTGTATCCGGAATTGGAAATGATGAAGATGCTGAATAAAACACAGGTGGCTAATAGTTGGAGATGGGGAGTACAAGCTAGGTCTGGAATTCTAAGGGTTTGGGTTGTTTTTTTTTCTTTCAGAAAAATTGCTTTATTTAGGTGCCTGTTACTAAGAGAAAAGTAGATTCCCAAATGTGTTAGACAATGGAAGATATTAGCAAGTGTAGCTAAAATTCCATCTTTCTGCTTGCAATCTTAAAGACAGTTTCACCTGCTTTCTAGGTTCCTAGTATTTCCCTTAAGCTGCTTGTGAAGTGACTATTAATAATTCCATCCATTGTGTAAAGTGGCATGTAAATCCTTTTAAGTGTTGTTAGGTTTTGAAGAAAAGGGAGCATGTTGCTCAGCCAAACCTATCAGAAAAGAGGGAAAAGTAAATGTTAACCTGGGTAACAAAAGCTTGACAAAGACCTATGGAGGCAGCTTGTGGTAAATCTCAGCAGGTGGTGTCAACATTTCTGTTGAAAAGCCAGATGCAGCCAGATGGAAAATTGCATCTTTAACCCCTGAGGTCATAATGACATGTCATCACTTCATTTGATCCCCCTGCTAAGTGAGCTTATCATCCACCCTGCTGTCACTTCTGTTATTGCTTTCATTTCCATAATAAAATTAAATTTAATTTGCCTGGTTTGCATGCTTTTGTTCTTTAGGTCCGAGCTTTTACAAGCCACTCTGATACATATGGCAGCCTCTCCGAGGTGAAATTAGAGCTGAATTTGTGTTCTAAGTCTGGGGTTTTCTCCGTCTTTCACACCTGCCTTTAGCAGAAGGGGATGAGGGGAGAGGAGAAGGATTTTGGGGAAACCACTTGTGGGTTGATGGCTGCAATGTGGGCAGCTGAGACAGGGTAATCCAGGTGTGCATTTACTGCAGGAGAGCTTTTTCTGCCTCCTGTCAGGAGTCTGTCTGTGACCCCACAAGAGCTGTGTCCTTTAGAGAAGTCAGAATCGTTTACCCAGTGTCTCTTGCTGTGCTGAGGTTCCTTTGTGTGGCCTGATGTCTTTCTCCAGTGTTTTGTGTTCCTCTTTGTGCCAGGCTCTATTCACATGGTGGATTTTGGCTGCTGTTGTACATATGTGCCTGCTGGCCATGACATGGGTGGGAGGCTGAACAGCTTCCTCCAGTCCTTGGCCAGGCAGGCAGTACAGGCAGTTCTGCATCTCTGCTTAAGGGAACAGTTCCAGCCCATGGCAGTTTAAAGTATTTTTACCTAATATTTGCATGCATATTTAGCTTTAAACATGTACCACTTCTAATATTTGTAAATGTGTATTTTCTGTGTTCCTGAATTGGAGGTGAAGCTGTGAGTGTTCCTGGCTGTTTTCCAGGGTTTAGTGCTCTCAGTCTAGAATCACAGAATGGTTTGGATTGGAAGGGACTGTACAGATCATTCAGTTCCAACCTTTTGCCATGGAAAGGGACACTTCCACAAGACCGGGTTACTCTTCCATCCATCCAGCCTGCCTGTTGTACAGTTGTTTGCTTCTCATAGTTTTATTGTTTAATGGGTTTGAGGTGTGCAGGACAATGTTTGATCCCATGTATATTTTTCATTATCACTGTTTTTCTACTTTTTTAACTTAGCGTAAAATTCTAAAGATCATTGTTTATGTTGTGTTTTGTAGTAGCTTCGAGATGTGCAGTGAAGGAGAGCTGTGAGCTAGGACAGCTGAGCTGTTAAATTGCCTTGCTGTGTTCTGTGGAACTGTATCTGCAACTTGATTTGTTATCCCTCACAAATACGTGCTCTGCACCCTGAGACAAATGTGATGTTGCTAATTTTGGTGACTGTAGGTGTAACAAGCCAGTTCAAGCATGGACTCCTTGATTTAAAGTAAAAATCAGGATTCCTGGTGGCATTTGTACAGTCTCTGTAGAAGCTGCTGTCTTTATTGGAACTAACTAAATTAAAATCAGATACTCCTGAGCGTGTCATATTTGCTTCTCATGGTTTGGAGGTGAGACAGCCCCTGAAAGGTGGGTTGGCCTCATAGGTCTGTTCTCCTTTTCATCTCTTCCTTACAATCGAAGCCTTGTCCTTGTTACACTGTAATTACCCAGTCTGAAGCCAGCAGGGAGTTACTGCTTGATGTGTAGGATGTGAATTTCTCCTAAATAACTGTAGGATTAATTACATTCACAGCATGTCACGGAGGTGATGAGATCGACTGTGATTGTTCAGGCCCCCTTTTCTTTTCCCCAGGTTTTCTGACTCCCTTGTTTAATCAATACAGTGTAATGTTGCCCTGAAATGTTTAAGGCCTGATGCTGCAAAGGCATGAAGGAGTCCAGGACTTGGTGGGGAAAAAAAGATTTGTGAGATACAGGGCTTTTACTGCCTGTGTCACAGCAGATCCTAAAGTGCACAAGTGAGTAAAGAACTTAAATTTAAGTATTGTAGTTTCAGTCCATTGCATTGGTTTTACCTCAGGCTTTTGGTAGATTTGGGAAAATACTTTGTAACATATAAATACCCTTGAGCTTCTGTAGGCAAATACATCTTTCAAGGAATGTAAATAGAATTTTAACATACATTCCAATGGCATGTTAAAATAATTTGTGAAATGGATCATTTATCTGCAAACTGAAGAAATTTGATTTGGTTACTACTTGCTAAAATCTGAAAAACTTTGATAACTGTTTCAAAGTATGTAGAAAAGATCTTGATTGTACCGCTCTTGCAGCTGTTTCTTCTCGGCATTTTTGTTTTCTTAAGTGTTTTGGGGTTTTGAAAAGCTCATAATACTTGAAAAGACACAAGCCAGGCTTTTAAAAGTCTTTTGGTATTTGCTTTTTGGCTGCTTGTAGGGTTGATAGTCATAGATTAATAGAATGGTTTGGGCTGGAAGGGTCCTTAAAGGTTTTCCCATTCCACCCCTGCCATGGCAGGGACACCTTCCACTGTCCCAGGCTGCTCCAAGCCCCTTCCAGCCTGGCCTTGGACCCTTCCAGGGATCCGGGGACAGCCACAGCCTCTCTGGGAGACTGTGCCACCCTCACAGGGAGGAATTTCTTCTCAATATCCCATCTAAACCTGCCTATACTCATGAAGTCTGATTTCACCTTTATGGCATTTTCATGTTCCTAGGATGGGGTTTAATTGTAACCTTTGAAACTCAGGACTGTCCTACTAAATGAGGAGTGAATGGAGTTACTCTTGTAGCCTCAGCACCTCTACTGTGAAAATACTGAGTTCAGATAAGAGCATTCAGGAACAAAACTGCCCTGAAAGGTTCTCAAATGGTGCACTGCTAATGTTAGTTTAATAAATCTTTGGTTTGTGATGGGGGGAAGAGGGAATGTGTTAACACATAATAAAAATGAATTGGTGCTTTAAAGCATTCTCAAATGTTAGAGAAATATGCTAATTTTCAGCTGTTAACCTCCTGGATCCAGCAGCCGTGATTCCAAAGAACAAAGGCATAAGCAGTAATATATTCTGGATGAAAATCCTGCCTCTTGGCTCTGTGGGATTAATCTGATTTGTACAGCACGTTTAAAGCACTTCATCCAGTTGAGGCGTGAGGGAAAATGCCCCTCCTGGTGCTGTGTTTGACGTGTGTTACAGGGTCGTGGGCAGCTGTTCCCTGCTCTGCCTGGGTTTGACTTTACCTTCATTGCTGCCCCTGTCAGCCTGACTTTAGTGGAGGCTCCAGTAGTTTTAGGTTGGATAAAAACTCCAGTTTTCAGAGTGTGTGGTGCAGAGAAAAGCCAAATTGCTTTCATGGTGCTGCTTTGAAAGCAGCTTTGCCATTAGCATGTGTTTTTAGCTTATGTTCTGCTGTAGCCAGTTGTGTTCACTTATCAGGTAGTGCAACAACCCCATCACAAAACCCCTTAACTTGATCTGTTTTGTAGTGAGAGGATTATATTTTTGAATCTAGCTTTTTAATGGTAATGTCATTGTGGATGCACTGAAGCCACGTAATTCTCTGCCCCCACTCCCTGCAAAACAAAAAACCTCCTGTTTAGAAGATTTTTAATTTGAAGGCTATTCTTTCCTTTGCTGTTTTGCTTTGATAAGAGCCATGCAGGTACATGGACAAACCCCAAAGCCTTGGTGCTGCTCGTGGTCACACCTGGAACACGGTGAGGCAGCTGGGGTTCCTCAGGCTGCACCCTGACTGTCCTGTGAGGACTTGTTGCAGGAGCTCAGGACTACAATCCCTAATTATTGTAGCTCAGGACTACAATCCCCAATTATTGTAATTCCTTCTTAGCAGGTTTTACAAGCTGGCATTACTGCTGCTGGCAGGCAGTTGAGTGTGCAGCACTGTTTGCTGCCTGCCTGGAGTACTCGTGCTGTGCTGGCTTTGCTTCCCGTTCACTTCCTTGGTGGCCTGGAGTGCTGAATTAACTTTGAGCTGTCCCAGCTGCTCTTACCAATGATGAGAGTGGCTACTTCAGATGGTCTTTGAAATTAATTTAATGAATATTTGAAAATCTGTAAGAAAATACATAATATATCCTGTTAGAATTTGGTTTTTTGGCAGCATTAAATGTTATTTATTTAAAGGTATAAAATGAATTGCACAGGCTGCCCCAGACTGGCCACAAGTGCTCATTTGAACAATGTGCATTTTAATCCAAGCGAGTGTAAAATGACACTCTGTAAAAGCTTGTAGAGCACAGTTATGGATTGGAGAATGAAAGAGACTTGAGGGCAACAGCTTCAGAAAAATAGGCTGGGTGATGCTTGAGAACAGTTTGACCCTGAGCAGGTGAGAGGGTGAGTGCACTTCAGCTGAAGAAGCAGAGTAGTATCATTTAGAAGAAGGAAGTGGCATGACCTTAAAATGCATCATTTGTAAGACTGTGTTAAAACACTGATTCTAGTGCTTGTTCAAAAAGATGTTGAAAAATGGAGTGGATTAGGGGCTAAAATACTTCATGAGTGTAAATGGCTGAGTGACCTGTGTTAAGCCAAGACAACAAATAAACTCAGGAGTGCTTTGGTAAGAAAATTAAAGGTTGATTAGGACTTGTCTACAAGTATATGGGACAGCAATTTCAGGTTTTAGCCATTGAGTTGTAAAAATATAAATCACATGGTCTATTTGAACAGGAAAAATTCAGACAGCAATAAGCTTTCACGTTTTCCTAGTGAAAAGTAATTAAGTTGACTCATTCTCCCTGTGTTGTTGGGTAATTCTGTAGAGTCTTACTTGTTTCTATCAGAATTGCACAGCTCAGGTAAACACCTTTTAGTTCAAACCCAAAGCTCTGGGTCTGATGCAGAAAGTATTGGAGATTCTGAGCAACTTACTATGCTACAAAATCATTTTCCTCAAAACTTAGGTAGGACTTTACCAGTTCATCAAAGAGTATGTTGACTGTAGGTAAAACTCCCTAATTTATTTATTTTCATCCCAAATCATCTGCTCTTACAGCTTAGATCACAGTTCTTGGATGTAAAAATAGTAACGAATAATTTGCAGGCACATTCTGTGTCTTTTCTTTCAGTGTTTTGATGCATGTTTTTAATACAATTTCTGTTTGTTTGCTGCCACTGTCTCTCCTTAGGTCCTGCATCTTGTTTAAAGCCTGAGCTGTCACTTCAGGTGTCTGTAAAGCAGGAGGTGCACACAGAGCACTTGTAAATAACAATACCCAACTAATACAGTACACTGACTGAAGAGCCTTAAGGCAGAACACTGCCCTGAGGGCTCAGAAAGGTGATAGACAGGTGTGTATAATACCAGAAATTCCCCCTCATGTATGTTTTAGCAAGCCCTGTAGAAACATGGATTTTTAACAAGGGATTTAATCTCTCCTTCCAGCTGCTTGCTGCAGTTCCCTTTGATGTTTTTGCTCTCCTGCCCTCTGTTGTTTTTTCCTATTTATTCCATCACTTTTCTATAGCTCAGATTCCTTCAGGCTGTGTCTGAATGCACCTTGCTGTGGGCAGAGAAGGCAAAGAAGAAAGCCTTTTTTCCCCCCCCTCAGGCTACTGCTTTGATTTTCCAAAGTTGTTGGGAGGCAGCTCCTGTGTGCCTGCAGAAGGGTCAGTGACCTGTGTCATGTCTTTTTTCAGGCAGCACAGCTCAGCTGAGTGGATTTCTGGTTTGATGAGGGGAAGGATGAGCTCGTGCAGTGTTGCCTTTCTGAGTAGGTGCAATGTGCAGCTCTGGTCCAAGGGGGAAGCTGAGCTCCAGGCTGGGAACATCTCCCTGCTTTGTTTCCAGCCTGCTCAGCAGCTAGCTACCTTAATAATAATAATAATAATAATAATAATAATAATAATAATATAATTTCTATGATCATAGAATCACGGAACAGTTTGGGTTGGGAGGGACCTTCACAGCCACCCAGTTCAACCCTCCTGCAATGAGCTGGGACATCTTCAACTCAGTCAGGTTGTTCCAAGCCCTGCCCAACCTGGCCTTGAATATTTCCAGGGATGGGGCAGCCACAGCTTCTCAGGGCAACCTTTTCCAGTGTTTCATCACCCTCATTGTTAAAAACTGTTCATTTATCTAACCTAACTGGACCCTGCTGCAGTTTCAAACCATCCCCTTGTTCAGTGGTGCCCCAGAGCAGCTGGGAACAGGTGCCCAAACACAGCAGGGGATGTGGGAGGAGCTGGCAGCAGGCTGTTCTCTTCAGGCCCTTGCAAAAATCTGCTTTCCTGCCAGGAGTTTGCAAGATGCTGGGGTTTGGTATTTTTTCCTGTTTAGACTGTTAGTTGAGGATGGACTGAGAATGAGAAGGCTGCAGGTGGTGTTTTCCCCTCAAGTGTTCTGGGTGTCAGTCACAGTTGATGGAGCAGTGGAAGAATTAAACTCTGATCAACCCCACTGTGTTGTTTGGTGGATAAATTCCATTGTAAAGGGGAAGGATCACGTTGGAGTAATGTTTGTAGTTGTGCCTTTAAGCCTGTTCCCTGCCATTGTTGTTATTTCTCTAATACAGGACTTTGCTGGCATTATCCTGACACTAAAATTGACATTTTCTGCCCTGCTGTGTGAGTACTTTTCATTCCCATACTGTCACACAAATTGGCAGATTTGCAGCATGAGAAGAGCTTTCTCCTAGATCACCAGCAGTGATGGTGAAGACCAAGTTCTGGGTGATGGCAGCACAGAAACTTGAGGGAGATTGGGCTAATACTGAACAGTTGTCAGTGTTCCATTTCTGTAACACAGCCAGTATTACTATCATTTTATAAAAATCTCACTCTGCATCTGTTTTAGGGTGAGTTATCTGTTCATCTTTCATTATTTGTGTTCATCATCTATGACTTTGGAAGCTGTGCCATTATTAGATGTTTGGACTGGCTGCAACTTACTGGAGCTATTTTGGCAACAGAGCTCCGTTAAACTGTTCTTAAAACATATAAATACTCTTCAGTTTCTTTTTATAGTCCAATATTAATTCCAAGTCTGTTTTCTCTTATGAATATTTTCATAATATCATCTACATAAGTAAGCTGTACTTGATTTCTTTTATAATCCATGATCTGTTTGGTTTCAACTTATCAAAAAGACCAAGTAATGAAAGTAAGATGTTATATTGGAAAGCTTCATCTTTTTTTAAAATATTTATAAATGTGAAGTTCAGCTCATGCAGTATTTAGATTCATTATGAAAGAAGCACTGTGGAATTTCAGAATAAATATGGGGGGAAAGTCACTTGAAACATTCAGACTTATTAACATAAAAGAAGTCACTTAAATTGAAATGATGGTGCTACGTTTTATATTTGATTTATGGTTAACAAACTGTAATACTTTAAGCTATGTAGATAGCAGTTCATGTTTACAAGACTGCCAGTTGGATTGCAGTGTAAGTACATCACTCTCTTGGTTTCAGAATCCACCTAATGCCCTTTGAAAGCCAGAATTCCAAGATTAAAGCGTTTTATGTTGCCCTTAAGCCTGCTGGATTCTCCCCATCAGCGGTTGTTTATGGGGCAGGGCTGTGTTTTGTCACCTGCACAGAAGGGGGGAGTTTCTCATGCCCAGAGAAGTCTCTTGGTGTTCTCCTCCTCTCCATTTGAAGTGGGGGCATCTTGTTCACAGTGAGATGCATTTTCCCGACTTTTTTGAACCCAGTGCTCATTTTCCAGTGTGGTTTTCCTGTTTGCAGTGAAGATTTGCTGTGCAGGGAATGCTTTTCCAGTCTCTTTTTCTGGTGTCTGTGAGGAAAGGAGAAAAAATTACTTCATAAACTTCCCAACCCAAGCCTTGTGCTCTTTGTCCCTTCCCCACATCCTTTGGCACCTCCACCAGGCACGAGGCATATCCACAGCTGGAATTAGCATGGATTGGCTGGTGGGTGCCTGCCCTGGCCTCCACCAAGTCAAGACACAATTGCTGTGTCCTGCCACCCTTGTCCCAGGAGGCTCATTGTTCATCCCTCTGCTTATTTTCATGAAATATTCAGGAATTCAGAGATCTTTAAATTCTAGTTGCTCTTAAATTTGATGAAGTTGCCTGCTGTTTCCAGGAGTTGTTAGAAAGGAAATCATTAACGGTCAGTGCGGACATGGACAGTGTAACTGTGTAAATCTCGGTTATTTAGGCTAAAAATCAGAGTCCATCATCTTGAGAGACAGAAAGCATGAATTCCATACCTGCAGTTGCGTAAAAGATCTTGCACAGATTGCGCACTTATTTCTTTTTAGTACTGACTTGAAGTTTAGAGATTAAGTAGTCTCTGATGTGTTGGGGAGATGGTTTGTTTCTTTCCTATGAAAACAGTGATTAATCCAGGACTAATTCCTGTGAACAAATGCTGTGTTTTTGCTGTTGTGTTTACACTCATCTGTCTTTTGTTGCAGATAAGGTAGAAAATTAGTTAAAGTTTAGGTCAATTTTTACCTAAGTCCTGAAGAAAATGGTCCTGTTTTTCCTTCACTAACATTCTTCCATTATCTTCTGTACTCATTGATCAGAGCTAATGAGATTTTAATGGAGTTATTTATGGCTTCTCCCTCTTACTATAAAAGTGTATAATAAACTGAGCACATGAAACTGTTGGATGGTGCTGTTTGTTTTTATCTCTGTTAATTGTACGACCTCTTCTGTGATTCTTTCAGATCCCCTAAGTCAGGCAGGGTATGATGAGCCAACCAGCTAATAAAGGCTGGAAAAAGCTTAGTAGATGTTACTGATTTATCTTTCTGATGATTATAAAATATTTTCTATGCTCTTCTGCGTGAGGGCCTTTTGCTGCCATGAAAGGGTTCAGGTGCTTTGTGTGTTTTTCAGTTCATGCCTCAAACTTCATGGCAGTATTGTTGTGCTTTAAGTTTTAGCACTTAAAAGGAATGGTTGTGTTCCCAGATCTGGATGAAATAAAATCTGTGCACGGATTGCCCAAACTTGTGGAGAGTTGATGTAAAAAATGTGTAGTAAGGTACTTGAGCAATAAAACCAGTGTAAAGTTAGTTGTTGTCATGGTTTGTAAGCCATGCACGTGTCAGCAGTGTGCATGACAGGCAAAGTGGGTGGCACTATTAACACTTTCCAAGATTACTTTCTGCTCTGAATTTCCTTCAGAACTTCCTTTGGAGTATTTCTGTTCCCTGATCCTGAACTTGCTTTTTCAAAGCTATTTCACAATGATTGGAGGTCACTGACTAGTGTATAATTGAAGCACTCATTATAAATAACCTTGAAAGTGAAATACTAAATGGGGAAATATGTGAGATGCTATAAAACACACTCTAAAAGGTGTAATTGAGCCTTACTCTCTTGTCTCCGGGCAGATTCTGAGGCTCAAGTTCTCTTGTAACCCATGACTTTTTAAAGAGTGGTTTGGGCAAATGGATGGTGCCTTTAGAGTGATGACTTTCTTATTATTGCACCTAAATGTCCATTTGTAAGGGTTGTTTGCCTGAACTGGAGGGGTTTTGTGATCTAACCTCATTGTTGGACCATTTATGCAATTTTGTGCCTGTTGACTCGAGCTGTTTCTGCATTAATGAATTCTGCTTTAGTATTCAACACCATCATCGTTATTGCTCCTGTGTCTTACCAGTCAGGGCTGATCAAACCGAGACTCTTTCATGTCTTGAATATTTTATTAAAATCAAATTGTCTGTCAATTCTATATCATAAGAATTCAATTTTTTTTTTCTTTCAAGCTGCCTGAAAGTGCATGTCAGGTATGGAGGGATGTTTCTCATTGTTGGTTGCCTTTCTGAAGGAATCGTGCTACTTTTGGGCTAAACCGCTGAAGTTTACGTTCTGTTACAGCCATTTGAGAGTGTGCATTTCCTTCCTGCTTTATCCTCCAACCCTGGCTCTCAGAACATGCTGATTGGTGACCAGGGTGATAATCTCAGTTATCAGCTTCAAGCTTTCCCCAAGGATCACCAATTTGGTTGCTCCAGTAGCTGTTCTGGACTAGACAGAAGCTGCATCTGAATTTTAGAGCAAAGAACAGTTTGTTTTCTTCTTGAGGGACTAGTTGGGTGCTTTGTCAGCTGTGTCATTCTTGTGTGAGCTCACTTTCTTATCTTCTACTTTTGTGTTTGGCTGTAACTTGTTGAGCCTTCTGCTTTGAGAGAACTTAGGCTGTAGACTTACTGCCATGGGGATATTAATTTCCATCAGGATTGTGACAGAGTTCCTGCGGGAAGTTCATTTGGCATTATCGGGAGACTGGATGTTGAACAGTGTCTCTTCATACCCTGATGTCTGGGCAGATGAGGCTTGGGCTGGAGGGCAGTGATGGAATCCAACAAGAACCACTGTGGGCAGGGAGAAGATGAGACCATTGGGAGGGTGTGGAGAGCCTGTCCCTTTGCAGGCGCCCTTTTGTTCACTAGTGACAGACCCTGCAGAAGCACCAGTGATGTCCTATTGCAGCCTGTCCTCAACCAGTCTGGTGGCAAGACAGAAAATTTCATTTTTCCTTATAGTTTAACTGACATTTCAATGTCTTGCAGATAATAAATTTGCACATGCTCTGTATCTGAACTGCTGAGACTCTGGGATAATATCTGGTGATGTCTGAGATAATATTAACTCTAGAATTGTCTTAATACTCGCAGTGCCTCTGGCTAAATGAATAATTGGGGGAAATTGTAAGCAGTGCTGCCAGGTATGTAATTTGGAACACATTTAAAGTGGGGATACTGGTCTGGTTGTATTGCTTGGTATCTTATCTGTTTTATCAAAGAAAGAGGCTGTCTGTGAAACTTTCTCTCAAGTCTGAGTTTTGCCAAGCTTTGTGGAGAAAGGTAATGTAAATATAGCCTGATGCTTTCCCTTTAAACTTTGTAACTTTTTGTATGTTAGAGATATAAAATTAAGGCTCTTGTGATGCAGCAGACCGGAAGCTTAATGCAGCAGCTTTGCTATGAGATGGATCCTGCGTGTCCAGAGCTCCTGCTGGGTGGAGATAAGTTAACTAAGTGCCCTTTCAGTGTGTGTCAGGCCTGCTGGGGGCACAGCAGGCTGCTGGGCTGTGTGTGTGGATCCATCCCCAGGAGCTGCTGGCAGGGACACGGAGCCGCTCCAAAGGCACGTCTGCGCTTGACGGCTCTGCTGCCTCTGAGACTTGTTTATCTTGCCTGCAAGGCCTAAAGATAATTAATGTAAAGTGTTTCACACTCTCAAACAGGGCTTGTCAGCCCTGTGGAGCTGAGTCCTGCCAGCACGGAGGACTGATTCCCACTGGAGCACTGAGTGGGCCCTAACCACATGCAAGCAACATAATTTTTAGTTAATTCCTAGATCAGTTAGGTCCTATTCAAACACCAGGCTGGCCAGCAGAGCTGCTGTCAGTGTTTGTGATACTGAGGGGCCTGTGCTTGGTTCCTTTCCTCTCCTGCTGGGGCAGGAGCAGCTTGATGTGCCCTGGCAGCTCTGAGCCATCACTTGGCCAGGACTGAGCCAGGGGAGAGACCAGGGAGACTCTGCAGCGTTGTGCCATGTCTTACACCTTGTTTACACAGAGTACTCAGAACAGGGGATGTTTGTATACAGCTGTGAATGCAAAGCCAAATTGATGAGCCAGTCGAAATAATCCTTCTATTGTTTACAGCAACAAAAGCAAGCTGGAGCTTGTGCCTGTGCAGGAAAAGTCACTTTCCATTCCACAGCAGGATGTTACTGACTCCAGCTTTGGGAGGCTGTGCTGCCAGTGTGAATCTTTCATAGAACCATGGAATGGTTTAGGTTGGAAGGGACCTTAAAGATCAGCCAGTTTGAACCAGTGACACCTTCCACAGTTTTCCAAGCCCTGTCCAGCCTGGCCTTGGACACTGCCAGGGATCCAGGGGCAGTCACAGCTGCTCTGGGCAGTGACATTCACTCCCATGTTTACAAATAATTTGCAGAGTGTTTTAGATCTGTAATTCCTCTGCCATGATTGAGTATGCAGTGCCACCATCATTCAGAATGAAGAGCAGACTGCTGATTTTTGTATTTTCAAGTTCTCTTTGAGTTGTTTGGTCTTTTTTAACACAACTGCTAAAACAAGAGTACTGCGTATATGGGAAGTACCAGGCAGATGGGAAGGTCTGAGCTATTGACACCCTTTCTTTAAACCTTTTTCCTTATGTAGTGCTGACTGATAGACATAGTGTTACAGAAGTATATTAATTTTTTTTCTTCATCATTTGGGAAAAATGAGAGGATTTTGTGTTTGGATGTACCCCCCTCACCCAAGTCCTGCATTTGTTTTTTACTGTCAGTGGCTGGGTTGATTTTTGTTCTCCCTTCCAGCTTACGTGAAATGTTCCTTGGAAACAATCAAATCCCTGATGTCTGTCTGCAGTGAGAGTTCTCCTCATAGCTCCATGTTCTGGAGATAACAGCTATCTTGACTCCTCAGGTCCTGGTGCTCTCTGTACTCCCTGGAACAGAGAACAGAACTGGAGCTTGTGGGAGTTTGGCTTTACCTGGAGTTGTGTCCTGCTCTGCTCCCACCCTGGTTGTCACTCGTGTCCCAGTCCTGCAGCCAGTCCCATCCCCATCTCTTCTCTTTATGTTGTCACAGGTGGCCTTTGCTGTAAACCTCTAATGATTTCCCTTTCCTGTTGCCATAATCCTCTTTTTATTTTTCTCAGAGTTCTATCCATCTCCCTTTATTGGCTAAATCTCCTTTGATTCTTTGTTCTTTTCAGCCCAGTTTCACTCCTTTATAATCTAAGATCTGTAGAACAAGATTTTTTTCTTCTTCTTCTAGCACCTGAAGAAACTCTCCTGTGTGCCTAGACAAGGATTACTGTAGTTCTGTCTTGGAATTTTAATTCCAGACTACATGGACAAGCCCCGAGCTGCTTCTCTTATCTGTTCCTCAAAGCTATGCATTAAACAAAACATGCATCTGATCAATTTAACCTGTAATTAAACATTTTCCTTAAGCAACTGACATCGTGATAACTAATAATTATCATGTGTAGCACCTTTAAAACCTATTATGCATGTTTATGTAAGAACACTATTACCATAATAATAAGATATCATTACCACAAATGTGCATACTGAATGAGCATGTCTTAAAGTAATCATGGATTCCATTAATCATACTTGAAAAATTAAAGTATTTGCTGTCTAATCTCTCAAACACTACTCGAAAGATTCTGGAAACAGCAGGGCCTGTTTACTGCAGGTCTCTCATCCACAAGTTCTTGTTTCTGGTGTCTCATTTTTGTTTTCCTGAATTGTTGCTTATCTTTCACCTTGGGAAACCATCAGCTCAGAGACCAACAGTCTGCCTTTGAAAGCATTTCCATGCTGGTTTTTAGTCTGTTTGGCTTGTTTTTTTGTCTAGGGAGTGTTCTTAAAGCTGATGTAAAATGCTCTCCTGAAACTTGGTTCTCCTTCAAATTAGATAATTGCCTTAGAGGAGATGAACTGATGGCTAATTGTAATTCTCTTAGTCCCTTGCACGGGGGCAGAATAGAAACAACTCCGTTCTTCAAGTATTCTTTGTTGTTGTTTTCTTTAAATACAAGGTTGCAGAGTTGGGGAATGAAGTTTTTTGGGTTTGTATATGAAATCGTTAAGGGGTGACAGTTTTGTCTCATATTGAAAAGTTTTGCTCTGTAGATTTTGATAGAGACTGGATGAGCACAGTGAAAGTTGGGAAGAAGCACTTGACCTACTGGGAACTGAAACAAGACTTTTTTGTAGAGTCAGAATATTTGGGGTTGGAAGGGACCTTTAAAGGCCATCTAGTCCAACCCCCCTGCAATGAGCAGGGACATCAAATACCTGATGTGGCCAAGAGCTAAAAAACCAACTTAATTGCTTTAGGGAGATCATTCTTTTATCTGTCAGTACTTTGAATTTAGTAGCATAATGTGTGTTGAGTCAAGTTTATCAGTGTGTATTTTCTTCCTTAACATTTGGCATTAGGTAACCTGGACCCAGCAAAGTATTAATTAATGCCTAAAAAGCACATTAGATCATACAACTCCTTAATACTTGATGCAGTTCTGTGATACGTTTCTGTATCTTACTATACAAACTGCATTATAAGAGAGTAGTGAAGGAGGTGGAGAGAGAATTTAAAGGGCTGAGAGTCTGGAGCAGGGAAAATAGGCATGAAAAGGTAGAAAAAATAGGCAAAAATAGAAAAAAAAAACCCCAAGAAATAGAATTAGGAAACAAATTGACAGATATAATAAAAGTGTGGGGAGAAACAGGACTTTGAAATTTACTTTTCTGCCATAATGGCAGCAGTGAAATGGGGGGGCGGGGGGAATGAGACAGGCAGTGGGAACTGGGGGGAAATTGTTGTGCCAGAGGGTGTGTGGTGAGCTGCTCATGGTGTCAGTGAAATTCAAGGGAACCACGTAAATGGGCCAAAGCAGGGTTCTGTGACAGGGCACACCCACCTTTGGAGCTCCTGTGGCTGTGGGCAGCCTGGGAACAGGAGAGGAAAAGGAATTGAACCTTCATGTTCTGAGCAGCTCTCACAGGGGAAGGAGGCACGTGCACAGCCAGAGTTAGAAGGAAGGAAAGAGGCTGTTTGAAAAGCAAAGCAAAATGCTTTCTGAAAGGGATATAAACTCTGGTGACTCGGGGTATAAATCAGCCTCTCCCCAGTGTGCTCAGGAAGCAGATTTCCCTGCAGCCACTTGCTCTGTTCCCACCTACCTGCAAGGCTCCATGAACCTCTCCATGTATCACTTGGCTTCTTTTCCTTTCTCTCTACTGGTGGAGCAGGGAGAATGCTTGCTTTGTTCCCAATTAGGTTGGCAATTTCTCAAATCCCCCATAATTTTTGAGAAAAATGCAAGTCCTTGACAAAAAAAAAAAAATGGAAAAAAGTTGCCGGAAAGAAAACATGATTCTAATACGTTTTTAAAATTTGGTATCCCGTTTTTTATTAGAGGCTGGTAGCATCATGTTGCATTTAATTCTTAGCTTCAGATTTGAAAATTCTCAAAATATAAATTGTTTTCTGTTGCTTTACTTCTGGGAAAGTTCTTTCTCAGTTTCCCAGTCTGTGAGTTGAACTAAGGAAGTCAAGTGTGTTGTATTCAAAGTTTTTAAAGCGTTTAAATGTGGCACTGTCTGTAAAACCTGCAAGAAGCTGCACTGAATTTCCCTTCCCCCACTTAAAAATACAATTCCTTTAGGAGCAAAAGAAAAAAAAAGTGGAAGCATCTATGTTATACTGAGAAATTATGCCCCCTGGGAAATAGAATATAAAGATCTTTAAAATCATTCAAGTGAGAGGAGGAGCGCTTTAACTTCTGCCTGGCAGGAGCCGTGTGCTACATCCCCAGCTCCTTGCTCCAGTGTCAGTGTGTCGTGCCTTGCAGGTTCACAGCTCCGGCAGAGGAAATGAAACCCAGTCAGTTACTGCAGGATTTATAGCAGACCTGCTGCTGCAGGAAGTGGTGAGAAGCTGATTGATAGTCTGAGGCAAAACTCCACAACAAGAAACAGGATGTATGTTGGGGTTTTTAGACCCATTTTCCCCTCTGCCCTCACACCCCCCCCCCCCCTCCATTTCGAGGCACTCTCTTGCTTTTTAGTCTCTATTTATAAATCCACGGTGCCCTTTTCTGGTAAAGCACGTGCTGCCTTCCAACACTCGAGGAAATGGATGGGGCTGGACCAGAGATTTGAAGCCAATGTGGTGTGTCTGCTTTATTAGGGGCATTTATCTAAATGATCCTGTTCCTCCTGCTGAATTACATTTCAGCTGAACTCCAAGTGAAGGGCGAAGCAGCCAGAGTTATTGAACATCTCCTGTGATGGTGGGTGCACCAGGCTGGGTGGGAGAGGAGGAGCACGGATCACTAATCAGCCCTGTTCTCTTGCTTCAGATGCACTTCAGATATATCTGGGAGGGTAGGAAACCAAAATGGTTTTGCTGCACATAAACTTCAGCCAGCCAACCCTGTGCTGCAGAGTGAGCTGTTAAAGACATCAAACCTGAAAAGGTTTGTTCTGAAATCTCTTCTTCCTCTCTGTGCACTGCTGGAGCATCCAGCAGCTGGGTCATTCAGAAAGGGATCCTCAAAGCCTATCAGTGGGATATTGCCTAACCTCGTGGGAGAAGTTACCCTAAATAATTGCAATTATGAATCCTTCTGATTTTTTTTCTTCCTCTAACATCCACTTTTACAATCATGATTGAAGAAGAAAGTTGTTTGCATACCAAACAAATGGAAGAAACGTTTAAGGTTTGTGTTCTCGTTATCGAATGGGAAAGTTCTGTTTGTCAGGTTCAGTAACTTATCTTGTTCTTTGTTTAAGGTCAAAAAAGTTGGCTGCACTCTGTGAGTCCTTGCAGAAAACCACGCTCAGTAAGTCCCACATGGGGCTGGAGCTGGAGGAGCTGGAGGCAGCAGCAGTGCTGGTACAGGAGGAAGAGAAGGCGTTAAAAGCTGCTGGCACAGTTTCCAAGCAACAGCTGCTTTGCTCTGAGTCGGAGACAAGTGACTCTGAAGAATCCAGCAGCACTTCATCATCTGAGACAGAAGGCTCTGATTCAGATGAGCAGGAGTCCTCGAGCAGCGAAGATGGGGAAATAAATTCTTTCCAAGGCGTGCTCCAGGAGGAGAGGACAGCTCCACTTATTGACTGTAATGGATTAAGGCAGGGCGCAAACACTTCGGCGCTGGAGGTCAGTGATGGAAAATCAAAGGTTTCCCTGCAATCTCCTACTCCTCCTGGAAAACTGGTGGAAGAATTAGAAATGCAAATCCGCTCTGCAATGAGACTTTCAGAGCAGCCTGAAGGATTGGCTACTGCAGGCTGCATTTCACAGGAACAAGAAGAAAACCCTGTACCCGAGCCTGACAGATTTTCAGAAGATGCTGCTGGGAAGGGAAATTTCTTGGAGGTGTCTCCCAAGCCAAACCCGTTGCTTTTTCTCTGCAGCACAAATGAAGATGAAGACTAAAGGGCTGTGCAGGAGCACAGTGTGACCCACAGGCTCCCAGCTTGTTCTATAATGAGCTGTCCCAAAGCTGTCCTGTGCTGCACAAAGATGTTTTTCTTTTTTGTTGTTGGAGGACAAGAGTGCTTTGAATAGAAATGATAGGACTATGTGATACTTTCACAGTTAATTCTTATTTTTCTCCAACAGTCTCATATTTAATATGAGAACATATAATTTCAATAAATTTCTAGAAACAGTTTTCATTAAGCTTACTCAGTAATAGAATGATGTCCTAATCAAATACAACTGAAATGACTCATTTTAATTTTCTTTAGCTGTTGGGATTTACTTGAAAAATATCCTCATTGTGTTTGTAAAAACTTGTTTATGACATTATACTGTTCTCTTAAAATGCTTCATAGCAAACCACTTCAAATAATGGTTACAAGTTTAAAAGTTTAAATAGTGATGGTAAATTATTTTAAATGATATAAATTCTATATTTTTTGTACAAAATAAAGGAAATTTCTATGCCATCAATACAAAATCCAATGGTTGTGTCTTTTATGTCTGAGATAGAAGTTTATATTTCTGCAGTTCTTCCATAAGTTCTTTCAGCAGTTCTGTCATGTATTCATTCTTTCGTGCTGTATTTGAAATGTTTCTGTGTGTGGACACTTCTGTTGCTGTTTAAAGAACAGAAATCCCAATTATTTAATGTTTTTCTGCTGCTGGTCTCAGTTCCACCACAGCAGTGTTAACCAGAGTAAAGGAACAACACAGTTTGGGGATCTTGGAACAGGGCTGAGAGCAAACCTGGCCTGGGTAGTCCTGGCTTTGTTAGTCTACCCGACAGCTTTCCCAACTTATTTATCCCTTTTTTGCCTTTAAAATGTTCAAATAATCCAGTCAGCTTCATGCGGCTTGTTAGCTACTTTCTGTTACTGAAATCAGGGGGCTGCTCCCAATTATCTGCTCTTTTGTTAGCTAATTTCTGCAGAAGGATTTGGGAAGATGGAACTGGACCACCACATCTGACTCAGCAGGAGCATCTGATTCACTCCTCTAGAGAAGCAAGTTCTGATTACTTTTCAACCTTTTTTCTTTAAAAAGTGTATAAAAATCTTAAGCTAAAGGACTTATTCTTTACCAGTGCTGTTCCCTGCTGGAAATCAGCAGGTGAGTTCTGTTCCTGCACCAGCTCCTGCTCAGTGAGAGCTGCAACCCTCACCTGCCAATATTTTTTATGTTCTTAAATACCTGCTGCTCTCTTAATCAGTCTCTGTGTTCTGTTCCCTGGGGGAGAAACCTTTCCCATCCTGTGTGGCAGGGAGCACTTCTTCTTCTAAATGCCAGCGATAAAATCCACGCTGGAGCTGCCAAAAGTCTGAGAGAAGGGGGGGAAATGCACTTCAGGAGAAAAGAGCAATGGTCCTGCTCTCCCCAAAATCCAGGGGCGAACTCCGGACCTTCTGCAGCTCAACAGGGCCTGGAGAACGCTGTGCAAAATTGTGTGTTTTCTGCTTGTGGAGCTGATAAGGGATGTTGATTGCTGTGGATTGATTGATGGCAATTTCATGTGACCTCTGTAGGGGTGGGGTGCGAGGTTTTTGCATGTGGGGTGATTGGAATTTCACCTGAGGCTGAACTACCCCAGCACACGTGGGGTGCTCAGGACGAGTAGTGTCTCTGTGAAAAGGAAGCCTTGCTTCTCCAGAAAAAAAATGCACAGAGACACTTCTGAAAGCAAAGTGGGACTTTAATACTGTTTAGCCAAAATCGAGGCGCAATGAGTCCGTGAAGTATCAACACTTGGGCAAAACAAAACAAAAAAACAAAAAGAAAAAACCCCTACACACACACAAAAAAAGGAACTCCTAAGAAGTCACGTTTATGTAGAAGGGAGGGAGGGAGGCCTTTGCACCGAGGAGTTGGCTGGAAAAGGATGGAGTTGTCTTAGGGACATCCTTTTTCATGCAGTACTTTACAACTAAGGTGTTAACAGCACCAAGTGAAACACTGGAAACCATCAGAAGGCGCTAAACAGAAGCAGGATTTGATTTTTATTCCTTTTTCTCATGGGAACAGTGCCACATTTTCCTCTTTGTCCATATTAAAAACTAGAGCTGAATTGATTAAATATCTTTTCTTTCCCTGGCTTTTCCCAATTCCAAACAGATCTGTGAAAAGCCTGCAAAGGCTTTGCTGCACGTCAAAACAAGGAAGCATCGATTAGACTTGATTTACTGCAATAAATGATAAATACGGCCGAGGCATTGATTCACAGCCCTGAGTGAAGGGGCCGGGTGACCCTCCACCAGTGCCACAGCTGAGTGTTGTCACAGCCCAGCCGATGGCTCAAGGCTGCAGAAAACAAACAGGGAAACACATGTCAGGCAGATAAATTGCTCTGCTGTTCAGAGCTCTCCGTGGAGGCCATTTGTCTCCGAGATAAGGAAGAATGCACTCCAAAGCCGGGGGGAGATAAGCTGGGAGAAGAAAATGGATGTGGAGCTGCCCTGGTGGCACTTGGGCGGTGGCACAGGGAGCACGGAGGGTCCCCCCAGCCCGGGGTGCCTGCAGGGAGCAGGGGGAGCACCAGGGAAATGTCTCACGGGAACTTGCAGAGCCTTCCTAAACATTGCAGCAGTGGATATTTCTACCTTGACAGCAAACAAACGGTGTCGGTGTCAGTTGTCTGAGTCACCCAAGTGTTTCCTGAGCCTGTCGTGGATCTGTTCCTCCCCTTTTCCATGGTACGTGGGCACATGCGAGGCATGATTTTGCGCTGACACGACTTTGGGTTTGTAGTATCGTGGTACCTATAAATCAGGCTGGTTTTATGTCATTAGGTTTTGGAGAAGTAACAGTCCTGCTTTAATAAATGCTGAATTTGGTGACCTGACGGAGATCAGATCCAAAATGCACTTGGTAATGTTGGTTTGCGTTTTTTCGAATGTTTTCTCTATATGAGCCACCATACTGCAGCAACTGAGCACATTTGGTGGCACTGTGAGGATGCTTGGAGACAAAAACAAGATCTGAGTCGCTCAGGTGAGGACTGAAATGTTGGCAGAGCTCTGTGAAGGGCAGCTCTGACTCAAGACCGGCTCATTTCTGTGGGAAAAGTGATAAACACGGAAAAGGACAAAAAGTTTCAGGCCTAGAAAGCAGCAAGGTCAGTAGGTGATGATGTTACTCCCCAGTGACCCCAGGAGCTCTGTGGTCTGTCCCTCTCTTTAATGCTGATGTGCTGCCTAACTCAGGAAGGTCCAGACTCTGGAAGGGGAGCACAGAAATAGAGGAAATAGGAGTGAAACTCAAATCTGACAGTGGAGATTTCTCTGTCTGCCATGATTTGTGCAGAGCCAGGGGGAGAAGCCAAAATTTGCCATTTCTTATGTATTCTTGAATACCTTTCTGTGTGTCAGTATCCAAGTGACTCAAGGCCACCAGTACCTTGGGAGATGTGGTGCTCACCCACACCAGCTGCAGGCACTGCTCCTCTGAATCCCTGGAAATTTGACGAAGCTGGCCAAAATTAGGTCCCAGAAACCTCTTAAAAACAATGTGTCTGAAGGCTTGGCCTCTGTTCCACTGTGGATCAGTAACTCCAGAAAACACCTCTGAGCCTTCTGTCCAGGGCATCTGTGAGGCCTCAGCACCACCTGGACAAGACTTTGGTGGCTCTCTGGGACAGCTCCTTTCCTCAGGCAGTCCTGGGGCACAGCTGACTTTGAGTCCATCACCCAGGATAAAACCCGCTGGGTGTGTGCAAGGCCTGGAAACAGATCCCTGATGATTCCTCCTGGCAGGAGAATCACCTTCCTTGAAGAGCCCAGAAATGGAGGAGCCTCTCTCACTCATCACTGATCTGGCTTGTACCCCTCTTCTCCATGTGGAACCCCCTTTCTTGGGCGTTATCCTGCTCCCATCACTGCTCACGGGATGCTCATCTGCAGCACACCTGCTCTTTATGCCAATATATATTATATATTCATAGATAATATTTAATATATATTCTATTTAATATTTATATGAAAATATTTCTCTATTTATTTTTTATTTTCTCATTCTGCCACTGGGATATGGTGAGACATCACCACGTCCTGCTTTCCACGGGGTGGGAGCTGCAAGGGCTGAAGAAGCAGAGCAGGGAAGCTGCTGAGCGGGGAGCAGCGAGCCAGCGCTGACCTTAAACAAAGCTGTGCCTGGGGAGCCACAGGAGGAGAAGGTTCAGCAGCCGCTTGTGTCGGGAGCCAGCAGCTGCGTGTGCTTGGCCTGTGCCGTGCAGCCCTCGGCTTCCCGGGGAGGGCAGGGGTGCCCGCGCCTTGCATTTTTGCAGCCTTCGGTTTGTGCTTTTGGCCTGGAGTCAGTGGCGGGGTGAATGACTGCAAACATCCCTCTCCCTAATTATGGACGTGTGAGAGATTTGGGAGCGTAACTCACAAACGGTAATGAGATGTTTAAAGCATAAATCAACAGAATACGAGGAGGAGGCCGAGTTCCCCTCAGCTGTGCTCCCAACAATCCAGGTGAGTGACCTGCTGGCTGCACCCTACCTGCCGAGGGCTGCGATTACATTTCATCTCCCGTCCACAATCCTCGGCAATTACGCCGAAATGTCCCGTTTCCTGCCATAAATAAATAGGGATCCGTGTTTTGCCTTGATGTAACTCCACCTCCTCTAATATGCTGCATTGTCCATTGATTTGCCTAATTATGTGTATTACAACTGCACGAGGCGCTGGGTAGCAGCAGGGGTCCGTGCCGGGGAGAGGAGGAGGGTGATTGCTCCATCTGTTCCTCCGAGCTGCCGGGAGAAGCGTCGGGAGTGGAGTGGGAAATGGAGGGAAGGAATTACCATTTAGTGCAGGTGCCTCTGGAAAGGGGGAATCCCACTGCCAGGTGCTGGCAGGCAGCTCTCCTGAGCTCCCCACGTGCTTAATTACCCTACAGCGAGTCTTCCCACCTCGAATTAGAGCCGGCAATTGCTACTGGAGCCTTGAAACAAAACGGGGAGCGTAGCAGAGCTTCATCCATCTCGCTGCAGAGACCTGCATTTCCCATCCAGCAAGATTCATGCCCCATTCGGCCGAATTTAAAAGCACTTACCTGGAATTAGATGATTAATTTTGAAATCCGAATGTGGGAGTGCAGCAGACAAGGTCAAAAGCATCCGAGCTGTGAATCTGGGTTCCAGGGATGACGTTACAAAAAAAAAAAAAAAAACCCTCAAGTGAAACGCTTTGTGGTGTGGATTTAAGGAGTTGCTCAGGGCTGTGGGAGCAGGGAGAAGCAGGAGAGCATGGGATGAGCTGTCAGTAGCTGCTGTCCTGAGCAAGGAGCTTTATTCCTCCACAGCGGCTTCTCCCTGTCACGCTCCCGGGTCGCTGATGGATCTGGGGTGGCAACAGGGTAATGTGCTGCTCGTTCTCCTGCTGGTTCCTGCTGCTGCCAGCAGGTAACTCAGCAGATCAGTCTGTTAGACCGACTGGAAAATACCTGAGGGATATAAACTGCCCGGGACGTGGTGTGTGCCATCATAACGAGCAACGCACAGGGGCTGTAACATCCTGGGAATAACACACTTGGAGGGAGAACACTATCAAAGTTAAAGTCGTGGCGTGTATCCTGTGGTGTTTTAAATCGCTTTAGCACTTTTTTGGGGGTTTCTGCACCGCGGGGCAGTGCTGTGAGCAGTCACACACGATCCGGGCAGGCTGGGCTGTGTCCAGGTGATCCTGCAGCGCCCTGGGGGAGAATCCCAGCCGCCTGCATCCACACAGGCTGCATCAAAGGGCTGCAGGAGCTGTGAAACTGAACCGAGGAGCCTGGCAGTGCTCCAGTCCTTTATCCACCGTGTGAAGGATTAGACAAGGATTTGGGCATGGGGCGCCAGTGTGAAGTCGCTTTTTACCTTCAGATGTCTGACAGCAAACCCCATCAGCCCCGGGGGTGGAGGGGTGGAGGCTCTCAGAGAGCTGGGGGAATAGCACTGCCTAAAAACTGGGATAAGTCTCAATTCCAAGAAGACACAGGTGCTAACATGATCATGCTCTGAAATCCTGAAGGTTTGAGATATGAATAAGTGCAGTGATACGCCTTTCCCGAATCAATTTACTGGACAATGCTCTCAGGCACAGCGTGGGACTCTTGCGGTGTCCTGCGCAGGGACAGGGGCTGGATTTGGATGATCTGTACAGGTCCCTCCCAACTCAGGATATTCCAGGATTCTGATAGCTGAAACAGCTTGTGGAGCCTTAATACCCTGCTCTTAATGACCCGAATGGAAAGTCCTAAATCACACTTCGATTATCAACTGCAAAGCGGCTGGGTGTCAGTGCAAAGCCAGCAGGGGCAGGGAAGGGCGTGTGTGCACCCACACGAGCGTGTGTGTGTTAATCAATTTGCTTTTCAAAGTGGCTAAAAACAGAAGCCTGAGGAGTTTCCCCTGCGAGGTGATTTCCCTGGATGCTGCTCCTTGTGCTAATGGTATCCTCTCACCAGAGAAAACATCCCACTCCAGAGCTGAAGTGGTTGGCAGGAGCTGTAATTAAGGTGTGAAGAGACTTTCCACACGAGAACCTGCCTTCCCATGTTGGGCTCCTCGCTTGAGAACAGACACTCTTTGGCAATTGGCTTTTACACATGGGCTTGGAAGCCTCTTTGTATCCTTGCTATTCTGTTTGGATCGCTAATCCTCCAATTTGCACCTCAAATCCCTTAAAATAAAACGGGGGCAGAAATGTTATCGCACTGATTTGCAGTAGTAAGTGTAAGAGAACAAAATATTTATAATATAAATATTTATAGTACAAGTATTTCTGGACCCAACTTTATCAAAGCCTCTTTCTCAAATTGCAATTAATATATTTTTTTAAAATACTGCTAGTTGCTAGAACAGTAATTCTGAGGCTTAGAAATATGGTTTAGGTATTTTTTTTTCTTAAAGATTTGTTGGTTTTATTAATTAAGTAGAGATTTATATGGGGAAAAGAGAAACTAAATAAAACAGTGATGTATTAGCTTGGTAGGAGAAGTGATTCAACGTGAGGAAAGTCACAGACCAGTCCGTTAGGAGAATCTGTTGGATTTTGGTGAGTCATGGGAAGATATTTTCATTGATAATGTGAAGCAGACCCTGGTGCATGGGAATGCAGGAGGCTTTGTGCTGGGATTGCCCAGCCCTGAGCGTGTGGCTGCTCAGGGATCCACATCCTCCTTCCCCATGGGCTCTGACCCGACCAGGCCCTGCAGAAAGGGCTGGAGCTGCAGTATCAGCTTTTCCTGGCTGCTAATGTTGCTTTAAAACAGCCCCGAGTTCCTTGAAACTGGCTGGGTGTTTCCACTGGATCCCACCCCAGGCACCAGGAGGGATGAGGACGGGTAATTTTGACTCATTGCTCTGTTTTCTTGAGTGGCCATGGGCACCTCCCTTACACTCCTGGCACCCCAGATCCCTTAAGATTCCAGCCGTGAAGCCCCTTTGCCTGGCAGTGGTGCTCCCCAGTCACAAGCAGGAAAGAGGTGAAATCTGTGTTCACATTCCATTTTTCTCTTCAATTTACATTTTGCTGGCAGGTTACTGAGATTACCGGTTAGTCAGCGGTGCAGAGAAAGTGGGTGATCTGGTGTAACTGGGCCTGAACGCTGGAGCAAAGCAGTGACAGCTACAAGCTGTCAGGGCCCTGCTGGGATATCAATTTTAGATGGATGTTTTATAGATCAGGGAAAACGGGCGGGATGAGTGGCAGCGGTGGGGAAAGTGCGAATACCCGGAGACATCCAAGGCTGGGAATGTGGTTTGAGTGCTGAACTGCCCCTCGCATTACACACGCAATTACAAGCTCTGTGGTGAGCAGATGGGAGCTCCAGGGAGGTTTTAAGCTGGCGGAACGTGCGTGAGGGAAGGCAGGAGAAGATATCCAAACCTCCCCCGGAGAGCGCGAGCCGCGCGCCGCGCTCCCGGCTGGATGCGCTCCACGGGCGGGCCGGTGTGACTCTGCTCTGGGGAGCTGGATGCTGCTGCTGCTGCTGGGGTGAATCCATCCTAAAGATGCCGCAAGAAGTGCCTGTGGAGGCTGGCTCTGCGCTCAGCCACAGGAGATGCCATGAGCCCACAGGCTGTGCTGGCCTTTCCTCAGCATTCCCAGCGCTCCAGGACTTCCAGGCTTTGATGAGACCTCTGGGCGCTGCCAAGTGCTGGAGGAAAGCCCCCAGTGAGGACAAGGACATCGCGACTGCAGAGTGCTTTGCTTTTCAAACTCAGTTGTGGCTGCTGCTGTTCTGTCCCGAGCTTGACTTTGTGTCCTTCCAGCAGCCTGGCACGGTGGAGTTCGTGGTGAAAGAGGCTGGGAGCTTGGCCGGAGGCGAGACCACAGCTTTCCTGGCCTCCTCCCTCGCTGGTAAGTTTGCATCTTGCTTTGGGGAACATAGACACGGAAAAAATGGACACATCTGGCCTAAAAATAAGCTGCTGAATTGCAATTTCCATCAGCTCCAAGAGGCTCCGAGGTGCCCAGCAGTGGCCTCTGCCCGCTGCGGGTGGGGCGGGAAATCGAAATCTGGAGATTTCACAGGCGACAGACGAGCTCCATGCAAAACACACTGCACAACTCGAGGAAAAACGCCTGCAAGTCGCCAGCCTGAATTTTCACTCCACCCTAGTCCAAAACCAGCCCCTGGCAATTCTCTGCAGGCTGAGATTAATCCGTGGGCGTCTTTAATCTCAAACGCTAAATCGGAGCAGAGCTCCAGTCCGGGCGAGCCCGCCCGCCTGCGCCGGGGAGTTCCGATTCTCTTTTCCCGTTACTTTTTCCCTATTGCTACAACAATTAATTAAGAATGGTTCTGCTGAACCCTGTTGATTCATTTGGCACTTGGAAGCTTAATGAGGTGTGAACCTGCAGACTGCGGCATCGGTGTAGCTGACACGGTAATTTATATCAATTGCTGTGATTAGTCCAGGTCCTCAATCACCGCGTTGTTTCTCCCAGCAATCTGTCACAGCCCGGACGGGGGGACCTCAGTGCTGGGTTTCTCTGACACTGCCAGCAATGTTCTCGAGGTGCTGCTAAACAAGGAAAATACGGCTCGTGCGATGCTTTGAGAATAGCAACGTGCAAATTTGCTTTGGTACTGACATGTACTTTTCTCTGCCGAGATGACTGAGGTGCGGCCCTGGTTTGCAGTTAGGGCAGCTGTGGGGTTGGGGTGCAGGTACCTGTGTTTCGGGAGGGTGTCCTTTCGAGGTCAAAAGGTCGTGTTGCTTCAGCCTGTCAGGGGCTGGCTGTGAAAATCACTCTGTGGGTAGCTGTGTTCGCTGTGCCGTGTCGAGATTATTCATCAGTTACTTGAACTTCTGCAAATTCAGCCCAGGGCCGTTGGAGCCACCCCGAATCTCTTTGCCCGTAACACGGGGTCGAGTGGAGCACAGCAAGGGCTGTGGGACCTCCCTGCAATCAAATCCCCCCAGTTATGTCCTTGGTGAGGGCACTGTATCCTATTAACTTCCAGATTCTAACAAAAATCATGGAATGGGTTGGAAGGCATCCTAAAGACCATCCTGTTCCATCTCTGCTGCCATGGGCAGGGACACCTCCCACTGTCCCAGGCTGCTCCAAGCCCCAATGTCCAGCCTGACCTTGGACACTTCCAGCGATCCAGGGGCAGCCACAGCTGCTGCGGGCACCCTGTGCCAGGGCCTTCACAGGGAAGAATTTCTTCTTAGTGTCTAATCTAAACCTGCCCTCCTTTCAGGCTGTCACTACAATGCTTGTGAAAAGTCCCTCTCCAGCCTTTTAAGCCCCTACAATCACACAAATGCAACTTTTTTGAGTTTTGGAAACAGCTTGGTGTTGAGACACAAGCTCTCTTTTGGCAGTCTGGGCTCAGCAAAGCTGCCACAACTTCAATCATCATCTCTGCTCTTCAAAAATACCTGCTTTATGGGCTGAGGCATCATCTCCAGGTATCCCTGAGCACACCCTCCTTGTTTGTTGTGCGAGGGTGGTGCTTTGTGGGAGCCCTTTGCCACGTCCTGGCTGGGGACTAGGGCTGAGATGGGCAGCCAGTCCCTTGGTGGCAGCTGCTGGAGGCAGAGGAGCACAGCGGGACGCAGGAGTGGGGCCGTAAATCAGCCCTGCTGATGGGGAGTGGTTTAAATCAGCCTCATTGAGCCGGTGTGGTTTCAATAGAGCTGGTGCTACTTTTGTTTATTCTATGCCTGGTTAATGGGAAAATAAACAAACCACCCCCCTGAACTGAAACCAGACATGGGAGAAACTGAGCTGCACCAAAATAAACCCACTCTGAATTATTCCCTTAAGCTGGCTCTCCAAACAGGAGAGATGTGTACGTGAATAAATCTAAAAAAGCTGAACAATAAAGGTAAAGATCTTTTTAATGTTCACGGAGCCAGCAGGAAATCTTTAAGTTGATTTTTCTGGAAAAGGAAATTCTGCATATGCAATGTTAACGCTTTTAAACTGATCAGTGAGGCACGGGCACATCATTTCTGTACCACTGCAGATGTGTAAGCTAATTTTACCACCCTTTCTATTTTCAGCACAGAGTCCTTAGAGTAAGCGAGCGTTTGACCTGTAACCACTGAAAGTAGTGTTCACTTTGGGGCCTATGTGTAGAGAAATATAATTTATTTTAATGATATTTAAGCTAATGAGCTTGGCTAATAGATATTTTTGAAGCCCTTTATAGGGGTTCAGTCATGGGACAACACGCCACTGGGCACAAACGCTCATTTACCCTGTGAAATGTCAGAGAATGGCCCAGCTATTAGTAAAGTGCATCCTGTTTGATTTTTTAAGAATATATTTCCATAAATTACTGGCCCTAGAAATGAAATAAATCAGCCAGCTATTCAGTGAAATCTTAAATGTTAATTGAGAGTTGTGGGAGAGGCTGGAGCCAAAGGAGAGGAGGATGTGGGGGATCTCCCTGGGTGCTGGCTCAGAGGCTGCCTCACCCCATGGCTTGACCAACAGGCCTCCCATGGACGTGTTCACCCCAGGTCTGGATTCACCTCTGCTGCTGGAGATCCTGGCAGGAGACCTTCACATGGCTGGGCTACTGTCCTGCCATCCTGGGTGCCACCACTGAGCAGGCTGGGGTCAGCTGGGCAGGCTGGGGCTGCTCTCCCGAGCAACTTGGACAGCCTGGAAGTGAAAAGTGAGCCCTGAGGGAGGACGAGGAGGATTGAGAAACTGTCTGGGTGATGGTCAAATCACCCAGAAGGATGATGGTCAAACGAGTCACCCAGTCTGGGTGCAGGCACTTGAATTACACTATATGTAGGCTCAGCTTCTTCCCTATAGACCTGGTTGAATTTGGGGTATCAGGATGGTTCCTTGAGTGTTCCTTTTTTATTTATTTTGCTCAATGCCAGCTAACCAGTGTTTCCCATTGAGGGAAGATGTTTCTTCCACTGGCACCAGCTTGAGCTGGTCATGTTTTCAGCAACCCCAGAACTCTGCAGAACTGGGCAGGGAAAAATGTATCTGCGATGTCAATGCATCAGGGAATACCAGAAGGGAACAGACTTTGCAAGGCCTATTTTTCTGCCCTCAGGCAGGTTGATCTGTGTCAAAATCATTCCCAGAAACTGTTTATTTAACCCCTTCCTGAGCTTTGCCAGCACTGGAGATCCCCCAGTGCGTCCCTGCCAGCACTGTTAGAGTTTTGGTTACAGCCTGTGGTGTGGACGTGTTGTTACACAAATGCTTAATAACAAGGACAGCGGGTTTCTCTTCTCTCCTTATTAGCAGCAGTGATGTGAAGCTCCTTCACGCCCCAGAACAGCAGCAGCAGAGGGAGGGGGGCGAGGGCAGCAATTAAATCTGTGTCAGTGCTCTCTGTTGGCAAACCCTGAGGCTGCTCAGGACCCTGGATCTAAGCCCCCCCCCCCCCCCCCCCCCATCTCCTTTTCTCTTCCTTCTGCCGGGTGGAATGGTTTGGGCTTGTGCTGTGCATCCTGCTGCCAGTCTCACTGCAGAAGTTCCTCTCCTCTGATCCACAGGTAAAGCTGTGCCACCTCCACGTGCCAGCAGCCCAGGCCTGCGCTGAGCAGATGAAAGATTATAGTGATCAATTTGGTGAGAAGGGAGATTTTTCTCCATCTGTCCACCCTCAAGGCTCTATTTCCTCATAAACCATTCCCCGAGACATCAGGGAAATTGAAGCTGTTCAGGAATGGAGGAGATAGTTAACCCAAAACGAATGAATTTCCGACACGCTGCCTGGCTCCCTGCAGCAGGAGGGGAGCAGGCGGCCGTGCCCGTGGCTCTCCTGCCCCACGCTGCCTTTTTGCCTCAGATCCCGATGTTTTCGCTCCCCTCCGAGCTGCTCCGCTCAGCCAAGCGCGGCCAAACCCTCCTCCCCTCTGCTCAGGCATCCTCTGCCCCGAGGCAGGCGAGAGCAGGGCTGGGATGAAGCCCCCAAACCGTGTGGGAAGAGCTCTTTAGCAGAGCCCGGGGCGGACAGGCTGGTCCTGGCCGGCCACAGCCATTTCCTCGTCTGGAATTCAGGCTCCGTGCCCCGGGGCTCTCTGCTCGTTCAGCGATTCCGCGTGTGATGCGGTTTGGTTGGTTTGCATTTTAAGGGAACAGCAAAAGATGGAGAAGACACTTTACAGGATCTGTGTTTGTGCAGCCTTCATGTCCCGTGTGATCCCAATCCTCCCGGCTGCATTAGCACTCAGTGCAAACATTTCGGGGATCTGGAAGGTCAGCTCTGGAGGATCAGGGCAGCTTTCCAGGGGGGACTTCAGGACACAGCAGGGCACCTGCCTCCCTTTTCCCTCTTGGGGCTGGATGAACCAAAGGGATAAAATCCTCCTCCTTACCCAGGTGTGCCTCCCTCCCCACCCTGATTCTTGCAAGAAATTGAACTCTCTTCCTGCTCCATCACTTCTTTTTTTTCTCATTTCCTCACTGCTACAATGGAGAGCATTTGTTACAACCCCACCTAAGCTTCTTGCCAGCCAAAGATCTTCAGGCTGTTCCCCAGAGAGACCAGAAGAAAAGGGGTGAGCCACTGGGTTTGGAAACATCCTGCAGGAAAATTGCTGTGGATGAATCTGCAGGTGAGCCTGCTGAAGGTGAAATCCGAGGGTTTTCTGTGGGTGCACGGGAGTGGTTTTCCTGAGGGCCAGCCATGGCCAGGGATCAGGAGTGGGAAGGTGCTCCTTGGAGAAGCTGGGAGCCGCAGGGCAGACCTCAGCCTTCTTCTTCACCCTGTTCAGCCTACGGATGCTCCAAAGCCGTGTGGAAACGATGGCACGACGTGATTTTATTTTTGCCTGAAGCCAACTTTCTGCCAGGAAAATTGCTCCCACGTATCCTGAACCGAGCCTGCGTGGGCAGCCCCCAACAGCTGCTGCTGTCTTCCACTAAAGCCCAGTGGCAGCGAGTGTGGCAGGGAGGCCAGAGCTGCATCCCAAAATAATTGGGGTCCTCAGGAGAGATGGAGAGCAGTGAGCTCAGCCTGGAGGCATGAAAACCACTTATCCTACAAAGATACCCCTGGAGCTGTGGGGGATGCTGGGGGATGATGGTCCAAGGGAGGACCTTGTGGGAGCACCTCAGCCCACTGATGCTGCAGGAAAGAGCTCAGCTCTTCCCACAGCCACCATCCTCCTGCTATCCCCGTGTCCCTGCCATCCCTGTGTCCCTGCCAGCCCCGACCCGCAGCTCCCTCTGGGCTTTCAGATGCCTCTACAATGCCAGCAAGGGTTGGGAGCAGCATGCTATTGTAAGCATGAATGCAGAACCAGTCCCTTTTCCTACCAGCTGTCAAAAAGTATTATTTAATCTCAAATAGCTCTCAGTAGCATTTTTTTGTTGTTGTTGTTGTTTCCTCTAGTTTGTTTTAAGAAGGTTGTTGAGTGTGAGAAAGCAGGAAACAGTGTCAATAACACAGTGGGTTTTTTTTCTTTTCACAAACACCCTTTGAACTCCCTTTACTCTGCCTCTCCTCCAGTTACATTTACACACCCTATAAATAACCTTCCAGGGCTTTGAAATGCTTTTATTAAAGCTAAGAGTGGAGATTTTTTTCCAAATCCAGTGTTATTTGCTGCATTATCTGTAGACAACCTTCAGCATAATTACTATAAATGGCTTTAGGTTTTAACCCGTCCCTGTGTGTGCTGAATGAGAAGGAAAACCAGGCAGAAAAGTGGCAGAAGCTTGGGAAGGAGATGATGGATGTGCTGGGAGCCCATGGCCCCGGGTCTCTGGGGTCTGTGGGATGAGGGGAGTCCAAGCCTGACCCAATTCATTGCCACTGTCATCCTTGGGGACACTTGCAAGGTCCTACAGGAGCACTGGATGCCTGAATCCTGCAGTCCCTGCAGTGGCAGCTCTGCTGGGGGTCACTGGCACCAGTGTTTAGGGATGAAGGCTGCGGGTCCAGGAGCAGGGTCTCCCCAAGTCCAGCCTGCCCTGCCCCAGACCCCTGCAGGTGCAAATGTGTCACCTCTGCACCCAAGGAGGGAACCTGCACCAACCTCCTCATGTTTGGGGTCAGCCCGGCACAGTCTGGTTTTCTGGGATGGATATTTCTATTGCTTAGTTGTTGCTTTAGGCTTTGCCTTGGTAACTCCCAATTTTCACCAGTTTAAGCCAGAAAACGATGGACTTTCATAATAATTCTCTGCTGCCCTGCAGCGCTTTGTTCCTTGCTTTCCTATGCCAGGAGCATTGCAGATCTGACAATAAGGTTTGGGGATTTCTCTGCTCTGGGTTTCCTTCCTTCCCACTGTCCTTTGTGGTGCAGCAAATTGAGGGGAACCACCTGTACAGCTTTTACTGGCCCTCATTTTGCTCTTCTCCCTTTAATTTTTATTTTTTTTTCTATTAGTCATCACTGAGGCTGCGGCTAGAGAGTGCTCAGGTTATGTTTTGCTGTCTTCTGGAGCCAAATCCCTGGAAAACCAACACGTCCCTTTGTGCAGCCCTCAGTGACAGCAGATGGAGCTTTCTGGAAACTTAACGAGGTGTGAGACCACTCCCTCCAGCCTTACAGCCCCCAGGAGCGCTTATCTCTGCCTCTTACCTCACTAAATGATGAAAATCTCCTTCACCATCATCAGTCTTCAATTTTCTGTGCCACAGGGCTGCTGCAGCTCACCTGGGCTGGAGGTGGCTCTGCCCTGATGAATGTCCCTTGCAGCCACCTGCCACAAGAGCTGGATCTAGACGGCCTTTGAGGTACCCACTAAGCCAAACCATTCTCTAATTCTATGAATCTGTGAATTTGAAAGTCAGGAAATGACAAAACCAACCCATGATATTTTGAGTTAATTGAAATATTTCTCTTTGTGAAGAATTTTTTGTTTTGCTAATAACTACAGAGGTACAGTTAAAAAAAATAGCTCCTTGATATGATTTTAACTAAGAAGTTAAGTCTTTATCATAATATTAAATAAAATAAAAAAATCATGACTGTGGTTTTTGTCTTTAATGTATTTATTCCTTCACAATGGATGTCACTGTTTGGAGGTGGACATTTTTGGTAAAGGGAATGAAAACCAGACCAAAAAAAAATACTCTTGGGAAAATATTATAACTGCCTAAAAGTAAACCCACTAGTCCTGAAATATTTATAAATACATTGTTGGTATTATTAGGATGATGCATTTTGGAGGAACTGAAGGGAGGAGGAATTTTCCTGACCAGTGTGCTGGGAGCCTGGCAGGTAATTTTCTATTCTAGATGCAGCTTTTGCAGGCGAGTGCGAGCGATGAAGGGCATTAGCTAAATAAGAGATGATTTAGTGGTGATGGCACTGTTGGTCCACAGATCCCACAGCTGCTAAATTTCAATATAAACTCCGTAACTCTGGAGGCAGAAAGAACCAAACACGCACAAGAGACTGTTCCTGAATATATTTTTCCCCCTCTCTCCAATAAAAGGCACAAATAATAGCATATTTTTCAAAGTGCAAAGCACTTTACATTGCAAATAGTTACATTAAATTTACATTTCATGGGTGAGTGGCCATAGCTGCTGCTTGCCACATCCTTGCTGGTGACACTGCAGCAGTTGTACATGATCTAGTGCCCACTGGGCTGTGTGTGCCTGGATTGTCCAGGAGCAGAGGGGGCTGAGGGCAGAGCACTCCTGAGCTCCATGAGCACCTCCCACAACCTTGTCTTCAAAGTCAGAAGGGAAAGGAGTGGGAGCACAGGTGCTGGGAGAAGGCCTTGTGCAGCAAGGTCGTGAATTGGCACTGGTGAGGCCACACCCTGAGTGCTGTGTCCAGCTCTGGCCCCTCAGTTTGGGAAGGACGTTGAGACACTTGAGCACATCCAGAGGAGGCACCGAGGCTGGTGAGGGGCTGCAAACACAAACCCTGTGAGGAACGGCTGAGGGAGCTGGGGATGTTTATCCTGCAGAAAAGGAGACTCAGGGGTGACCTTATCACTCTCCACAACTCCCTGAAAGGTGGCCGTGCTCAGGTGGGGCTTGGTCTCTTTCTCCAGGCAGCAACTGACAGAATGAGAGGACACAGTCTCAAGCTGTGCCAAGGGAAATACAGGTTGGATATTAAGGAAAAGTTTTTTACAGAAATGGTGATAAAGTACTGGAATAGTCTGCCCAGGGGGGTGGTGGAGTCACCATCCCTGGATGTGTTTAAGGAAAGACTGGATGTGACACTCGGTGCCGTGGTTTAGTTGAGGTGTTTGGGCTGGGTTGGACTCGATGATCTTGGAGGTCTCTTCCAACCTAATGATTCTGTGAATTCTTGGCAAAGCCAAGGGGAAATCCATTCTTCCAGTACTGGAAGGACATGATTCCTGTGCCCTTGAGGCTGGGGGGAGTGAGACAAACCCTTTTCTCAGGGTGACAGCCAAGCCTTGCGCTCCTGCTCGGCAGGGCCGGCCTGCGGGTGCGCAGTGCTTCCCTGGAAAGGTCAGCACACTCAGCACACTCATTGTCCCTGTTTTCTCCAGAGGTGATCGATGAGATGCAAACACTGTGCTGACAGTTGTTGTGGCCACGGAAAACTCATTTTCTGCTGCTCCTCCCCGGGAGGTGCAGAGTGGCCGCCGTCACCTCGATGATGGCTGTGCCCCTCCTGCCACGCTCCACCTTTCTGGTTTGTGTTGGCAGAGACAATTTTCACGGAATTACAGAATCATTTAAGTTGGAAAAGGCCTCTAAGACCATCAAGTCCAGCTGTTAACCCAGCACTGCCAGTGCCAGTCTCCAAGTGCCACATCCACATCTTTAAAATCCCTCCAGGGATGACGACTCCACCTCTGCCCTGAGCAGCCTGTTCCAGGGCTTGACAACCCTTCAAGTGAAGCACATTCTCCTAATAGCCAATCTCAGGTAATTTCCTGTATAATATCCAATCTAAGATTGATTTTCACGCCCTCCTTTGAGGAGCTCCCTGTCGGAGACACCCTGGCAGTTACAGGCTCCCTGATTTTCCTGCCTAATCAGAATCAGGTTGCCCTCCCCTCCCTGTCCCTGCAGACAATTGCTGCTGTGCCTGAGGCTGCTGACCAAAACCTGGGTGCTCCGTGGGGCTGGGTGGGTTGTAGGGATGAGTGTGCAACCCCCTGGCCGTGGTTATGTCCCTCTGCAAAGTTCCTCTTTGCCACCAGCATGTTGTGTCACACAGGAGCCCAGCGCTCCTTCACCGCCATAAGAAAATGCGGGGATTTTATTTCTCCTTTCTTTGTTTATCTGCAACATCCTTGATGACTTTTCTGATCAGTCCATACCGTGACCTTCTCACTCCGTGCATTGTCTCATTCCCGGTCTCAGGGTTCACTGTTTGTCATTTATCTGTGTTGGCTTTGGCACCTGTGAGCCCGGGGTCTGCACCTGAGTCACTCCTCACCTGCAGGGATGATTCCTCATCAGTTGCTGTGCTGGCATTTACCATCCTGGCAGCCTCTGGAGCCTGCCTGGTGCGTGAGGCCAGGCTGAGTCGCAGCTGGGTTTGCATCCATGGAAAATTAGTGGAGCCCTGAGAAAGCACAGTGGGGTCTGATCCCATCTCCAGAGAGCTCAGCAGGGCAGGGGTGTGAGCACAGGGAGCCCTGGTGGGAACGTGAACATTCCAGGCACGGAACAATCGTTTATTTCCTGTGGGATTTAACCTACTGTGGGTTTTGCCCACCACTGCCCACACTCACAGATTAAAAACCCACGTGGGTTTGCCAGCCTGTGCTGCAGCCATGACTTTGCTGATGTGTAACTGTAGCTGCCTGCTGGGATTTGCTCTTCTGGATTTGTTTGCAGACTCCTGGGAGAGCTCTCCCGTTTTATGAATCCTTTTTCCTGCACACTGTGCTGCTGTTCCCCGGGAGCAGCAGCACAGCAGCACCGTGTCACTGAGCCTCACACTGACACAGCCTGTGCCACATCCTGGGGCCAGCTCCTGCTCGCAGCATCATCATTTCCAGAATGGTCCCTCCATCAAAAAATCTCAAGCAGTTCCTTAATAAACTAGTTCAGCGTATAAAGTATTTAACTGTTGTGTAATTTCCTGGCAAGCCAGCAGGTCCCCTAATAAATGCAGGAGCGTCGAGCTGGCTCCCAGCCAGCGCTCAGGCGTCCCTGGCCACTTGCCCTGTGCCAGCTCGTAAAATCCTCCCTTGCTGGCTCCCCTTCCCTCGCCAGATCCCTGTGGTGCCACAGCCAGGTCGGGGGGGTCTCTGTGAGCCCCCCAAGTCGTATTTAAGGCTCTTTGCCCTGTCCTCTGCAGGGAGGAGGCTGGACAGCGTCACCGGGGACCGCGGCCCCAGCACTCGTGTGACAGAACCAGTTTTTCTCCTCCCCTTTCGCACACACTTTCCCCGGGGGTCAGATGGTTTCTGGCGCCTGCAGCAAAGCCACAGGAAATATCACCGACTTCAGGGGTTTCTCTGGGTTTTAGCAGTTTCTCACCTTTCCGGGCAGGAGGAGAAGCGTGGAGAAGTGATTCATCCCACCCCTGAAAACCGAGCCGAAACCCACCGGGGAGCCAGGCGAGCCTCGGGCAGCGAGTCAAACCTGCCCGAGCTCTAAGCCAAGGTCACGGCTGTGGGGCCTGACTCAGACACCTCAACCTTTAGGGTCTGACCCCAGGGGCCTCACCACAGTGGCCCATCCCTTCTTTCTCTTTATTAATTCCCTGCAATAACCCCCATCTTCTGCCTTCCCCACAACTTTCTTCCTCGAGGCACAGCTCCTTGCCCACGGAGTAAGCGTGGGTCTGTTGGGGTGCTGGTCCATCTGCTGGGGTGTTGGTGGGTTTTTTAGGGTGCTGGTGTGTCTGTTGTGGTGCTGGTGGTCTGCCAGGGTGCTGCAGCCTCCCGTCCATGTGCTGTCCCCATGTGCTGGCCAGCTGAGGGAGGCGTTTGAACCGGGAGGGAGGTGGGACCGGGATGCAGCTTCAAAGGCTCTGAACCGGTTGCCAAGAAGTTCAAAGTGGCAGATTTGGGGGTTGTTTCAAGCCTTGTCACCTTATTTTCTGAGCTGTTGGGATGCTGTGGTGGGGTTTGGGAGGCTCTGGTGGCCTGACTGGGTGTGTGGCTGGGAAAAAGGTCCCGTGTTTGCTGCAGGCCCCTCCGGGCAGGGGACGATGCCTGAGCTGGTGTCCCTTCTAATGATTCTTTTATTCTACATTTTGCATTTTTGTTCTTCAGACCCTCCACACGTCCACAGAAACATCCACCTGGGTGTGAGCAAAGGTTAAGTTCCCACAGCCACGTGGGGGCCTCCCGTGTTCAGCCCCATTAAAACAAAGAGTGAAGGAGATCAGCTGGCACCAGCCCCTGTGCAAAGCTCACTGAGGCTGATGAATTTTTCTGATAACTTTGAGGACTTTGGACCCTGCCCTTTGGCACTGGTGGCTGAGTGCCCTCAGAAGGGATTTATGCCCAGTGGGTGAGAGAGGGAGCTGCTGGGAAGCCCCTTCCATTTTCTCATCCGCAGCAGGCTTTTGAATTAACACATATGTTTTGGGTAGGGCAGATAAAACTCATGCAACGTCGTTGTCTGCATTTCCGAAGGAGAATCACTTACATGCTCTCTCACAGTGTTTGGAAGGATGTGCTGGCCTGAATCTGCATGAGGATGCAGATTGTGCTGGGGATGGTTTGGATCTGTTTGGATCATTTGTGCCAAGCCAGAGAAGCAGCAAAATCATCATGCTCTAAATGCTCATCGGAAGGGTTTTTGTTCTTGTGAGATTTTCGTTAATTGTCTTAGTAGGAGGTGGCATGTTTGCATTTGGCAATTCTTACACTAAATGCACAAGAAGGCAAAATCTACTGGCGGGCCTTCTCCTAGAAATGCTCCCAAATGCCCACCTTGAACCCATTCCTCATCAGTCCAGGTGATTATGGTCACATTTTAGTCCTGTATGTGTAAGTTAGTGGGACTTACATGCACATTGTCCCCACAGGGACAGACCCAAGCACCTGCTCAGTATTCTGCTTCAGAGCACAATGATACAAATTAGGATTTTATTCACTCTTTTATACCAGCACTGTCTGTACCTTGCTGCCCAATGTGGGGTTTTTATCTCTTTCCAGGCCAATTTCAGACCAGTGTCTTTGCTTGCTTGTCCTGCAGCTATTTTCTCCAACCAGCTTCTGCCATGGAAGGTTCCATTTGGAAGCACCATCCCACGAGGAAATCAACTGTGTTTTTGTTTGAAATCGCACAGTTCTCCATATTTCCTTATCTTTAGCTAAGTGGCCATCACCTCCTAATTATAGTTTCCTCTTTTTTTAACTACCGTGCTCAATTTACAGCCTAATTACTCTTACCTTGTTTGTTTAATGAAGCTTACA
This sequence comes from Chamaea fasciata, assembly GCF_029207755.1. Taxonomy (NCBI): domain Eukaryota; kingdom Metazoa; phylum Chordata; class Aves; order Passeriformes; family Sylviidae; genus Chamaea; species Chamaea fasciata. The sequence goes on along the minus strand of NW_027094098.1, from coordinate 17,471,635 downwards.
TAATGATTCCTGTGATCTTCATGAAACGTTACGCTGGGATTTTACTTTTCACTTTATAAACTGCGATTTTATATTAATGTTTTTAACCTCAGGTTTCTAATCATAAAGTCATAAGGAGTTTAATTGATTTGAAACTAGCCATGCCCTGAAGTGTGTACATGTCAGATTGATTCAAATTGATCCAACGTGTTTAAATAAAACTCGTGCCAAAATCCCGTCGCACCTTGTGCTACCAGATATTTGCCCAAAGCCCTCCGGTTACTTAATTATGCTGCCATCTCAGTGTAATAAATTATTGATTGGGATGTGGTTTTATGTGTGTTTGTTGTAGTTTGGGGAGCCAGAGAAGCCCCCCCCCAGTCCCACAAGGGAGCACAGGCACATCGTGTTGGAGGGAACTGCTGCAAATCCATGTGGGGCTGGTCCTGGAGATTCCAATCACTGCTCACTGCAGCAATTTGCAAGTGATTGGTCACATCCTCGTGTCTCCTCACAGTCTGGGTCAGTTTAGGTGCTCTGAGAAGTGACTCCTGCAGTTTAAAGAAAGGAATGGGAGGCCAGAGGGGGAATACAAGGTGCAGACCCAAGCTGACGGAGCAGCAACATCTGATTTCAAACCGAGTGTTCTGCCTGGAAATCCTCCGTGTCTGATCTGCTGGCTCTGCTCTGCACATGGACCTGCACAATCTGTTGAGATCTGACAGATCCCAATGTTAGCAGCTCACAAACACTCAGCTCTCTCGTGACAGACACAGAGGCTGCAGCCCCCAACGCAGCCCTGCAAACTGTGACCAGCTGCCTCCCACAAGATGCTAAATTTGGTATCTCTGGCTGAGGGATGCAGCAGCCATTCCTGCTGTTGAAAATACCCAAGAAATACCAAAAATCACTTCTTCATGGTGAGCACCCTGAAGCCACGGAGATAGATGCCTTTTGGAAAGTAAGATTTGATTCAAGAGACCCAAGAAGTAATCAGCAAAATCAAATGCTGCATTTTACCTGATCCTGCCTGAGCAGTGCTCAGGTCATGTCACCATCACCAGGGTGTTTTTCCAGGGCCCCCGTCCTCCCCCTGGAATTGTCTACAGCCTGATGAGCTGATTGGCATGACTACAAATCTGTGAAGTAAAACGAAGACAGTTCAATCTAGAAAGATGGCAACAGGCTTTTATCTTTAATTAGACTTCAGTATTACTATTGGATTTTTTTATTTATTCTGTGGTTGGATTAGATTTTAATAAAATAGCTACATGTGTCAGTACAGATGAGCAGAGACGAAACTGCTGAGTGGCCTAAAACATGTCAAAGTTGATTACAGTGACTGGTACAGTCAGAAGCAATGAAGTCAGTCTTGGTTTTAACCATCTTGGATTGTTTTATTTATGCCAAAATAGCAATGGCTGAGCTATGATATATATTAATGAAAGGTGCATAAATAAATAAATTAAAAAAAAACCAACAGGTGGATGTTGGACCCCAGTAAATATTTCCTGGCACAGCCCTCTGTCACAGCCGCGTCTCCTTCCCAGCTCCAGAGGTGAGCGGTTGTGCCTGGGGTGAAGAGTTTGAGCTGGGTGAGGAGAATCCCACAGAAAAGCTTCCTTGGAATCCTGGGCTTTGCTGATCTGCCAGAGGCAGCAGAGCAGGGGCAGACAAGAGAGATGTAGTAAAATACAAAAATGCTGTTACCAGCCAAGCACCTGATTTCCAAGTTTCAGGGTAGATACCCCGGGAGTTTCAAGTTTGTGCTCCAGAGTCTGAGCTTCAGAGTGCTCTTTTCTATGCAGATGACACTAATTAACTAAATGAGCCCTGTTCCTCACAGACAGGACTTGTGGATTCAAAGAAACCAGAAACTCAGAGCTCAGAAAAAAATCATGTCTGCTTTTATTTAACTGTTCGTGCCCTTGAGACCACAGGTAGGGGAGGGCTTTGTGCACACAGAAAGTGCCCTGGAGCTGTGACAACACCTTGTGTGCTCCATGTGCCACCTTGGCCCACAGCAGACACCCACAACAAACCCCTGGCTTAGACTGTCATTTCTCCACAGGCCAAACAGAGGCGTTTTGCCTTGATTCCAGGGGAGAATTCCCCATGGAGCCCTTGTGCTTGTGCTGCCCATGCCGGGGTAGCCCTCTGCACACAGTGTGTAAATCACGCATCTCTACGTTGCCTCGCTAGTAAAATGCTGGAGCTCTAGAAATAATGTGCATTGCTCTCATGAGAATATTTTTTATCAATTGGCCCATAAAATCCACCAAGGAATTATGTGAGCACCGATATATCTCTACCATCCTCCCACTGATGAGAGCGTTTATTTGGTATAGACGAAATTGAATTTTAATTTGTTCTCCTTCACGCGGGCAGTTTTCTTCTCCGGGTGTAAATACGGTGCTTAAACAAACCAATGAGTCTTCTGGGACGTGGGTTATGTGCATCACCACTTTTCATGCCTTGGTGGCACTGGCTGGTGGCAAACACGGGCAGCCCAGCGTGTCTGGGGCCAGCCAGCTCTGTTTGAGCCTCCTGAGCAACCTCATAGCCACTGATGGATGTATTGGAAGGGACAGATTTCCCTGGGTGGCCTCAAATTAATTTATTTTTTTGAGGGGCTGGAGGCAGCCCTGAGTGCCCTCAGCACTGTCTGCGCCCACACTCTGAGGTCACACACGCTGCAGGCAGTGGCTGTCTGTCCCTGTGTGCACATCCTGAGATCTGCAGCAGGTTCTGGCACCTGAGGACATCTCTGTGCTTGCCCTCATGGCTCTGACATTCCCCAGGTGCTGGCGGTGACATTCCCCACGTGGGGCCTGGGCTGCTGTGACAGCACAGATGGTCACTGCTGTCCCCCAGCCCAAATGGTCACCACTGTCCCCTCTCCACACTGACCACGGTGCCAACCCTGCCAGCAGTGCTTTGGGCTGGAGCAAACCCTCTCTGCCACAGCAGTAGGGGAGGATCATGGAATCCCAGAATAGTTTAGGTTGGAAAAGCCCACTAAGATCATTGAGTGCAGCTGTCACCTCAGCCCCACCGTGCTCACTGCTAGCCAATGTCCTCAAGTGCCACGTGCACACATCTTTTGAACATTCCCAGGGAGGGCGAGTCCACAACTTCCCTGGGCAGCCTGTTCTAGTGCCCAACCATGCTGAAGAAATTTTGCCGAATATCCAACTTAAACCTCCCCATACAATCATTTGGCCCCTGTGGTTTTCTCCATCTCACCGAGGGTCTGGGGCTGCCAGAGGTCTTGGGGGGAAATGTGTGTGGTGGAGCCAAATGTTTCCATGGTGTCCAGTGGTCCAGCAGAGCAGCAGCGGGTGCTGGGGGGGCTGATGGACATGGGATCCATGGGACCTGAGGGGCAGCCAGGTTGAAGGCAAAAAGGGACAGCAACACCCGTGGAGCTGGTGATGGTTGTCTGCAGAAAAACGGGGATTGCCCAGCCAGCCCCTGGTCCCCAGCTGCCCCTCCGACTCCAGCCTGGGGATCCAGCCTGAAAACCAGCTGATCCAAACACTGCTTTTCCTAGAGCACATATTTAAGCTGCAGCCCCCATGGCTCTGTAGAACAGGGCATCCCCAGCTGCGCTGTACATTGAGCACTCCCCGCCCCAGGGCGATGGAAACAGCCCCAGCCACGCTCCGTGGCCCTGGCTCTGGCAGCTCAGCGGTGTGAGGGCTGCAAGGGGCCAGGCAGAGGTTAGGCCTAATGGCAGTGTGAGGACAGGATGATTTATCCCGAGTCACTGCTGGGCAGGGGGATATCTTTATCTCTGCCGAGCCCCACAGCTGGCTGATAGAGCACAGCTCGCTCTCCTTGATAAGCGTGTGGGCAGCATGTATAATTCTTGCAGAGCCTTCCTGCTAACCTAAACAGAGATTCTGCAAACTTTATGTGCTCGGAAGATAAAAGGTAATGAGACTCCATACATTTCCTGGCTGAGCCCCTTTACCAACCTTTCAATTGCTTCCAAAATGCCCCGTCGTAACCTCTCCATTAGAAATAGATTGGCGGTCTTAATTCTCCTCTTATCACAGACAGGGCCCAGGGGAAAGAGTCATGTCCTTCCCCTGCTGCTCCCGGGGAGAGATTTGCTTCCCCACCCGGCTGTAACCCGGAGCAGGTCCTTGTGCTGCCGGCTGTGCCACACAGATGGGGAGGCGGCGGGGATTTGTGGCACTTCATAGATCTGCACTGATGGAGAAGAATTAAAGGAACAAGGGAGCATTGAAAACAGATAATTGTATTCCCGAGGTCGGGCTATTACATTTTATTTATCATTTAAAAATACCGTGCCTGCTGCCCTCTGAAACCTGCTGAAATCCAGCCCTGCTGGTGCTGTCCTGGATTTGCAGAAAAGAGCAATTTCTGTTCTTCATTAAACAAAAATGCCATCCGCTCCATCAGCTTTTGGGTTTGGTTCCAAGCAGCTCAAAGCTATTTTCTGCTTCCTGATTTTTTTAAAACTGTGGCTGATGCCCACTTTTCTTTGCTCCTGGCTCCCTGGTCAAGCCAGTGAACAGAATCACATTTCTTTAGCCTGGTCCCGTGCTGGCTCAGGAAACCAGGGGCACTTCCCAGCCCTGACGCAGCAATCATGTTTATAGCACGAAATTCTGGAATTCCTGCTCTGTTTCTGGAGGTAAATAAGCCAAGGTGAGGTAAATAAGCTGGTACATGTGCTTTGTGCCCTGTAGTCTTTCTGGGTCAGCCTGTGGCTCATCCATGAGCTGGTCCTGGTCCTGGGATGCTCCCTGCCTGCTCTCCTGCCACAGAGGCTCCAGGTACCCAAGCTCCACACTGGGGCCACCTGTTGCTGGTGGAGGCTGGGACATGTTTCACATAAATCTGACATAAAAACCTCTCTGGACTCTAGTGAGGCTGATGCAAGGTGCGCCCTCTGTTTTCCAGGACTTTCAGGATGGGTGTGCTGGGAGCAGTGGGATGTGCTCTACCCTGATGGGGAGGATGTGGAGAGCCCAGGGGATGTGTCCAGGCCGCTCTCTGCCATCTGATGGGCTGGGGCAATCCCTTGGACAGCCACAAAATGCGACTCCTGAAGGTTTGGATGGATTTATCAGGCTGTGCTGCTCAAATGGCCCCAGAGTATCTGCCCAAGGCCAGTCTGACCCTTGCTCAGTGAATGGGAGCTGCTCCTCCCAAAGCATTGCGATGCAGCCAGCCAAGTGCCAGAGTATCACCAAATGACTATTGATTTTCTGGCAGGGTGTCTGAGCTGTGAGCAAGAGAACTGCTCTTTAGCCTGGCTGCATGTGGTGAAGAAGAGAAAATCAGCAAAGTGTCACTTACAGACTCCAGTGTGCCTTGCTGACCCTGCCCACCCTGGGTGCCAAGGAGAGTCTCACTGCCAGGGGTGGCAGCAGGCATTGGAGCTGTTCTGTACCCTGTGGATTGAACACTCTGAGGTCTGTGCAGCCAGAGGAGGCACATGGTGCTTTGCATTTTTGGGGGGTTGTGCCCACAGCTGACAGTGTGGAAGCGGCAGGGGAGCCTGAGGCTCCTGAGGCAGGTGTGTGGCAGGAAGAGGGGTCGTGCCAAAGAAACACAGAATGGTTTGGGTTGGAAGACACCACCTCATTGCAACCCCCTGCCCCAAGTAGGGACACCTTCCACTGGACCAGGCTGCTCCTAGCCCTGTCGTTTCCAGGGATGCTCCAACCCTTGCCTGTGGGGTTTGGGTGGCTGTTGCTGCTCAGAGGTTTGTGCAGTGAGTTGCACTCTCTGAGGAGCAGCTGGGAGTTGTGTAACTGCTGCCATCAGGACGGTGCCTGTTGCTATAACTACAGTGCTCAGGATCCTGCCTGGCCAGCAGCACTCCCAGTGTGGAGGGAGCAGGAGGGCTTGTTTGATTCCATGTTTATCATCTCAGATATGGTGGAATTGCATCCTGAAAATCAAATTCTAGCAGGTTTGTATCTGTGCTTCAGAGACCCCAGGAGGAGATTGGATCTGCAGTGTTTGGGTGCTGGCTGGCACAGCTGGGGGTGTGCCACAGCTGCTGTGTGACAGTGTTGGCAGCTCTGGCCCTGGTACAGTGCCTCCCTGAGCTGCAGGGACAGCAACAGGCAGGTTCATCCACCAGGAGAGATGGATGTCTGGGTCAGGGCACTGGAGCAACGCTCCTCCAGCACCTTGGGAACTGTGTGTGTTGCAGAGAGTGCTGCCTCAGTTTCCCCTGTCTCTCCAGTAATCTCACGCCAACCCACGTACAAACACACACAGCTCCTCCCCCTGTCCGTTAGGAAAATGTGGTAAGGGCTGCTCTGACCTGAGGGGACAGTGGTCTCCTTGCTCCTCCATCCCCACTGCCCCCAAACACCCTGGAGAGCCCTGCCTGTCCCTGCCATGAATCAGGGATGGCAGGAGTCTGGGCAGTGGCTCAGGGTTCCATTCCTCTCAGGGTTTCCCTGAAAGCCACGCTCCCAGCACAGTCTGATCATGACGCTCTGGCCCAAACTGGGATCTTTTGTGTATCCTGCTCCAATCTCTCAGCCCCAGGCACCACCCAAGGGATGTTTTCCAGCAGAAAGAGCCTTGCGCAGAAGGAAGAAGTCAGTTCTGCCTTGGTAAGTGCCCCATCAGGAGAGATGGCCAAAATCCACCACCATTTCTTCCCACTCATTCTTGAAGCTGCAGCATCTGGGCCATGATGGAGGCGGCAGGCAAAGCCCTCCGAGGCTGCTGCATCCCAAAGTGTATCCCTTCTCTTTATTGCCATCTGCCCCAGAGTGGTCAGTTGGCTGTGAGGGAGATCAGAGGCCACGAACCCCTCTGCAGAATGTGGCCAGGCTGGGTCAGTGTGGTTTGGAACACGGTTTATCTGCTCCCATCAGCTCCTCCTGGGCTGCAGCAGGACGAGGTGGCTCTGCAGGGCCAGCGGTTTGCAGCTGTGCTTCATTTGGGGCACGGGGGGTTTCCTGGGATGAATAAACCCTCCTAGCAGACGGTCTCTGTATCTCAAAGAGATGTGTGTGCATCCTCTGCTGCCTTGCAGTGAAGATCTCAGGCGGGTAATGACTTTCCTTGGCTAATTTAGCCCCTGCCCAACTCTGACTAATTACAAGCCCTTTTAGCTTTATTCTTGCGTAACCTTTTAAGTGTTTCCTTTGGAAAAGGCGTTGCCTGTGCTAAATGCAGAGCCTGTGAGCTTCTCAGAGCCTTTTTTCCAGGACAGCGTCAAATGCAGGCTGCCAAGAAACCAGGCTGCAACACGTGTGGAAGTGCTGCTGAGCCAGCTCGGGAGTGCCCGGGGCAGGGATGGGGCCAACAGCAGCCAGCAACTTAATTTTCCTCTTCTTCTTTATACGGAGGGAGGAAGGAGGAGGAGGAAATATGTTGGACATCTTCTGGCTGCACTTTGAACTGAGTAATAAAACTGTACCGAGGGATTGATTTTTGGTGCCTCGAGGCACCTCTCGCAGGAGAGGTGTGGGATGTAAATTTTTCTGTCGGGTCAGGCTTTGCAGCCAGGCGAGGAGGGAGTGTGGGGCTGCTGCCCTGGTCCCCACGCCAGCCCTGCTCCCACATCCGTGGGGTGATGCTGTGCCCAGGGCAGCTGTTTGTCACGGGCTGGGCGGGGGAGTCACCAGCAGCCTGAGAGGCTTTTTCTCCCCCAGCTGTGCTCACCTGGGGCTGCTCCACGGGCAGAGGTGGGTGCTGCAGGTGTGCACCCTGCATTTGGCACTGTTTGATGAGCTGGAGGTCATTTAGGTTCCTCTTACAAATGAGATGGAGCAGGAAAGGTTTTCCCTGGGGGATACTCCCTGGAGGGAGCAGATCTTGGCCGTGGCTCCCTGAAACCAGCAGCCTCAGCAGCAGAGTCTGGTGCTGCCTCTTGCCCAGCACCCTGGACGGGCTGGGGAGGCTCATGCCCACATCTGTCCTGATTTGGCAGCTGGGGAGGCAGAGGCTGGGCAGGGAGGGGAGCTGACAGTGCCCTCCTGCTGGGCACCTGCAGGCTGTGATCCATGGGGAGTACACGGGTGTTAAAATAAAACCAAAATGTGTGGCACGGGCAAAGGTGATTTATGGCAATAAGCAGCTACCAGAGCTATGAAATGGGTGTGACAATGGCTTGGTGTAATAAGCTGCGAGGGGAAGACACGGGGGAGGGGAGGGGGAACACGTGGAAGAGTTATGCAGGGATCAGTAACCCCTTCAAAATTCATTAACAGCAAAGATTCAGTCTTGATGTTTTAATTATCTGCTAGACACAATGCCCTGGACAACCAGTGGCCTTTTTTCTCTCCTGGGCTCTAAACCAGGAATGATTCTCTCTCTCTCCCAGCTGAAGAAGGGATGGAGCACTGTTGAAAAAAGCCAGCACCCAGGCTGGGGAAATGGGGAAGGACCTGGTTGTGTTCCCAGCATCACAACGTAACTTCTCCTGCAATTCCGTGGAATATCTGGCACCCACCACACTTACAGGGCAGGGAGGTGTGCGTGGCATGGCCGTGACACTGAGATGTGTTTGTGAATGTAAAAGAGTTATTTAGCAAACTGCCAGAACTGGAGGCTAAGAGATGGTAAATGGAGCAGCTGTTGGCTTCTATTTTCCTCCAGCAGCTTATCAGAGATCATCTCTTCAATCAAAGGCACTTAAAAAATCTTTGACAATCAATTCATATTCTCCTCTGTGCCGGGGAGAGAAGAAATCCTAATAAAAGACCTCCCATGATTGCCTCTGTAATTTCCTTTGTACGAGATAAGTTTAGGTCCCAGTTCATAAAGTACAACACGTAGGACATTAAGTTGTTGTTTTATTCAGAAAAATGCTGCCAGCCCCTAAAGAATTCAATTTTGCGATTCATAAAACCTTTATTCCACATCTCTATGTCACGCTCTTTGAATACATAATCCCAGACAGACTTGATTGGTAAAAAGATAGCCCTATTTTTAGCTTGGAAAAACATCAATACAGCAGCAAGGAAAACTTTCCTTGCAGAGCAAGGAAAAAATGTAAGATCCTGAAACATTAGGCAACAACAAAACACTCATTAAAACTGATGGCTTTACAGAAGCTACCTGGAGCCAGGGAAAAGCCCGTTCATAAATACTGGAATGGCACTTTGTTGCATCGTTATCCCTTGTTTTCCACGTCCTTGAAGTGTCTCCTGCAGGAAACAAGGTGCATGTTGGGATCCCGTGGAGATGTGTGAGACTCCCAGTGCCAGGGGAGGATGTGACTGGGGCGCAGGAGGGGAGGAGCTGCTCTGCTGCTCCTGGGACAGCCAGAAAATGCTCCTGCCCAAGGGGTGCAGGGGGCACGACCCGAGGGGCTTCAAGGTTAAGATGTGACTGTGCTGCTGCAGCTCGTTTTTAACCTTTGCACCCCACTGAAACAGGTTGGCAGACTTCGTGCTGCTCGGGGGTCTGAGCATTCCTCTTGAAGAATGAGCTGGGGGTCTGTAGTTTTATTGCCTTTTCCTTTTGGTTAACGTCTGCACAAAAGGCTGGCTGCCCCAGAGCGCTGGAATTGGGATGCTTGGGATGCTTCAGAAAGCAGCTCCACTCCACTGGAGAAACAAGCCTAATAGGAAAATGCAAATACACCAGAGAGCAGGTATCAAGTGGAAATACTCTCCCTGTCCACGTGTTTGTGCTTAGGATACAGGCATGTGGATGTACCAGCTTGGATTTTGCTCTCTCTCCTAATTGTAAGTAATGGGAAAGCAGATGTTTAGGGCCATATTCAACAAGGCACAGAGGTATCTAATGGCCACTGAAGGGTTTGTGAGCCCCAAACACACATATTCAACTCCCTTCCTCCAAAACCTCAAATCCCAAAATGCTGGGGTTTTTTTCCACATGATGCTCTTTCATCAGTTTGAGATCAAACAAACGAGCAGATGGCAAAACTGCACCTGCAACACCTCTGCCAAAGCCTCCCCTGGACCCAGCTCCCAAACCTCCCCAGCTCCTCCTGGCAGATTTGGGGTTTTATTTAGCGATTTGAATTTTTCAACTGGGCAGCTTTGTGCAGACAGGTACAAAGGTGCCCAGCACTCCCACCCAGACTGGGACCCCCCCATAAATCCCCAGGATCCCTGTGCATCCACTTCTGCCTCTCTTTCTGCCAATCCTGCTGGGAACAGAGCTGTTTGTGTCTCCTGATTGATGGCAGGCATAAAACGCTGCCGCTGAGACGAGCGTGGTTTATTGCTCTGTAATTCATCCCCGGGGGGAGGTGGCTGCCCTGAGCCCTGGCCGTGATACCCGGCTGTGCTGATGGATGGCTCCAAGGCCACCCTGTGCCCCACGGTCCCCAACTGTGCCCCACGGTGGGACAGGGCTGGCAGAAGGGGGAGAAACCCCTGGGACTGAAGGAACGGTTTGGTTCAGGCTGCTCAGGCTGGAGCTCTGCCATGCACTGTGCCAGGGGGTGTATAGAATGCATTTTTATGTGTTTATGTATACATATGCATCTTCCCCTGTACTTGGCACTGGTGAGGCCACACCCTGAGTGCTGCGTCCAGCTCTGGCCCCTCAGTTTAGGAAGGGCATTGAGTGCTGTGTCCAGTTCTGTTCCCCTCAGTTTAGGAAGGGCATTGAGTGCTGTGTCCAGCTCTGGCCCCTCAGTTTAGGAAGGGCATTGAGTGCTGTGTCCAGTTCTATTCCCCTCAGTTTAGGAAGGACATTGAGTGCTGTGTCCAGTTCTGTTCCCCTCAGTTTAGGAAGGACGTTGAGACACTTGAGCACATCCAGAGGAGGCACCGAGGCTGGTGAGGGGCTGGGAACACAAACCCTGTGAGGAACGGCTGAGGGAGCTGGGGATGTTTATCCTGCAGAAAAGGAGACTCGGGGGTGACCTTATCACTCTCCACAACTCCCTGAAAGGTGGCCGTGCTCAGGTGGGGCTTGGTCTCTTTCTCCAGGCAGCAACTGACAGAATGAGAGGACACAGTCTCAAGCTGTGCCAAGGGAAATACAGGTTGGATATTAGGAAAAAGTTTTTTACAGAAAGAGTGATGAAGTACTGGAATAGTCTGCCTGGGGGGTGGTGGAGTCACCATCCCTGGATGTGTTTAAAAAAAGTCTGGATGTGGCACTCGGTGCCATGGTTTAGTTGAGGCGTTAGGGCATGGGTTGGACTCGATGATCTTGAAGGTCTCTTCCAACCTGGTGATTCTGTGAATTCCGTGAATTCCGTGAATTTAAGACCCTCTCCTCAGGTTGGGGGGGGGGGGGGCGTTGAAAATCTCCCAATTAGCTGAAAATTAGCCAGGCGGCCGAGCAGAGAGCAGCAGCCTGTGGGCATCCGCAGCTGCCTCAGGGCAACAGGTAGCAGAGGCAGAGGTGGAGGAGCATCCCATCGCCTCAGGCCTGACCTTTATCTGCCCGAGGAAGGAGAGCGATAACTCACCGGCAGCGCTGCCACCACCGGCTTAATTGGCCTCATCTCACGAGCGAAGATAAAGGTCGTAGCTGAACTCGTAGCTGAGTTCAGCCAATATGTTCTCCACATGGGCAAGAAACGTTGCTTTTGTGTTAGCCATGTGCTGAAGTGGGGCTTATTTTTTTTTTCTTCTCCACGGGGTTTAAAACTTCGATGTAGCTAAGCACCAGTCATTAAAAGTAGCTCCAGCTATGAGAAGAACTTATGGTATTTATAGGCAGTTAAAAGAAATTGCTGCTTCCCATTTAATGCTCCAGTTCAGCAAATCGCTTAAGTGCAGGGTTAAATTGCAGCGTGTGATGAATCCTCCCCGCACTGGGCACGTGTGCACCTTCCCGTGCCCTCAGAGGGACTTAAGTGTGCTCTTAAGAAGGGAAAAGCAGTATTTATGGGCTTTACTCAGGGCTGGGCTGAATCGAGGCCATTTTATTAGGAGAAAATGTAGCGATATTACATCAAAGCTGGTGTTATTTATAAAGAGTTACAGTCCTCTTCTGATGACAAGACAATTGTGGGGAGTGATCAAAGAAGGTTTGAAAGTCTACGGCGGAGGCATTGTTTGTGGCACAGGGGAGAGGACTCCTCACCTCTCCTGCTTATCTGCTGCGGCTGCTGCTCCCAAGCCAATATTGACACGGGCTCCACACCGCCGGCTGAAGGGCACCGCGTGTTTAAGTAGTGGTATTTAACATAACAAACACGCTAATCATTGTATCAACACTCCCGGCTGGGAGATCTTGCATATCTGAGGAGGGTTGCAGCCCCTTGCAGCTGGCTTTGTCACAGCGCAGGGGCAGGGGGGAGCATCCTCTCCTGAGCCGGCTCTGGCAGAGCGAGGAGAGGTGGGGAACAGGGGTGCCCAGCACCCCTGGCTGAGCAGGGCAGGGGAATACAGGGGGACACGGATTTTGGGAGCTGGAGGCTGGCTCCTGACGCTAAGCACCGTGTCCTTGCCCTCTGGGGCCATCGCTCCTCCCAGCTGGAGCCAGCAGGAGGGAACTGGAGGGTCCTGGGATGCTCGTGATTCCCAGGGCAAGCAGCTGTGGGCCATCCACACCCTGCTGCCGCTGGGCACGGCTGAAACCCGGGCTAGAAAGCTGAAATCCGAATTGTAAAGCCGGTCCTGGAGCAAGGAAGCAGGGAGGCATGGAGTTGACAGGGAGACGTCGCGTCCCTGGAGCCCAGCCCGGCAGGGACATTGCCCGGAGAGCTCCAGCTGCACGGGTCTGCTGGGACAGCAGGTGGGAAGGGCTGGGAGAAGGTAAGGAGAGAAGCCAGCCTGTCCCTGTGCTCAGGAGTTCCCCTTCCATGTCCCAGTGTGTAGGTCCAGGGATGGCAAAGCATATTTCTGTGTTGTGAGCCTACCTGCTCTGACTTCCTCAATCCTTTGCAGGAGGGTTAATTAATTAAAAAAAAAAAAAAGAAAAGAAAAGAAAAGAAACATTTGCTTTTTTTGCATTTTTCCCCCTGCCTATTTTAGGACCTTTTTTCCTTTTCTCGGAGTGCTGGCTTTCTTCAGAATATAAATGCCTGAATAATCTCAGCTGATCTTTCTTCACTCTCCTCTTGGGACTGAGGTGTGGAAGATAAAATTCCACCCCCTCCTTCCTGGAGACGGAGTTTATCCAAAGAAATCCTGTTATTCTCTGAAGAAATGCTGTCCAGAGGAGCTCAGCACTGGTGCCCAGAGCAAGTTCCAGCCCTGGCCAGCCCGGGGAGGTGGGAGCAGGGCAGCATCCTGCAGGGATGGCCCCGGAGCCAGCCTGGGCTTCCCGGGGGTTGAGGTGAAATTCGATTGCTTCCTTTGCAGATGGCAGTGAGGCTGTGACCCAAGGGCTCAGGAACATCTCCGGTTCCTGAATTTGCTTCCCTTCAAATTCTCAATGCCAAAACAAAACAAAACAAAAATAAAAGGGAAAGGGGAAAAAAAGAAAGAAGTAGCGAGATCCCAAGATGTTTTGGTCTCACAGCACTGAGAGCTCAGAACCATGTGTGGGAGATGGTGAGGGCAGCCCTGCCCCAAAATAGGGGTGGCGGGGCAGACCCACTTTGAGCTGCCTGCATCCAGGAAAAGCCTGCATCCAGGACCACTCCTCCTTCAGATATCTGTGAAGGCTTTGAGTCCTTGAAATCCATTATTAAAAACTCTCTTTGACTTCAGCAGAAGCAGGATTTCATCTTTAGTCCGAGTTTTGAGCAGAGAAGGGATTTCAGCTTGGGGAAGCTGGGCTGGATTAATCTTTTGTGTATAGGCTTCAAACATCTTTCACATTCACTTTAGCTTTACCTGTGTTGAACCAGGAAATAAATAATGGATATGGGAAGTAGGGTAATGCATTGTGGCACTGAAACCCTGGAGATGGCTGAATAATAAATAAAAGCCTTTTATCAGTGGCTTATGTCCTCGCTGGCTGAGTATCAAGCTGGGCAGCGAGAAGAGCAGTGCAAGGGTGAAGGGAGAGGAGAGGAGAGGAAAAGGCAGCAGGAGCACAGCAGCTCTGGGGGAAAACCCCTGGGACAAACCAAGAGCAGCAGCAGGCTGCCAGTGCACTGGTGAGGGTGGGGTTTTGTGCCACCAAGCAGTGTTCACCTCTCAGGGGGCTGTGACTGTTTACGGGCTGGTGCTGAGGCAGGATTTGGGGGCTTTTGCTCATTGCCTGGCTGGGAGGTCCCACCCCGCCCTGCCAGGGGAACATCAGCACCTCCAAAATTTAGAGGAGAATTCAGCTCAGAGGGACTAGTTTAGAGAAAAGTGTTAACTCCTGACCTTCATCGAGTCTGGAGTAATGAATTGCAGGAAATGCTGGGAGGGACCGTGGGGAAGGGGAGGACTGAGGGGGGAGCTGAGGCTGAGCTGAACCTCAGGAAGAGAATGTTGTGTAAAGACCCCGGGCCAAGACCCTTTTCCAGGGAAGCAGAAGCCAGCCTGTGGTCCTGGACCATGCTGCTGGGAGCTGTGTGTATCCCAGGAGCCACTCAGCTGCTTCACAGAGATGCCTTGGAGCTGAAACGAGGCGTTGGCAGCTACAGGCGAGGATTGCTTCTCTCTCTGCACATCTGTCTCCAAACCCTCGAACTGCATGGTTGCTATTTGCAGCAAACCTTCTCTGTTTTCTACTTAATGTTTGTCTCTGAGGACTGATCCCAGGGGGGCTGGCAGATTTCTGGGGTCTCTTGCCCCTGTGTGTGCTCCTGGACGGTTTGGGACATCTGAGAGAGGGAGCAGATGGGGGCTCTCCCCACGGCACTGCTCGGGGGAGGAGGCACAGGGGGATGAAACCATTTCCCTGCGGAGAGAAACACGTGGAGGAGTTTGTCTCCGTGAGACCTGGAGAATCCCAGATAATTCCTGCAAGTCTCCATGGCCGCTGGAGGTAATCGATGCCATTTGTTTGCCTTTGGGGCAGAGGGTATCGATCCCTTTGTCTCCCTCCCTCCTTGCGTGATGCCAGGTGTCTGAAACGTGTCCAAGTTGTGCAGGTGCCAGGCCGAGTGGCAGCTGAATTATCACCTGGGTCACTCGGTTGCTGTTGGAAATGCACAATAAGCTCCCGGCCATGAAAGAGAAAGGAGAGAAAGCCAAACAAAACCCCCAGCAGCTGCAAGCCCTCTGTGCCGGCTGGAGAAAAGCGTGGCCGGAACAATGCCCTGACCCGTGTGCTGGGGCTGCTGGAGAGGGTGTCCCCATGTTTGGGGCAGGGAGCCCCTCCACGAGGACTGTTGGCAGGGCTGGCTCCATGTGGGTGCTGCACCCCTGGGAGGTGGCTGTGGCTCCCCAGCTGTCCCTTGGGATGGCTTTCCCTGCTCGGCAAGCAGCGGTGGCTGCGGCACAGCTCTCCCCCTCCTCCCCCTCCTTCTCCTCCTCCTCCTCCTCCTCCTTCTCCCTGCAGCTCTGCTCTCATCCATAAACAGCCTAATGCAATTCCCTCCAGCCTGGCTCTGCAACAGGTACCAGCTCTAATGAGGATAACTCGAGGGGCTGCCTGATGGCTCGAGAGCCGACTGAGCCTTCCCATTGCTGGGCGACTGGGAGATGTCCCTGTCCATGGCATGGGGATGGAACTGGAGGATTTTTAAGGTCCCTTCCAATCCAAACCGTCCTGTGAGTCTGTGGTTCTGCTGGCTCCCAGCATGACAGCTTCCCTGGCAAGGTTTGTACAAGTGAAGGGGTCCAAGGGCCACCTTGTTACCAGTGGAATTCCACCCTGTCCAGCCAGAAAGGGGAGCAGGATGAGGCCATCGGTGTGAGCGCTGTCTGTGCTGCGTGTGGCCAGCCGTGTACATCAGCTTATCTCTCCATATATGTGCTGTATCCTGTGCCTGTGCTGAGGGCACAGAGCAGCAGCAGCCTCCCCTCTCGGGCTACTGGATCCAGCATGGTGAATTTTCCTTTGACAGTCAGGACTTTGCCAACTGCTTAAAACTATACAGTGGGTGCTGGAAATGATCTAAGACTGGGACTCAAAAAAAAAGAAAATATTGCTGCTTCATTCTTTTGTGCTGTGGTCATTGAAGCTCTGCATGGACCAGGCTTTTGGGGTAATTTGGAGAAGCAGAAGAGAGCTGTACACAAGACAGCCACAAAACTGCTGGAGATTGGGGCTTGCTGCAAGGTGATTAGAATTAATTTCTCAACCAGCTAATGAGAGACAGTGTTGCCAGTGCCTTTTCAATGCTAGCAGAGCTGGTAAGAGCCAGAGTTAGTGGTTCCTCTGGTGCCAGCCAAACCTGAGTGACCAGAAAGGCTCAGCCCACATCAGCTGGAGTCTCCCTCCTGTTTGAGCACAGGGATGATCTGGCAGCATCCCAAAGCATCCACCCTTTGGATGCTGGCACCCACAAGGGTGCTCACAAACCCATCCCTTGAACAGCCTGGATTCACTGGGAGTTGCCCGCGCAGCACAAACGAGCACTGAAGTAGCAAAGCGTGTTATTCCAGCAGAGCAGAAACCATCAGGAGTGCCCCTGCTAGGGCTGCAGAGGCAGCTTTAATGCCTCTTTTGACACACAGCAGAAGCATTAATAGGAAGCAAGGAGCATTTATCAAACACCTGAAGCATTATTCGCCAGCTGCAAATGTTTATATGTGTGCCCTTGCCAGGGAGCAGAGAGGGGTTTCTCTTCTGCTGCAAGGAAATGGTGTCGAAACTGTGAGTGAGTGTGTTTGTGCTGGGGCTATTGGGCCCACAGGTCTGTGATCTGTGACCCTTGGGCTGGGCAGTGTGATGGGACATTACAGTGAGCCAGTGCTGGACTGTGAATACATGGCCACAGAAAGCTCAGCACAGGCTGGTTCTGGAGCCTCACAGGGCAGAGAGCAGCTCTCCTCAGGTGTTACACCAGGCTGACTCCATCACCCCGGGCGGCAAGGGGAAATCCCAAACCAGGGATGAATTTTCACTGCAGCAGCTGGAATGCTTGCACTCGCATTCCTTGATCGCTCCTTTTCATTTTCCTGTGGGAAATTGTAGAAAACGCCTTCCTCCTGTGCCATGTGCCACTGGGGAGCTCCCAATTTCCCTGTGCAGCTGGGAACGTCTCTTAGCAGTGCCAGGCATCTCACCCCCACAGCGTGGCCCTTGGGTACCCATGCTGTGGGAGACAGGAGCTGCAGGGCCCTGGGGAGCTGCAGGGCTCTTGGAAGAAGCATCTTGCAGATGTCATGATACCAGCCTGATCTGCACTGCCAGCTGTCGTGTCCCCAGGCACCTTCCCTGTAAGAGGACGGGGCGGGGGGGACAAGTGCCACGGGAGCAGCATCACCCAGGAGTGTTGAGGATGGTCACCACGTTTGTGCTCTTGCTGCTCAGCCAAGCACCGACTTCCACAGCTGCTCTCTAGACGTGATTTAAAATCCTGTGCACACGTTATTGCCATTCACCAAAAGGTATTTTGACAGGGCTCTGTGATACACTAATTAGAAACAGTCACTTAAAATCCACATCTGAAATGCATTGTGGAATTGAGGTTCAAGGAGTACAGGTTTTCTACAGACACCAGATTCCTAAAGAACAATTTCCCACACCTAAATAATGATGTTTTCCATCATGTAACATCCATTAGCTATAACTTGGCAGTTGCATCCATCATAATATGGTATTTCGGGGAAATAAATGAGTGTATTTTTCTCTGTGAGAACCAAGGCAAAAATATCTCGCTGCTGAAATATCGAGCAGGTTTATACACTGAGACCAAGTGCAGATTCCTGCTCTAATACATTGATTCAGCCATTAACATACAGCACAGACTAGTCTGCTTTCTCCTAATGCTGTAACTTCAAAACTAACATTTTCACAGTTACTTCTTATTAAGGTTGCTTTTAAATAATGCAACCAGCTTTCCAGCAACATTATTAAACAATAACATGACTCTGCCAGAACCAGCCTGTATTTGTGGCTGTTCCCAGTAGCTGAAGCGCTTTTTAGTCTCCTTGTCTTGGGAGGGTGTTGGCTTTCCTTTCACTTCTTAAAAGCATTTAAATTGATTTTTCCAAGTTCTTTCCCACCATACGTATGTGCCAGCAGGTCCCTGATTTTCTGTTTCCAGAATGGGGACCGGGGTGGTGCATTTCAGGAAGAAGAGTAACACAGCTTCACACACATATGCTTCTCCCTGTTTTCCCCGTGCCGTTGATGGGAAGAGCATTGACATTCCCGTCGTACTCCGTCAGCGTCACTTCTGCTTTGCGTTGGAGCGGGATGTGCTGCTCCGGTGGGATGAGCCAAGGAGGAGGAGCAGAGGAGTGTTTTGCTGTGCCCCAAGCAGCACCCCTCACGTGTGCTGCCCGGGTGTCCCTGGGTGCCTGTCCTCTTGCATTTTTCCAGCTGTAAACTGGGAATGAAGGCAGTCCTTCACAGGAGGGATTCACAGGCAGCTGCAGCGCTGGCAGCACAGGGAGTGCCAAGTAGAAGCTGCACCTTGCCAGGCTGAGGGCCTTCCCCAACACCTCCGAGCTCGGTGGGATTTTAAGGGGATTTACCACCCCTTGGAAGAAGGAAAGGGCTCACCTGGGCTTGATTTAAAACTGGCCCAGGCTGTAGTTTAACTGCATCCATGGGACTGCTGATTTGAATCTGCTCCTCATCTGGGAGGAGGAAGAGGAGGCAGCAGCTGCCAGATGGGCACTGCCTGTCCCCCGCAAGCCCCTGGCCCTTCGAGGGATGGTGCATCACCTGCTGGGGTGCAGCTGAGTTGTGGGTGAGGTGAACAACACTGCCCAGGAATGAGCAATCAAATACACCACTCCTTCCATGCTCCAGAATTTGCCAGCTGGGAATCCTTTCTCTGAACAACAGTGGGTAAAGAGTGCATTGGGAATTGGGGATAGGGGATTGTAGTGGGGTATCACTCTATCTTGCTCTGGGACTGACACCCAGGAAATGTTGTATGAAAACCAGTATGTTGAGGGATGGAGAACTCTGGGATAATTGATAAACAAACCCCATACAAACAGCACAGACTTTGGAAAACGTGCCAGTTAAAGATTTCCAGTGATATAATCACAGGATATTTAAAAAGCTTGATTCTCAGCAAGCCTAATAAAAGGGCAGTTCCTGAACCTCAGCTACAAAGCGAGACCACATGCTGGAACAACACGAGCACTAATCTCAGGCTTTAATAGACTACAAGAGCTAAAAAATGCTCCTGGGACAACAGGAGCAGCAGACACCTCATGGAGCGAGTGAGCAGCAGAGGGAAACAGGCTCTGGAATCAGTACCTTCCTCTCCTCCACCGGGTGCTGATACAGGAGATGGGGAAACACCAATGGGATCTTCTGCTTCCAAGAGTGCAGCCCCCACTGATTGCTAAAGCAATATAATCGGCCTTTAGTCAAGCACTGCAAAGTTGCATAAAGCATCTTTGATGGATTGCACCTATCAAAACTTTTAGCGAGAGGAACAGTTACAATTAACAGGCCGCGAACAGGATCTTCTCTGCAATTTTTTCCTTGACATCATCAGTAATTACCTGCACTAAACGTGCTGCTGCTGCTTGGCGGGGGCTTGTCAATCAAGGAGCAGCTCAGACCCAGAACATCATAAATTTGCTGTTGTAAACTTTGCTGCCAGTCTGAGGGAGAAGCACTGACAGAAGGGTATGCAGCATCTGCAGGGCTTCATTCACATCCCTCCCCGTGCCCTTGTGGTTGAGGATGCAGAGGGAAATTACCCCAGGGCTGTGCCACACACACCAGCTGAAAATGCCAGTACTTCCAGCTCTCCAGAAGAGCCATCCCACAATTACCTTATGTGAGCCTGGCAGTTCCCTCCGCTGGAGAGATACAAGGTTATTAAGCAAATATGATTAATGAATAAAAGAACCTCTGGCATGCTGGAACGAGGCTCTGAGGCCTGTTGGGCTCCAGGAGGATTCATCAGCTTGTGCTTTGGGAACTGCGTCAGATTTCTGCAGTAATATGATTAACACGCTGTGTAATGGGCTAAATCCATCCCAAGCGTCCCTCCAGTTAAGCCTCTGTGTGGACACCTGGGATGAATTTGGCCCTTTTACAGTGGATGCACTTGACAGAGCTGGAAGAAAGAAGGGTACCGAGTTACTACTACAGCTGGGAAGGAGGATGGCAAAAAGGATGGAGAGGAGAGATGGGTCTGGAAGGAATCCAGACCAGCCCCTGCCCTCAGCACCCTCCAGAAGCACAGGAGGGCTGTGGGTTGGAGCAGATGTGTGCGGAGCCTGCTCTGCCGTGCCTGCCATCCCCATGGACAGCTGCCACTCCGTGGCACCTGCCAGCCAAAGCCCTGGGACTTGGCCACGCTCTCTCCTGCCACGTGGCGCTGCCGTCCCCAGCTCCAGGGAACGCGGGGCTGCCAGACCTCACCGGCTGGGGGAACGGGAAGGATGGGGAGCGCTGCCTTCCTTATCTGCCGGGCCAGATTGCGAGCAGCTGCGGGCAGATAAAGAGCGATGGAGATCGGCTGGAGGAAGGCGTTTGCTTGCCCTGCAAAGCAAACTCGCTCTCCCTTTTCCCAGCGCGCTCCGGCAGCAGCCAGGCTGCCTTCTGGGCAGGGAATCTTCTCTGCCGCGGGGGTAAAAGCAGGAGGGTGGATGATGTAAGAGCCAGAACCTGAGTGACTGATTTCAGGCTGTTTGCAGAGTACTGCTTTATCTCACCCTGGGGGGGTTGCTGCTGCTTCCTATCTGCTCCAGCCCGGGATGGGTGTCCCCCAGCACAGGTGCCAGGCTTGGCCACAGGTTTTGCTCCAGCACTGGAGTGCTCTTTCATAGGTAGGCTCTGTCTTGCTCTCGTGTCCTGTACTGCATTAATTGCAATATGATATTTCTTACTCATTCCAATGTACATTCCATTTTGGGTAAGTTCCATGGTTTTGTGCTGTTTTAATAATTTGCAGCGAGTGCCTTTGTTTTCCATCCTTTGGGTGGTTTCATCTGTGCGTTCACTGTGGTCCCTGACAATTCACTTTAGCCTCGTAATTCCTGAGCAAGGAATAGAGCCTTTAGAGGAACTGCCTAGAAAGGGATTAATCGCAGCCAGACCTCGTTAAAATCCCGTTGCCACACCAATTCCCTACACTTACAGAACCTGACCACAGTGTGAAAATTGATATTTATGCTGAGGAGTGTCAATGCACTGCCTGTGCATCATTCCCTGATTTACTGTCCTCTGGGGGTGTGAGCTCTGGGGATGCCAGTGAGATATGCTGGTCTATTTCCAAGCCCCCAGAAATGAAATAACTGCCCACCTGGGCCCTTCAACACCAAATGTGATCAGCACATTAATGCTGCTGGATTCTGTGGATGATCAGCCTCCAGCTTTATTGCCTGATTTCTTGCAGCCTGGTTCCTGCAACTTGTTGAACTGGGTGAAAACAGTAGCAGATTTTTGCGATAGGGATTGAAAATCTGCTTTAAATTCATTTCTCTCAGCCTGTGGTCTCCCTTTGTCCTGCTGGATAATGGGGAACAGCCTTGGCACATTGGTGAGAGATTTCCAAGGAGACCCAAACCATTGGGGAAAGTTTTCCCAGAGGGGACATGACCCTCCAGGATTCCTGGGGACCTGTTTTTTCCCTGAGCAGCACATCCCGCAGCTGGCTGAAGAGTGCTCCTTCCCCAAGGTCTGTAACGGGTTTCAGAGTCTGTTGCAACTGATAAAAATCTCTCTTAGCTACCAGGATTATGACACAACAAAATAGAAATTTTTTGTGATTTTTCTCTGCAGTGGAAAAACTCTGCAAAATAAGTGTCTGTTGGCTTTGAAAGTCCCTTGCTCCAATACTCTTACCAGATGGCCGACGGCTCACAGGGATGTGGCTGGTCTGTGTTTGCAACCCTTTAGCTCCCGTGGAGACGTGGCTGTTTTGTCAGGAAACAGCAGGTTCTGCCTGAGATCGTGGCTGTGGCCTCTGTGGCTTTTCAGGGTGCAGGAAGAGAGAGTGGGAACCCCAGATACTACACCTGGTGGGGCACGGCCTGCCCAGCCCCATGAGATACCCAAGCCACTGCTGTGGCAATGACACTCTGCAGCTTTTCCATGGGATGCTGCTGTGGCCTGGAAGAGCATCTTGCCAAAAAGGATGCCAAGGCACATGCACCAGAGCAGGGGAAATGAGAGTTCTAATGGTCCTGGTGTGACCAGTAATGGATCTGTTAATGTCGTGCCTGCAACTGGGAAAGACAGGCTTATTTCTGTACCTCCCAGGAGACAGGCTGAAGCTATTATAAAGTTGTTAAGCTATTATTATACACAGGTATTAAGGCTGAATGAAGAAGTCAAGCCATAGGAGGGCATACAAAAGAGACACCTCAGAGGCGTGCAGCAGAAGTCAGGGAAAGGGATGGGGAGGCATTTGTTGTGGGAAGGGGCTGGTGTATCTGCGGTATCAACCAGAGCCAGAGGAGAGAAACTGCAAGTCACCTTTGAGCTCCTGACAAGGTGTGCAAACCATTTTCTCCTGCCATATGGCTGAGTTGTGAGGATTCCTGCACAGAGCTGAGCCAAAGAGCCCTTGTGCTGACGACATGCTACTTACTAGATCACTAAATGCTGTTGTGCTCTGCAGCATGAGCAGGGACCACCCAAGCTCCAAAACCTAGGGGAAAGCCCACCTGGGATTGCATCTGTTATGGACCTCTGCAAGGATTATGTCACAGTGTGCAAAGCTTGTGGTTTTGGTGTGAGCAAGCGTGCAAAGCCTGCAAGGTCTGAATTTAAGCAGCCAGCTGGAGGAGGGAAGCTCAGCGAGAAAGGAAGATGCCTCAAAACCCAGTGTGGGTAGTGTGCTGGATCTACTCAGAGCTTAGAAGCTGTAAACACAGTGGGATACAGCAGCTGGATCTTTTTCCAGCAATCTGAGCATCCACCGCAGGGAGCAGAGCCAGGGCTGTGACACACGAGTGCAAAATGTTAGTCAGAAAGGACAAATGGAATGTGAAAAACCACCAGAAACTCCCAAAGTGGGTCAAATTCCTTGATGCATCTAACAATAGATGTAGGACGGGAAGGACAGGGTGGATTCAGTTGCGTGCCCTCCCATGCCTCCTAAAATTTGGGCTGCACTGTGGGCCTGAGTCTGTGGTGGTGAAATTCAAAGCAGGTGGCTGAAATTGTGGAAGCCGGAGGCTCCAGCTCTGCCTCCTCCACGTGGGGCCTGCCTGGCATAATATTATCTTCACGCCTGAGCGCGGAGGACTTGGCTTATTAAACTTGCAGACCTGCCTTGCGCTCGCCCTTGGGTATCCAGGACTGCCGTGTCTCTGGGGCAGCGTGTTCTAATGCTCCTTTTACGCCACGTCTACCGCAACGAGGCCTCCTTAATTGGCTTGTGGTTCCCACCAGCACTGCCAGCACAGAGCGAGCGAGGCAGGAAAAGCTGCCAGCCACAGCTCCCGCTCGGTGTTGGTGCATCATTAGCTCACATGTTGTCTCTCTCCCCGAAGACAAACACGCTGTGTAGCCAAAAAAGGTCTGTGGGGAGGATGCACGGTAAGATCCAAGGACAAGAAGTAGGGGGAGCACAGGTAGTTCTCATTCCCCTGCCCCACTTGGTTTCTCCGCTCTGCCAAATCACGGATTTTCAGTACTATGGGGGAAACTTGCAGCGAAATAGCCTTTTTTTTCTTTCTCTCTGTTTTAAAAAGAACATCCTCCCCTTCCTTGCTTTAATCACTTTAAAACAACCCTAGAGGAGCAAGACTTGGGTAAATAAATGTGGGAACCAGGGGAGTTCTTGAACTGTTAAAGAAATCAATATAAATCAGAGTAACCTTGCCCTGATGTCTTCCTTATCACCTCTGAAGCTCTACCTGCCTTTGTCTAACAACAATCTCAGTTAATTAGATAATTAATCTAATTATCTAATTAGGTGGAATCACTAATAGCTATTCCACCTAATTAGGCCAGTGGCTGTATCTCAGCAGTGGTGGTTCTCTCTTTCTGGCTAACCCTCCACCTTCTGCCATGCCTTGAAACCAGGCTCTGACACAATTCACAGCTCTTTGTTTGCTTTAACCAAAACCACCTGGAAGCAGTTTTACGTTTTTTACTCAGGCTTTCCTTGAATGAAAGCAAGGTGGCCAGTTGGAAAGTAGAAAAGGAAGCTCTCAGAAGATTAATTTTTTTTAGCAATGAATGCAGGAAGCTCTTCATTGTTTTAATTCATTCTCCTGATATAAGATTAATTTTAGCTCTGAACACAACAACCTGTTATGAATTGATCCTAGGGAAGTATATTGCTCTGAGGCTGGGGAAACAACATAAGTAGCTTTCCCCCTCCTTTATTTGGGCAAGTTTAGCTAACTCATGGCTGCAGTCCTAACTACAGTCTCTTCCCTGCGGAAATGTGGATTGTGCTCCCACTGCAGCTTTCCCAGTCCGTCCTCTGTGTGACAGCACGAGGGAGCTGGCAAGAATTAAAACCAGCCTAAGGCCATTGGTCCCCTGGCAGCAGAGTCCCACTGCTCATCTCTGCAGGGATGCTGTGGTTGGCAGCCCTAGCATGCTCGGTTTGGATCACCTCTGTCCCTTCACAAGCTGCAGGTGCCTTTGGGGCTGCAAAGCTGCCATACGGCCCTCGTGGGTTTTTTTCCCTTTAATGCCTAAATTGGATTTAAGGGGCATTTTTGTACATTCCAAAACAAATCAACGTCTGTCTGCAAAACAGCCAGGCTTGACCCTGAGAAGAGATGGATATGCTCACCCCTTGCACCCAGATCTCTGCTTCCCTGGGATCCCACCTTATGCACCAGGAAAAGCCATTCAACATCTGAGTGGTCAGGAACTGAGACTCTCCCAGCCCCAGGAATGTTTAATGATTCACTCCATTCCGACTGGAGAGCACTGCTGGATCCCCTCTGACACCTACAGCCTTAGTGGGTACAACTTGGAGCACCAAGTCTGGTTGGGCTCAGAGTCACAGAGACCATGGGAACCCTGGCTGGAGTCTGGATGAGGTCAAAGGGCCAGGTAGGTTCTGCAAGAGCATTTCTGCAGTGAACCCCTTCTCTCGCCTGGAAATGCATTCTTTCTGTAGTGCACTCAGGTTAATCTGCTGCAATAGCATCGAGATCTATGATCTGGTTCTGGGGAGAGTCCTGCTCCTGCCTGACTGGAATGATGGGCAACTCACAAATCCACAGCTTTTCATTTTGTTTCTTCTGTGTTTGGTTGGGGTTTTTTTCTATATGTATATGTAAGTGAAACATCATAAAATCTCCCCTTGGGGTAGTTGGATTTTTCTTTTAAAAAAACAAGTTATGTATTATATATTTGTTTTTTGAGCTGCTTGGAGCAAAGTTGTCTCAGCATTCTCATTCTGAAACCGCCATATTGAGGTGTTTATTACGGAGTCATGAAAATCCACCTTTAGTTGAAACTTGGCAAATGTTTTTTGGCTTGAAGCAAGTTTTCTTTTGAAGGAGTTTACTATTAAGTGTTCAAGAGTTTTTTCCCCCTTTCTCTCTATTCTTCTTTTGAAAAAGCAACACCTTCCAGAAGTGGCTTCAGAAGCAGAAGGCCAGCTCTGCAGCAAGTGTGAAAGCCGTGAGTTGAGCACAGAGCTGCAGCCATTCATGCTTTTTTCTGACATCTGTTAAGAGAATGGGAGGAAGGGAAATCAGCTGTAGTCTATGAAAAAAGAGGCTCTTTTGTTTTTGTTGTTTTGGTGAGTCCTGAGTAGCTGCATTCCCCTAGGTGCTGGTGATCCCAACACCAGCTGCACAGAGCACAGCATCTCTGGCTGCCTGGAGCTGGTGCCTTCACACGCCCCAGCGCAAGCCAGATCTGCTGTACCTGGGAGAAAACTGAGCGTGCAGCAGGCTTGTTGCTGTTGTGTGACTTAGATGTGTATTGAACAACAACATTCCAGACAGGGGCTGGGATCATGTTGTTACAGTTCCACTGGAGTAACACAGCTATTGCTGGTCTGGTTTGTGCTGTGGCCTCAATATCAATGACAGTCCATACTTTGCTTTATACTCCCAAGCTTCTCTGCTTTTTCGGGTGTGCAGACCCATTGCTTTTTCAGGCTGTGCAGGTAGATAACCAGGTTTATGCAACCCCTGCTAGCAAACTGCACATCCCACAGAGCCAGGAGCAGGAGTCACTGGTCGGAAATGGCTGTTGCTGTCCAGGGGAGCTCAGCCAAACTCCTCTGCCCCTTTCCAGCCTGC
This sequence comes from Chamaea fasciata, assembly GCF_029207755.1. Classification (NCBI taxonomy): domain Eukaryota; kingdom Metazoa; phylum Chordata; class Aves; order Passeriformes; family Sylviidae; genus Chamaea; species Chamaea fasciata. The sequence goes on along the minus strand of NW_027094098.1, from coordinate 17,445,566 downwards.
AAGCTGGGAGATGGGGGAGGATGAGGATGGCCAGAGCAGACAGCCAGATCTCAGGTTGCACATCAGCAGAACCAGCCTTAGTGACCTTGTGTTTGCTTATGGAGGTGTCCAAACATCTCCACAGAGAGGCAGGACCTCTCTGCTGCCTGAGCTGTTTCCTGAACTTGAGCCCAAATGGGATGGCTTCTGAGATTCTGAAATGCTGCAGACAGAGCTCATTGGGGTTTTTTCCCCCCACTTCTAGTTTCTGGCAGCAGCTATAAGTGGGAGTACCAAAGTCTCCAGAGTGAGCTTCCTTTCTCTGGCTCTACCTTGCAAACTCAGGAAGTTTGAGGAGGTCTGATAATCACCCTTACCTTGCTTATTTATTGGCTTAGTCTCCACCCAGGGGCGTTCCCAGTGCCTCACCTGAGCTGGCTTTGCTCACACCACCGTGCTGGCTGGCTGCCATCACAGCGCTCACTGAGGTAGGAATACACACCATTGGTACTTTTGGTCCCATCCTCCTCTGCTTTTCCCATTTTTGCTCTCCTGTTGAAGATGCTTCAACAAAATGCTGTTTGTGGAGATAGCAATGGACTGCCACCACTTTGAATCAGAGATAGGACAATTTCACTGCAGTATCTAAGATGCGTGGCTGGAACACCTGTGCTTGGACAAGTGTGAATTTGACTTTACCTGTACTGGGGCTTTTCAGCCCCTTCCAAAACGCATAATTCACTTAGGTGGTTGAATTGCAATGTTGACTTCCTCTTCCCTCACTCATGTTATCCTAATATTTTTTAATATATTTTATCAGGAGTTATTTTTTGACACTGTGCTCCCATGTACCATTGCTATGCAGATGTTACACAGATCTACTGACCATTTTCCACTTGCTGGGTTTCACCAGTCTGTCCAGCAACTTTGTGTGTTTCCTTATCACGGGCTTCAGTGTTCTACAAACAGTATGGACCTAGGAGATCAAGGTGCTTTTTCCTGGTTGCCAGCATCTAGCCCAAAGGGGGGAGGCAGATTTGGAGATGTTGCTTGTTTCTATGGATAATAATCAATAAGACCCATTAGGGAGACAAGTACATACATCACTAAACTTTGACCTCTGCTCTCCAGATCAGTCCCAAGGTGCCTATTCATATGCTGGTGACATCCAGATTGCGCTGTTGCAAAAGCCTCTTTGCTTGGGAAGGGATTACAGATTTAACTTGCACAGCCTTTGCTATCTGTAGAGTACAGCATGCAGGATGCTTAGCTAGAGCCTCTAGTTTTTGTTGGCTTTCTTTACTACTCAGCCAAGTTTTACATTTAACGCTGTTGCATGCAGAGTGTTTTATGCCTCTCTACCTTTCAGGCTGTTTTTCACTCCAGTCTGACTGGCATTTTAAGGGTTTACAGACCCTGGAGATTCCTGGCACTGGCTGTTGCTTGCATATTGCTCCTCATCTTTCAGATCCTTTTCCTCCTATGTTGCTCTCTGGCAGGCTGTTTCTGATAGAAAGTTTTTGGCTTGCTGTTTGAAGTTCCTGATAGTCGGCATTTGATCACTTGCTAATTCAGTTCTACAACTTTTTTCCAAAGAAACCATGAAAAACTATCTAAAAATAGATTTTAAAAAAGAAAGAAAACTTTTTAAACCCCCTTATTTTGCTGAATACAGGAAGTTTTACGTTTTCTGGGAGTAAAAAAACCCACATACCAAATGTAGAAGCAAATCAGAGATCCCAGGATGTTTGAGAAATCCATTTCTAGGCACAAATTCTGGATGAAGAGTTTTCTTCTCCCTGCATGTCTTCCCTTCCCTTGAGAGAACGTCTTCTGAAATCTGCTGGCTGGGAACAAGCCAGATGAGATTCTTTGGTGTGGGTGAGTGAGAAGGGAGAGACAAGACTCCGGTGACAGCATCGGGGTCTGACCTCAGTGGGATCACAGGGGCAGAGGGACTGTGAGCTGCTCCATGGGGTGGTTCCTTCTGCGAGTGATCAAGGTTCATCTCTACATTGAGTGCCTCTGCTCCTCCCACTGCAAAGCTGCTTCTGTTCCGTGTTCCTCTGAAGGTTAGAAACAGATGTCTAGTTTCCATCCCACATGTCCAGCATGGATCAGCTTTGCTCTTCTTGTCTAAGAGCTCTTTCATTGCTGCAATGTGCTGCCTTCTTCCCCAGTGGATTTTACAGTGGTCGTATCTCCTTCTTTGTTTCCCCAGGCTGAGTAAGTTGAGTTTGTAGGGATTCCTTTCATAAAATAGGTTTTCCATTCCCCTGACCATTCTAGAAACTATTCTCCATGCTTGTCCCTGCTTGGATGCATTTTTTACTTCAGTTGGAGAATTGTCTCAAGAATTCCAACAACATCTTGCCTGTGCACTGTTCAGTGGTGTTAAAGGCTTCCCTGTCTCCATTCTTTGGTTCTTCTGACACCCCTGCTTGACATTGGCTTTTCCAGGAGCTGTCACACCAGTGGCACTCAAACACCTGAGACAGGTCTTCTCCCTGCTGCATGCCACACCAATGAGCTTCTGCTCCAGGTGAGAAAGGCTGATTACAAGCAGCCAGCTGTCGAATTCAGTAACAGCATATTTCACCCCATTTCCATTTTGCTCTCTCAAAGTTGCTCTCTTTTTCCAGTGTGGCATTCTGCTTCTCATCTTCAGGTTATAAGCACAATCCCTCCTTTTCGTAATGGAGTCATTAAAGGAAATATCAAGTAATGTTCACCCCCAGGCAGTTCTATGAGGACCTCTACCAATTATCTCTCTAGCTCCTTCTTGCTTCATCCCCTGCCCACTTTGCTGTGCTTGCGCTCCCAGCACAACTAAAAAGACCCCATCTGACCTTGCATCCAACTCATTCCTGAAGTCTGGAAAATGGAGCGCTCTGTGGTAATTTCTGCTTATCATTTTCCCACCCCACCAATTATCAGTAAAGTCTCTGAGTGTCCCTATATTAACTTAAAATGGTTGTTAATTCAGTACGTTTTGCTGGAGTGTGCATACATCTCTGTGTTGCACGAGGGCCATCCATCAGCCAGCTCTGTGTTTACACAATCCCTAGCACAACGCTTTTCCCGAAAACCTTATGAACTCAGTCTAGGCCACATATTCAAAGATGTGGTCAAGTGCTAAGTGAGATTTCCAGGAGTAGTTTCCTCCTGACTTCTCTCTGGCATTGGCACCCAAAGCCGATGGCAGTTAATGCTGTGCTTTGAAAGCAAGAGAGGGTGCAGTTTGTTGGCCACCAGTGCCTCTGGGCAAAGCTTGTTTTCTGGTTTGGTATTTTATTTTGTGGTGAAGACTTCCAGGCTTCTGAGCATAGGCTCCCGTGTCTGCCTTGCCAAGGATGCTCTTATGTATGGCGAACATTATGCTGCTTTGTGTGAAGCCTTCACACAGCCTCTTTTTCTTCCACCCCTGGACAGTTTCTCCTCATGCTGGAAACCTGTGGAGGCTAAACACATTTAACCCTCTTCAGGAGGACGCAGTGAAATGAATGCTGGCTGTTAAGGAGCTCTTGTGTACCTGGTTCCCCATTTCTACCCTCAATTGCTAATTTCCCTTTCTACCCACATCTACTAAAAGGTGCTAATTGTGTGGTAATACACAACTTCCCTGCCCTGGAGAGCGGCAGCATCACTTCTGATCCTTTTAGGTCTGGCTAAACTAATAGAGAGATCTGTGTCCCGAGCCTGATTTTAACTCCTATATAACAAATTCCTTTTTAATCCACAGAAAAGTAATTTACTAGTGGTCAGACTTTGGGCTGCTCAGGGCAGCAGTCACTTCTGAGAAGTTACGCATGTCTGATGCAAAATTACAAAAATGTGTATTTACCACAGTGACCAAGGGGGCTGAGAAGCTCAAGTTAATATTTATATTTGGCATTGAACCCTATGCACAAATAGTGACTTTGGCTGGGTGCAGCATCCCCGTTTATTTTAAAATCCCTTCGTACTGATGGTCCAGGTGCAGGGGATTATCCCTGCACTCTTGGCACTCCAGGTTCTGGAGGTCTCACTGGGCTGAAGAAGCTGCTAACAGGGTGTTTATCTCGGGAGCACATCTCGGAGCATCTCTGGACAGCTGCTCTGGGAAGGGATATGGACTGTCACACTGTGGGTTTGGACTGTTGCCTGTTTTCAGGGCTGAAGCAGGGAAGCAGGAGTAGCTGCGATGCCATCGGGGTGAGGGGAATGCCGAGCTGCAGAAGGGGAATGAAGCTCCATCTGTCTCATCCCAACATCTCCATACTGATATGAAGGATGTACTGAAGTAGTTTTCTCTGGACCTCCCAGCACAGGCTGTGGCTGCCAGGTTGGCCCAAAAGGTTTGTGGCCTGTGCTGTGAACCTGCCTTCCCCACTGCCGTGTCTCTTGTGCCCTGGAAACACCTGCAGCCAGTGTCTCTTTGCAAGGTTTTTGTCTTTAATAATCCACGTGGTGAGGGAGGGATGGAAAGAAGTTGGTTCTCATCTACACTCACAGAGGAGAGTACCCTCAAACAAACACACATTTGGCATCAATGAGAAAGTGGCATCTTCTGGAGGCAAGGGTGGGAATTCCATCAGATGGATTTAGCACCTGCTGAACATCACTGTGGAGTTCAAACCATTTAGCTGGAATGAGTTTGGTTTGAAAACCTGTGCCACGTGGGAGCCTGGAAAATTCACTCCTTACAGTTTTGAAATCCAGACTATTGGAGTTAAGGAGAAGTGTTAAATAACTTGTCCAAGGCTGCCTTATGAGGACATGAGAGCCCAAATTCCATTAAAAATCCTCAAATGCTCAGAGGGGTGCACTACCTGTGCCACCTCAGTGAATTTTGAGGCTGGCAGTATAACTCACCGTGCTAATTCCAGAATGTGAAAGAAATATCCCCACCAAGGCACTTGCCCTTTAGTTTGACTGTATTTTCAGCCCTGACTTCTGCCAGTGGTTCCTGTCCTGGGGTGTTGGTGTCTGGAGAGGCCAACTGGGAAGTGCTGCCTGCAGGACACAGCATCCCAAAAACTCTGACTGGGCCAGCTCACCAGTGGCCATGGCACTCCTCTGGAACCCTCCATGAAGGAAGAGACCCCAAACTGTGCCTTGAAGGGTGTTTAACAAACTGGGAATGATCACCTAATAGATGTATGGGGTTGAATGAAATCATGCTGTGCTTGGCTTGCCAAGTTTTTAACATGTGACGTTGAAAGCGGTATTTGTCAAGGAAGGAAGGTACCCAGGGGAATTGATAACGAAGGATGTAGTAGGTTTTTGAAAGAAAACAACTTCTGCTGTGGAAACAGCAACCCTGAAACTTTTTTGAGGAGAAACTGCTGTCTAAAAATGGGTCACAGCTCCCTGCTGTTTCCACAAAAACTTACTGTATGCCTGTGGTGGCTGTCACTCTGCTCAACACAACACTGTGGAGCTAAGGGAAACACCTGTGGCACAAGATGGGAGTTGGAGCATGCCTACATCTCCTGCTGTGTCAAAATTTCAGTGTTTTCTGCCTTTCTGTTCTTCTCAGGTTCTCCACTGACCTTGTCCCCAAGAATGGTGTTTTCCCCACACTCTCCATTGTCATGAAGGTCTGGTAGCAATTGCGCATCAGGTCTCTGCTTACCAGACCCCACAAGCACTGCTGAGTTCCTGTTCCCACACAGATTCCCAAAGCAAACGTTACAGCTATAATGTAAAAGAGCAAAAATGTTTGGAAAACAGCAGATGCAATGGGAAAATGACACTTCCTACATGTGATAATTGTGCAACCTTAACTCTGCCCTTGGAGTATGTCTGCATCTTGCTGTATTGTTCAGGAATTTGCGTGGTGAAGAAAAAAGTTATTGGAAGTCTGTCTGGAAATTAAAGTGGTTGGTGGAGGTGCCAGCAAGGGTTAAATTACCTGGGTGGGGATGGGGGGCTGGGTAGGGTAAGTGGATTACACACTCTTAAATACAGGAGGTGACTCTGTCAGCATGATTTGACTGTTAAAATGGGCATTGGTGGAGGGAAAAACCCTCTGTGGCTTGTGAGTCCTAAAGCTTTAATGCACAGGACGTGGTTATGTTACCTCCTGCCATGTAGCTGCCTATCCTGCTTTAAGCCACTTACATGGGTTTGCTTTCAAGCAGTAATTTTCTTTCTTCCCCCCTTGTACTCAGCCATAGATTACCTTTGCTCAGACTGCCTCCACGCTGTCCCTGCAGCCCCACTCACCACTCTCTCAGGTACAGCCCTGCTCAGCCCACGTCCCTCCTGTCTGCCCCGTGCCTTGCCTGGGGATGAAGTTTGCTGTTCACTGATGGGAGATGTTTGCTTGGGCTTAGTCACCACTGAGAAAGTGGAAAAGCACAGTGGAAGAATGTCTGCACTGCAAGACGCGCGGCTGTACCAACTTTTTTGCCTCCACTCCTCGCCCCTTGCGCCGTCCTTCCTCAGCTGCTCGTGGCCCCCATCCCCTCTGGCTGCTGCAGAGGAAACAGCCCCAGTGTGAGAGGGGCTCAGCAACGACAGTGACAGCTCCTGCCTGCCGTGTCACCATCCCAGCCCGCCCTGCCAGCGCTTCCACAGGCCCCAGGGGGGGCGTGGGGGGGATCTCAGGGCACGACCGCTGCTTTTTGGGAAACGCCGCTTTATGAAAATGCCACTTTTCGGGACCGCCACGTTTGGCCACCTCGGGAGTTTCGCAGAACCGCAGCTCGTGCTCGGTGGAGTCGACAGATCACCGAGGGACTGATGGGAGCGCTTCTGGAAGCAGCACTACAGCAGCGCTGTGGAAACACCTTGGCCTCTGGGCGGGCCGCTGCCCTGACCCCGAGCCTGAAGCCAGCTCACAGAGGTGGCAGCCGTGGCATCCGTGAGGGCGCCGGGACCCCGTCCCCGAGGTCAGGGCACGCAGCAGGAGCTGCCTCCCTCTGCCCAGCCCCTCCGCTACTCCCAGCGCAGCCACCGGGCGGGCGAGCCGCCTCTGGCCGCCCTTCCCCTCACGGAGCGGGCCTGCCGTCCCCCGTGCGCCGCCGTCCCGCCCGCGGCAGCCCCGCTCCCCGGGGGACGGGCGGGAGACGAACCCTCCGAGGGGGCAGGGACGGGAAAGGGAAGGGGCCACCCGCGGGCTGCGCGGAGCCCGAGCCCTCCCGGCGCGGAGAGGCCGCTGCGCGGGCGGGCCGGCCCGCGGGGGCTCGGTGAGGGCGGCGGCGGGACCCGGCGGGGCGGCGCAGGGGGCGCTCCCGGCTCCCCCCCCGCTCCCTCCCCGGCAGGGCCGGCGGCGGGGCCGCCCCCATTGGCCGCGGCGCGGCAGCAGCTCCGCCCGCCGGAGCGGCGCGGCGCGGGGAGGGAGAGAGGGAGGAGGAGGAGGAGGGAGGGCGCCGGGCTGCGCTGCGCTGCTAGTCCGGAGCGGAGCCTGGCAGCGGCAGGAGCGGCGGCGCGGGGTGCGCAGCAGCCGGAGCCTGCTGGACGGAGGCAGCCCCGTCCCCCCGCCCTCCCTCCCCTCGCCTCTTTCTTTGTGCGCAGGGCAGGGGCGGCCCCGATCCATGGTCATGGGCGACAAGAAGAGCCCGACCAGGTGAGCGGGGGCGCGGGGGCGGGCGGGGAGAGAGGCGGTAAGATGGAGGGAGCGCGGCGCGGCCGCCTCTGCCCCGGCGCCGGCCGAGGGGATGGCGGCGGCTAGGCCCTGGCTGGCAGCCGCCGGCGTGTGCTCGGCCCCGGCGGGGGGAGGCGGCGAGGGGCGCCTAAGATGGAGGGAGCGAACGGGGAGGGGGCGGCGAGCCCGCGCCGCCCCGCCAGGTACGCGGGGGGCCGGGGCGGGGGGGGGCTGCGGGCGGGGAGGGAGTGAGGGAGGCTCCTAAGATGGAGGGAGCGTGGAAGGGCAGCAGCAGGAGGAGGAGTGCCGGTGTCTCCCAGCCTGCCGCCGGTGCCAGGGCTGGTGCGGTGCGAGCGCAGCCATGGCGGCTCCGCTCGCTCGCACTCCCCGCTCCGCGCACTCGCCGCTCCCAGACAAAGGGAGGTTTAACAAGGTGGAGGAGGGAACGCGCCTCCCAGCCCGCAAACTCGCCCACCCACCCTCCCACCCTCCCGCCGCGGGCGGGGGGACGCGGGCGGCCCGGCCCGGCGGGTTCGGCCCGGCGGGGCCGGGGCGGAGCTCGGCGCCCCCCGCACCTCTCCGGGCCCGGCCCCGGTCGGGGTTTGTCGGCTGCTCCCGGCCCCGCGGGAGAGCGGCGGTGCGAGCAGGCGCTGGGTTTCGGGGCTCTGTAACATGGTTTCTCATGTGTGTGTTTTCTTTCTCTCCTCCTCCTCCTCCTCTCTCTCTCCTCCTCCCGCCGCCTCTCTCCTCCTCCCCAAACACACACGTACACACACACGCTTCCCCTCTGCCTCTCCCTCCCCCTCCTCAAGGCCGAAAAGGCAAGCCAAACCTGCAGCCGACGAAGGCTTTTGGGATTGTAGCGTGTGCACCTTCAGGAACAGCGCCGAAGCCTTCAAATGCAGCATCTGCGATGTCAGGAAAGGCACCTCCACAAGGTACGTCCGCACCTTTCAACGCGGCTCGTGCTCCGCGCTGGGCTGCGCCGACTTGTTGATTTTTTTTCGCTGTTGCTTGGATATCGGCTGGTTGCATCCCTTCTCTCCCCCGATGCTGTCCCTTCTGTCCCCGTTCAAAAGCTTGTGGATTTTAAAAATTCTCTTTCAAGCGTTTAATTGGAGCTGGAAGACATGTTTCGTGGATGTGGCAGCAACCTGAATCTTTTTGTTGGTCTGTGCTTTTTTTTTAATTTTTGTTGTTGTTGCTGGTGTACAGAGAACCTTTTGGAGATGCACAGCCAGCCAGCAACGCTCTGACTGTGGTTTGGGTGGAGGTTTACCTCCGTTCTCTACGGGAGTAGAAATGATTTAGGATTAGGCAGCGAGGAAGGAAACGGCTGAAACTAAAGATGCCGTGAGAACAACTCCCTCCCTGAGATGTTGATCTCTCGGTGACTGTTGTCATCAGAAAGGAATCGGCTTTGTGCTCAGTGTGGGAATGGTGCGGGATTTTGAAAGCTTTAGCTGTCAGGTCTCTCTGATTGCCATGCTCTGAGAAACTGTGGAGGTCTTTGTGAGGTGGTGAGTCTGACGTGCGGTAGTTAATTTAATCTCAAAAAAGCCCCCGAAGTTGCTGTTTCTCAGTGAGAGGGTTCGGAAAGTTTGTCCTGGAGATATCAGTTGACGCTAAAGCAGGCATGTGGTGCTCCCTCTGCTTTTCTTTCTTTTTGTGATTTGTTCTACCATGTTGAGTTCTGATTTTGTTCCTAATGTACCTTCCGAATTTGAGTTCCCATTGCGGTGCTCTGCCAAAGAAACGGTCTGTGAGGTTTCCATTGTGAAAGGCTGCGTTTTCCTTGAGTGCAGCTGTGTATTGAGGTGCTCTCATCAGCAGGCTGTTTGCATGACTTGGCTGTCTTGGCTTGATTGACAAAGGAGGTGAAAGCGTGTTGGATTGTTATTGTTCGCACTGTGCTTTAGACAATGTGAAGTGCCTACATTTTTAATGGGGAGCATGTTTTCGGGCCATTGAAACTCTCTGAGTTACAGTAACAGAGCGCTGAAGTGCTCCACTCTGTGTTTTGTGATGCACGTCAGCTACAAGTATCTGTGCTTTTTGCTAAATGTACGGAGGTGTTGAACTTAAAACCAGTTGTAAATAGCATGGTTAGAGCATTGGGTAAGGTCGAGCTTTGGGACAGCAGTGTTTGCGTGCACCTGGAGCTGATTCTTGACTCGTTCAGTCTCATTCAGTCGCGCAGCTGAACCTTCCCAGCACGTTTTATTCCTGTGGGTTTCTGGTTCCTTGGCTCAGGTGGAAGGTGTTGCTCCTGAGCTGCTCCTCCGGAGCGTGGCCGTGCAGTCCCCACACTCCCAGTGTCACCAGTGCCTGGGTGTCAGTGGGAGCAGAGCCCTGAGGAGATGCAGGAGCCCATTTGGGATCTCTCCTGTATCAGACGCTGTTATTTTCATTGGCCACCATGCTGCTGTTCATTTGGAGAGCAGCAGCCTGCTCTCACATGCCCTTGCATTTTTATTTTTTTTAAAGATAATTTTCAAACTGTTTGTTGCAGTAGTAGGATGGTTTGCCTTTTAAAGGGCCATTAAGAGCGATAGCAGTCGATGATTTCAGGTTAAGAGCTGTAGCCTTACTTGCAGATGTGATCCTCGGGTCTAGAACATTGTAATTCTGTTTAGCTTTTAATGGACCCTTATGAATGGCTTCTAATTTTAATTCATTTAATTCATCAGCTTTCTATTCATTTTTGCTGCTTTTAAAATTGCTTTTGTTTGTAGAATTTGAGAAAGTATTTAAAATATTCAATGGCCCATCATGTCTTCTTGCATATTTGTATAATTTATGAATAAATATAACAGAAAGCAGGAGTGATTGAGTGTTGTGAGAGAGCACTGTGTGTTGAGAAGTTCTGGGAGGTCAGAGCTATTTGTGGTGTTACTTGGAATTTTATAGTATGTGATGTACGAGTCAGTGCTGGGAAATTATTCAGAATTTTTTAAATAAATGACTGATGTAAAGATACTTAATGAGTTATGATTGATAATTTATTACTTGAAAAATAAGGTGTCTGATGAGCTTGACTTTTAAGTTGCAATTTGACAAGTTGATGACACTTTTCTGCAGTTAAAACTGCCTGGCTTCATTGTGACTTAGTTCACTAACACTTACGGAAATTTATCAAACTCACTTTAAAAAAAAAAATTCAACCAAGTAGTGAAAGACATGGTGAGGCAACTGTTTTTCATCAAATTATTGTGTGCAATCACAGCATACCCAGGGATTTTTTTAAAGATCTGGTATGACCTACTTCCCCCCTCCCTCCACTGTGAAGCCAGTTATTTGTTGTGGAATTTACTTTGGCTGATAAATATTCTCTTATTTAAGAACTGGTGAGGCCCTTAGCTAATTCTCACCGTGTGTATATTTTTTCAGACTCAACATAATCTGTTGGCGTGTGGGAGGGGTGGCTGGCAGCAGTTAGAAGTTTTATCTTCTCTGATCCAACTATCCCCTTTCCCTAGGATCTCGTATAAAAGGAGCTTCAAGCAACAGTGAGCTTTAGAGTTGACCTGCCAAGTCAAAATCGTTGTAGAGGCTAAACAGTTAAATTGCACTCGACTGTTTTTTTCAAGGAGCTGTTTATAAATATTTCAGGTGCACTTTTAAATAAAAATTAGGTCAAATCCATCTCTGAAGAATTGTTGTGCAAAGATTATATTAAACCTTTAGCGCTTGAATGCTGGATTTGTTACAGTATGTCACTAACTTCCTTTCCTCACCTGGGTTCTTGCTCTTTTATGGTTAAACTTTTATTACTTTCTATTTAGGCAAGTATGGTGAGGTTTTTTACTGTTCTCCTTCTGTGAGGATGATGGCAAAGACACCAGCTCTGTTTGAGACAGAGCCCAGCTGGGTGAGATGATGATTTAGCTGGCTGCAGAGTGAGCAGTGGGCAGCTGTTTGCTGGGGTTTACAGCGCCTTATTCCTTTCCTGGAGATTTTTATTGGTGTCACAGCACAGGGAACTGCTGCTGGTCACCACTTTCACTTGTGTCCTGTGGCTCTTCTGGTGGTTTGCTCTGGTGTAGCAACACCAGCTCCTGCACTCAGGAGAAGACTGAGTAGTATTGAAACTTCTGCCAGGAAGTTTGCTCCACAGACGCATGTTCCTTTCCAATATCCATTACTTCTTCAAACACGGAAGGAAAGTTTACTTTGGATTTCCTAAGAATGTGAGGGCAGGATTTGGCCTCGTATTTCCTGTGAGTTCCTATTTGGGGGTAGGTGATGGCTCTCTGTTTCTATTTGTTTTCCTTAATGGCATTCTTGCTCCTCTTCTCCTTTGGTTCTCTGATAGTTTACGTATATTGTGTTCCTGTACACCTCTTGTAACTTCCTCTCTCCTCCCAGGCAGGGCTGTGAAGTGTTTCTACGTGGGATTGTTTTCAGACTTTATTGTGAAGGAGAATATTTGCTCCCCCCTCCTTATGATTTTGGGGAAACTGGTTTTTTAAACTTTCTTTTTGGATGAGTAGGCAAGTGGTGGGATGTGGTGGAGCTTCTCTGATGTTAATTTTTCTCTAAATTTGGGATGAATGCTTTTCTTTTCCAAACTCCACATCCTCTTATCATGAATGTGCCTTGAGTACAGAGAAATGCACTTAAAGTCAGTGGAAACTGTGAAAGCAACAAATGGATGTCTGATATGCAAATGAACTAAACAATGGTAGCTTTTAGTACAAAACTGAGTTGAAATGTGCATGTCCTCTGCGAGGTATAAATTAGGCAAGCATTTCTGTTTTATTTGTTGCTTATACCTGTATGCCTGAAGTCCAGGGTTTGGAATTTGCATCAAGTGATGTGAATGTACGCTTCATTGTGGAGTGCCCAAGGAGTGCTTCACCTTCTTGCCGTCCTTCTTTTTGAGGGGAGGCCAAGCTAAAACTGTTTATATTTATAAAAAGAATTCTCTTGTATGGAACAGATGTCTCAGATACTGGCCTTTGTTTCCCTTTAGTTTTGCAGAAAACTCTCATGTTTGCAGGATCTGAGCTACCACCTTGAAGGATGCAAACTACTGTCCATGTCACCACAGAAAAGCATTCTCTTCTGCATCCAAGCTGGGCTGACCAGAATAGGCACCAGATAGTCCTGCTATTCCTGGAATGAGGAATCAGGCTTATGATCCTGACCTTCATACGAGTAATATGTGCCCTGCTTATTTGCCATGTGTTTGCAGGACTGCTCTGAAAACTCGCGGTGATGTGTGGCTGTGGTGTAGGTTGGAAGCCAGGTGGTTTAATTTGGTTCTCTCAAGTTAGTTAGCTTTCACTTGCATTAAGGTAGGTTTTATTTAGCATCATAGGTGGCCTTTAAGTAGCTTAATTTCTGCAATATATAACTTGTCTAAAAAAAAAAACCTGTTGTGGAGGCAGTGTTGGTGCTTTTACTCTGGAATATTTGTTTTACTATTTGGCTGTTTAAATCTATTGTTAAATCATCCCTGTTTTCCCTGTTGATTGCTGAATTTAAATGGCTGTTGGTTTAGGAGGAGCGAGGCATGTTCTGTAGCAGCCTGGAGTTGTGGCAGTGTCCCGCTGGACCAGCCACATCCTGAGGATGCGTCCCCTCAGGGAGTGCTGTTGTGGCAGTGGAGGGTGCAGTGTAACTCTGCCTGGTACAGCTGAGTGCTGAAATGCACAATACCTATTTGGAAAATGTTTGCCCATGTGCCAGGAGTTCTCGAGACCTCTGTTGTCTCATTCCTTATTCACCAGCGCTGCCTAAAAGTAAGTGGCTGTTATTTTGTGGATTTGGGGAGTGCTGCTGCTAGATCTGGCAAGCCCACCAGGGCAGAGGAGCCAAGGGCAGGAGCAAACACCATCTGACAAGCAGACAATGCTGATGGTTCACAGCAAACCCTGGATTCTGGGGCTGTGGTTTGACAGCACACCAAGTTTGAATCTGTGACTTGTATTGCAGAACCACATGAGTCTCAGCCACATGGCTTGGAGTATTGATCCATTATGAACTGACTTCTGGTACAGATTCGTGCTACACTTATTTTTTAAACTAGCATGGAGTTTAGTCTGTGAGGCTTCAACTGAGCAGATGAAGCTGTTCAGCTTCCGATCAGCTATTATCTGTCAGCCTGGTGCAAGCATAACCCTGGCATAAGATCTGTGTCTTGTACTTTGGCTGTTTGAAAGAAGTGAGAGCTGTGTCCTGATTTGCTCTTTGCGGTGTTTGGCTCTGGCATTAATGATCTCATTACCATCACCCCAGGATTTCTCTTAGATCTCAGCACCTCTGGGAAATCATTCTCAGCAGGGAGACTCCTCAGTGTTGACGTGCAGCACCAAGGCAATACCCCTTTGCTGTGGCTGTCAGATTTGGGTACCTGAGAAGCTGTGGGTGGCAAATTCAGTAGGGGACTGTGGTGGTTCCTGTGACTCACTTTGCTTCTGCCACGTTTTTTTTTTTTTTTCCCTGAATGTCCTACTAAGGAATAATAGCTATACTTGTTTTCCTTTTTTTGTTAGGATAGAAGGATCTTTTGGTTAAATAATAAAATCTTCAGCATGGATAAGGGTTGTTGATAATATTTCTGTAGAGTACCCATTTGGGTTAATTGTGGGTAGTAGGGTTTAACGTCAATCTCTGATTTCTCATGGAGACTCTCTGAAGATCTAATGGATAAACTGCAACACCGAGTATGTTGATACATCACTGCTAATATGCAGCGTGGATATTATTCATTTTTCCCTTCCTCCATAGGCTGCTTTTCTGGGAGACAGGAATCTAAATCAAAGTATGTATGTGCATGTAGGAGGAGGGGGCATGCAACTCTTTTATTGCTGTGAACAGACGTTGCGTCCACTGGGATGCTGACCCCTGGCTCCCAACAGGTCCTCGTGGGGAACTGGTAGGCAGAGGAATGCAGAGCAACTCTCTCTGCATGCCTTTCTTAATTGCCCTGATTGTTTCATGTTCCCATCAGCTGCTGCTGCGGAGGGGCTGCTGCCTTTGCACGGCTGGTGGGTGTGTTTGCACCCTGATGTGGGGTTTGTCTGGTAAGAGGAATTGGTTGGACTGGAAATAAGACAGTGTGCAGTGTTGCCTGGAGTGATAGTTGAGAGGAGGGAAGTGGTGGATGCAAGGTGTGGTTCCCTGTGGCCATGCTCTGCTCCTGTGGCATCCTGGCTGAGTGTCCTGTGCTCGGTGTTGGTGTTACCCAGCAGCATGCAGCACCCTGGGACTCTGTTTTTACTGAATTTTTATGTCTCTAAAGAAAATTCGTGAGAACCAAGACCCTCATGAGGGGGGAAAAGAATCAAGAAATGTGCTGTGGGCAGGATGGATTGTTTTGGCTGGCTACACCTGGCTTTTGTGTAATTTGGACACCCCTGCTATAACTCCAGACGAGTTCACTGCTGATCTTGAATCGGGTATCACTTGTACTCCAGCTGCTTTGCATTATTGGTAGGCTTACTGTTCATGCTGTGGCATTGCTCCTTTTCTTCCTGCTCCATTGGGCTTGAACAAACGGGTCCTTCCAGGGTCCCTCAGTGAGGAGCACAGAAGTTCACAGCACTTCTGGGGAGTCCTGCTGGTCTGCAGGAATATGGCAGCAGGGCGAGACACTCGGCTCCTGCATCACGCAAAGCATGTGCTCTGCTTGTCCTTTATTTCTTGTGCATCTCTCCTTGTCTGGGGAATTCTGCTTAGGAGGAAACCCACTGACCTATTTTATGGGATTTCAGGTGGTTCTGTAGGTTAGTGGGTTCCAGTCCTGCAATGTAGGTCACTCGCAAGGTGCGCTGGAGTTTCGTAATGTGTAGCTCTGACCTGAAATAAGATTCATACAGACTCTTTCTGTGGCTGTGTCTTGCAGCTGTACTTTGCCTCTTTGCACTAGGATATTTCTTCACAAGGTAAAGGGAGAAATTTGGCCATTTCCAGAGGGAAAGAGTCTTACAGGAGGGTTTATGAGTATTTATTTAAAGTTGTTTCAGACAGATAAGGGCAAATTTCCCTCCTTGCTGCTTTGTGTTAAGGGCACAGCAAAAAAAGCAGACCAGGAACACTGAGTAGCCCATCCATGCTACCCTAAGCAGATGTCCAGGATTACAGGATACAACAGAAATAATGTGGAAATGCCTCCATTACGTTTATGTAAGTTCCTTTTACAGCTGACATATGCTAAATACATTGATTGTCTCTTTGTGCAGACAGATTTCCTTTACATCAAGCAGAGCTCCTTTTGCACTTTTTTTGGTACATCTGGAGGTACAACCAGATCCTTAACATTGCTCTTCCCATAAAGCAGCTATTAATTAGGAGCATGTTCTTTGTAGCAGAGTGCTAATTGGTACAGCAACAAAATCACTGCCTGTTAAACATGGGAGAGATAGTAATTCTGACTGGCTCGAGTATAAGTGGGAGAGAAAAGCATCACTTCTCTTTGCTGGCCCACTGGGTTTTTTTGACTGTTCAGTAACCCATTTTATTCCAAATCATGTGAATCTCAAGTTCTCCCTACAAAACCCAAAATTAATTGCTTCAAACTAGGTGTTGCTTTGATAATATTTTATTCCTGAAGTTCTCCCTGTGTTTCTGAAAGTTCAAAGTACACGCACAGCCAATCTTCTGCAAGGTAATATTGGAAATTCATGAGGAAAAGGGCTTGTAGAGATCTAAAATATGGGTCATGAAACTAGGGGACCTGATTTGAACTGTATGTGGTCTTTCCTGAGACACTGGCCTGGGATTGTGGAGCACTCCCTTATGCTACAAGGCTCAGGGTACTAAAGATTTGGAGAGGGAATTTTTACAAGGGCGTGAAGGGACAGGACAAGGGGAATGGCTTCAAACTGGACAAGAGGGAAGGGTTAAATTAGGTTTTAGGAAGAAATTCTTCATAGTGAGAGTGGTAAGGCCCTGGCACAGGTTGCCCAAAGTAGTTGTGGCTGCCCCATTCCTGGAACTGTTCCAGACCAGGTTGGACAGGGTTTGGAGCAACCTGGGATAGTGGAAGGTGTCCCTGCCCTTCCACATGGCAGAGTGGTTGGAACAAGGTGGTGTTTAGAACCCCTTCAAACCCAGGCCGTTCTATGATTCTCTGTTCAGAAGTTCCAAAAACTTTAGTTTTGGGATCTTACCAGATTGGTTGTCTTTAAATAAAATGGAAGCAAAACAAATCAGTTTTGGATTTTGTTTAGGGCTAAACAAGGAATAAATGTTTAGACATGTTTTCTTGAGCAGATTGTTCATGGGGATTTCAGAGTTATAATGAATTGTTTGTAACATGCAGAGGTGCTAAGTGAGACAAAATATCTTGCCTGAGATAAAGCTGCCTTCTTCAGATTTATATTTTTGAGTAGACAGAAGTGAGGCTGATCCTAATCTAAAATCTTTTATCTGAACTAAATTATTTTTGTGCGCATGGAACAGTGTCTGGTTAATTCATGTGCTGCTTCACGTGTTCGATTTGGGGAGGTGGACAGAGGATGAAGAACTGCTGGGATTTGGTGGCTTCAGTGATGTAAAGTTGATTAGAAAACTGCCTGATGGGTGGTGAGTGTGGGTTACTCCCTGCACCCCAGTCCCATATGTGCAGAGTTTTATAAATTATAGGGGTATTTATTAATGGAATAGGATTGGTTGTTTTTCTTCTTTTCTTTTTTTTAATCTATTTAGTAAATAAGTACATGGAAGGCTTTATATTTTTTTTCACTTCTGTTTGCAGATGTCAGTGGGGCTTGTATGATGTTAATGTGATTTCAGCCTGTGTAAGAGTTGCTGGAATTCACCCTTTGGCAAGTCAGTGAGCTAAATATCCTCGGGATGCCATTTTTAATCTGTATGATTATATTCACTGTCTCTGTTATAATTTGATCAAGGAATTAATGTCTATGCTACGTGTTTCATTCCTTTGTTTAATTAAAAAGAAAAAAGATCTAGTTTAGCAGAAGGACGTAAATCTTACTTGTGCTGGGTGGACAAAGCATGCTGATCTGTTCAGGTTGCTGGAAATGTGTGTCTCTGCTGAAATATTTGGCTCTCATTATATATCTTGGAGCTCTTATTCTGAAAGTGCTTTCACTGTTTTTTTCGGAAGTGGCACAGAGCACTTTCTCTTCCTGAGATGAGATTTCAATAAGAGAGGCAATACATTGATGGATGATGGCCCTGTGATGGAGTCAATCAGCCAGTGCAGTCATTTGTCTCCTGGGGATACAGGGTAGAGCGCATCATTAGCAGCAGAAGGGGAGGCTTTCCTCTGTAATGCTAATAGGGCCAGGGAGCTGGTTGGTGCCTGTTTGCTGCCATTGCTCCGTTATTACAGGTGCCTCGCAGAGAAATAAAACCGTTTTCATTTGTTACCTATGGATGTGGATCAATTTAACAGAAATATTTAATAAGCTTTAGGAAATGTTTGTGATTCAGCGTAGTATTAGCGATTCGTAAACCTGCGTCACGTAAAAATGCTGCCCGTAAAAATGGTGAATTATTCTGAGGGAATTGTGTGTGTCTTTTTGGTTTTGCACACAAGTAGCTTGACTGGTGGAGAAAATACAGGCAGCTGGCTGCTTTGGAGGGCAGTGGGTCTTAATTGGAGAAGTGTTGAAAGGGAAGCCCGGGGGTTACTGCAGAAGTTACTGCAGCAGAGTCTGTTGGCGCTGGGTTTCTGTCAGAGCGAAAGGCAAAGCACCAGGCACTGAGGAAGGGTGGCTTGTCCCAGGGACAGTGCTGGTGTGTGGCAGCAGCACTGAGCTGGATTCAGGGTGTGCTGGGCATCGGGCAGCTTTGCCCAGGGAGAGTGAGTTGACCTGCAAACTGCTGTTCCTCCGTGGCTGCTCTCCTCCTTTCTGGGCTCTTGGGAGCCACAGCAGTGATCCCATCAGGAGCAAGCATGGACTTCCCGCAAGGTGGGCAGGAGTGCTCCTGGTACAGGATACAAGGCTGCAAACCTTGTGTAGCAGACTCTGTGTCCAGAGATGGTCAGTTCCAGCAGGGCACACACAGAAGCTGTAAATGTGGGGTGTAGAGGGTTGCTCACAGTGGCTGGTGGGTGTTTCTGTACCCTCCAGCACTGTGAGCAGGGGGCTGGCAGCTTGGACATGACTTCTTATGGGGAAGGAAAGCTTTAACTTGCTGTGAATCTGGACATTCAGGTAACTCACCTGCATATGTTTACCTGTCTGTCAAGTAAATGCACTATGAAGTCCACATACAGCTTGTAGGAGGTAAAGTTCATTTTTGGGAATCACTTTAGGTTCTGAAATGTCTTCTCAAGAACTGCACGTGAAGTCAGACTTAACAAACAATGTTTATCTTCCTTTCTCTGAACTGTATAGATAATGGTTAAAAAAAAAAGAGCGAGGGCAGCCAGAAAGCAAGTGATGTTGAGCTGCTGGAATGGTGTGGTGGGTACTTCTTGTACACTTCTTTTCTCTCGTGTACAGCGATGCTTTTGCTGCTGAAGTGTGGGAGGAATGGCTCAGCTGTGTGGTGCTAAAGGCATGGGGTTGTCAGAGTTGTGCTGTTTTACATAGGGGTTAGCAGAGTGAGGAACATGCTTTGTCATGGGTGTGGGAATACAGGGCTCTGGCAGCAATTAGGAGTCATTAATTAGGAGTACTTATTCCCGGATGTGAGTCAAGTTAGTTGTAAGTTGCTTAACTTCTGAGGTCGAGAAGGTCTGATGCATCCGAGATACAAGATACGCTTTGTTGGCATCCACGGGACTGTGGGGGCTGTCCACAGGGACAGGCTGGAATAGCAGAGCTCAAACTGAAATTTTGAGCTTCATTAGATGACTTATTGACAGTGACGGTTTGGCAGCACCTCTGCCAGCTGGGACCACACATTTGCATTCAGAGCTGCAGACCTGTGAAGGTTCCTTGAGGCTCCTGGGTTGCATCAGCTGGGAATACACAAGTGCAGGCCAGGAATTTACACTGCTGGGCTGAGTGAGACACACTGAATCAGCACTGAAAAAAGCAACAGTGAAACTTTCTGATAAGGAAAAACTGTCCTGCCTCTATGAAGGGGATGACATTTTTTCCAATTACAAGTTAACAAATTGATAGATAAATCAATGACAAACAGAATGTGGGTAGAATATCGTGCCCACGTGCTGCATACCTGCTCTATGAATGCATGGGAGATCACACTTTTATGTTCAGCCTGTGCACTTACAAAGATGTGAAACAGGAGGACAGTCTCACTTCTTGTGCCTGAAAGAAGCATTTGTGCTGCCAATGGCCCAGCATGTCAAGCAAGTAATGGAAAAAGATCTGTAATAATGTACCTGTTCTAGTTCTCAGGGTTTTCCCTAATGTGCAGGGACAGTGAAGGATAGCACTGAGCAGTACTTTAGTTTTATTTCCATCTCTCCAGTTTTTCCTCTCTTGCCATTTTTTCTGAGTTTCAAGCCAGACTAACTTTCCCACTGGCACTCGGAATTCAAAACTCTGAAGTTATACAGCTGTGTACTGCACTTACTTGTTTATAAAAGCTGTCACAAGCATGAGTGGTTTGTTATTTTAGTTTGTTTTTGTTTTCCACAAAGGTGTAGTGTGAGGAGCAGGTTTACTTAGTCACGGGTGTGGGAATACTGACACCGTGCTTAGAAATGAGTTTAATAACAGTTGGTCGCTTTATTTCCGAATGTGCTGGCATCTGCAAGTCTGTCTTGGTTCAACAGGTAGCTGATGCTTGGGGAGAATGTGACCTTTTGCTCCTTGCATTGATTTTTTGAGTCACGTCCAGAGGCTGCAGAAATCAGTGCAGCACTTTGCTGTCAGCTGCAAGGGCTGGATCAGGCCTCTGGGATCGATGCACTGAGAAGAAAGGGAGTAAGATGACATGAAACTTAACATGGTTGTCTTTTGTGATCTTGCTTTTCTTCCGGGACTGTTTGTTCAAGTAGATGTTTTTAACAGGAAAAAAAAAAAAAAAAGATTTGAGAAATGTGTTGAGTAAAGCCCTAAACAAAGACTTCAGGGAATAGCGTGGTCTGTGTCCATGTAAGCAGAGGATTCCTCAGACTGCTCTTTGCTCTTGGTCTTCCTGGAGCCTCTAAAGTCGGAACAGAACCTGAGACTGCTACAGTTCTGGATCTGGTTCTTTTCTATTTGTTTTTAGGTTTGTTTTTTCTTAAGAGAGCACCTAGGTGACCAAACATATTCTTGTTTTCAAGCAGAATGAAACAAACTACCCAGAAAAACCCAAGAGATTCACCATATTTTGCAGAGCTACAGTTTTCAATGAGCCTCATCTACGTGCTCACTTGTATCAAAAAGATTACATTCCTTCTCCCTGGAGTTGTATCCATGTCTTTGCTTGTATAGCCAGCAGATTATTAGTAGGTAAGACAGGTCGATTATCGTGACTTGCTGCTTTCCCTGCTTGTGCCAGTTCAGGGTATTACTGTTAACAGCTTTTAAAATAAAGTTCCTCCTGGAAGAATTGCTGGCTTCAGGCAGAGAAAGTTTTCCAACCAGTTCTGAACTACTGGGACTGTTGAATTTTTTGAAATCCTGTTCATCTCTCCACAAAACTGCTGCGAGTACACCTTGAATCATGCATAGCCTGAAGAGCATCCTGGGGGTAGGGAGACATAAATAATTGTTTAATTGCTGTGCTGTGTAGCTTCCATCATGTTGAGCATACAGAAAAAAACTGCTTCTAAACAGTGTTTTACAGTATCAGTTCTCTGAGTCTGAAGATGAGCATTTATCCCAGTAAAGTTTAATGTGGTGGTAAGCAAGACATGCAAATGTCTTTTGACTTGAGTTTAAGTTTGTTAATAAAGATGTTGCCAGTCTGTCAGCTTTCAGATGTTTGGTAATTATGCTAACTGAAGTCTCGAAGAGTTTTAAAAGGCAAACATCATTCTGTTGGAAGGAAAAACTTGGTCATTAACATGTACAAATTGTTAATAGCTATTTTCATATTTCATTAGATTAATGAAAAAAACATCTTCTGTGGTTGTTAGCAGATACAGCAGAAATCAAATAATATACTAACATTGTTTTAATTAAGAACACATTGATAGTTCCAAAAAATCACTTCGGACATCCAGCTCTTAGGCTTGAAATGAATCTCAAACCTGGGCTTTTTTATACTCCAAGAGAATATGCTCTTTTCTCAAAACATGCAGCACAAGCAAGCTCATGAAAACCAGTATAACAGAGTACATCCATTGCAAAATATCATTACGGTAGTTAAGTAATTAGCCTACTGCATGACTTAGCAGGAGGGATAAATAGTGCACGTGGAATTGCGTTGGAGCTTGCAGGGTAGGTCCTGCCTGGGAAGGGCACAGGCAGAGCACATGGCTGTGGAGGGTGTCTGCTGGGTCCAGGAGCTGATGGCTGAAACCTTTCAGTGCCTGTGAGGAAATGCAAACCAGACCCAATTTTCTGTTTCCCCTCTAAATCTGAAGGTGGCCATTGGAAAGAAATCTCTGCTGTGTTAGCACAGCTTAGCTCCTGCTGCTTCCCAGAGCTGTCCTGTGGACAGCGTGTCCCAGCCCCTGACGGAGCTGTGGGTCAGGTCAGCAGGAATATTGGCTCTTTTTGCAGCAGACAGATGAGGGGGTTTGATTTGTCTTCCTTTCAGCTAGAACTGAATATTCTGAATCTGTCAGTTGCTGTCAGGAGGATTGTACTTTGGATTAGTGAGCTCCTGGAAGCAGTTTGAATCATTGCAGTTAAAAGCACGCCGAACAGCGGTGTAATTAATAGTTATATAATGTACCCAGCAAGCTTAGGAAGCCAGGATGTAACTTGGAAAGAAACACAGCCCCGTGCAATCCCTGCATTGCTTGAGGACCACTGTGCATTTAAAGGGTGATGCTTTTTGTCCCAGATCATTATGGTCAGGGCAGGTTTGTTGCTGATGTGTCAGTTCCATCACGAGACTTATGGAGACATCTTTCTGCACCTTCCCTCTTCCCTTCCTTTTCTCTGATGTCCTTCTCATCAGGCCCTGGTCAATCCAAGAACATTGCTCATGTTAGGCTTGTTGGAACTATTCTTTCCTTCTGTGTTTGCAGAAATCTTCAGCTGCTATGTAATTACGGATGCCACATGAAAAAACTCCCCAGCTCCTGAGAATAATATGCATTTCTGTTGTGGAGTTTTTTGAATAGATATTTCAGGGCAATTATGCAATACCTTTCTGCTATGCAGTACCTGTCAGCCCTTAACCACTTGTGCTTTTAGAGGAGCTGAAATGGCTCTTGAGCCTTCCAGAGTAGTTTCTGCCTTGTGACAAGCTCGAACCTGTCAGGCAAAGCTGTGTATTTCAGCAAGGCAGCAGGTGAGTCTGTGCACCTCAGACCTCCTGTCTTGTAGGAATTGGATTGGAGGTGTAGTGCTTTCAAGTTTTTTATATTAATATCTGTGAATATCTTCTGTACACAGGGATGGTGATGAAAATTCTGAGGTGTTGCTCTAATTCTGGGTGAGTTTGATAAAAAATGTATGTAATTTTCTTCCTTTAGCTGACTGCTGAACACTTCGGTTGTCTTAAACCTTTGCACTCTAACATCTAAAAGTGTTTTTTTTCTCTTAACTGATGTGTAGGTGTGGTGTTTGGAGACATGGTTTAGTGGTGGACCTGGCCGTGCAGGGTTGGACTCTGTATTTTGTCTGTTCCAACCTATCTGATTCTGTGAAAACGGGAGAATTTTGCAGGTGCAGAACTTAGTATTTCTGTTTCTAAAAAGGTACCTTATCAAATGTGATTGGTGATTAATTACAAAGTAATTCTTGTCTCTAAAAAGAGCTACTTTATTTTAAAATGGGATACTACTGCTAAGCAAATGTAAGGCTGTCTGCCCTCCTGGTTTCTGTCTGCATTACTTCCCTAAGTCAGTTTGCTCAATATTCACTGCCACTGACCTTGGATAATTAAGAAAAAAGTCTGCTGTTCTGAGAAGATAAATGCAGCTTCTGTTTGGAATGAGGCTGATTAGCTCAGTTGTGAAAGTGTAATTTAATGTCTGTAGTTTCTGGTGGGATGGATGCTGCCTCTGCCAGGCTTGATGTCCCTCTTCTGCTCCCTGATACCCAGCTGCAGCTGTTGCTAAAAATCCCCTGGGCCTCCAAGATCTGAAACTTGCAGTGGACTTCTTCAGTTTCCAAAGAAAATGAATTTAAGGTTTCTTTTCTTTTCTGAATCACTGACACTTCCAGCATATTCCCAGTGCAGCTACAAGGCTGCAGTTGTGCCCCGGGTGGGGATCTGAGATTCCTGCTTGGAGCAGCAGCTGGAGCAGGGGTTGGTGCACAAGGCTGTTCCAGTTCCACAGCAGGGTCAGTGTCACTGCCAGCCCTGTGAGCTGGGGGCTGAGTGGAGACCAGAGAAACACCAAGTCACGAAAACGACAAAAAAAACTAAGGAGAATAAAAATTTCTTCAGACCTGTGAAAGTACTTGTCAAAATTTGTCTGTTGGACAAGTCCCTTGCTCTCTTATTTTTCTCTGTGCTGCTGCTTGGGCTTCATATTTTGTTTGTGTTTGCTCTCTGAGTTACTTGGATTGTTTGTGACTTAAAATACCTGCTTGTTTACAGTGTGAAGGCTGTTTGTTTTTTAAACATCTTCATGATGATCATGCAGTTGCCTGGTATTTTAGTGGGCTTTTTTCTTCGTCTAGATTTTCTACGAGACACTTACTACTGTATTTGCTCTGGCGAAGTACTCCAGGCTGAAGGTGGTTCATAAAGTTAAAGTTGCATTTTAGTGATCTTTTTTTGGTTCTGTTTTTCTTTAGCTGGTCTCGGCCTCTTCTTTAGAGAATATACACTGGTGGTAAATTGTGTATTTTGTCAGGCTGTCTTTTGTTATTACACAGTGGGGGACTGTTCCTGGTGGGATCTTTGGGTGCTGATGTGGTGGCAATAATTGTCAGTAGGGTTTTGAATGGCATGTGGACTCCTGGCTTTTGAAGCCCGATCTACAGCCTTGAAAATCTTCAAGCTATCATAATCTTCCCCCCCATACAAAGGTAGAAATTTATTTGGGAAATTGCATAAGACCTGTTATGCAAGCAGTCTCTTTTTAGCCTCTATGTAAAGTGTATTATAGAAAAAAGTGTTGTTTTTTTTTTTTTTTTTTCAAATTCAGGCAGCAAGTGGCACAAAAATCTCACAACTGAGATGTTTTAATGAAGAGAGGTTTTAATGAAGGTTGTGTTTGGAACGGAGTTAAGGCAGAACTGTACACAGCTCCAGCAAATGCTCACACCTGTTCCCACAAAGAGATTCAATTCCCACCACGCATCCAGTTCCAAGGAGCAGTGATTGAGTGGACAGACTGTGGATAAAATCAACATAGCTCTGTTAATTGAAATACATTTTTCCTGGAATGTTGCTAGTAAACAACTTCTTAAATGAAATCTATCCATCCAATCTTACTTTACATCTCATTTAAGGATTTGCTGCTTACCCTGAGTTCTAGGTCATTTTTCGCGTCTGTGCATGTCCTGAAATAACTCATCTTGTGGACATCTCTCCCTTTCCTCTGCAGGCTGGTGCATGGCTTTGTTTTTGAGTTTCCCTGAGAATCTGGTTTTAAATAGAATGAGCTGATGCAGTGAAGTATTCCTGGGGTTTTAGGAGGACACAGGGCCCCTTGTCCACTTTACACCTTTAACTCCACAGCATTAAAACACAGTGTGGCTGCTTCCCAGCATCATTAAGGTTGTAGCTGTGTGCCTTGAATAAATCTGTTTAGTTGAGGAAGGGTTGTTGTAATATGTCTGAGTGGAAGAGTTTCTTGAACAAAAGAGACTTAAAATGAAGCTGTTAATTGTCACAGCCGGTGACTTTTTTCTATGCATTGCTGCCAGCTGAGAGCACTTTAAACTCCCATCTGAGGTATGAGAAGGCCCATGCCTCTTATCTGCACCTCCCTGAGTAAGGAAAGCAGTTGTTCAATTATTCTCTATAATTAGTGTGCTTCAGTGGGTAGGCAGGTATTAGTTATTCGCAGCCTCTTTCACTTCTGCTTTTCCAGGAGTGTTTCCCTTCCAGTCTTCTTCCCTCTCTGTCCTGAGGCATCTGGATGAACCTTACCTGCCAAGACCTGGGTCGTGGCTGGGCTGTTCGTAACAGGTGTGAAAAAGGGGAAGTTTAGATCAGTACAAAAATCAGTCCAACTGATACAAGAATATCTTACCTAGGTTGAAAGAATTTGAGAGATGCTGTGATTGCAATAATGAATTAAATATTAGAATAACTTTTCTAGTTTTCTGTGGTTTCCATGAAAGGAGCCTCACAAGTCTGAGGGCCTGTTTTTCAGCTTCATGGGGTTGATTTAGGCTAAGCTTCTATCTTCTGTAGATATTATTGAACTTTAACCAGCAGATCATCACAACCTTAGTACTGCTACTGTTGCTGCTGCTGCTTTCTATAAAAGTCCACTTTGCTGAGAAAAACCTTTTCTTGGAGACTTCTTTCGCCAAGTACTTTGATGGGAGTACTTTTCTGTTTTGGTGACACTTGTGATTCAGCTCTTACTGTAAAGAAAAGGGGACAGTTGAGGCAGAACAGTGATGGAAAAGCACACTGCATTTTTGCTGGCTGGGTGTACCTGAGATTTGGAGAATGAAGGTGCTGAATTTATACCTGAATGCCAGCACTCCATTCCCGAAGGAAGCAGAGCAAAGAAGAGCACTTCTGCAGATGTCAAAATGAGCAAAAGATGCTTAGGACCCAGATTTTCTGCTGAAAAGTGTATTTTAAAGGTTCATGTTACTCTTTCTTCAGCCCTGATCCCTCTGTCAGCCCACTGCCTGTGTAAGGCAAAGAAGTTTGCTTGAACCTGGTGGAATTGGTGTCACTGAGGTTAAGCTTCATTGTAGGCTGTATTGTCTGAAACACCACCGAAGTGCATTTGTCTGTGAGCAGAGAAGCCAGATGCTTCCCAAGCATTTGGTGTCTGTACCAGCATCTCTGGGAAATGTCTGCAGCCTCCAGCGAAGGAGCAAAGGGTTCTCTTCCAACTCACGCTGGTAATTTTTTAACCACTGTGTAAGTAGCATTTAAGCTACATCAAGCTTTGACTGTGTGTAACTTGTTGGCTTTTCCCTCTTCACCTCCACCACCTTCTTTGAGCTTAATGTGACACTTGGGGTCAGAAATGGGGAATTCTTTTCAAGGAAGCTCTGAGGTGATTTGCTACCTTTTCCTTTGGAGAAGACTTGAAGATTTTTCCAGGTTCACAAGGACACGGCTATCTGTGTTTCAAAGAGCAGCATGAAGTGGCTGTCAGGATCAAGGGCTGCTTGTTGGTTTTGGATGGAGCTTCCTGCCTGTGCTGCCCTGGCTGCCACTGGGAGAGGGAAGAAGCTGAATAAACAGGGAAACTGTGAAATAAACAGAAACAAAACCAAACCAAGCCCCTGCCTCGGGGCGTGGGCTCAAGGCAGTCAAGCGGACTTTCTTTTGTTAAAAGGAGGCACATAAAAGCTTTTCTACTGATGTGTTTGTGCCATAATGATAATTTCCATGTGTTTTTCTGTGGTATTCGATTGCTTTCAATTTCTTCCGAAGAAACTTAGTGGAAAAGCAAAAATTTGTGTTACTGCAGATGAAGGGCTTGCTTCAGCCTTTCCTGCTGTACATACCCCAGTGTTTTTAGTGGAAGCGATCAGTTTCAGGTAGTCAGCTTTGTGTTTTTCCAAGTTGCTACTCAGCTTTGAAAGATGTTATTGCAAGTTTTGGATTCCAGGTCAGGCTGTAAATATTCATTCTGGGGCTTCAGTACTCAGAACCTTCCTCACAGTGACAAAGCTGCCACTGCACTGATGCCAACCCCTCTGGCTTTGTGGGTTCATCAAGGGGGAATAGGTGGATTTGGGAAGCAGGAATGGCAGGAGCAGACAGGGCTGTCCCATCTAGGCAGTGCAGACAGATGGGGGAGGGT
The DNA here is from genome assembly GCF_029207755.1 of Chamaea fasciata. Taxonomy (NCBI): domain Eukaryota; kingdom Metazoa; phylum Chordata; class Aves; order Passeriformes; family Sylviidae; genus Chamaea; species Chamaea fasciata. The sequence continues at coordinate 17,418,111 of NW_027094098.1, read as the reverse complement.
TTGTTTGGTTTGCATCCTGGCACTTGCTGCTGCTCTGAGTGGTGCTGGAGATTATGAAGAGAGGTGGTGATGAAAAATATTTTCTTGTTTTTCCTCTAGATGGTTCGTATGTGTGTAATTGCTCAGAAAATTATGCTAACCCCAAAGCTTGTGCTCTTTTGCTCCCCAGTTTTGGTGCAAAGTGCGAGTAGGAGCTCCTTAGGAAGTGATTGCTCAACTCCGTTTTCCGCAATGCGTTCGAGTGAAAACAAGGTTCTGTTTTTAGCTTGCTTTAACTTGGAAATTCTAGTGATAAGCTTTTAGCTGCACAAATCCAGTAAGAAATTAGAGAAGGAAGCAGCATAACATAGTAGAATCCCACTGAGTCATTTTTGTAGGTCTCCAGAAGCGAGTAATTTCTCTAATCTGGTAGATGTGTATCACCAGTGGGGTGTAGTCCCAGAGCTCAAAAAACTTCCCCTGCAGTTAAATAGAAATAAACCCTAACCAAGGGATATCTTACTAAATACACCTGAGATTAAAGTGCCTAGGTATTGTTATATTGGGAGCTGGATGGTTCACTTAATCCAGAATCCAACCCAATGTAGCTCAGTAGTGTCTTTCCTTAAATTGTTTTGTTACCGTGTTTGCTAATCTAAAATAATTGGTATATGTTTATTAGCAGCAAAAAAATTTTGTAATATGTAGTCTAAAAATCCCTCTATTTAGTTATGTAGTTGGTAGTTTTATCTTTCCCTGCTCATAGAATTCACAAAACCTCAGTAACGTGACATCAGATATGAAGTAGAAAATCTTGGTGTGTCAGGGCAGTGTGTGTTGTCTGAGGAGGTTGTAGAGATGTGCCATGTGCTGTTCTTGAGCTTTCTGTTCTCTTTTGTTGTTCAGAGGAAGTGAAACTTCAACTGTGTTCTGAGTATTCTTTTCTTCAATTTCCAAGTAAGATCTCTGCTGGCTTCTGTATTTCATTCATCTACAAACCAGTTTCACTTTCATGACACTTCTTAGTTACACATGATGGTAAATTTGCATTTATTTGCTATTTGCACGTTGTGTGGTATTTCCTGTTGTATATTCATCCTGTCAGAATTTACGGTGGGATTTACAGGGTTGATGCATTGTCTCACACCTAAAAATACCTCAGTATATCTTTTATACAGAAAAATGCCCAAGTCTCATTTCTTTCTGCCCTGACTAATTGCCAGGCATAGAGACAGTTTAGCAACAACCCCTTAAATCCATGAGTGACAACTGACTTGGTCGCAAATAATTTGAGTCCATATCTTTGAATTTTGACTGTCATTATTTAGTTTAACAGAAGGTAGGTTATATAAAAAGAAATTACTCAGATCTCTCTTCTTGATGCGCAGATTTTGAGTCATTGCAAGACAGCAGTCAAGCGAGGACGGATGTTTTGTACGAGAAAGCCTCGTGTTGACTCTCCAGCCTTTGGTTCAAGGATCGTGCTGGATGCTGCTGTTCTTACCTCACGTGTTTGCCTCTTGGAAATGAAAACCCAGACACTCACTTCTGTACCTCCTTTTCCACCAGGGCTGGGAAGTGAAGTAGCTGGAAGTGTTGGGAGCCGTGGGGGCCCGCTTCGCCCCGAGCCTGTGCGGATGACAGAGTGCATTAGGCTGACAAACCCACACGTGTTGCGGGTCAGGCAGGCTGCCAAGAGCTCCGCGCTCGGCCAGCGGGGAGAGAAGCATTAGGAATCCCAATAATCCGCACATCAGTCTCTGTGTGCTGCCTGGTCAGTGCAGACCCAGCGAGCGAGCTGTGGAGAGATTGTGGGTATTAAGTGGGATGGGTAATGAAAGGCTATGCTGGCGCTGATGTGAGAGTCTTTAAATGGAAAATGACTTTAAATGATGGTGCCAGGGCAGTTGAAGTGATTTGCCGCTGGCGCAGGATCACAGTGTAACTGGTAGTTTGCAGTGAGACTAACTGCTTCTCCTGGGTGGAACACCAGAGTTGTTTGAAGAATTAAGAATCAGGGGGGAAAAGAACTCTTCACTGAATTTGCTTGCTTTCCCTCCTTGGGACTTGTACCAGACTGATGGCAGTTCAGGATTTTGGTTGGGTGTGTTCATGTACGTACAAATAAACACAAGTCATGCGAGTAAATGCAAAGCTGCAAAGGAGTCACCAAGATGAAAACAGTGGTAGGACAATAAAATCATCATTTAGGCTCAAGATTTTCTTATCTGAGTACTTTCTTGAAAAATGATAGTTTGTCTGGACAAGTAGTTACCATTGTTATCTGCAGATCAGAAGTTGGCCTGCAGAGAACTCGGAAATGTTTCTGTTGTTGTAATTAGTTATTCCTGGCTTTTTTTTTAATGTAGGAGAGCACTCTTTGCTAGCTTTAGTTACTAAGGTAGCTGTGTTGCCTTGTCATACATTATGCTAGGCACATACAGGTAATTCAGACTGGTACTCCAGGTGGGAAGCAAAGTTTACTAAGTAGCTTCTTCTAAGGCTTTCTAGCTAGTGGGAGGAAGAACTTTCAAACTGAGTATTGTAATGTTGTTTCCTGGCAAATTTTGATACCATCTGGGTCAGTTCCTCAAGCCCAGGAGTAATAATTCTGAAAGCAAAAGTTGCAGTGCTCTGGGGCTGTGTTGTTCCCACGGTGCCTGCACAGCAGCTATCGACGGCAGCCTGACTTTCCCTGTGGCTTTCCCGGGCAGCGGCAGCGTGTGCAGGATTGCTGGAGCTGGACACCCCCAAATGTCACTGCTACATCTGTGTTCACTTATCACATTGTGCTCAGAGAACACAATGGAGAAGAAGAGCTCCTCTGAGCACATGGTGGCCTTTTGAAAACGCATGTCTGCCTGCCCCATCCTTCAGAGAGGCTTTTATTTCTTGGCGTGTTTGGAAAAGCAAGCTGGGTTATTGAGCGTTGGGGTTTTCTCTAAACCACTGGCAGTGACCTTTTCACTGCTGATGCCGCTGGGACAGAGGTGTGAAGGAGTAGGTGGGGTACCACTTACTGGTACCAGTGGGACCAGCTCCCTGTGCTGCTTCCCAGGCAGTGTCTGCTCCACCTTGGAGCAGCACTGATGTCTCTCAAAGTGCATGGCTGCTGCAGGCTGGGGCTTTGTCATGAAACTGCATTCCTGGCTCTTCAAGGGCTCTTGAAATGCTGCTTTCATGTGAAAGGAAATCCTATCATTGATGTTCTTTTAATAAAAAGGAGGTTTGGCTTGCTGGAAAAGTTCCGTTTTTGCTCATTTAGGTAAATCCTGCAGTGTCTGATGTAGCTGAATTAAAATTATTGCCTTGCTCAACTGGCTTTTTTTTTTTTTTTTAATGGCATCTCTAGAGATTTAGGGCCTATTAAGTCTATTCAGAATCTGTTGTAGAAATGGTAGCTTGTCAGTTTGATTCTATCTGGACTTACTCTGGTTGGTAAATAATGGAGAAATCTTAATATTAAAGTGTACAGTATTCCAGTGTCATGCAAGTGTAGCAGAATTTTGCTCTGATAAGCTAGCCCACCTATTTTGAGGGTACTTAGCAAGAGTGGCCTAGTAGAAATTCTTTCGTTGTTTTTAACAAAAGCTATTGTGTCTCTCTATCCACTGGTTGGATATTCAAGTGATTTGTATTTCTCACACAGTAAATATTATATGTATCTAAGCACTGCTCTCCAAATTCTGGACTGGTGATAAGGGATCAGCTTGGGAATTTAACTGACATATCATTTTTTCTGATAGGGAGGATATTTTCTCTGCATCTCTCCTTTTTGTTCCATGTTTTCCAAGTTTGGTCTCTCTCCCGCTGTGATTTTGAAGTGTGAGACTTGAGTATCCCAAAACCTGGAGGCAGATGCTCACAGATGGGGCATGTCAAGCTGGATTATATGTGACAATTTCCATTATTGGTCAGGATTTCAGTGTCTGAAACAGAAACACATATATTGGCTACTTTTATAACATTGAGCCTGGTATTCCTAGTTTCTAGCTTTAGCGCTAAAAACTATTATTTTCCTCATATTTTTGTTATTTGAATTTATAATGCAAAAACCATGAGCAGTTGCTTTGAGGAGTCTACATGTTAGTTTTTTATCAGACTCATTTATCCCCTCCTGCTGCCCAACTGCAGCACCTTGTTACCAGGAAGTTTTGAGCCAGTGTGCTTTTCTCAGGATTACACATGACTTAATAAACAGTTAAATAAGAAGTATTTTAAGTAATTGCTTTAGTTGTAAATCCATGTATTTTATTATACACATCTTGGTTGCTGCCAGCTTTATGAACTGTTTTCAAATTTTTGCTAGTGAGAGCAGCTCATTTTTGTCAAGCAAGTAAAATGGCCTTAGTTTTATCATCATTCTGGTGCTTGTAGGCAAGTAAATTTTGTGCTGAGATCAGTGATTTTCCATAACAACTTTGTAAGTCCCTGTAAATCACGGAACATTTGGTATTTTGCAGTAAGGTATGGCCACAGATGAAGACACCAGAAGCAACTGCATGATAAATTTTCCTCTCTGGGAGTATGAAGTAGCGATTGGAATTTTCAGTGATGGATTAAACCGAAGCTCCAAGTGGATCTGTGATGGGTCAATAGCACGAGCAGGGCAGTTGCAGTAAGTTTCCAGAAATTAAGCTTGTGCAGCACTTTCAACCTAGAACTAAAATTATTGGTGACCCAGGAAATTGGCATACCTAAGCAGAATGATTTTTGGAATCTCGATGCCATCTTTTCAAGTTTGGGCTTGGGATGATCTGTACATTTCTAGTTGCATCTCATTTCAGTTGTGGTTTTTGTGTATACCCACGCAATTTTTCTATTGCTGTAGAACTTCTTCCATATAAATTCAATAAATGAAGAGGAAGCAATGCTCTTTCTGGAATGCATAGCCTGGACCTAACTACTGCTGGTGGTAGAGGGCAAGAAGGGGAGTTGTAAAGTTGTTTTTGTTCAGCTGGAATTTAGGGTGATGTTGCAACTGGGAGTTGTTGCCATTTTAATCTGTTACATATTGCGAGTTTTGTTTTGAGCAGAAGGGGATGTATTGTGCAGTATTTTCTTAATTTATGATTTTTTTAAATGATCCATTAAAAATCTTAATAGAAACCTTTTTTTAAGTAAAATAATGGAGCAAGAAATCATCTGAAAATCTGTATTTCTGACTGTGTGCTTTAGTCTCACAGAGTCACAGAATCCTGGGATGGTTTGGGTGGGAAGGTACCTTAAAGGTCCTCTTGTTCCACCCCCCTGCTATGGGCAGGGACACTTCACTGGGCCGGGTTGCTTAAAGCCTCATCCAACTTGGCCTTGAAAACTCCCAGTGAAGGAATGTTTTCTATGCAGTCATGAATCAGAAGTAGTAATTTTATAGTATTTGTAAGCATAATGAAGTTGTGATCGCTTGGACAGTTCTGCTTCCCCATCAAACAAGACAAAAATGGTCTTACAACATGGTAAATTTGGTGTTTTGCCAATTCTTTGCTAATTTTACACTTAGTTAATTAAGGGTGTTGAACTCCTTATTTAAGGAAATGTTATTTTTTTAGATGAAAGCAGAAAAAGCTATTTCACACATTTCCCCACTCTAGTCCTTGCAAGCTTTCCTATTGGAAGTTAATTCCAGCAGATAAACACAGAACAATCTTTAGTTAGAGTACACAACTCTTCAGCACTGTCCTGCTGGGTGTGGTGTGTGAATATATTTATTTATACACACCCAGAGCTCCTTCCCTGCCCGCTGACAGGGAGCTGAGGGGGCTGCAGCTCCAGGGATGGAGCTGGGACTGGCTGGGAGCATCCAAACAAGTGTTTTCCAGGGATTTGGACTAGTCAGAGACAGCAGTTGTGGGATAAGCCTCTGCTGGGCAGCCTCAGGGCTTTGCTGGCACTCATTAGTACAGATTAGATATGAAATGATCTGCTTAGATGGGTGCTACAGGTGAGCAGGCAGGTGAGGCTGCCAGCACTGGCTGCTTTTCCTCTGAAAGGAGCAGCAGCAGCCTTTCTTCCAGGACTTCAGTGTGACTTTTGTTTTGCCTCCTGCAGACACAGTAAGTTAAATTTCACGGTATTAGCGCTTAAGTAAACGTCAGGCTCTGTTCCAATAACTGATACTCAGCGTTGTTACTCATCACCACTGCTATTTTCAATCCTCACTCTGGTAACAAAGAAGCCTGAAGAAGAACGACTTCTGTTTAGCTCTTGCTTTTTGGCTCTCTGTTCTCCAGAGTGTTACAGAAGCTGCTGTTTGCTGCTGTCTTGAAACTGCTTGGTATCAGGAACCCTCCACAAAGACACATCAGGATAAACCTGTGGACCAAAACACGTGCACCATACAGTGTTAAATATCTCTTTTTGGATGATTTTAGAGTTCTGTCTGATGCGCATGGAAAAGGAGCAGAGCCCATGGGACTTGGTAGAACAGGCCCAGGTTTGTGGTCACTCAGGTTCAGCCCTTTTTAACCAGAAAACCTGCTCTGTGATTTGTCGATTTCCCTATGGGAAAAAACCCCCAAAACAAACCAAAAGAGAAGCCAAATGTTTGCTAAAATGCAAACAGTGATGCTTTACTGCTGAAAAATTTCCAGTAAAATCCCAAATAGCCCCTTTCTCTGGCTCAGGGCTCCTTTCTTGCTGGCAGCCCACCAGGTCCAAAGTCCAGCTGTGCAAGAGGCACCATATAAGTTGTTTCTTAATTTGATAAGAAGTGAATGGTCGGTCCAGCTTCACTTTCATGATTGCATTTCATTTGCAGTTTCTAATTCTTTTCTGTATTAGAATGGGTGCTTTGAGGAATTCTGTGACGACTCCGTTTTGGTGTGGCAAAATTCTGGTCAAACTGCTTCCAAAAACATCTTACAGCCCTGACTTCAAATTTTTGTATTGGGGTTATATGGAACAATGTATATTTAAAAAGAGCTGGAAACGTATTGAAAAACCTATGACACTGTGCTGTTGAGCAGTCGTAGTGGAATAGTTTATAGAGCACTTCTGGGACTCTCTTAGAACTGTTTTTTGCATGTTTTCACTAAAAAAAAAAAATCAGAAATGTGAGCTGCAGAATCTGTGCAGTGACAACTCTGGGAATAAATCTCTTATTTATACACTTTGATTTGTAAACATGCCCAAATATTAAAAAAATTAAAAGTAATGCTGAGGCTCCCGTAAAAAGCAAGAATGGAATATTCTTTTTACAGGCATCATTCAAAGTCTCAACTCTCCTCTGGTGGCACTTACCAGACACTTCCCAGCAACCAGGAATGCCTGTCCTGTTCTGTATATGCAGGTGACAGCTTGCATTTCATTTAATAATATTCTCATTCTTACTTGATTCAAAAGAAAAGTGGGGAAAATAGAAGAAAAGCGTGTTTTCATTCAAAAAGACAAAGAGCTGGCAGCTTCGTGTGAGTGCAGCAAATATTAACTACTGCAAATAATTCTGAACTTTTTAAAGTTTACAGACATAAGTATGGGATGGTGTGGGGGCAGGGGAGGATCGTTCAATCTGTTAGAAGTGACCTGGAGTCTAAAAACTTGCGGTGGACAAAACCAAAAAGTTTAAAACACACTTCTGAAATGTGGACAGCTCAAGGTTTGTTGTCATGACTGGGAATAGTTATCAGCAAAGCTGAGGCTGCTTTATCTCTGTTGTCTGTTCTTGACTCTTCCAAGTAGGTAAAAGACAGGGGCTGGATGGTCAAGGAGGATTGAACAGTTGAACAGTTTTTGGAGGTGGCAGTACACTTCTGAATGTACTTAGTTTATTTTGTGACAAATAGTTGCTTTCTTTCATGTTTTTTCTATAATATTCAGACTTACATTCTGAGTGTTTCAGACTTGTTGCTGTGCCCAGCACCTGGGGCCCACAAGTGGGTGTTCTTAGATGCACTTCTGCATTTTTAAACATCTGTCTTCTAAATAAAAACACAGTGCTAGTGTCAAAGGAAAAAAAATCTGTTCTTCCACCAAAACGTTGCTCAGTCACATATTTCTTGCAGTTTGTCCTTCTAGTCTTCTTTTACTGTTGTTATTGTTGCTTTGTTTCCTGGGTCACATGGAGAACTTGAGATAAATGTATACAGCTTCCATACTGCTTTGCAGTTCTACTCTAGGCACAATGTGTCTGTTCATCCCTGTTCTTTTTGCTGAAAAGGGCCATGTGGTCATCACAAATGAGCTGGAAAATATTCATGTAGGAATGGGGGCTCACCCCATCATGTTTACAGCTTAATTTCTCCAAAGCTTTGGTTCTTCTGGATGTAAAATTCTTTTGAGGAAATGGGTTAGTTTCTAATCCTGCTTCGTGCTCAGAAGGATGCTTGTTGTGTAAGTGTTTTGGCACTAACTGTTTTATAAACACCATAAATACTTTTAGTCTTGTTTTCTTGTTTTTCTTAGAGCAAAGATACATTCATGTGTGACTGGGGTTATTAAAATAATCACGTACTTCACACTGCACAGTGCATGAAACGCATTCCCTCAAAGCGCCGCGGAGCCGCGCAGAGGTCGGCCGGTATCACCGCGTGCATCAAAGCCAGAACAGCATGAAATTATCCAAATCCTCCCTACTTCAAGTTACATGAGGCTTTTGACTCTGAAATCCCACTCGATGCCACTTTCATTCTTCTGATAACATAGTTGTAGGGAAGTCAGAGCAGTTGTAATTAGATCCACGTTCCTGGGGATTGCCGGGGTCCCTCCAGGTCTGTGTTGCTGTAGGGATAAAGCCCAGTCACTTCCCTGTTCTGTGGTGTCTGCAGGAGACAGGTGCCTTCCCTTTTCTCAAGGCAGAGGGGCCAGAGAAATCCCAAACACATACAGAAATTAGAGTCACATGAAAAATGAGGTGCAGCTTATCCTCCTATATCCCTCTTGAAATCCAGGCCTGAGAAACTCCCGTGTTGGATGTGTGGTGATTTGTGCTGCTGCACTCCCAAGCCTGCTTGCAGGGGTTAGGAGTGGAGCAGCAGAATTCCTGGGTGTCCATGCTCTGGATTTGGTTCTGAGGCATTCTTTAAAGGGAAGTTTTGAGATACAGAAATGCAAGTAGTGAAATACTACTTGCCAGAACCTTAAAAGTTACACTTTACTTTTTAATTTTTTAAAAGAGCACAGCAATGTAGGCAGTGAACCCTTCAGAAAAGTCCTGCATTTATTCCACGTCCCATCAGTGAAACATCCCAGTGTCACTTCACATGGCAATCTGAGGGTACAATATTTGCATATATTGTGTATATATATATTTGTATATTTGCATATAGTATATATTTGCAGGCACAGTGTTTCTGTGAAATCTGTTACTGAAAGGTAGCAAAGATGATTTGTGTGCATCATTTACGGGAGTTGATGATGAAGAGACCCAGGTGCCACAGCCATTCTTAGAGCAGACAAATATATTTCAGCTTCTTCATGCAGCAGCATGTCCTTGCTGCAGAGGTCGTGAGTTGTTGTGCGGATGTCTGCTCCTGGGACGTAAACTGGAGTTGAATTAATGTGAAACATTTTATTTGTTTGTACATAACTCTGAAAGCACAGTTTAATTTCATTTAATTGCTCTTAGTTTTAGAGGGGGAGAAGACAATGCTCTTCATGTTGTTAAAAGAAAAATGGTGTGCATTTGTTTGTCACATCAGTGTTGGATCTTTGCTCAAGCTGTCACCTAAAGTAGGGGAAAATTGCCCATGCAAAGTATAAGTTTATTATCATAAAGAAGTTCAGGTAGGAGAAAACACACCTATTTCAGATATTTGCATTGAAAATTCAAGAACTAAGTCTTAACACTAAATATTGTGTCTCTTCAGCTAATTTTTGGGAAGTTGAGGCTTTTAGCTGTGAGTTGTGAGGAGTCTTGATACTTCCAACGTTCTAGTAGATTACAACATAGTTGTTCCTTGAGCATGAGTGCTGGTTAGAAAGCATGAACAGGCGGAGCTAGGGTTTGATTTTTGTCACTTGGATGTATTCTCTGTGTGCCTGAACACTTCAGTGTTGCAGAAAGTAAACCAATAAGGAGATTCTGGGATATAAAACGGTCAATATTTGTTTCTGTAGCTGTTTATTCTTACAAATAAAGTTTAGAAGTAGTTGCAACTTTCCGTTCAGATTGTTCTGCCTAAGTGATAACTACTTTAATATAATAGCGGTGTATTTGAGTCAAAGCATTCGCTTTGGAGGTGGCCAAATAAATCTTTTTTGGTAGGCAGGGAAACTTGGAGTAAGTTTTGGATGTTGCAGCTGCTTTACTCAATTGTGGTTCCTATGGTTATAGTTTGCTGTGGTTAAAAATGTGCTGCTCAACTTGCTTTGCTTGGCTTTTTAGTAAAGGGCTTCTAACCAGCGTGTCCTGGCTGTAGTGGCAGTGTGGGCCTTACTTGAAGGATTTTATTTCTCCTATTATTATTACTAATACTATGCCAGTTACTTAAATTACCTGGTTTTCACTCTTTTCCTAAGCTTGCTGCTGGCATGGGTGAAACAGTCCGATTAGGAACTGGAAAGCTGTTGGGTTATTTGCATTATTTTTTAAATAATCAGTTCTAGGAGTGCAGCAGATCTTGAAAGATGCTCAGTGTTGACCAAAGTCTCAGCAGCTTCATGCTCCCTCCCTCATGGCAGGAGGGAACCCATGGGCAGGGCTGGATCTCCTTCCCACAGGTCCCTGGCTGCTTCCTGCTCTCTTCCCTTCCAGTTTTGGCTTTGCCCTCACCCACAAACCATCCTGCTGGGTAAGAGGGAATATATAAATATGGATTTTGGAGAAGTTGTGCTGGTTAGGTCAGTGAGTGGTTTTTATTTTAGTTTACATTTTAAAATTTGTGTCTCTGTTCAATCAGTGCAGCACTCCTGCAACAGGAGGAGCAGCTGGGCAGCTGCACAGGTTGGGCACAAGGCTTGGAAATCACATCACAAGGAGCACATCAGAGTTGTGCAAAGTGGGAAGAACTCTCAGATTCGTGACTTGGGCTTTCCTGTGAATGGCTCAGGTTTCTGACTTAGCTGGTTATGTAAACAGCAAATGACTGTAAGTCTGGGCAGAAGTGGCAGCTTCAAGCAGTGAGGTTAATCATGTATAATCATGCAGCGAGATGCTATCTGCCCTCTCTTTGAAGATTTCTTGACATTTTATCTTTTTTTCAGTAGGCAATGAGCAGGTTGCTTGACACAAGTTATTGTTGTCAGCTTTTAGTGTGGTTGCATCAATCTGAAAATCTTTTCCATGTAACCAAACTGCTTCTTTTTATGTGTTTATTCTCAGTCAGAGAGAAATTGCTGTGTACTGGATTTCAAGGATGCTAAATATTTTCACTGTTCTGTGGAACAGGTAACTGCTTGATCTGATTTACAAAACGTTTCAGTATCACAATTATTTGAGGCTGAAGACCAGATCATTGTTCACTCAGATGTGTATGCAGACTGTAGCATCAGCTGAGTTACAGTTTCTATTTTGGGTGAAAACTCCAGATGCCGGAGGTGTTGAGATGGGTCAGGGGCCTGATTACAACGTGTTGCATAGACTTTATTATAATGGTAGAGAAATTAAATACTTGGGTTTATCTTTAGTGAGAACCTCGTGGTACCATTATACAGGAAACCAGTACCCAGAGGGGCTCAGCAGACACTTGGATTCTCCCATGACAGGGAGTAGAAATTCTCTGGGTGTTCCTTTGTGTGTATCATCTCTCAGTGCAAATGTTATGTGTGAGCCATTAATGTTTTATACTTTTTTCCAACACATCACACCACTAAGTAGGTGCTTGAAACCTCTCTAGATGTTTTTAGCCAAAGCTGAGTGCAGGTACAGAGCTCTGCAGCACAAACCCCCGGGGTTCTGTGTGCCAGCTTGTAGACCTGATGTTACTTGGGTGCAGCTTTCACTGGCAATCTGTTGTAGTCTGATCTACGTGCAACATTTGAATTGTATTTATGAACAATTTAACAGCTTTGGACAAGCCTGAACAACTGTTGCAATTAGTATTTGGTTTATTATGGACGACTAAGGGAGTTGATTACCTGTTTTTGTTTTTTTTCCTCTCCCACGACCACCACGTGTGTGGTCACGGGGAGCATAGATCTTTCTGGAGTGTTGAAGGGATCGAATCAATCATGAATAGCCAAAGTATTTAGACTATAAATTGCTTTGTGATATGCCAGAGGGGAAAGTTTTTGAGTTGTCAAGAGAGGACATTAGAGTTTGGATGAGGAATGCAGGAGAGACAAAGGCACCAATTCCAGCGGGATACGTGAGGATCAATAACCAAGGTATTGGTTACTTGCAGAGCTCCTGTCTGTGTAAGGATTAATTTGCAGTGGAAGCAGCCTTTGACAGGCAGTTTGCTTGTGTTTTTTGTCTGAGCACCCTGGGGACTGGGACAATGGTGTGAGGACGCTGTGTTGGAGGCTGGCACGGCTGTTCCCAGTGCCAGTGTGAATGCCCACTTGTCTCCTGTGCCCCTGCCAGCCCGGCCCTCGGGACAAAGTCATCTCAGTTACCTTCTCTTGTTCTTTGTTATTTGTGCAAGGTTTGCTGCTGCTGAACCAGGAGCTTATTTGAGAAATTAAACTGAAGGATATGAAGGAGGCTGATGGTTATTAGGAAACTTTTTTGTCACATTCTGTTCCTTTTCTTAAAGTATAGCCACAGTGTATGGCTGGCAGCTTCTTGTAAGCTGCTTTTTCACGATTGTCCCCCCTCAGAATTGGCTGTGATTTCATGATGTAGATGAAGAAAGGGAGCATTATACTTAATAATGTTAGATGCTAAAACCTGATGAAACAGCAGTTCAGGGTATTTCTTTCTTTTAACGTTTCTGTCTTGTTTGGTTACAGCAGTAGTACTTCACATCAAATAAGGACATCCATTTGGTTCTTTAAGTGGAGTGTTCTTTCCTGGTTGCTGAAATAAATCTTCATACTGCTCTCAGTGTAGTTATTTTTACTGTGTAAGACTGACTATAGATCTCTCTTTTCATTGTCATTATAGAAAACCTAGAATAAACTCTCAGTTGGTGGCACAACAAGTTGCCCAGCAATATGCAACTCCACCACCACCCAAGAAGGAGAAGAAGGAGAAAGTGGAAAAACAAGACAAAGAAAAACCTGACAAAGAGAAGGAAATTAGTCCAAGTGTTACAAAGAAGAACACTAACAAGAAGACTAAGTAAGTTTGAAGGACGCAGTATTAAATGTGATGTGACTTGAGTAGCATTGTGCATTGGTTAATTGTGCAGTTAAACCAACATGGTAATCTCCCTCTTCCCTCCAATTCTCACAGACCAAAGTCGGATATTGTGAAAGATCCTCCTAGTGAAGCAAACAGCATACAGTCTGGGAATACTACAACAAAGACCAGCGACTCAAATCACACTTCAAGGTAACTCTAGACTAAAATTGAGCCTGTGGTATCTGAAAACTGTGTTACAAAGCAAACACTTCTTTTTTTGATATACAAGCACTTGAACGCTTTGCTAGTGAGGACAGATTCAGGCTTTGGAAATACTGATTCTGTTGTCCATTCCATTTTCATTTCTCTGTTAAAATAATTGTATTGTCAGTTGGGTAGTAATGCTTTTGGCTGTACACAGTGGGGGAAAAACATTAACCAGCAAAGAATCGTATCAAATTCTTATCATCGCTCGATAGCAGTAACAAAGGTTACTTTTTTACTTCCTTATCCGTAATTCAGTCACTGTAATTGTCCAGATAATTTTCCAAGTATACAGGAACTAAGTATACATGAACAGATTTGCTGGTATCTTGCTTTCAACAAAAAGCACAAATGGCTGGTTTGTTACTTGTCTGAGTTTGAAATGAGCGTATGGAGAGAGATTTATTCCTAGTCTTGCCTATACTATACTGTTCCTCCATTTTTTAAATCAAAAATTCAGCATCACAGAACAGTTCTTGTATTATTGAACTTGAGAGCTACAAGAGGCAGAACTGAACTGGGTGCTTTGCCTGTGTGGGCTGTATAAGAATTGCATCTCTCTTTAAAATGTGCTGTAAGAGGTGTTTTATAGTGAAGCCACATGAACTGAGGCACCATTAGCTGCAAACACTTGTAAAGCACGTGGGAAATATGGTTGACACTGCTGCTGGCATTCAAGTTGGCAAGGTGTGACTGCAGAAAACTCTTGTCTTGGAAATTTTTAAATAATAGCATGGAAATCTTTAGAAAGAGGGAATATCCTTTGCACAGTAACCCACTGGAATGTAGTGAGGGCAGTGTGAAATCTGCTGTGCTACAAGACTGGGCTGTTTGCAGGGACTGTTGTTAACTCTTCCTCAGCCCCCAAAGAGTGAAGTGTCCGTTCCTGATCTGATTACAGAGAGGCAGCTTTATTGCAATGACTCTTTTCTTGTACTGTTCTTCTTTAAATAGTACTTATTTTGAGACTTAGGATGCAGGAGACTTGATGTACTTGACTAATGACATAATATTAAATTGAGAGATTACATCAAAGAATTGTTTTTACTCATTAAAGGAGTCACTCTGTCTACTGGAAAGTCTTTTAGGCCATGTTTTGTGGCAAGCTTTTGCCAGGCCTAATTAAGCCTTAATTGTACCAGGTCTAGCTGGGTATTTTTAAAGGAGACCTCATCTCCTTTACTACTTAAACTGTCTTTATAAGTGTTTTGTTTAGTGGAACTTTTCTGACAATTCACTGTTCTCAGGAGTGCTGTCAAAGAGTCTTTTTCTGATTTTTACAGGAGGATAAGTTTTTTTCATGCCCAGATTGCCTAACAGTTGTTCTGGGCTTTTTTGTAAGTTGTCTTTTAGGGCTCTCTGGATTTTTAAAAAATCCTGTTTAAATTTCTTGGATACTGTGCCTGTTTCTGACAAAATATCTTGGTTTATACCATGCCTTCCTGTGTACTTTCAGATTGAATGTTTTGAAACACTTCACTTATTTGGCCATAAAACTTTTTTGCTATAAACATGAAGCATCGGGGTGTTTAATTTTGCAAAATAACATGAGTGAGCCAATCCCTTTCTTCTGTAAGAAGGAAAAATTGTATGCATGTGCTGAAGAGATTGGTGGTTTCCATCTGTGCCTAATCAGCTCTTTGTAGAGGGGAAACCGTGAAAACCTCCCAGAGAAATGGTTGGGAGGCTCAGTTTTAAAAGTGATAATGTAAATGTTTGTGAGTGGGACTGTGGGGAAATCCTGTTCCTCAGCCCTGCTTTCCTCAGCCCTTCCATTTAACTTTGTCATGGCATTTAAAGATGCTTGGGCTGTCCCATTTTTTTTCCTTTTTTAAAACTAATTACACCTCTCAGAGCTGCCTTTTATCGAGCAATACCCAGAGTTCACGTCCGACCCTGTAAGAAGGTGGAGGCAGCAGGCTCTGTTCCGGTATCTGGGCCAGCATTTTGGCTCTTTCTGAGTACAAGAGGAAACAAATGACCGAGGCAAATTACAGGAAGAGCTGGGTTTCCTAGAGGAACTCGGGGCTCGGGGAGGAAAATACGTCTTCGTACTACGCTTCCGGGAACACCGGCGGCCGTGCGGGGGATCTGCCGGGACGGCACCAGAGCGCCGGCGGAAACCTCAGAGCCTGCTGAGCCAGCTGGCCGTTCTTGTAAGCCACAAACGAGGTGGCATCATTTCATCTCCCCGTGGTTACGTGTGCAGCTTGGCAGCTCCTGCCAGTGTGTCTGTGCAGCGTGGGCACAGCTCCCTGCCCCGGAAATCCAGAGCGCGGCTCCGGGCTTGGAAAGGCCGGGCCCGGAGCAAAGGGGCTGCTGCAAGGAGGAGTTTCACTGAGTGTTAGCCCAGGGCAGCAGTGTTGTTTGGTTTTTTTTGGTTTTTTGTTTGTGTTTTCTATCTATTAAAAACTCTTTTCCTGTGGTGCTTGTTAAAAATCGCAGCAGCCTCCTAGGTTAGATAAGAAAATACTATTTTTGGTGCGGTAACTTCATTTTTGGTGAGGAAGGTTGCAGAAATACAATTGTTCTATTTTGGAATCTCTACATCCGTCCCCAATGCATTTTTCTGTTCTGTCTGATTCTGGAATACCACTTGGATAACTGCTGCTTAAGGACTTTTTCCTTGTTAACTTACCACTGCAAGCCATTGAGTATTCATGGCGGGTAGCAAATGAGCTTAATTCCCTCTTTTTCTGTTTTACTGCACTAGCCTTGTGTGCTGCAAGTGAGGAGGAGAAAAGGCAGAGTGGTTTAAAAGCTGGAGCTTGATCCCAAAGTAAACTAACCTTCCCTCCATCCCTCTCAATAAGGCAGCTCTCAGCAAGCCACTTTTCACTGATGTATAAAGACTCTCCTTTTTAATTTCCCTATTGGGAATATTCCGCTGCTTAAGCCTGACCCTTAATTAGGAGCAAAAGCTGTAAATTACAGCAGTCGCTGCAGCTGACTTGGAATTTGCTGGTAGCTGGAGGAGTGTCCAAGGCTTGTTGAAGCAGAGCTTTGGACCAGCCCATGAAATGTGCTTGAATGTCAGCTTCCTAGAGCTTCGACCCTTATTAGCTACATTACTAATTGAATGATAACACAGCATGCAAATTACTGAGATAATCCTGTGCAATAAATACCAGTGGGTTCTTTTCGGGTGGTTTGTAGGTTTTTTTTTTCCCCCCTTCTCTTTTTCCCCTAACCAAAAGCTCTGGCTGCAAAAAAATACCGTTGTACATTCTGGATTTTATTTACAATGGCCTCAATTCCAGAGGGAACATTTTGAGCTATTTTATCCATAGGCTGATTGGGCATCTGATTTGTATAAGCTCAAAGCAGCTGAGAGAGAAGCCAAGTTGTCCCAGTGCCTGTGTTGTTTGCAGCTGCAGAGTTCCAACATGGGAATGAAAGAGCTGTGGCCGAATGCTTTCATGTGGTTTTGTATTGCAGAGTCACAGCCTTGTCTCATAACATCAGGGCACATGATGAGATGGTGAATTTAGATAAGAGAACTCTTTCATCTGCCCCTTGGGGAGGAGATCCTTCTCTCTGTCTGGCTCCTGTCCGCTTGGCTCTGCTGTGGTGTCCTCCTTTCTGGCAGGGCTGGATAGGGAGAAGCCTGCAAGAGACTCCCTGTGCAGAGCCCTGTGAGACAGGTTGTTCTCTGGGGCTGAGTGTGCTCCGCAGCCCTCAGAGGCCCAGGGAGCCTGGCTGGCACAGGGAGCAGGTCACACCTTCATCCTGTGCTCTGCAGCACTCTGCCTGCCTGAGTTCTCCTCCCAGCCGCTGGCATCTGCACAGGCGAGGGAGCACGAGTCACACCGACTTTGTTTTCAAATGCTTTTCCTAATAAACTTTCCCTTTCTCCTTTATTTTTATCCTTTTAATAAATGTCTTTTTTTCGTTTTAGACCCAGACTGAAAAATGTGGACAGAAGTACCGCACAGCAGCTGGCAGTCACAGTGGGAAATGTCACAGTAATTATCACAGACTTTAAAGAAAAGACTCGCTCTTCATCCACGTCATCTTCTACAGTGACCTCCAGTGCAGGATCAGAACAACAGAATCAGAGCAGCTCGGGCTCTGAGAGCACAGACAAGGGCTCGTCCCGTTCCTCCACGCCCAAGGGGGACATGTCGGCAGTCAACGACGAATCTTTCTGAAAAATTGCACATGGAGTTGTGGAAACTATGAATCAGGGTATGAAATTCAAACACTCCACCTGCCCACGCTGTTCAAATCCTGGAGAGCCTCTTCTGTGCTTGAACACACTTTCTCGGACATCGACCTCTTACTGATGCAACCAGGATAATTTCTGCTTGCCGTGGGCATCTGGCCACCAAGGAATTTCTCACCCTAGCGATTACTCTTGACACTTTTATGTATTCCATTGTTTTATATGATTTTCCTAACAATCATTTATAATTGGATGTGCTCCTGAATCTACTTTTTTATAATATCTGCTGTGCACAATTTTCCATGAACATGACAACTTTTTGTTTTGGGGTAGGGAGCGGGTGGGGTGGGAAGGGGACTTTATTTATTGCATTCACAAGCTCCATCCTCTTTCAACATATCCTTTTTAAGTTCAGTTCTTCTTCCAGTTATACTGTGTACTATCAGTTTTGATATAAATTATATATAAATATATATATAAATAAATATATATAAAGGGTTATTTGAAACCAATACATGGAAACGCTGGTGCTTGAAACACTGTGAAGTGATAAAACAAAATAATTGAACAGTTCAAGATCTGGGACAGTCCCCTTCTGTGAAAGTACTGAAACTGAAATGGAACTGGTCTTAGGTGAAAAGTGTTCCTGAAGGTTTGAACCTGTATGGGACCTGTTCTCTCTATTGTTCCTTCCCTGTTTCTTCCCTAAGCAATGGCTAAAGTGTACTGGACACGGTTTTGATTGGTACAGCTCGGGATCTGAGATGAGAGAGGGTTGAGAGAGTGTTTCCCCTGGGGTCACTCAGGTTGGTGATGTGCAGGTCTGTGCCCAGCTGGAGCAGAAGCATTCCCAACCAGTCACACCACAGGTCTGTGTGTTTGGTAACGTGAGCATTGCTGTGTCATGCACAGCCAGTCCCACACGTGTTGGTGGTGTTAATGAATTCCAGCAGCAGCCTCAGTGCCCGAGGTAACTAGAACTGGAGTGGTTGCTGTGGGTTGAGGGCAGCAGGGAGCCTGGGAGCAATCCCGAGTTCAGGAACCCAGCTGGTGCTCACTCCAGCTGTGTGTGGGTCGGCGCTTGTCAGCCCGGTTCCATCTGTCCCATCCATGCTGTTGGGGTGGCTCTTTTCCTTGTAGTCCATTTGTATCCCAAGAGTGGTTTCTGAACAGCATCCTGTCCAGTGATGGGCTTGTCAGCGTTTGGACACTTCCAAGTCTCCTGCTGTGGGAGCAAAAGTAGGGAAAAGTTTTCATGCTGGCAGGTGAGCAGTGTGTGGCTCATGCTCATGACCAGCATCTCCTTCATTCTTACTCTAAAGCTATCCAGACTATAATTTGTTTTCCTGGCCTGTTAGTGTTGCTTTACAGTTTACCTTCCATGCATTATCCTGCTAAAACACTCAGCTGAAGAGGTGAAACAAACTTTTTTTTTTTTTAAATGGCAAACCAACCCCAATCCTCTTCGGCTTTTCATCTTTATTTAGTGGCCCCAGGGTGCTCTGCAGTAATTTCAGGCTCAGAGGCTGTGGCTTCATCTGACATCAAATGCATAACTTTTGGCCATGATGAAAGAGGGCCACATTTTGACAACTTTGTGCCTGCTCGTTATGTTGTGAATTATTTGCTTGGCAAGAGAAATTTCTCTTTGTGGAGGCAACTGATTTAAGATTTCTTTTAAAATCTGTGTGGTTTTGAGTAGCAGACGTAGGTTCCTTTCACACTGGCGACTGAAATGTGTAAGGGATCTGGTAGAGCCCCTGCTTGAAGGCATGTGCAGTAGCAGTGCCTTGGCAGCAGTGGTTTTGTTCTGAATATGTTAATGTGGGCACCCCAACTTGATTCTGCTTATATTCACAGTATAGGCTGTCTTTTGTAAGCATTTTTAAAAGTATTAAAGAACCAAAGGAAAACAGATGCTTCCTATGAGCATCACGACAATTTATTATACATAGTTTTAAATACTATGAATATCTCAATCCACATTTTAACATTAGTGGGGTATTGCAAAGACATTCCTTTTCCAGTTTTTACTATTCCTTTAAGGGTCTCAGGGAGGGTAAACTGGTCAGCCATATTTATTTATTTTACTGAAATGTATTGGAATAATTTTTTAAGAGAGATTTTTTGAAGATGCCCCTGAACTTGTATATTTTGCACTGCTTTATAAATGATCCATTATGAATTAGGCTTGCGTGCATCTCGGCCGTGATCCAGCCAAGAGCGTGAGCGAGTGGCAGGTCCTGCTGCCCTCAGCAGGACTTATTCTGGTGCTTCAAGTCAAACCACGTGCTCACCTTCTTCGTTGGATCTGGGAAATTGTGCAAAGAAAAAGAAAATTAAAAAAAAATAGCATTGTGTGTACCAGGAAATTGCTTCTTTTTCAAGTGAAACTAGACCTGTAGATCAGTTGAAAAGCTTTAACGCCGTACGCAGCTACTCGTGGTAAGGTCTGTAACATCCATCCCCTTGGCGTGCCTCCTCGGTGAAGTAGCTTGCTATAAACAGATGGGAAAAATTTCTTTGGGAACGAGTGACCTGTAATTCTGCAATCAGTTAGGAAGTGCTAGCTAAGCATTGAACCCCCCCAGCCTCATATCCGTAGCTGTTGTGTTGTGGGTTTGAAGGACAGCGTTTGATTTCGGAAGTCGGCGTTCCTGCGGCACCGCGGGTGGGGTTCCCTCCGCGCCCTCGGTGGGGAAGGTGCTCCAGAACCAAACCAAGCAAACGCTAGTGTAGGGAAGGACCAGATTCATGGTGTTCAGTGGCACAGAACGCAGGTAAGTGAAGCACAGTGTTACGATGGCGAAGTCTCGACTCTTACACACACACACACACAGACACCGACACAGCTTGCCTGACTCGCTCAGTTGATGTAGTTCTGCAAAGGAAAGGTGACAGCGTTTTACACCACCGGGCTATTTATTTCAATTGGAACTTTGCTTCAGATTGGACAGATCCAAAAGTTGGCAGCAGCTTCTGTGAGTTTATTTCCACTGAGATGTTTTCACCTGCCTTACCAAGATCATTCTCAGTCTACTTTTTTAAACTCTACCATAAACTTAAATTATTGAAAATTTATGAATTGCTGACTATATAATAACCTTTGCTTGTATGTAACCGAATGGTTTTAAGAGCCAACATTTAGAGTATGACAATGGAGCTGAACAGTTTTTAATGCGCAAGCAGTTCTGTTCTTGTGTATGACTTGTAACCTTAATTTACTGTGTAAAGATGGTTACATTATTTCCTTAGCTTTGTTTGTTGGAGACAAAATATAGAATGCTTGTTTAAGTATGTCAAAACATAATCTTATCTTGTGGATTTTTATGTTAATGTATTATACGAGCTCTATTTTTCATTTGCCCAGAAAGACAGCTTGTATAACGCTTCTGAAAGTTTTTCCGCTCTGTAAAGTCTTTAGAGCTGACAGTCCTGTTAGGTTTGTTTTAATCTTCATGCTAAAGTGTCAATGGTGGTTTTGTGAACTGGTCAGAAATTCACAGGTCTTAAATGTTTTTGGGAAATTTATATTGGACACTGCTCTTTGTCTAGCAAATAAAAGATGTTAATATATTCCTGTTACTGGCATGTGCACGACTGTTATTAGAAGCCACTTTATCATTTTCCTGCTTTAAATAGAAATGTCTATTTATGAATTCTGCTTGTAGTTTTTTCACAAATAAAATAGTAAAATTTAATTATATCTGAAAGCTCTCTTTTTTGGGAGATGCCAGTATTCAGAAAAATCGGAGAGTCCTGTTGTTGGAGCAGCTCCTCTGTGTGCTTGGCTCATTCCTGAGCCACCGCTCCAGCACCCGCTTCTGCAAACACAATTTGTGCCCATGGAAAGCCTCAGTCAAGCGAGTAAATCCAGTTTGTTCCCTGGGACACACAGTTTGGGGAGACTTGGTGGCAGATGTGTCTGCAGAATTTGGGTCTCTGGTCCCTGGAAATAATTTTTTCCCCTTTCTGTAGATGCAGGAGTGGTGAGGCTTAGTGCAGAGGATTTAGTGAGAGCCCTTGGGAGTTCCTTCGCCTGTCTTGCGCTAACAAAGTCCCAGGAGTAAATTTAATAAAATGTAATTGAGAGTCTAATTGTATTTTTGTAGCATAAAAATACTGGTATTTTGCAGGCAGTGTTTTGTTCCTCTGCCTAGGAAACAAGGTGATGTGAATGACTGGGCTCTTTCTAGCTCGTGTTTCCCCTCCACCAGCCGAGATGGGAGATGTGTGATGTAACTGTTCAAATATGAAGTTGAAATTTGAAAACAAAGCAACAGATAAAACGCCAAGGGGACAAAATCTTTTTCCTGGGAATAGGAGGGCAGTTCCTAAACGAAAAGGCATTTGGATACTTTTAGGTATGCCGGGGGAAATGTGTGTTACAAACAGAGGTCACTTTAGGAAACCCCATGTGCAAACAGACGCTTGAATGCTTTTAACCTCAGCTGGAAGCGATTCAGGTGCCTTTGTGCCAAGAATGAGAAGAAACAGGAAAGATAGTGGTTGTTCTACAGACCTGAAAAGCACTTGTTTGGCATGCTGAGGACTGAGCAGAGGAACAGTCCTTGCCTTGAAGTGTGTGTAGTCCCTGTCCTCAACCTGTCACTACCCAAAGGTGCCAGGGTCACTGGGGGGGCAACGTGTAGGAGCTGCAGGGAGAGGAGGAGGAGGAGGAGGCCACGTCTTCTTCACCTTGATGCTTGAATGGAGTCAGCAAAAGACTTCCGTGGCAGTGTTGTCTCCCTCAGAGCCTGCCCGCTCTCCCCTTTGCTGAGATTTCAGGTGACTGGTCTGGAAATGCTTTGGAGCCACGTGAGCCAAGGGCCACCTCCAATGCTGGAGCTGCAGTTGTCCCTGCTGCGGGTTGTCACTGTATGAAGATGATGCAGTGCCACACTCACGGATTTGTGGATCCCTCCAGGATGCACGTGTTCAGATTCAGGCTGGTGGCTTGCCTGGCAGCAGGCTGGATGGATTCCTAGAGCCCCACTCGGTTGTTGAAAGGTAAACCTGAGTCTATAATGCTTTAAACAGGAGAGCTGTGAAACTTCACTTGTGATTCACAGATGGATCAGATTAAAAGAAAACCAGAACAAACTGATCTGGAGAACCAGCAGGATCTGGAAGGAAGAGGGAGACTGGCTGCATTTTGTAACACCTGGATGCCCTCGTGGCTTTCGTGGTTGTAACAAGGAGGGGAAATGTCAGGTCTTTCTGCCTGCCTTTCTCTTGGCCATTCCTTGAATATTTACATGCCCAACTCTTGCTTGCCTTTTCTCCTGCTGTCAGCAGACACGCCAAGGCTTGTTTGCTGTTTTCCCTTATGATGATGGATTGCTTGATATTTGTGTGGAGCCTTTTTCCAGACAAGGTTGGGGGTGCTGATACTGATTCCAGCTGAACCCATCTAATAGGAGAATACTGGAAACTTCAGCTGTGTTTTCTCATTGTTTATTCTCAGCAGAGAAAAACCTGCATGCAGAGATCATCAATAACATCAAAAGCTAATAAAGCACTTCACGCCACTGCAATTGTCCCACTTGCAAAACTTCCCCGTGGCAGAGCCTGTGACAGTGAAGAGCACTCTGTGCCTAACTCTGGTCTGCAGTTTGTATTGATAGTAAAGGTAAAAATGCTGTCTCCCTGCAGCCAGTGCTGCACATCTCAGCTCAGCCTGCAGTCCCCTGTTGCTCCTCAGACAGGGATCACTCCTCACACAGCAGGAACTGATCTGGCAGCCCCGGCTGTGCAGGAAGCACGGAAGGCACGAGCCAGTTGTGCTTCCTAGATGAGGAATCAAGAAACAAATACTCCCTTGTTCTCCTCTGTCTCCATACAAAAAAAAAAAAAAAAAAAAAAAAAAAAAAAAAAAAAAAAGAGAGAGAGAGAGAGAGGCATTGCTCTCCACCGTGACTATTTATTATTCCCAGGATACTGGAATTTCATTACTTTCTAACATTCCTAATTTTTTCCAACTTCTTTTCCTTCAGCGTTAGGAGTTGTCAAAAGTGTTCTGACATCCTTAAAAGGCTGTTCCACTTCCCCCCTTCTCCAAAAACCTTCTGAGAAAGACTGAAAATGGCACAGTGGCAACTAGAGACTTCCAGCGTGAGAATCCCCTGCTGCTCCACATCCCTGCCTTGGCAATCCTCCCTTCCTCCTGCCAGCAGGTGAAGCAGGGCCATCCAAAGCTGATATTCCCTTAAATACTGTGAAATTCCCAGCGTAATACACATGCGATAACAGCACATCAAAAGATTTTTAGGAAGCTTTTTAATTGGCCACAGCTACAGGAGCTGAACAGAGTTTGAGGGGGGAGATCTGAAGTGTTTAAGCTGCTCAAAGTTTCTCTCAAGTGTTGGAAAAAAAGCAAGTTTGGGAGCTGAATTTGGGTACAGAATATCCCAGTGAGCAGGAAGAGGCTGGAATGCTGTAGGAAAAACATGTAGTGGCCCAGGTAAGTAGAATGGAAATGGATAAAACTGATTTTTTTTTCCTCCTCATGCTGTGCTGTCTGATTCATATTGCCCAGGAGGTTCGGTGTGGAGCTGGCAGGAGGAGTTTTCCATGTTTGTGTGTGTATTTTAGGAGGGCCTAAAACTCACAGTAGGGAAGCAGAACCACTGAAATTTTAGTTCTGCCTTCACCCAGGAATTGATACCTAATACATACAAGCTATAACCTTATAAATAGATTATGTATTTTTGCATAGGCTGTAGAGATATTCTATGGGGCAGGCTAAACATGCAGTGAAGTTTAAAGACAGAACTTGTCAAATGCTGCCTCTGGTAGGGATTTTCTCTTTTTCTGACTCTCACGAGGAATCACCACCATAAGCCAAGAGTAAATAGGGCCAACAATCCCTCCCACCCCTTTTGGGTGGTTATTACTGTCTTACTCTGCAAATTGGCATCCATAACAAGTAGGCTGTCTATGTTCATATGCTTTACTTCCCTATGGGGTTTATAAAAATAAGTTGAAGAAAGGGCAGGAAAAACATTAAACTCATTTCTTTCTGATCCAAGAAAGACAAAATCATGGAGCAGCAGAAGGAGCTGGTCAGGGCTCCAGGCTGATGCTACTCCCTGGGTGGGTTGATTTATTTATATATCCAGAATTTTTTCGAAGGTTTGAAGAGATGTCCATCAGCCTACAGCCTCCCAATGGCTTTGGAAGTGGCTTCACGGGGCCAGGATGGAGAAGCTGCCCGGCAGCCAGGGGAAGTCCTGTGGGTGCCTCTGCCCAGGAGCAAAATGAATCGTGCCTTTCAACCTTTCCAACATGCACATGTCCCTTTTCTTCATTCCCAGCGAGGAGAATCCTCTGAAATCTCAAAATCTCTCTGCTCAGCCTTTGAGAGAGGTTGAGGCTTTGGCCGAGGGTTAGGGCTGCATCCAGGCTTTAACAGATTTGACAGCAGAGCCTGCGGAAGCCTGGCAGCATCCCTGCCTCCCCGGGACTGCGGCTTGCTACCAGAACACAGCGGATGGAAATGCAGTTAGCTGCTCCTATTGTTCTCCTTACTCAACCCAAGTTTTGTCGGTGTGAATTTAAGGCAGGAAAATGCGGACTGGAGTTGAGGAAGCGTTCCCTGGAAAAGGAATAGGGTGATTCCCGGGGGGGCGGGATTGTTGCGGCAGCGCGGGCTGTGATGGCTGTGTGACAGCCTCTGACGGGGATCGACCTGGGAGTCGCTGTGCTACAATGGCACGGGGAAAATGAGTGATGGGAACCTCCCCTGACTGCAGGGCTCCCGAATTGTGATGACACTCAGAGCGGGAGAAAGCCTGGCGGGGGGCGGGAGAGGCTGACAGGGGGACCAGGTTTTGGGAACTGCGTGCAGGCTGGTTTCTCCGACTCAGCTCTGGCTGCTGTCTGTGTTGGCTGCCTCCAGCTTCCCACTCATCCCAGGAGGGTCTGCCATCCCCCCCTGCCATCCCCCTGGCTTTGGCAGGGTCTGCCATCCCCCTGCCACCTTCCCCTCTGGCTTGGCAGGAGGAGCCAGGCTGCATTCTGTTTCTCCGTGCTGCTGTGCTGCTCCAGCAGCCCTGGAGCAGGCTTGGGGAGATGGCCCTGCTGGAAACCCCTCACCAACAGCTTTGTCAAGCCTCGCACTCATTCCCTGCATCAGTTTATCTTACCACGCAGGACCAGCTCTGCTTTTTGGGTCCTAATGAAGCCATGTATCCTCTGCAAAGTCCTATTAGAGATGCCAATCATCATTTTCCTTCTGTGCCAAGTTATAAATCTCACAGATTTATATATCCCAAGTCCTCATCAATCAAAAGATTAGGTCAAAGGCAATGAGTTAAAACAAGTGGGAGGTGACTCCACTGAGAGCAGTGATGAGCCAGTACTCATTCCTGTAGAGCTGGTGATTCCCCTGAGCTGGGCTCACTCTGCCCTCTCTGCCAGCCAGAGAGCTTAACCAGTGGAGAAAAGGGTTTTATCTAAAGGATTTCATTGGAGTGGTCCCTTTCCTCCCCACATCCATGCAGTGTCTGAGAAGCAGGAGCTGGATGGAGCAGGATGTGAAGCTCCCAGACCCCTGGTCTCCTGGCTGGAACCAGAAGGCAGACCATCATCCTTCCCTGTCCTGGGGAGGAGCCTGCACTGAGTCACTGGAGTTATTCCTGCTGATGTGTTGAGTG
Source organism: Chamaea fasciata (assembly GCF_029207755.1). Classification (NCBI taxonomy): domain Eukaryota; kingdom Metazoa; phylum Chordata; class Aves; order Passeriformes; family Sylviidae; genus Chamaea; species Chamaea fasciata. Next base: position 17,391,884 of record NW_027094098.1, on the reverse strand, counting down.
CCGTATTTTACACATGGCTGGGAGTCACTCTCCTTGCAGGCAGGGAGTTTGTGCCTTCTCCTGCTGGACACTGGGAGATGTTTATTCCCAACAGTGGATCAGCAGTTCATTTGTAGTGAGTTAATGACTCTCCTGGTGCTCAACAGGTTTCCCAGAAGGGGGTTGGCATTCCCAAAATCTGGGATGGTGGAGTGGATCTCAAACAGCACTGAAATCCAGTGATGCTTCACTCTATTCTCACCTTTATCCAGCACAAACAATGCTCTCGACATCTGGACTAGGGTAAATAAAGATTTTTTTTAACTGTATCTTTCCATCTGGATTATTTCCGTGTTGCTGGCAAAGCTGGAGGTGATCTGTTCCTGCAAGGACAGTCACTTGGGATCTGGTCACAGATCTGGAGACACACAGAAGCAGAGGGTGAGAAGGGAGAGCTGCCTCTCTGCTCCCGTCATCCCTGGCTTGTCATGTGTGTTTGGACATTGAGATGCTTCTGCTGAGGCTTTCACAGGCTTTCTCTCAGGATTTTGGCCAGTGCAAGTAATTCCACTCGGGAGTCTTAAAACTGCTGTCCTGGGAGGCAGAGCTCAGCCTGCAGCGCTGTGTGCACATATCCTTGCTATTCCATGGATTAAAAAAAAATATAATAAAATAAACAGTGGTGCTCTTACCTCAGGCTATCCATTAGGGGTGTGATTTAGTGCAGGGAGGGCTATAAAAGCAGTTGATAAATCTTCTGTGCAGCACAAATAAAATCTCTTACAGGAGGAGGACGGGCCCTGGATAAGGGAGCGGGGAGGGAACAGCCCTTTCTCCCTTGTCTAATTAGGCTGTCCGGGAGGAGTTAATATAAAATAATAAATCTGGAAAGCCCAGATCTTCACAGCCTTAGGAAGGACTTCATCCCCTTAAATTAGGAGGCTGAGACCTCATTCAACAATGCTTTGAAGGGGATCAGCTGGCAGCGCTATTCACAGCGGCTCTGGGCTCGGGCGCGGGCGCTGCGTGATTGCAGCGTCTTCTGAAGAGAGGAGCTCGCTCCTGTTCCCATTGAATGCTACTATTTTTATCCTCCTTAATTTCTGGAAGGTATTTCCAAGTGGGAAGCGGAGCAGAGAATAGCAGATCTTAACTCTGCTCCGTGTAACAATTTCTGTAAAAAGGAGGGAGAATTGTTTGAAATAGCTGGCGTCTATTTTTGGCACCACCAACGTGGTAACGAAGCACCTGGAGGCATTTGCAGTCCTTGGCACCCTGAGGGTGGTGGGGCATGGGGTGAAGGGGTCACTGCTGGCCCTGTCCCATGGGATTCACAGGCTCCTGACTCTGCTTGGAGCCAGAGGTACCTGGGGATGTCTCGGAGGGGCCACGGGGAAGGGTGATGCTGGCAGGGGAAAAGGGGATGCCTCTGCTTGGCATTATCCCCCTCCCAGCCCAGGAGACCCCTCCTGTCTCACCCCTCCTGGGCCCCCCTCGCCTTTGGAGTGTGGTGGGGAGAGCTTTGATCCTTTCCCATATGGGAGGCAGAAGAGCAGAGGGACTTAATTAGGTGCAGTTACCTCACCCACCGCAGAGCAGCCAGGCCTGCTGGCATAGGGTCAAAGAAGAAATCCAGGGCCCACCAGGGCCAAAGTGGAGGAGTTTGGGGGATGCCTTGGACCTTGTGCTCTCTCCTGCTGAGCTGTAAAAGGCTCAAAGTCTTCCAGTGGCATGGAAAGGCTGGAGAGCTCAGGACTGACCATCACTGACCCCTGGATCATTGTTGGAGCTGTGGGGTGAGGGGAGTGCTTTGGGAAGAGGATAAGATAGGATGGATCTTAGCTGGAAAACACAACCTAGGACTGAGCATTGTGCAAGGGGGCAAATAGGGACAGTGATTTGTGAGTCCCCATTTCAGTTTGTGACCCTGGCCACGCAGTTTTGGGTGTGTAACAGGGCTTTTATCTTGTGATTATTCCCTTTGAAGCCACAGCTTTTGCTTCTCTACATGCCCAGGTTCTCTGAAGCTGCTGAGCACAACGTTGGCACACACAGCTCTTGTGCTGGACAGAAGCGTCCTGCTTCACTTGAACATGAAATATAAATCAGAGATCAAGTGAATTATTGTGCCATGCCGCTGCTCAGGCAATAGGGAGTCTTTAAATCAATCAGGTCCCAAATAAATAAATAAACGTGCAGCAGACATGCTGGAGTGCATGTCTGATTCCTATCAGAGGCTGTAATTCAAGGCAGATGCTTGCAGTTCTCTGCTCCTCGCTCTGCGTTACCTGGGCTGCTGGAGTCGCAGGAGACAGAAAACAGATTCTTTTTTTCTAAGCTTTCATTATTGTTGCCAAAGAAACCATTTCATTTGGTTGCCACGTGTGCAGCAAATCTGGTTCAATCCATCTGGATGCCGAGGGATGAGGGAGAAGGGCTTTGGGGAGGGAAGTCTGCAGGGTCCTGCCACCTCAATGCCCGTGATGAGCTGTGACCCTGGGGATGGGGCTGGGAGCTGCAGGAGGGAGAGTCGTGCTGCTGCCTGGAGAGGCTGGAAGGGTCCCACTTCAAGGGTTTGACCTGCATGAGCATCCCCAGGGCAGCGTGGACATCTGGGTGAGCTGAGGCTGAAGGGCTCATCCTTCAGAGACCCTCCAGACATGGCCCCGGGGAGCAGCACCGTGCTGTGAGTGCCTGCCTGCAGGATCCTTCCACCCTCCGGCGTTAAGACTTCACTGGTTCTCCTTTCAGCTCGCACTGGCGCTCGGGAGACAACCATTTGAAGTGTTTGATCTTTCTGGGCTGCTGTTTCCCTCCCGCAGGCGCCAGGCTCGGGAACAGAGCTCCCTGGGGTTCTGAGTCTGCCAGTCACCGTCCTATTGCCTCCAGACTGGCACCATCCTGCTGGCCCCATGGCCAGCATCATCCTATTCCCTCTTGCCAGGCAGCATCCTGCTGGCAGCATCCTGCTCCCCCCACAGCTGGCACCATCCTGCTCCTCTGTGCTGGTCAGCCTGGACAGGAGCATGGAGGGCGCTCTGGGTGACTCTCCCCATCACTGCCCAGCCCTGGGGATGGCTCCAACACCAGCAGGCGGCCAAGCCTGGGCTGGAGGGGACTGAGGTGACACAAGCTGTGCTAGCCAGGGAGGTGGATGTGCTGCCTCAGGAAGGTGACACCAGGGGCTTAGTCCCTTTTCCAGGGCAGATTTTGTCACTTGCAAAAGATCCTGAGCCCCTCTCACCAGCCACTGAGGTGAGTATTTGGATTTCACAGGGACTTTTCTTGCAGCTGCAGTCTGTGCCCTTGTGTGTGCCCAGTGCTTTGTAAAGGAAAACGAGCCCTGACGCTGAGGGGGGGGCTGCTGGCACAGAGGGGCTTTCCCTCACACCATTTCATCTGTCCTGAGCAGACCTGGCAACATCAGCCCAAGGTGATGATATTTCACTAAGTCAGGGCCTCTTCTCCCTTGAGTTCTTCCCGGAGAGTGTTGAAAGTGAACCTTGGACCAGTGGAGCTGACACTGTGTGATAAAAGATAAAGGGGTTGCAACCCTGGGGATTCAGCCTGGATTTCTGAAGATTTATCCCCAGGGGAGAGATGAACTGATGCATGGATAAGGTTTTTTCCTCCTAAAACTCCACTTGTAACCCCAGAAGAATAAAGGTCAGTTAGTTAAACCCACTCAGCAGATAATCCCGTGCCCTTCTGAGTCAGCACAATCTGTGTAAGAGCAAGGCATGCTGATACACGGAGTCATGCTGGATACACACACTGTTTATCCCACAGCAGGTTCACCCCTCAGCTCTGGGGGCCATTTTTGGTGTGTTCCTCCTCCAGCAGCTCATCCCAGCCCTGGACAGCAGTGTAAATCCTTCTTTGCAAATCATTGACCCAATAGGTCATAAAAGTTCCTTTATGGCCTGTCAAGACAAGCGAGGTTCTTTACGTGCACCCTAAGTCAGCACTGTAAAACTTTTATGGTGTTTTCAATAACAAGAGCTACTGCACATGAACAGCAACTAATTTTTAAAGCCTTGGTATTTCAGCTGAGATGAGATTTTTCCTCTCTTCTGTTGGAAAAACGCTTAGATCGGTGTGCTCAGCAGGCAGTGCCTGGAGCTGCCGTCTCTGCCTGATGTGGTGCTCCAACTCCCACAGTTACTGAGCACCCCAGGAAAGGAACTTCTGCAAGCCATGCTGCTCTTCTGGTGACATCTGTGCAAATGGAAAAGCTGAGCTTCAGGTGCCCAGGTGCCTTTGGGAAGCAGGAATCCCTAATCCCAGGCACTGCTGCACCCAAGGGTGGAGTGTGGAGATATCCAGAGGGAGGGGGGCAAGGAGGGGCACAGAGGGGCACACCTCTGCCCCTGGGACACCTTCATTAGTGAATTCACGGCGTTTATTCAGAGTGCTCAGCCTGCTGCATGTTACAGTCACGATTTCTGTCCTCTAAGGGGACTGCTGTGGCCATGAGTGCCTGCTCCACCCCAGGGCCCAGACTGGGCAGAGAGGATGGGATTTGCTGACCTGGACAAGGGAATTGTTTTTTTGTGGTGGTGTTGTTGTGTTTTGTTTGTTGAGGGTTATTTTTATAAGACAATGTCATTCTTTTCTGAGCTCTGCCAGGCCTGAGCTGTCCTGGCTCTGCACCTGACCTAAGATGTCCTCAGACAAGGTGAGATGGATGTTGTCCCTGTGCCCTTTAATTACCTGGTGGGAATGACTGTGCCCTAAATTCACACTGCAGCAGCCTGGGGTTGTAACTTCTCTCTTCTTCACTGGAGCCTCAGCCACTTCATTGCTCCTCTTCACTCCCTTGTCCCCAGTTACAGCCTTTGCCTCTTTGGACCCTTTGCTTGAAGCTGTGCTGCCCCATGACCCCAGTGTGGGGGTCCGCAGGTGCCCCTGGACGCAGTGGGTCACAGGATTGGGGTCTGTGGTCCCATGCCAGCAGTGGGGTCCCTGCCGGCTGGAGCCTCAGCCCTCAGTGCTGATGAGAAGTGAGCCCCAGGCACCGGGGTGGGAATCGATGCTGGGACAGTCGGTTCTCATTTCCCAGCCCTGACAGAAGCCGGGAGCAGTAGGTGAGAGAAGCCCTGCTGTTGGGGTTTGGTTTGGATTGATTTTACCACATTTTCATAGATAATCTGTCTGGGTTTGCTTTGTTTTTCCTTTTTTAAAAAATCCTCCTTTTACAAAACATGCAAACATGGGGAAACCCTTCCTCTCTCAGGTCTGTCCCTGGACAAAGGCAGTGGGACAGTTCAGGGACTCTGGGTGCTACAGCACAGCCCAGACCAGGATCTGTGGTCTGGGGTGAAGGGGATGCTCCTGGTCCCGGTCCCAGCTATGGGTGGATGGTCTCTTAACTGGGCTCTGCTGGACCTCCAGGAGGGCTGGAGCCAGTGGAGCCCCTCCATCTGTGTGCAGAATTTGGTCTTTTCCCCCATGTCAGGAACCACAGTGATGCTGGAGCAGCAGTGCAGCAAAGGCTGGGAATGCTCAGGGGAGCTTCAGGGAGGAACTGTTGCTGTCGATCTGTTAATTAAGATTAATGCGCTAGCTGATAAGGATGACTCTGCGCCAATTGCTATTACGAGCCAAGATCCTGCGAGGCAGCGAGCAGCACATTCCTGCTTCCTCAGCACTTGGAGCCTCTGCCTTGCAGCCTGAGGTTTGGGGCAGAAAGAGGGATCTGCACGGCTCCCCAAATGCTTGAGAGCCCCTGGGCTCACTTGCTCTGCTGGTGGGATTCTCGAGAACTTGGTTCTGTGCTCTCTTGGCAAAGGAGCAGTTTCAGCTTTCCAGAGGCTGTTAAGGCAGAGCTTTGCATCCTCTCCTCCTGGGATTAGTGTTGAAATTTCTGACTCAAAAAGTGCATGAAATGATGGACACCGTTGAAAAATGTATGTGTGCATATGTATTTTTTTTTGCCCTCTCAGGTGGGATCTCTGAGGAAGCTGGATGTGCCCGGTACAGTAGAATGGTGAATTCTACAGTGATGAATTAGGGCTTGGTTTGGCTTTGCCACAGCTGTCAGAGCAGGATTTTGGAGCAGGGGCTGTTTGCTGAGCACCACAGCACCTCATCCCATCTTGGGAAGAGCCTGCTGAATCAACATCTCCACAATCCCTGAGGGAACCCAAAAAGACAGCAGCCACTGGAAATGGAACAGTTGCAGGTGACCATGTCCTCAGGCTTAAAATCATCACAGATTGTTGAGGAGCTTATTTTAACGTTCTTTACCCACTTTTCTTTAACAGCCTCCTCACTCCCTTGGTTTCTGTGTCTGGTACCAGCTGCATTCAAAAGGGCAGAATTTGTGTAACCAGCCTCATTAAAGCAAGCAGGTTTGCCAAAGCCTCAAAGTTCACCTTTTTGGATAGCATCATTTTATGAGTGAAAGGTAGAAGTGGAAGGAGTGCTCCCTGAATCCCAGATGAATTTCCCCCCTGCTCGGTCCCCTCCTGCCTTCTCCCCTGACCGCTCCTGCAGCTGCTTTCATTTCCCTGCTGTTCCCCACAAAGGCCTCTGGCACCAGCCCTAATGAGTAAGTGTAATTAACCTGTGACACATCCCGGTGCCTGCCAGCAGCGTGGGGGACAGGGACAGTGGCCATCCTGCCCTGCTGCCGTGAGGTGCAGCACTGGTGCAGCAGGACGAGGTGTTTGGGGCAGCATCTCGGGCCGTGGGCAGTATCTGCTGTCATGCAGAACAAAGATTTTGCTGAAATAACAGTGCCCTGGGGGAGGAAATGCCATTTTCCCTGCCATGAAAGCGATTCGCCTTACATCAAAGGGGGAAGCTAATTTTTATTTTTTAACCTTGGAGTGGGATATGATTTTAAAGCCTCTGCTGTCCCACAGTTTGCTTTCCGTTGCAGGCGCTGCTCGATGTCCTCACCAGCATCCCCTTCCCACCCTGCCCCTGAGCTCCATCAGTTTCAAAGCTGAGCCAAAGTCTTCTTGCCCTGAGAGCCTGGAGTCTGCCCAAAGATGCCCAAGTCACATAGGCAGGAGGAGACAACCTTATCACTGCACCCTGCACACACCAGTACCTCCCGTGACTGTCAGCTCCTTGCAGGCAGAGGAATCTCCTAGCAACCTTGTACTGGCTCTGTGGATGCAGCCTAATTCTGTTTCTGGTCATCCAGAACAAAACCTCATGAAGGCATCTGGCAACCGGAGTGACAGGCAGGCTGTGGTGGAGTGCTGGAGCATCTGGCATGATGATTATTTCAGCAAAATCCCTGCTCGGGGCTGATTTTGAGGTTTTTATAGTGAGCCTGAGTGTAACATTCAAGTGAGGGCTCTGCAGCATCCTGCTGAGCGCTGGGTATCACCTACCTGAGTTGAGTGCTCAAAGGAATGACCCAGGTGCTGGTGAGGGTGCTCCTGATTCTCTTTCTTTCATCCTTGTTTCCTGGTAAAAAAGGAGTGAGAGAATGGTTGTGATGACAGGAAAAAAAAAAAAAAAAAAAAAAAGGGAAGAGGAGAAGAGGAGAAGAGGAGAAGAGGAGAAGAGGAGAAGAGGAGAAGAGGAGAAGAGGAGAAGAGGAAAAGAGTGGCATTTCTCTAGCCTAGGGGAACAACACATCCAGCTCAAAAAATTTGAAAAATCTGGCAGTCTTCCACAGCCAGTAGATCTTTTTGCAAATTGCAGCAGGGGAAGGATTTTAGCCACATCTGCTCTCTTGTCTGTAGGTGACTTGCAGTGATGCCCAGGAGCACGCTGGGCACAGGGAGCTGCTTTAGTGGAAAGTTTGAGCACCAGTGTCTTGTAGTGCCAAGTCCTGACTTGGCAGGATGGGTTATAGAACCTGAACTCCAGCATTTACTGGCTGGTGAGGATTTGGCTCTGCGATCTGAGTGCTGGTCTTTGCCCGTGCCTCCCATGCAGAATCCATACAGGCAGAGCAGTAAGTCTTTCTGAAATAAATTAAATGCTGATGCTCATTTAGAAAGGATTTATAGGAGGCAGCGTGTAGCTCCAGCTGGCAGTGCATGAATGGAAAGTGGAGCACCAGGCAGGGATGGGGGCAGGATGGGGGCTCAGGGTCACACTGTGCCTCATGTGGCCGCTGCTGTGTCTGGAGGGTGGCTCTGTGCCCATGCCCTGTGGGGACAGGCTGGATCACCTGCACATTCAACTAATTTCACATTTCAACGAATCCCCTGCTGCTTCAGGGGTGTTGGTGGTGCTCTGCACCCCTCCTGAGCCCCATCAGTCCTCTGCTTTTGTGATATTTTGCTGGGCTGCTGCTGAAGGAATCATTTCTTCAGCAGGGCTGAATTGCCAACATTTTTGGTGTAAATCCACTAAGAAATCAGCGAGGAGAAAGAGTTCCCAGTGTCTTCCAGCCACTGAACCACCAATCTGGAGGGAGAGGAGAGCCTTTTGCTACCGCCCCTCCTGTCCCATCCCACAGGTCACCGTGTTCCTGTGAACAATGCCCAGCATTGCCCAGGTCCCTGGGAACTGCCTGGAGCTGAGTGTGGTCAGCGGCTCTGAGTGCTCCATCTGGGGATGCTAAAATTTCAGTGCAAGCCATTTCATGTGGAGGGGTGAGAGCCCTTTACTGCTGTCACTGAGCTCAGGGACTCCCACCAGGGACAGCTCATGCCACTGATTTTACTCCTGACCTGGAATCTCTCCAGAGGTGTCCAAATCCCAGGCTTGGAGCCAGCCCTCTGACCCAGCTGAATTTAAATCCAGACACAAAATTTGGGGACTGAGGGGTTTCCTGTGAGTTCAAACCAAACAGAAACCTTCAACTAAGATTTCACCAGCCGGTGCTGGATGTCTGGTGAGTTCTGCACCACCCCCTCTACCCCAGCTCTCCCATCCCTCCAGGAAGCGGCTCCAGGTCCCATCCTGCACACAGAAACCCCTGGCACAGGCTGATTTCTCTGGAGCTCTGCAGGGGAGGGTTTTCCTCACACAGTGCTGTGCTCTGGGGCAGTTTATTCTCTTGGCATCTGGTTTTACCCTGCCCTGGCTGCTCGCGGAGGGCTTCAGAGAACAAGGGGCTGGTTTCAGATCTTGCTATTACAACCTCACATTCAAAAATTACTACTACTATTATTTCCAAGGAAACAGGGACTCACGCTCGTATCTTTTATGTGATTTCTCACATCCGGAGGTTCTCACGTGACTTTGCTGCCTATTTTTAGCTCCTCAAACATCTCTGCCAGGATGAAAGCTTTAAAGAAAACCCACCCTTGAAAGGGATGAAACAGGCATTTGCTTTAATGGTAAATTTGTGACTGTGACCCCCGAATCCCTACATTTCAGCAGCCTGGGGAGAGCAGGCAGGAACATCAGGCTGCAGTTAACTGTTTCTGCATTTGCTGTTACACCCTCCTTCTTCAAACAGCAAAGACTTGTTGTAAAACAGAGCTGTTTCCAGAACCAGATCCACCTACAAGTCATTTAAAACCCTCCTACCTCAATTTTGCAGGTAAAATGTTAGTCTAGCAGGAATTGAGAGGAGGGATTTTCCCCTCCATCTGCTTCTTGGCTGCTTTGGGGGAGGAAAAAAAGCCACCCTGGCTATTTTCACTTGCAGCACCCACCTTGGGGTGGGATGAGTGAGGATGGGACCCCTCTGTCCTCGTGGGCTTAGGGGAGCTGTGGGCACCCACCTGGTGCTGCCCATTCCAGCACATGGGATGCAAAACTTGGCATTTCCTTTGGATGCCTCACAGGAAGCATCCTATTTTAAAAACCCAGCCATAAATAACACATAGTTGTATCCAGCTCTCAGAGCCAGAGGAAAATTGTTCGCATTGTCACAAACTTTCATTTCCATTTTTGTCTCAATTTCAGCTTCATTAACACACGCTGACCTGCCTTATCAATTATAGCTATTTCTAGTGTGGGCATTTTGGTAATTGGCATCAAAATGTCAGGACAGCCAGTTGGAGCTCTCTGGGTACAGAAACCTCAGCAGTGCCTCCCGCTGATTACAAGCCTCAGTAATTAGTGATCAGCCGAGTCCCATCCTCACTGCCGCAGCTGCAAAACCCTCGTGGTGCCACGCTGGAAGCAAAGCCCCAGCTCTGGTGGTCCCTCCTGGGACATGACAGGCCACTGAGCACAGATCAGGGCGGCAATCAGCCCCTCCCTGGTAGCCCAGAGCCACACAGAGCTGTGCACCTCGACAAGCTCTGCTGAAGGTGGCAAATTTATCCTGGATGAGTCAGGGCTAAATCTGTTCTCCTTCCCCAAGCTTGCAGCGTGCGGCCCATGGCTTTGCTCTGGCTGTTCTGTCCCTTTTCTTTGCTGGATTTAGGGTTAGAGCCGTGGAGGTGTCTGAGCTGTTTGGGGTGATGGCAGAGCCTGTTCCTGGAGGAGGGGGAGGAGGAGGAGGGGGCATGGAGGGGCTCAGCATTCCAAGAGACTGGCAGGTTGGGGGTGCTGGGCTGTAGGAGGGATGAGCTGGGAGCTGGAACAAGCTCCTGCCAGACAAGTAACTGGGGCTGCTTCAGCAGTGGGAGGTGGAGATTTTATAGGGCCTCTTGGTGTTTGGTTTCCTTTTAAATACTGGTCTCCAGGGCAGAGGCTGTGCTGCCTGCAGAAAGCACAACAAGAAGGAGAGCAGCAAGGTTTGGACCCGCCAAGGCAGCACCTCATGGGCAGGGCTGTGGTCCGGGCAGGTCACTGCAGAGCATTGCCTCTGCCAAATTTCCTTTTCCTTTGGGAAGCCGGGATGAGGAGAGGCCTCTGCCTCCACCTGGGGGGTTCACTGCTCTGTGTCCCTGCTCTGGGGCCAGTCTCTCACAGGGAAGGGGCAGCTCCCAGCACAGCTGGACGCTGCAGATGTATTTACCTTTCCATGCTGAAACTCCAAAGCTGTGGAGACCTGGTGACCCCGTGACACACGCTGCCCTGCCAGAGGGACAGGGCTAATTGAGACGTGACAGCCTGTGAAAGCAAACTTCTCCTCAGAGGTCAGGAAGGCAAAGCTGATGAACAGATGGAAAACCTGACACTTCGAGGAGCTCCTGGAAAAGCAGCACAAGCAAGTGAAGGCGCATCCCAGCCGTGGCTTCACTGGGCTGGGTGCTTCTCTGTGCAGACAGGGAATTTGGGCAATGCCTGGCAAAGCCTTGGAGTTTTTATGGCTGGATGCTGTGGAGGCGTGGGATGGCTGGTTCCTGGGAGAAACCTCTGAGGGTACTGAAGGACTGCAGGGGCACTGCTTGAGGGAGGCAGATAACACAGATCACCAAGTGATTGGGGAGGGGAAGATGAGTGGGTGATGGGAGAGCAATCCTGAACACCCAGAGAAACCCTGAACTCCTCGTGTCTGAGGTAAATTAAAATGGAACGAGAAGAACTGCCTGGCTGAGGTGGATTAAGAGTGTGTGCCTGTATTTCCCTTCAGGAGCAAAAAAAAGCATCAACGAAAAATCGAGCTAACAAAAAGCTGCCAACATTTTGAAATGAGGCAAGGCTATAATTCTCAAAAAACACCCCGACCCAGAGGATGCAGGGGGAGCCTGTGCCAGCTGCCCTCTCCCATCAGCAGCAGCAGCCAGTGAGCGCAGCCGCTACCCGGCGTGCGACACGCCAGCAGCCTGTTATCAGGGTGACATCCCAAAGACAAATGACTCCCATTATTGCCTTCATTCCCGGGCAGTCCCCTGAGGCCCCGGCAGCTGTGGCCGAGGTGCTCAGGGCTCTTCACAGCAAATCCTCCCGGATTCATGCAGGTGGGGTTTGCAAGGGCTCTTAACCTGGCACGGCTCTGAAAATCCCAGCCGTGCTCTGGGAGAGAGCTGAGGCTGCTGCAGTGTTTCACCAAGAACAAGCCTGCTGCCAATATCCCCTGGACTGGGAGAGAACATCTGTGTCTGGCCTTTCTGGAGGTGTTTTTTTGTGGCACCTCCCTCTGCTCGAGTTTTACAGCTGGGACAGAGGCAGTGAGATGCCATGGCACGCTGTGGTGCCCTGCACTGCAGCCATCAGAAACACGCCTGCTGCTCTGTTTTAATCTTTCCCCCCGTTATTTGCCTCCGTTCTGGACCGGAGCAGGTAAAACTGGCCCCTCTGCAAGCTGCAGGCAGAGTTCGGGCTTGTTACCATCAGCAGGGGTGGGAAATGGCTTTGGGGTTAAATCATTCCCACAACGATCAGGTTTCACAAATATCTCATTGTGCCTGGAACGAATGTGAATTAATTTGTGCAAAGGAGTCCTTTATGGAGGAAGGAGCTACCTTGGCTTTCTAGAAAGAGAGATGCTTCCTGCACAAACATGGGTGCAGACATCCTGATTTTCTGACCTCTCCTCAGCCTCAAGACACCCCACAAGAGGCTGTTCATGAGCAGGTTGGGCTGAGAACCAGCACTCAATTCAGCTGCCAGCCAGGAGTACGGGCTTGGCTCCCCACCCCGGGGGTTGGCCCCACATCTGGGAGATGCTGAGAGTTCAGAGATGTGATCTGAGCGGTTTAATTCTATTACTCATGAGCTCTGAATAGCTGCTTTAGACACCCTTGACCTTCTGCAGCAGAACAGATCAAAGCAAATCTCTCTGTAGTGATATACTTTATCTGATTCAAAGGGGAAGCATCCAATGAAGCGCTTGTTTTGAAAACATTATTTCACGTTGTGCCCCGTTAAATTGTTGACATGTTGCCCTCTGGCTATTTGGCATTAGTTATACTCAAACGCTATCTACAGCCTTAATCTAATTTCGCCTTTCCTCATCTCTAGTCCTTGATCTTCATATTACACTGCTTAACAAATCTGTTCAAGGACAAAATTGTTTCAAGACGGGGTTTGATAAGCCGGGGGAAAGGGCTGCAGAGCCAGGCAGGAATTCTGTCTCGGGTCCCAGGCACTGGAATTCAGAGCAGCCAGAAAGATCCCGGTTTATCTAAACCTCTCTCTTTCCCTCCGTGAGTTCAGATTTCTGCTGGTCTTGAGCTGTGCCAGGAGGGGTTTGTGGTTTGTGCCATTGATGGATATCTGACTTTGGGGCGGTTTTCCTGCCCCTCCCTTTGAGGAGCTGCAGGGCTGTGTGGGTGCTGTGGCACAGGCTCTGTGCCCTGTCCCCGTGGGTGGCATTGCTCCAGGGAGGGTTGGTTGGTTTGGTCTTCCTCACAGCTTGTGCTACAGCTCTTCAGGCTGGATCACCTACACTTTTCAACAAATACCTGCTGCTTCAGGGGTGTTGGTGGTGCTCTGTACCCCTCCTGAGCACGGCCAGTCCTCAGCTTTTGTAATATTTTGCTGGGCTGCTGCTGAAGGAAACACTTCTTCAGCAGGGCTGGACCCCAATTGCCATCACTTTTGGTGTAAATCCAGTCAGAAATCAGCAGGGAGAAAGAGTTTCCAATGCCTTCCAGCCACTGAACCACCAGTCCGGAGCCTTTTGTTACCACCCCTCCAAGCTGCTCCATGCCTTGGAGGGTTTATGCTGGGTATTGAGTCATATTTATTCTGTGCTCCTTTGTGATAAGCCACAGGATTTGGTGGGGAATTTGGGAAAAGTGAGCCCTGCTGTGCTGGAAGTGTGCTGGATGCTCTCACTCTTTGCATTGCAAGTCTAGATTGGAACCAGGTGAAAAAACGTGCTCACAAAGCAGCCAGTGGAAAAAAATGCTTGATTTTAAAAGTGTTTCATTTTGAAAAAGGGAAGAAAAGCTAAACAATCAGTGCTGTTAAAATTTTCCATCACTATCCTTTTCATGCAATAGGACTTTTCCCAGGATCCAAAGCTCCAGTTCCAGCAGCAGCACATGGCTCCTGGGAAGCAGCTTTCATTAGAGGAGCATGGAAAAGGTCCTCAGAAGTGGACCAGGGGTTTACAAAATGGAAACAAGAGTTTTCATGGAATCCTTTTCCGTCTTTGTAGTCCTTTCTAGGGAGTTATAGAGGATCCTCTTTGTGCTGGCCAAGTCACGGTCCCTGAAGATCTACAACAGCAGGCATCTGTGCATGGAATTCTCCAAATGACAACCCTGTCAGTGCCTTCAAGAGCTTCAGACAGGGATCCGAGCAATTTTCCTAGGAGTCAAACATAAATTTGTACTTTCTGTTTCTAGTAAATTGTCATGGGAATAAAAAAGTAATAGGCCCTGACAAGATAAGAAGACCCAAGGTGTTGAAAAATGCTTTGGTGATACAAAACTGAATGAGACCTCAACAAACTGGACATGTTTAGCACCAGCTCATCTCTTTCTGACATCCAAGCAGTTGAAAATATAGACATAATTAAAAGGATTTGCAAAGCCAGCATAACACTAAGAAGACTATTTTACATTATTTTTATAATGAACTTTAGTATTTACACTGTTGCAGCAGGAATCCAAATAAATGTTCGTGGTTTATCTTTTTTTTTCCCTCCAGTACATTGACTTTGGTTAAACAGCTATATTCATCATTGCAGTGCTGGCTATAAAAGTGAAAGGAACAAACTATAAAATGTCCAGTGAAGCTGTGTGTTTCTTTAGGTGGGTGGGTATATGGGCAGTTCATAATTCTGGGGGTGGTAGCCACCTTTATTGGACATGAACAATGTCATCTACAGTGATGGTCCAGATTTACAGAGGTTTTTAAGACTCAAAAGCAATAGATATGCGTTTTTCAGGATCATAAAATGATTGGGGATGGAAAGATCAACTGGTTCCAAGCCCCTGCCATGGTCAGGGACATCACTCACTACACCACAGCTGCTTGGGAAACCCTGACCTCCCTGTCTGGAGAGGACAAACATTGGGATGTAGGTCTGGGTACCTCCTGGGTGACCCTGCCTTCCTAATGGGAATGAATAACATGAGGCTGATTAGAACTCTGCTTTTTTAAACATTGAATCCTTCACCTGATGGGAAGGGGGAAATGGTGCTGCAGAGACAAGAATGAAAATCAGCCCCAAAACTAACAAATGAGCAAAAAGGCCCCAGAAGGAGGAGTAAGGAGCCAGATCCCAAAAGGACACAATGGTTTAGGTGGCCTCCTGCTCCATAGGTTTCTCTATGGAGTAAAATGCCAGAAAATGAAAGATAAGGATCATTCTCCACTCCTTGTACTCTGCCTAATTCTGTAATGGTCCGTGGTGAATGGTCCAGAGCTCTGCTCATGAAGTGATGGCTCTGGTTGGGGTTAAACATCATTTGCTCTCACCCAGGATTTTCTCTTTTACTGTGGACCTGGACGGTCCCTGTTACAGCCTTTGCAGGAGCCTGTCCCCACACCAGGAGCGGAGCAGATTCCAGGCTCTTACAGGGCTGTGCAAGCAGACAAATACATGGTTTTGGTTTTTTTTTTTTGGAAAAAAAAAAAAAAAAAGTAAAAAAAAAAAAAATTGTGGTAGAGTGCCTGGTTGAGTTACAGTAAATCTTAGGAAGCAAGAGCAGAGGGCAGCTCCTTACATCTGGGTTAAAACTAATTGATCGCTTTCCCCCGGCACACAGACCGGTCTTTATACTGAGCTTGTAAAGAAAAGTTCCCTGAAAGTCACCGGAGACAAATAATCCTTCAGGAGTCAGTGCTGACACGGAATTACATTTTCAGCCATTTTTCAGTTGTATGCGTCTCCATCCTGTCACATTAGTTTGCTAACACTTCCAATGCAACAATGAGACAAACAGAGCATTGTGCTGGTCCAAGCCAAACATTCATCTCTGCTTGGCACCGGTTCAACAGGCCTGTCAAAACTGCTGGCGAGCTGGCCAAAGCTCATTAAGTGGTTGGATGCATATTTAGCATGGAAAAGAGCTTTACCCAGGGCTCTGAGTAATGTGCGGACGGAGCGGGCAGGAAAGAGGAGGGATGGTAGGGAGGAGAGTGCAGGATGTATTCCCTGTGGATTGTACCTAAACTGGAATAAAGGAATAATGTAAATATCTGTTGAGGGAACATATTTCAAGGCAGAACAGAAGTGAATTGCAAAATCCCTGGGCCCAAGGCCAACCTTAAATGTGTCTCAGAAGAGCCATCGATGTTGCTGCTCCTCAATGTGCGCAAAGTTACGGGGATGGTTTCCTTGGAATGGGAGCTGATCTGTTGGACTGAGCTTTCCTTCCCAGCCTGAGATGGGTGGGTTTGGAGAGGTCTGACCGGAGGCTTCCCTTGCACATTGGCTTCTCCGGAGTCCATGGAAGAATCTGAATTTTTGGGAATCCGGCACGAGGCGGTGTAAAGCATCCCGAGGTGCTCAGCCCCCGGCACTCCGACACAGCTGTTCACAGCTGGTGAAGCATTTCCTCAGGAGGAGAGGAATTAAGAGAGAGATTTAATTGCAGAGCCTGAATGTTGTGTTGCCTTCTGGTGTTGAGCTGATGTCAAGGAAAGAATTATCAGGGTACAAGTGGCACTTCCCAACTTGTCCACGTTCCCATGCTTTTGCTTCCTGGACTGCTCAGTTTCAGTACATCTCTGCAGAGGACTTTTCAACCTGAAGGAATGCTGCTGATTTGCACAGGCAAATGGTCAAATATTGAAGAAATTTACCTCCGAACATGTACGCACATGACAGAAAAATTCCTTTCTTTTTTCGTGTATCCATGTTCATGTACCAGTGCCCACACAAATCTGAGATTCCTAAATTCTTGCCTAAAACTCCCAGCGCTGTTCCATTAAGTACTCACTCTCGGACAAGGAAAATTAATGACAAAAAAATTACATGTTGCAGGGGGGAAAAAGAGAGTGAAAAGCTTACTACTTAAAAAAGAAATTTTACTGCATGGACTGAGATGATCCAATATGAAGGCAAATAATTAAGATGCTGGAATTGAGAAATCCTTTATTACAGATGAAGAAAGAAGCCATTCATGGACTAATTAACAGAATGCTTCAAGCAAATGTTAACAATTAACCAATTGAGTATTTAAAGGAGTGGTTTATTTTAAACCTAGCACCTCTGCTTACTTGCTTGCTTACTTACACACTTGCAAACATTTGCTCTGTTCATTCAGCTTGTCTTCTTCCTCCACCTTTTTTTCTCTCTAACTATAAGTTCATGCAGGGCCTTAGAAGGGGTCCTTTAGTTTACAGTGATGCCCATCCTGATCTGTAAAAGAAATTCAAGATCACCCAGGACTGTGGTGTCTGTGCCAGCATCCATCCTTGCCAAGGTGAGCATCTCCTGAGATCTCTTTGGAAGGTGCTGAGAGGTTACTGCTGCTGGATTTTGTTGTAGCTGTCAGTCGACTACGAATTGTTGAGTTTCGGTGTCTGTGATTTTTAAATGGAAGTTAATTACGCTTAAAAGTGTACAGAACTACCAGAACTGATTTAAACTCCGTGAAAGGGGAAGGAGTTCAGTCTTCCTTATCTAAGTAAAGAGTTTAATGAGCATATCTAGGAACAAGGTAATTTCTTGGATAGCTGTGATGGCTTCTGGTGGCTGGGAGGTGAAGCTGGGTCTGGCTGTAAGAGAAGATGAGGAGGTCATGTTACCCTGGTTGTTACCAATCCCTCCTGTGCTTGATTCACCCGGGGACAGGGTGGGTTGTCTGAGCTCATTGCTTCAGGTCTGACTGGGAATGGCTTTGTCGTTACAGGTGAGAACAGTCAGGAGAAGACGGGATTTTTTTCTCCTCATGAAATCACACTAGGATGGAGAGTGGCTGAGATGTGCTGGAGTTTGATTAGCTCAACCACTCCTCAAGGCAGAACTTCAACCTCACAGCAGATATTCCTGTAATCTGCCTCTTGTAAAGCCCCTTTTTGGCTGAGGGATAAGATCCCATCCCTCTCCAGGCTTTGGGGAGTTAACAGGCTGCAATGTTTCATTCCCACAAACCGGAGACATGAGCGCTGAGAAGACATCCGGAGCAGGATTTGCTTTATCTCTCTGGCCTTTGGGTGACTTTTTCTCTCACTATGGTGAGCGTTGTTCCCTCTGCATGCAGTTACCTGACACACTTACCTGACACTCAATCACAGCTGCCTGGGGTTGCTGGGTGTGCTCAGCAAGAGTGCCTTGGAGGCAGAAGTCTTTGGCAAGGGTAAAAACCCGCTCAGGGCTTGGGTTTGGGAAATTCTTCTTGCCCCCACTTCTCAAGGGCTTATTATTGAAGGACTCCAGGCTCAATTAGACCGTAAAAGCTGCCTGACATTGTGATTTATGAGAGCTTAAATGTGAGAGCTGCTTATCAGCCACGGGGTGTAGCGAGAGCCCCGTGTCTCAGTGCTGTTCCTGCAGGATGGAGCATGGCTCTGCAGGGAGGGAGCCTTGGGAATTCTGCTGGGAGGAAGGTCCAGAGTCCACCTGAAGGGCTGGAACGAGCAAGGGTGCAGCCACTGGTGGATGGCACAGGCACTGCTGCTGCCTGTGCAGCCACAAGGAAGATTTAAGGGATGCCCAGCTCCAGCACGCTGTGATTCGGAGCTGAGGATGGGCTTCTCAGGAGTGCTCTTCCTTTTGCAGCGTTTGAGAGTTTCTTCACTTCTAAAGGCTCTGGAGTGACTGGGAAAGCACAGCCCCATCACAAAAAAGCTAATTCTGATATGGTTTAGCTTTTTTCCAGCTGACAGTTTGGCTGAAATGTGTCCCCTCTCACAGCTGGCCAGAAACCTACACAAATAATTTATTGTGGGTTTTTTTAAATCAGCATCTTTAAACCAATGGCTTTTTTGAAATCACAGGTATCTCTGGTGCTCCTCTCCAGCACCTGCAGGAGCTGCAGCCAGAGCTCAGTCACAGCTGGCACACTGGGACCCACGAGTAGCAGCTTGTGAGAGCTGTGCAGAAATTCCTGCCCGTCCCTGCATTCCTGCCCGTCCCTGCTCTGGCTCGATCCTCGTCCCTCTGCTCTGGCTGTGTGGCCAGAGGGAGGTGACATTATTGCTGTGACTCACAGCATTCCCATTCTGCCTTCCCCAGCCAGGACCGCGTTTCTCAGCCCACAGGGAGGCAGGAAGGTGTTTGACAGCCCTGTAGTTAGATCCCTTTGTGACAAGCCCAGTAATAACAGCTCCAGGTCCAAGGTTGCTTTTAAATGTACTATAAATGAAATTATTTATTTTTTTTCCCTGGGGTTCAAGCGTCTTAATGTGCTATGAAAGAAATACCTCATGGCTAAATACTGTTCTTCCACAATAGATGCCATAGCATGGAGCTGCTGGCTCCAGCACAACATCTGTTAAGAATCTACACATTATAGCTAACGGGATTTTTCACCTTAAATGAGGTTTCTGTGATCTGCATAGTTTTGTTCGTGGTCCTCAGGTGATGAGGGGAAATGTAGCTGCATGACTTTGATCTCCAAAGTACTCCAATGTTGAGAGGCTTAATTGTACAAGATGCAAAACAAAACCTCTGTTAAAGCAGCACTTAGATAATTTTATGTAGACTTAGATTTGCAGTTACAATAACAAACTACAAAGGATACCAAAAGGTAAGGTTCCAACTGTGTTGGCTTGATTGTGCTGTATACCCTGTGTATTTTTTTTTTCACATGAACCCCAATAAACACACCTTACCCAAAACCCCTTTTCATCCCTCTCCCTGCCTCCAAAACTGCACTGGAATTGGCTTGGTTTGGTGTTCCAGCCTCTTGTCTTCACCTTTTCACAGTTCTAGAGCACTAAACAACGTCATGTAACACCAAGTTATGGGACATAAAATCATTTCCCCAAAGAATTTTACATGTCTCTGAACTAGAGCATTCATAGCCAAAGTTCAAAGTTATTTTTCTACCTATGTATGTTTCAGGTGGGGGGATTTTTTTTGGATGGAAAATAAAGTAAAAAGAACCCCAGCTGGTGACTGAAGCTGGAGTATCCTGGAGGAGCAGAAAGATGTGGCCCAGGCAGATGCTAGGGGAGGGGAATGCTGGCAGGTGATAAGGAGAGATAAAGTAGGTGATGCTGGGGCTGGAGTGGAGAACTTCAGGATAAAACCATGAGATACAAAACAGCACAAGAATAAAACTTTGCCTCTGGTAACAAGAATTGTATTGGGGAAAGGGAAGAGCAGTAAAGACTTTTAAGAGTTACTATGAAACTTCAGGATTTTAAAAATATATTACTTTGTCCTTCAAAGAGACTGACTTTATTTTTATTTTTTCAAATAATGCAATAATCAATAATAGATTAAATCTCCATTCCATTACAAATCCTTTTGCACAGTAACAACAGAGCCAAAATCTCTGGTGGTACATTAGAAAATGTAATTTGAACCCAAATCTGGCTGGAGTGTGCTTTATTCCAGGCCTAGCAAGACTGCCTGCCCAGACCTTTTCCTTTTCCAGGCTGTGCATTTGATGAAGGCCTGTCTGGAAAGCCACAGCCTGTGAGTCTTACCCAGCCCTCTCATTAGATTTAGCCCTGCAATAGATGCTCAGAGACTTCAGTGCCTGTAAATTAATTTTCAAAGTCTCTCCAGCCTCTGGGATGGGCTTTGCTGCCAGCAGGAAGAGCTTGGTATGCTCCTGGAGTGCCAAGGATGGCCTGCAGCATGACCAGAAACACAATGGACTGCTGCAGGGTCCAGCTTGAGGGATCCTGGAAGTTCTGTGTGTCTTTCAAACCCAACAGATTTCTTTTTAGTTGTCTTCTTTCCTCTCCCTGCCCTCCTCTCCACCCTCAAGAAGATTCCATGCACTGAAGCTGCCCTGGTCACTACCCTGGGTGTCCTGCAAGACATGAGCACAAGGTTTCTATCCATGCAAGATGGCTCAGAGTGGGAATGATGAAGGAGAGTTTCCTCCTTCCTCATCACAGCCATAGTGGGACAGTGAGAGAAAGAAGTGCTCCCTGCTTTGCCCACGTGGCTGGGAAGTTTTTTTGTGGCAATTATCCCGTGAGCAGGCCTGCTGCTGGGGAACGTGCTATCTCCTCTGGAAGCAGAAAATTCCACTTTTCCATGCTGTCTGACTGCATCTCTCCTGGGTATTAACATTAGCTCATGAAGAAGTGTTTGTGAAGGAGAATTGAAGCCCAAAACCGCTTACTCGGCAGAATGCACGACGAGCACGGGGGAAGGAGGAAAGGCATTGGTGGACCTTGAGCTCCTGACACAGGAGGATGCTGCACCACATGTGGGAGATGTTTTTTCCACTGACATCTTAAAAATGCCGACTAAGCACAGGCCAGGATGCAGATAAACGTGGGGCTGATGAATAGAGGAGTGTACATGGACAGCATACGGTCAAAAAAAAGTGCAGGCAGAGAGTGGGTTGAGCAGGTATTTCTCCAGCAAAGTCCCTGTTAACTTGGGAGTTTGCTGCTTGGTCCTTGGAATGGGGATGGCTCCCAGGGCTGGGTGACAGCCACTGTCCAGCTGTCCTGGAACCAGGCTGCCTCTGGTGCCCACAGCAGCTCCTTCAGACCTCACCTGGTTTAGCCTCACGGCAGCACCTGGTATCTCAGTATCTCTTAGCAATGATGTCAAACACGAGGGTGACTGTCCCTCAGCAGTGTGTGCACAGTGCTTGTTCAAAGTCCTGAGCAGCAGCTGTGCAACTGAGGGTGCCGCTGTTCTTTTCTGGGAGACGTGTGCTCTCCTGGACAGGGAGGTTGATAAACCCCATCAAATACCAAACGTTTTATTAATCACCAGAGGAAACCGACTCATAAAACCTATGGAGCCCTTTGGGAGGAAGGCAGGTCACTGCTGCTCAAGCCTGGGGTAACGTTTGCTGCTTTCCTTTCACAAAGTGTGCTTTCCTGCAGCTCTGCAGGATATCAAACCCTTTGGGAAAGGGCAAGTGTGTTTGTGTGTGAGGACTCCAAACCTGGATCCTCTGAAGCGCCTTGTCCAGAGGGTCCCTGTGCTGTGTGTGCTGAAGGAAGAGCTGAATTTAACATCTGTCTGGCTGTGACACAAGGTTTCCATGTGAAAGTGCATCCAGCGAAGCAGAGAGCAGGGTGGAATTCCTGCCCTCATTGAAGTCAGTGGGAATTTTGCCACTGACCTTGATGGATCCAGGCTTTCACCCCTGACTATACAGTAGCTGTTCCAGCCCTTTTGTCCATCAATCTCATGGCAGCAAGTGCTTCTATAAATCGTTCCTTGAAAGAGAAGAAAGGACAGGACTTCAAAGTCTCCCCTCCCAGCGTTGTCCTGCAGAGGCTGGTGCTGGCTGGGGGCTCTTTTGAGGGAGATGTGGCTTCCCACAGATCCGAAGCACTCAGCATCCAGCCACAGGGATTCTCCTCCACCAGCAAGAAATGGGGAGTCTGTGGGGCAGATTTACTGCCCATTTCACTGGCTGGTAAAGCGAGGCGCTGCTCCAAACAGTGGCACAATTTATTTTTAACACAGGGGTGTCAGAGCAGTGGCTGTGTGCTCTCTCATGCACAAAGGATGCAGCAGCTTACAGAGTGAGCTTTGGAGCACCCCCCTGGTTTGTGCTGAGCAAGGAGCAACTGGTGGGATTTTTCACCAAGCATTTGCTTGTTGGCTTCGTCAAAGTCTTTTTACTCACTTGGATGTGACATTCAGACAAGATATTGTCTCTGCCACGAGTTTGGTATCCTCTGCTCCGAAGGGAAATCTGTGGAGGGCAACTACGAGTGCAGCTGCCCTGAAATTATTTTGGGTCAGAAGAGGATGCAGATGCTGTAGGACACCGGCTACAGGGAGCTGCCCATCCCACCAGGCAAAGGCTGCCTTTACAAAATACCATCCAGATAGTGATTTGCAGGGCTGAGAAAACAAAGGAAGGACCCCAGCGACACGGCAGGCTGTTCCCTCTTTGCAAAGCACTTTCTTCACCTCACAATATCCTCAGGGCTGCTGGAGTTTTTGCCCCCATCGTGAGCCCCCACTGACTTGTGGGCCTCTAGCTGGCAATTTGGGCAGAATCCGCTTTGTTAGATGGCCTCCTGCTGCTCTTTTCTTTCCTTCTCTCCCCACCCCTTTCTCTTTTCTTTAAAAGCTTTATTGCAAAGCAATAAGTCGTTTCCCACCTCCCTGCCTCTCCCTTCCCAGACCGCTTTCCTAACTCACTGGGGATTTTTTTACCTATACATGTAAGTTGACTCAAACAACATTCACCCTACTGTCAGTTCTCAGCTAATAAAATAAACAGATTGTTATGAAAGTCAGAAGTTTAAAAAAGTTGTGGGTTTGGGTTTCTCTACTGTCCATTTTTTGCAAGGAGCCTTGTGCTGCTCTGTGTGATGATTGAGAGAGAAAGTGTATGCTCAGGACCCAGACAGTGTTTGGACAGAGCTAATTAAAATAATAATCCAACTTTTCACAGCAGCTGAAATGTCTGTAGGTCCCTCCAGAGGCTCAGGCACTTCCCTTGGGTGAACCCAGGAGCATCCATCACTTCCCCACGCATGGGCAAGGGGTGTTCTCCTGCTCTCAGCTGTTCATGTCCCTAAAAGCTTTCATTTTAGAAGCTGCTAATGGATTCAATGAGACATTTTGGTCAGCCTGGGGGCCAGAGCTGCAGAGGCCCTGGCTGGTGTTGGGTGCCTGGACTGTAGGATGGAGCAGGACCAGAAAGTGTCTGGTGCCAGCGAGGGAGGCAGAATTGCAGCAGGGCTGTGTGATAACAAGAAGGCAAAACCCATTGGGGTGGGGGCAGTGGTGCCTGCTCTCAAGGGCCATTTGTGGCCGTCCAGAGATGTGTGAGACCCTCCCACATGCCTCCTGCTCACCAAGGTGACCCCCCCGTCTCCATTGCTGTCATAAGGCTTTGTGCCAATTTGTGTGGAATAAATGAGCCACTGGAGTAAAAAATGTGTCTCTGCTGCTCAAACAGAGCTAAAAAGTGACATGAGGTCTAGGGCAAAAGTCCTAAGAGCTTCACTTTCCTCTTCCCAGAGTAACAACTGCCATTATAAATAATTTGCTCCTTTCATTAAAGCCCCAGTAAAAAGAAAATTGGCTTCAAAATTTCAGATGTAAAGTACTAAAATGGAGGAGAGGTTAGCTGGGGAAAGAGCTTTTCCAAAGGAGCCTTTTTGGGCAGCCCTTCATATGGCATTAACTGTCATACTTGGGCAAGAACATACCGAGGGCCTGTCTGATCAAGGTCCCATATTGTGTCATTTAGGACGAAACAAAGTACAAAGCTCCAGAACTGGGGGGAAAGAATTAAAACAGGCAATGCAGTTTTCACCTCTGCCTCTTTCCCAGAAAGGCTGTTAGCTGACTGGAGGCAATGTCATTATCCCATCCATGGTCAGGTCCCATTCCACACACAGGAAGAGTGCTCCAGTCTCCCTCTTTTTCTGCAGGCAGAGCTTTGGTTCCAGCTTCTGCCCTGTATAGATATTGATCTTTTTCTCGGGCTAATTCAGCCTGTTTTCCATTTTTTATCCTTTTAAAGTTGTTTTCTGTCTCAGTGCAAGGGGCACTCCTGCTGCCATGGACAGGACAGAGAACCTGCCCAGCAGGACTCAAACGCCTCCTGGGAAACCTCTGCTGGCTTCTGATAGACCTTGATTTATCTGGTAAAGTCCAAATTGTAAACAACCTAATGCCCCCTCAGGCCTCACAAGTCCTTCTAATTATTAGTACCAGAAGGAAGCTAAGTTAGATTCCTTCTCCACCGAGCTGGGGGGATTATTGCCACTTCCAGGCCTCTCCCTTACTTTTTAACAGCAGCATGTTTGGGTCTGTTCTGGTAAACAACAACAAATTCTAGGTCTTTGCTGGATGCTCTTAATTTATTTGGCCCATGAGCACCACAGATCTATTTTGATGCCTTGTGGAACTTTGTCCTGCACTAGGGTTTTGTGATTAACCACTTTCATTGCAGCTCGGGGAATACAAAGGATGCAAAGAAAGTGCGTGGAGAAACTCGGCGGTTTTTTGTGTCCTCCCATTTCTCTTGTTCATTCCTCACAGGTAAAGAGTTCTCTTTCTTCCCAGCCTCTTTTTATCTCAGAAGCTGTAATATTCGTAACAGAAAAAAATGGAAAAAAGTAAATGTAAAGAGGTAAATCTCCAAAGTCTGGAGACCACAGAGCTGCTGAATAAGACAGAGCTGCGTGAAGGTAATTGCAGGGGGATAAAGGATGTCTGTGTTGTAGGATGTCCTCGTTGTAGGACGTGGTTATCAGATACACACTTCCTGTATTTTATGGCATTTCAAGATATTGAGAGTGAGTTTTGTCCATCAGCTGGAGCTGCAGGCTCTGTATGAACCAGCTGTGTGTATTTAAGTAACTCAGTTATCTGGACTTGCAATCTGTGCTTTTTCCCAAAATGAAAGGCAAAATGTGCATTTCCCCTTGTACCTGCAGCCAGGTCCTTTGTTTGCTCTTGTGTCCCCAAAGCTGCCATGTACCTTTAAAATCAGCATTGAATTTGCATTCCAGATGGAATTCCAGAGTTTAAAATGTGACTGTGGCAAATCAGAGGGTCTTGAGGAGCAGCATGGCTCAGGTAAGGACAGTCTTATCCTGGTCTGTGCAAAATACTCATTCCTCATCCAGTGTTTGCATAGACTTCATCCTCTCTCCACTCTGTCCCTCTCAGCTGCCCAGGAGAGTTCCTGCTCTTTTTTGTCCTTCCTCATGCCTCTCCTCCTTCCCTTGGATCCACTCAGGATTCCTTCCAAAATAATTTTTTTGGAGGGGGCTCGCTTTCCCAGCGGGTCTTACATCAGTACATCGCTTTGATCCGGAGGTGATTTCCTCAGCCAGCCCCTGATCCTGTCTGGCACTGCTGAGAAGAGCTGTCTGTGGGTCCCAGCCCCTTGTGCTGCAGCTGGCAGCGCCCACAGCCAGTGTCCCTGTGCCAGCCTTGGCTCTGCCCGCTCCACCCGGCAGCAATCCCTGCTGCCAGCCGCAGCACTGGGTGGATTCCAATCTGCTGCAGGCAAAAACATCCCTAAAATTTGGAGGTCTGAGGCTCTTAGTGCTCAGGGGGTGAAGGGAGCAGCCCTGGCAGGGAGGATGAGCATCGCTGTGGGGAAGGAACCACCAGAGCTAAACACTGGTACTGGGCAGTGTGTTTGTTCCTGATCTATGGAATATCTCTCCTGTGCCTCCCTGGTGTCCTGTTCAGGGGCTCAGAGGCAGATTTGGAAGCTGGCTGAGCATCTTATCTTCACAAAACTGGGCTGCCTGAGCAGCATTTGCCTTCTTCACCAGAGTTTGCCGTGGTCTCGGCTGTTTCTTGGCACCAGCACAGAGGGTCAGGGCACTGCCAGCTGTCTCCATCTCTTGTCTTTTTAGTGGCATTTCAGTATTTAATTACTTTATTTATGATCCTTCTTTGATCAGCTGTTTGCTGGAGGTTTTCAGAGCTGCTGGAGGTGCTGGATGTTTCTGTAAACACCTCAATCCAAGCACCCTCATGGTTAGACTTGAGGCCAGCTTGCTGCTGACTCCTGCCTCTGCCAGAAAGGGCTCAGACTGGAGAATGTGAACATTTCACAGATGGGATTAAGCATGGACAAGTCACTCCTGTGCCCATCCTTACCAGTCTCTTCAGGAGATGTGTTTGTCTGGAGCTGCTAGAAATCAAACATTCCCCAGTATGTAACTTCTTTCGCTGCTGTTCCAAAGGCTGCTGGAATGCAAGAGACTTCCAGAGCTTTTCAATAAATATAAAAATTTAAAACAAGTGCAGACGTGCTGGTTCCTGCCAATTCTCCTTCCTTTCCCATTCCGGGTATGTGTTGCATTACTTTTTTCTTAAAGCACCAGCTGAGGAAGGAGCGAGGCAGGCTGCAACCGCGTGGGAGAAAAAACATCCCCGCCCGGCTCCTCATTTCCCTCCAGCCTCTCTGTATAGCTCATCCCATGCCTCTCTAGCCGCTCTTCAAGCAACCGACCACGTTTTCCCACAGGAAGCGTCTTTGGGGTTAGAAAGCTGACATTTTCATACAGAGAGTGTTTGTTTCTGTGGCCAGGCAGGACCACAACGGCCGAGTCAATCACTTGTCACTGAGGGCAGGTGCCCAGCGAGGAGCGTGTCACGGGCAGCTCCCTCCCTGTGCCCTGCACTGCTCCATTCCCCTCCCGACCCTGCTGGGCATCGCTCTGGGGGGCTGCCGAGCGTCCCTGGCCGGGGATGCGGGATGCAGGATGCGGGATGCGGGATGCGGGATGCGGGATGCGGGATGCGGGATGCAGGATGCGGGATGCGGGATGCGGGATGCAGGATGCTCAGCCGCCCTCCCGCCGCTGTGGCTGCGGTGGCCGCTGTCCCGGTGGCCGCTGCAAGGACCCGTGCCGCCCGGAGTGACCAGGAACAGCCCGTCCCACACCTTTCCTGCTGCACATCTGCCGTTCCTCATTCCCACTCCGCTTCCCGACCCGCCACGGGGCTCAGCGCTCTGCCGAGCGCTCTGAAATTGCCGTGAAATGAGGGCAACGCTAATTAGTGCAATTAGTCCTTTGCTCTTTCCCTGATGGAAAATGAAGGCAGCGGTCGGCCCGGCGAAGCCAGGCGCAGCTTCGCCCGGGGCTGCGAGGGTGTGCGCAGCGGGGACGCGCTGGCACCTCCCTGTGCCTGCCGAGCTGACCTGGGGTTAATTGAGAGCAGGTCTCTGAGCCCGTTTTGCAAAGACAAATTTGTTGCCCGTGTCCCTCCGGGCCGTGAGATTACGGCTTTCTCGCCTCGCTGGTGTCCCGCCAGCTCCAGGGCAATCCGTGGGCTCTCTCGCCTGGAAACGGGATGAGGCAGCGGGAACATCCCCAAGCCAGAAATTAATCCAGCTCCACGCGACCAGAAACTGATGCTCTGTAGCTGCAGAAATGAGCTTCCCCTCACCATTCCAGGGCTTAATCCTGCCCAGAGCTGGTTTAGCACAGTCTCGCCTCCCCGGTATCTACAGGCACGGAAACTCAGCCATTTTGACATTTCTGGCTGCGAATCCTGCCCTTAGCAAACACACTTGATGCTGATACAAGGTCTCTTGGCTGCCTGTGCTCGTACCCATCTGTCGCGGTGGCACCGTGCCCGCGAGCAAGATGCTCTGCTATATTTGCTGCAGCATAGGTGCCAAGCCCACCAGATGTTTTCAGCAGGAAAGTGAAATGGGGAGGCAGGGTCCTTTTTTAAAACTCCTGGCTCTCTTGGCAGCTCTGTGGGGTGGGAGTGTGTGACGGCCCCTCGCCTGTCCCTGTCATGCACCCCACGGTCTTTGAGGGTGTTGGCTGAGCCAGCCCCACTCCTGCTGCCTATGGAGGGACAGGCACAAACTGCCCGAGGTGGCTGGAGGCAGAAAGTGCCATTTCTGGTCCACGGGGACAGCCGTGGTGGGTCCCGGTGCCAGTACAGGTGCAGGTCCTGGTGTGAGGCTCTGCCAGCGCTGAGGAGAGCTCACAGCTCACAGCTCACAGCTGGGGTTTGCATTTCGGCACCTCTCCGCAGCCTGTGAGTCAGCACTTGCTCAGCCCTCAGACGAGTCCCAGGAGAGACGGTAAATAAGATGTTATTTTCCTCTCCGGCTGAGCAGTAATTTTCTGCCAGCCCACACGAGCAGGGAATTGCAGCGTCTAATCGCAGCCCCTTATCCCCTCGGCAGCGCTGCTCAGCCCCGGGAGAGCACGGCAGCAGGGCAGGAGCAGGCAGGGCAGAGCCAGAGAGAGGGTGCAAACACCGAGCAGGGAGAGGAGGATGCTCTGTCTGCATCTGGAGTCTCCTCTAGCAGATGGGCTGTGCATCCAGCTGTGCCTTTTGTGGCAAAACGCAACGCAGGCTTGTGCCCCACTGCCTCCAGTGCAGGCAGCAGCCTTCCCGAAGCTGGGGGAGAAAGGAGGGGGAGTGTCTGGCTCCCGGTTGCTCAGAGGAAGTCGAAGTTTTTCAAGCAAGGTTAAAAAAAAAAAAAAAAAAAAAAAAGCATCAGTAGCAGTTGTGAGTGTTTCAGGAAACAACTCGTTGGTATCTGTTCTCACCAGTGAGAGAAAAATCAACCCTATAGGATTACAGCCCGCTTAAATCCGGGAATAAAGGATGTTTGAAGTTCGTCTCTATTAACAAAACCCCTGGAGTTTTTTTTCTTGATATTGTTGTCAGGGAAATGCTGAGGTTGGAGATACCCGCCCCGTGCGTACACTGGCTCGCCTGTCAGATGGGAGAGCTGGAAGAAATGTGTGTGGGAGCTTTTTCCTAGTGCTGAGACCATTGAATAAATGTGTGGGGGAGCTTTTTCCTAGTGCTGAGACCATTGAATGAGACAAATTCCAGGTAAGCTGTAGAGTGACCACCTATAGTGATGTCCCTTGACCGAAGAAGGAATGTGATTCCTCAGGGTTACTTACTGACAAAATAGGAAAATTGCCTTTAAAACACAAAGCAAGGAAAATGTTTGATCAATTCTTGTGAAAATCTGTTGGTTCTATGTTTATTGTTCTGATTGACTTAAAAACCGAACTGCATCTGTGTTATTCTAATTAGGCAGCTCAGCGCTTCTGCAGCGTCCTAGTGAGCATCTTGTCATGCAGTCGAACTCTGGAAAATAGTTTGAAGGCTCCTGAGACCAAAACCTGTATTTTTATTGCTTTTGGCTGCTGATGTTTGTGGAAGTTGGAGCAATGACCTGATAATTTGCCAATCACCATGAAACATGCGCTGTTAAACTTCTCTCCCGGGTGTCCCACGTGAAATCTCAGCTGCTTTAGATGCTCTGTGAAATACAACTGAGCTTTTTAATTTATGGGGAGTTGTGATAGACCTGGGAAGCTGATGCTGCTGGCTTTCAAACAGATGAAACTGGAGTTTTTCAGTGCAAAAAAATTGAACTTCTTGCTCTTTGTATTAGCTAGTGCCTATGAGGACTAGGCCAATTTGCTGAGCCAATTTCAGAGCTTGCAGCATTTGTTTGTTTTAAAGTAGTGCTGGCCAGAACACAAAGATCCTGCAATACTACTGTAATGAGGCCTTGGGTTTCCTTACCTTTAATTACAAAACCTTGGAAAACTTTTTCTGCTGGAATTAAAAGCTGTTGAGAGACAGAAAATCATCTTCTGTGGACAACAAACGCCTACGGAGGAGCCACCGCCTGCTACTGCTGCTGGAGATCCTCATCAGCAATTCTGTTCATCAAAGCTGAGGTGGTTCCCTCAAAATAAGCTGGTTTCAGTAGATCAGTGCACTGTTTTTCCCACCCCCTTTCAAATCCAGCACCCAGGAGGATTCAGAGAGGTTTCTGGCCTGCCTGAAGCAGAGAAGGAGAAGTCCTTGTGAAGCCTATTCCTGCTGCAGGGAGGCTGGAGCAAGGTTAAAGGCAAGAAAAAGACTCCTTCTGGCAAAATTACATTAAGCCTCAAGGTGTATTTAATGAGATTAAAGTTCTCTGGTTGCTCTCTCTTGCCCTCTTCCTGTCCTATTTGATTTCCAGTTGAGCTCCCTTCCCAAGCCACTGACCTCGCTGGAGTCACTGGGGATTCCCTGGGAGCCCTGATGGGTTGCAGAGGTGCCTGTGCCCCTGCAGCACCCACAGGTGACAGGGTGGAACCCCAGGGTGTCTGAAGGTCACCTGGTGTGGTGGATCCTCCTTCTCCCTGCAGGATCCCGTGGTGCCCCAGGGACACAGAAGACCCCAGGAGTGGAGCAGGGCTTCAGGCACAGCCACAGCCCCAGGATGAGGCATGGCAGCACTTCAGGACCTGCCCTCTTGCCCATGGCTAGTTTTGTCACGAGTCAGTAATTTGGAGCAGAGGAATAATCTGTTACTATTTCTTCTCCCCACCGCTTGGTCTCAGTCCCTGCCCTCCTCACACCTCCGCTAAGATGCTGTGATGAAGCTGCTGACCCGTTTCTGAGACCTTTCCCATCTTTCCAGCATGGCTGGGGAAGGATCTATGTCAGCAGAGATGCTGTTCATGTTTCTACCATGGTGCAGATGCCCAGGGGAGGTGGGCATGGTGGATTCACCCAGGGCTGGGCCATCAGCCATCAGTCCACATCCTGTGCTGCAGCCTTGGAGCAGAGGAGAAACGAGAAGTTGGAGAGGATTTGCTTTATCTGGCAAATGAGAGTGATGGGGCAATGGCTGAGATATCAGTTGGAGCCTCATCCCTTCTGCCAAGGGGCAGACAGGGTGCCCCTGGGCTCTTCCCACCCCCCTGCTGCCAAGGGCTGCTCTTGGATGAGACTTTCACATCTGCTCTTCCCCAGCCCGGCCAGTCGTCCCCTGAACCCTTAGGGAAAGCTGAGACCTGTGCAGCCCCCAGGGCCACGAGGGCCTGGCTCAGGACTGAGCCCCTGGCATGGTGAATCCTTGGGAGTGGTTGGAGAAACCCAAACACAGCAGCAGCTGCCTGCCAGGTGCCCTGCCCAGCCCTGGCTGCCTGCCTGGCACCGCCAGGGCTGTGGGATCTCTGCTGGCACTGGGATGTGCCACCACTCACTCCAGACCTGAGGGCACCTGGGAGGGGCAGATGCTGTCCTGGAGAGTTGCAGATGCTCCCCTGGGGCATCCCCCTTCCCAGGGATGCTCTCCCTGTGTCCCAGTTGGCCCTGGCACTGCTGAAGGAGAACCCACCACTGAAGGGTATTTTTAACATCACCTTAGTAAAACGTAAAGGCTCCAAGTCTGTTGGCAGACAGAGAGCTATTCTTCTCATTCTGATGAAGAAAGTATTTCCTTGTACATCTGGTTCATATTTTTCTTTAGGTTTCTGCCAGAAACAATTCTGAAAACAAAACGCAGAGCCGAGCCGAGCTAATGTATACATTCCTGAAAGATTCCTTCACCGCTCCTCTCCGACCCAAACCTACCAGTCCTCTTCACAAACCTTCTCCTTTTTTTTCTTCCCTTTTTATTTTTCATTTCTTTTTAATTAGTTTTCTTTTCAAAATGTGGAAACATATGGCCTGATTAACTCTGGAACACTGCTGCCTACATCGTATATAATGATCTACATTTAGAAAATAATTACAGCGAGCAGGACAAGAAAACACTCCATCACAGAAATTTTTTTAAACTTTTTTTTTCTTTTTCTAATTGTTTAAGCCTATTATCTCTCCAGTCAGATTTGTCTGGAAAGCCTTATTAATGACTGTGTGACACGAGCCTCATGCTGGGGCCTTGCGGCTCAGAGATGTGTTTTTCCTCAAAATCCAGGTTTCAGGCTAGAAAAGGGGAAGCAGCAGCCAGTGGAGTTGGAGGCCACGCTGGGCTGCGCACATCCTGCTTTGGTCTGCTGCCACAAGCAAATGTGGGCAGCTGGCCAGGGGGGGCTTTGCTGCTGCGAACCTGGGTGGGTTGAGCTGTGAAAAAAATAGATTAAAAAAAGAGGAGGGGGAAAAAAAAAAAAAAAAAGCAAAGGGAGAGTGATATCCCAGATGCAGCCTACCTAAGCCGCAGTAATTGAGAGGGAGGGGCCGGGGAGGTCACGGGTGGGCGCACCCGGAGGCCGCCTGTGCCACCTGAGAGATGGATGGCACCCGGAGCGTTGTCATAGCACCGCACCGCCGCTCCCGGAGCCGCTGCCGCTGGAAGCCGCCGGCTTGGCCTAACTGGGAGCAGAGGCAGCGCGCTAAGGAAGAGATGTGTAGCCCCAAATTATTTATGTTCCTGGTGGGAGGAGTGCAGTTGCCTTGTGACAGGCAGTCCCCACTCCCTCGCCGAGGTATCCGAGTGATGCCTGGGCTGGAAGACCACGTGCTTTGCAGGTGATGCTACGGAAATGTTTGAAAACCTTTTATTGAGACGGGTTTGTGTTGTGTAGGGAGTAAGAAGACCCCCTCACTTTAACTCCTCCACAAATATCTCCAGGTTTTCCTTGCTGGCTTAGTTGAGGCTGCAGCTCCAGGTTAGGATAGAAGAGGTGAATGGCCAGGACACGACCTGCAAACCACTCAGTATGTCTTGCCTTGCTCTTAAGCCCCTGTCTAAATGTTTTTTTAAATGCCTGTGGAAGTGCAGGGAGTCCTGTTCGGAGAGAAATGGGCTGGCTCTGGGGGTGGGGACACCTTTGCTCTGGGGCTGTGTGATGTGCCCTGTGGGACAAGAGGAGGGCTGCGGTTGCTGGCAGGGTTGTGAACCAGAGCCTGCTCCTTCCCTGCAGAGAGCTGCCTGCTTTCACTCCAGTAATTGCACGCTTGGAAACGCTCCTGCTAAAAGACCAAAATGACTGATTACAAAAATTGGAAAGGATTAAAATCTCTAAAACAATGCAAAAGGGAAGAAAATAGATGAACTAGCGAGGGAATGGGCTTATCGCTTCTTGAGCAAACAAACAAGTGAAAGCTAATTTTCTGAGCCAGCAAATGAATGATTAATGAACCAAGCCACGATTAACCCTTCATCAGGAGCTCACCTCCTCGGGTGACTGCTCTGCACGGCTATCACTCTGCTTCACATTGGGATAAAGACACAGTTTGATGGTCATAAATCTGCTGCTCAGGTTGTATTTCAAAGGGCCCTGGCTTAGCAGGTATATCTGGGGAAGGAAGAAAATATGGTTTAAAGATGTTCCAGATGTACAGCCCACAGATGTGGGCTGTGATGTCGTTTCAAGAGCCACCCATTTCTGTGTCTTTCCCAGCATGGTAATAAACAAACCCCCTTGACAAAGGTGCAACGTGTTTTGAAATATGCACTTGTCTTTTCACCGCATTTTGTTAAATGATTAATTTGCCTTATATTAACTTAAAATGAGCTCATTAAAAGATTTCTTTTTTTTTTCTTTGAAAGCACTGCTCATTATATTATCATTTTAAGTAATTAAATCAGAATAAATGGCTCTGTGAAGCTATTTTAATGTAACATCTAATTATATCTGACCTAGACACTGAACTATAATCATTAACTACATGAACTGTGTAATGTTCTGCAGACTCTTTAATAATTTATACGGGCTGAATTCAGCTGTGTGGAGTTGCAAGCAGAAGCGGTTGAATGCTGTGCACCTGTAGTGGTGTGGTACAGCTGATGGGACTTCGCTTCTCAGACTGTTTCCAGCCTTGCCTTTGCTCTGGGAAGTTTTCCCTGCGAAGTTGTGCCCGCCACAGGCTTGGTTGGACCTGGCTGGGGTTGCTTCTCCTTTACTGTGCGTACAGAGATTGAGCATGCGTGTCTTGGGCACGTGTGGTGTGATGTTTTCCTCTGTAGGATGCTTTAGTTGAGGTAACATATTTATACAATATTTTTAAACCGTGTTAGATTCTGATTTAGATGTTTTCACATGAGTGGCCATCCTCAGTTACGAGAAGTTTTGGGTTTGCAGTGTTAAATTGTGTTCCTGCTGTGTCTCCTACAGAGGCTTAGTCTGTTCTTCCATTTCAAGCAATTTTTTCTCATCTATTTGCATACAGCTTCCAGACTCATGTTCCCTGAAAGACTCATTCAAGTTAGGTTTATTCCTGGAAATAAGTTTGTTTGGGGAAGGAAAAATTGGCTTGTGGGAGTTTTAACTTTTCCCTCCTCAAAGGAAAAAGAGAAGGGCTGGATGCTGCCATGGCAATACATGGTCCATCCATCTCCCCTGCCCTGCCATGGGCCGGGTGCCTTGTGGCAAGGGAGCAGATGTACCATGTTGTAGTGCATCCAAAAATTGCTGGTGCCACCTATTGGTGGAACGCTGCAGATTAAAACGTGATTAATGTGTATTATTATGCCCTCTGCTTATCTCTCCCCAGCTGACAGGTGGGTCGGAGCGGTTCTGCTGTGAGTTTTAATATCGGTAACTCCTGGCAAACATTGCTGGCATTCCTCGTGTATCTTGGGTGTGATTTGCAAACAGGAGGCTTTGCTGTGGGCAGGCAGCTGCCGGGGGACACGTGCAGCCCCAGGGATGCCTGTGAGGAGAGGGCAGGTAGGCAGCTCTGCAGTGGAGGGCAGGCTGAAAAGCCAGGCTGGTGTCGCTGGTGCTACTGGATGTGACAATAAACCCACCGGGCTTAGAGAAATTTTGGATGTTCCTACAGCTGCTGGCCACGGTTGGGATGCAGGGGGAGAGGTGGTGCGGTGCATCCCATGTGGGTGATGATGCAGAGCTGCCTCGGGGGCCCCACAGGCAGGGCACAGAGATGGATAATCTCTCCAGCCACAGGAGATCTGAGGCTTTGCCGCGGAGCCTCTGCTGTGTGGATTTTTCCAGCCTCAGGGGGTTTTCCAGCCTTGCAAAGGAGGTGAAGGAAAGCTGAATCCCTGCCTAGGGCCCTGCTTCCTCCTGCCTTGTTGCAGGGAACCTTTAGCCAAGCCCTGATAGCCACAAAAAGCACTGCTGGCCTCCTGCCTGGTACGCTTAAGCAGTTTTATAGCTGTCATATAGAACAGCCCTATATTAGCATCAGGTTTAGTACTCCCAGGAAACATCCAGCCACAGCACTGACATCATGGACTAAAGGCTCCAAAGGTTCACTTGCTTAAGTGGCTATTTGTAATAGAGTCTTTTAATAAAATCTCATTAAAGGAGAGCTCCTGCCCGAGCCTGGTTCCTGAGATTGCTGGAACACAGCACCAAGACCAGCCTCGAGCTGCTGCAAGAGCCAGGGGAGAGTAAAAGGGGCCCTGGAAGGCTCTAGTGAGGGTTGGAGAGAAGTGCTTGCTGCTCATCCACGCTGCTCCTGTCTGCATCCAGAGGAGTAAAAGAGCCTTGTAGACTGCAGAGCAAAGGATGAGCAGTGCAGAGGGAAAGGGAGGGAGTGACTCCCGGATTTTGCACAGGGACCACCCTGGCTAGAAAGACTGGTGGGTGACAAGGGCTCAGACTTGTCTCCAGTTTTCCCTCCCCACCACAAACTCAGAAGTGCTGATTATCTCAGCCCCTAAGCAATGGGCAGAAGATTCAGGCTGCTCTAGAATGAAGACACTGTAGGTTGGTGCTCTAGTGCTCCCAGGGCTTTCTTTATGTTTCCTGTCGCAGTTTGGCTGAACCTTTTTTACTCTGTGCTTGAAGAATAATCTGAATTCCAGGGAAGAGTTTTCTAAACACTTGTCTCCTCTGTAATTTTACTGTCATGTCATAGAGAGGAGCTGCTTGAAAGACTTCAGGAAAGAAATTATTCTCTACTTCAACCCTAGGGGGGTTTTTTTGTTGTTTTTATTTTTTTTAAATACCTAAAAAAAATTACCCTTTGATGTGAAAATTATATGCACTTAGAGATATGCTAATATGAAAATGATTGGAGAAATGTTGAACATGGAGAACAGCTCATTTCCGGGCTCTTTCCTTCACCACCTGCACCCCTGACAACCTCAGTCCCACCCTTCCACATGCACATCTCTCTCTAAAGCTATTGTAAAAGCTGCTCTTATTTTGTGTGGGTTTTAATCGGGAAGATTTTTTTAAAATTCTTTTTCAAGTGAAGGACCTTACGCCCGTTCTGTGGATTTGTTAGAAGGATCGTGGTAAAATTCCTGCTCAGGAGGTGCTGAAGGACCAGCTGTGCTTCTCCAGTCTGGACTTGGCCTGTGCACTGATCCCAAAGCCATCACCAATCGTGGCAGAGCGAAAGTTTCTCAGCAGATCCCCCTGATCCTTAGCGCCAGAAGTGGTCCCCAGCCTCCCTTCCTTAGGCATGGATTAGAAACCTGCTGCTGAATGAATGAGCACTGCCTGTGCTGGCCCCTGATTTGGAGGGGATGCAGCCTGCTCTGGTGCCTGTTTACTTTCAGAGATATCTTGCCTGTGGTTCTTTACATATGTGAAAGGAGATAAGCCAGAGGAAAAAAAGGATGGTTGTAGAGTGGCAGCCAGGATCGCATCTTCTTGTTTCCTTCCCTTGCTGTCTTCAAAAGCAGAATTTCAGAGTCAACAAAGGCAGAGCCCCTATCATTGCAGCTGAGGGTGGGTTTGTTTATAGCAGGCGCCCTGCTGTGTGCCTGGTGTGCTGCTGCAGATAGGAAAAGCTCTTCGAGAGAGCCTGAAAAGCAGATGTGTCCTGTCTGTGAAGTGGGATGGTGGCTACCAAGGGCTAAGGTTTAATGTGCCTCTGCTGTGGTGTCCTGCTCCCTCAGCGTCCCAAATTCCTGGTGGCATCTCTGGCTGGTGTCAGGGCAGCAGCTCCGCAGGCCATGGGTGGTGCTCGGTGCCATTAACACAGAAACTACAGCGACTGCGGGTTTTCCTTCAGAGACCAACACGGTGTTAAAGGGAAAGCTTCCAGTGAGCAGCTCCTGCCTGGAAGGGGCAGGGAAGGCATCCTTTCACTGATTAGCTCTGATTCCCCTGATGAGGAATAGCCTGACTTACTTTATTAGTGGTTTTCCAGGTGGAAATCTTGGTGGATAATATGCCTGCACGATGTGAGCACAAGGCAGAGGCTGCTGCTGCAGGCTTACCTCGTGCTGTCATCTCTCCTTGTGCCCTGCTGGCGTGTCCCTTTCCTGCCTCACCCCGCAGGGAGCCCTCCTGCATCCCTGGGGCTGCCCCCTTCCTGTTTGTGGGGGGTGATCAGCAGCCTCCAGCACATCCCAGTTTCCTGGAAATCCATGTCCTTGTGTTGTCTTTCCCCTGCTGTTGGGAATCTGGGGTGAAGGGGAAAGATTCTTCTTGTGTCTTCCTTTTCATGCGTGGTTTTTTCTTTTTTTTCAAATGAACATCTGTTGAACCGCAGGTAGCCATGTCAGGAAAAAAAAAAACCTCTTCAAAAGAACCCTGATATATTGAATTTCCAGCTGTTTTACAGGGCTGCTCCAAATCAATTGGTTGCATTAATTAATTAAAAGGACTTTGATTTCAAGGGTCCCCAGAGTTTATACCCAAATTCCATGAAAGCAGGCAAATACCATGTAGTAAATGTTGCCTTCACTCATGTATTATTTGGTTCCATATTTTTTCTAATTGGGAGAGGCATTAAAATATCTATGAAATGTAAAATACATATTATAAGGAGTGGTACCTTTGGCACCAAAGGAGCTCTGAATACAGGAGCACACATGCACCCACCACATCTGCTGCAAGGAAAGCTGCTGAGCCCTGTAGGGTTGGTGACCAACGCTCAGAATTACATTACACACTCATCCGAGCACAGCAAAAGCCGAAATCTGGTATTTTGGGGTGGAGACACTCTTCATGCCTGGTTTCTTTGGCAACTTGCTCCACGCTCGTTTTTGTTTCTGGCAGGAGCACAGTGGGCTCTCTGTTTGCTCAGGCCCTGGTCCTGCAGACGGTTCAGATCCCCAGCCTCCAGCCTGGGCTTTGCTTTGCATCAGTGTTAAACAAATCAATCCATGGAAAACTTGCATCTGGATTTGAGGCCTTGGCTACAGGCAAAAAACTTCTGCTTTCAGTCCTAAATTCAAATCACTTGGAGGCACAGGGACAAATTTTTAACCTTGACACTGGGCAGAGGAACAGGTGAAATTCCCCTGCCAACAGGGCCAACTTTGGATGGGCTGGGCCTATTTGGGGGGTAAATAACATCCCAATTATTTACACACACACACACACACACACACACACACACACACACACACACACACATATATTATATATATATACCAGACATTGCAGAAACAAATGCTATTTATGAAGCCTTATATTAAATAAATCAGTTGTAACAAGCTCTGAATTTCCCATAAATGTGCCAAACTATGAAGTAACTTGCATAGAGTTGCACAAGTGCCTTTGGAAGGTTACTGTTACCTGTCACGTGGATGCAGTTTTGATCCTGGGGTCTCAGGTTTCATCTGGGAATGGAGATATTCTGGCTTCAGAGAGGAAAGGTATTTTAAATGGCAAAGATGTGTGTGTTGTGAATGTATTTAAAACTCTAGGTACTTGGAGCCTGGTACCTGTGCAGCAATGAATCACAATAAATAAATGCAAATGTCCAGAAGAACAAAAGGAACATTAAACAGATAAAAAAAACGCTTCACTGGGAAACAGCGCAGTTTCAGAGTCCATAAATAACCCCCCTAATCTAATAAATGTTCTGGAGATAACTGGAAAAAATACGGAAATGGTCACTTGGTTGTAAGGGAGCATATTTCACTTCTGCCTAGCAAAAGGACTTGAAGCCCGTGCAGTTGAGTTGATTCATGGCCCTCTGTAATGTCCCGGTTATCCCCAATCGCAGCAGGTCTCATGCAGCAAGTACTCCGGTATGTCAATGTCGAGTTAATATTTTAAGGACAACGGAGAACAACCGGATTGTAGTTTTTGCTGATCGGTTTATTTTTTTTTTTCCCTTCCCCCTCCACCCCCTCTTTTTTTTTTTTTTTTTGTTTTGTTTTTAGGAAATGGACTACTGATAAGAGAAGAAGCTGCGCAGAAAGCGCTGCCTGATGTGCTAATGGCTGGGAAGATGCAACTTCCTTTGAACTCTGCAGGAAGAGAAGAGGCGGGAGGTGAGTCACGGTGGATGGACGGTCTGAACGTGTGCCAGGATGGAGCAAACAAAACGAGCTCCCGCGGGACTCCAGCTGAAATGCTGGGCCAAGCTGGTGTAAGAGCGCCGGTGGTTTTGCTGCTTGGTAAAAGTTCTGACGCGTGCAGAAAAAAACGGAGAGGTTTGCTTTAAGCGCTCCTTTTATTGCGGGGAGTTCCTTCTCGTCTTGCTGCTGGTAGGCAACACAACGTGCATCCCTGGGTTTCCCAAAACCCCGAGAATCCCTGATGTGTGCTGGGACAGGTGATAACAGCCTGTTTCCACGCGGTGATGCTCAGAGGGTCACGAGGCTCTGCTGCCTTCACCCTTCCCCTTTCCTCTCGCAAGTGACTTCATCTGATGCTGGTCGCCCTGGGCATGGGGCACATCTCCACCAGCGAGAAACACAGACGCTGCTCCTGGCCTCCCTCATCCCAAATCCGCCAGAAGCTCTGTGGGCTGGTTGCTGCTGCTGAGGAAGGAGGTGTTGGGTGTTTTGTTTGGGTTCTTTTCATGCTGGGCTGAAGAAGGCTAAATTTGGTGTGTGGTCTGTGCATTTCCATGAGGAAATGCTCTCAGTGGTCTGTATCTGTTCTGGCCCTGGTGTTTATCCAGGGAAGGAGGGCTCCTGGTGTCTCCTTAGGAAGCGTTTAGGCTGTTTGAACAGCAGCATGCAGTGAAAAGCACCTGGTGCCAAATCTGCCATCACTGAGCTGTAAAGGCTGTCCCTCCTGCTGCCGGCTTTGTGCTGTTTTCCAGGCGTTACTCACCTGAGAACGCGCTCGACGGAGTAATTAGAGGGGAAAAAATCAGCAGAAAGGGGTGTGTGGTGTGTGCCAGGAGCAGGGACAGGCTGTGTCCGTACAGGTGTGTGCCTCCCTCTGGGGCCAGAGGAGCCTTTGGGGACAGAGCCCTCAGGGGAGGTGGCAGACAAGGGACTTGCCTGGCAGCTGGGCCCTGCGCTGGCCCGTGCCTACTGCTGAGATCCAAAGCTGTCTGTGTGTAACACTCACGCTGTGCTCTCGAGCTGGCTGTGTCTGAACTGAAGAGACTCCTCAGAAGTCTATATTAAGCACATTAAAAGCTGAAACAGGCTGCTCGGGCGGGTGCTTTGATAGATTTTCTGACTGTGCGTAGCGTAACGTTACAGCAGGGAAAAACCTCCCAGCCTTGGCTGATTTCTCCCCCTCTGCTCTGAGTGTGGTTTTTTTGCTGTGAGTGATGGGGATGGCGAGACAAGCTTGTGCAGACACCGACCTGCAGTGCTCTGTGTGAGTGTAAAAACTTCCATTAACCCTTCTGGATCACCTGCATCCACAGAAGATCCCTGGCTCCTGCTGTCCCAGGGCAGCTTGGAGGAAGAGTCTGGTTGGATAATAAGTTGCAATTACAGATCCCTTTATTCATCGTAGTCTGATAATGTTGATTATCATATTTGTAGATATTTTGAAGTTGCTTTGATAGAAGTGAGACAGAATCCATAAAGCTTGCTTTTCTCCAAATAATGGTCCCAGAGCATGACAGCGTGTACCTGTGCAAATGCAATTTAACAGTATTTTAGAATGCTAATGGTGACTTTGATGGGGTTTTAAAAATATTCGTGGGAATAAAGTCTTTTTTTTTCCTTAAAGAGCTCAAACACCAACGAAACGATGTGATTCCAGAGCAGCACTGCTTTTCCAGGGCTGTTTGTCACAGTTAAAGCACCGGCGGGGGTGGGGAGCAGTTTGGGATCTGGGCACCTGGAAAAGGCATCGGCACAGAGACGAGCTGAGAAAAGTGAGAAATTGTGAGGTGTTGGTTTTGGCAGGGCTGCCCTGTGCTCTGGGGGGCTTTTCAGAGCCTGTATTCCCATTTTCTTTTGGGAGGCCTTCGCTGCGTGGATACCTTACACCCAGAAACACCGTTTTGTGTGCAGCCTGTTGTCAGGGCTACAGAGACTTGCAGATGTGCATGTGTGAAAAATGCTCAGTAAACAACCAGAGATTTTAGGTGCAGGATTTTAGGAGCATCACATCCTGTTATCACACACTTATCACCTTCTGCTGCTGTGGTCCTGCAGGTTTCACCCTCTCAGTGGTTGCTGGCTGGAGCAGGGATGTTTTGTGGTACGTGGGTGACCAGGCGGCTCCATCCGTGAGAAGTTCACAGCTCCCTGCCCATGAAATCCATGCCCACGCAGCCCCAGAACCCCTCTGTCTGTGTGATGTGAGGTACACGACCTGCTTTATCTTCTGCCTCTTGTCAAAATGTCCTTTCCCCCTTCGCACACCGTCCTCAATCCCGTGTTTAGCTCTTGGCTTTCTCAGCCTTTCAGCGTCCAAGTGATAACATCTGGTCTAGCACCAAAGGGGGAATAGCTCTTACAGGAGATCACGGGGGGGGGGGGGGGGAAGATGAAGCTCTGGGTTAGAGCTGGAGCCTGCAGTTAATTCCCTGCTCTCGAATGGTGTTTTCTGAGTGGGTGATAATCAGTGGGCCTTTGCCGATTAATTAAAGGGCTTTATAAAGCAAATGATGTGGAGAATGTGCAGCCTGGGAGAGCAGTGGGTAGGAGAGGCTGTTGGTGTCCGTGTGATTTTCATCTGGTCTGACAGTCTGCCTTGTGGGAGGAAAGGGGGAAGGAAAGTTCACCCCTGGGAAAACAGCCTGGGCCTTTCCCCAGCTGATTTTGGGGCAGCAAGAGGGATTTGTAAGGTGGAAAGTGGGTGAGACACGCTACACCACATGTTAACTGGGAAAGACTGAGCTCTAGTGGAGAAGCAAACCACAGTCCTGCTGGTCCTGCCAGTGGGAGGCAAGGCTGTGTCACCATCAAATATTAATGTGTGACCTCCAGATGATGCTTCAGAAACGTACACCAGTGCTCTTCATGTTTCTTTAAAATCCATGGGAGCTTTGCCACTGAATTCTATAAGAAAAAGACGATCTTTCAAGATTGCTGATTTAAAAACTTTTCATCAGTAGCACTGCAAAACGAAAAAAAAAAAATCAAAGCTGTAACTGTTGCACGAATCAAACTTGGGTTTGAGGAGTTTTGGTGATGCTTGCCTTTCTGCATGTGACAAAAATTAATTCAGGTGAGTTCTGAGCTTGTTCTCCATCGTGACTTTTACCATCTCTGTTGTTTTTCTCCAGAGAGACTCAGCCCCTCAAATTCAAATTACTTCCTGGGTGTAATTTTAGCTCTTTAAAGTTCCAACTTCCCTCCTAACTTTTTACTGTTGGAGAGTCTCAAAGGTCTTTTCCAACCTAAATGGTTCTACCTGGTAAATGGTGAAGGTCTGGAGGTTTAACTGAGAAGGGAGCCTACCTGCAAGGAGACTTTTATAAGAGGAAAACTTTATTTCCCAGGATGGGATCACATTATCCACCTTCAATCTTTTATCCACTTTTGGGACCTGGGTGAATATGGCAGCACTGGTAATTAGTGTGTAGTGGCCAAGGAGGGTTGTTTGACACTAAACTTTTACATTAAGACTGCAGGAAGTGTGCCTGGACTCTCAGCATGACTGTGATCAGATCCATATGAGGACAGGGATATCAAATTCCCCAGCTCCCCGCAAAAATGTTGTGATTAATCACGCTGAGAGTTGCAATTAGACCAAATAAAAGCAGCATGTTAAAGAAGCTAAGGAGGAGGTGATGTGAATGCTATTAACGAGCAGGAGGTTTCGGCTTTGTGGAGCTTGCTTGAGATGTGTCAAACAAATAGAACCGAGATAAATGTAAAATCAGCTGACTGCATATTACCCTCGAGGATTTGAAATGAGTGTTGGGGAGGGGAAGAAAGATCATAATTACCCAGAGGAAAAGGACTAAATCTATGGAGTGGAATAGTTATTCATGTTAATTGTGTCATCATTGCACAGATGCCGAGGGCGACGCGTTGTGAGGTTTTGCATGCACGCTGTACCAGGGGATGGTTAATGGGAGGGGCATTTACATACCCCTTCAGGGAGATGGGTCCATCAGACCCCTTCTAAATATTCATCCCTAGCAGAGGAGAGGTGTACAGGGGAGTGGGAGTTGAGGAGGGGGGAATCTCAGCTATTAGTACAGCGCCATATTTGCAAAAGATATCCCAAACTTGGCTTGCCCTGTTTTCATCTGCTCTTCTGAAGCTTTTCCATCAGCAGAGTGATTATCATTGATTAAGATCTATTGTGGCTTAATTAAGCTATCATATGGCACCTTTTCTGCAACTGACTTAAACTGACAGCAATGCTTAATCTGGCTTTCTTTGCCTCTTCTTCCCTTGGTTACAAACCTTGTATTGGGTGGATTTTGTGTTGGTTCTTTCCACAGTATTTTACGGCTCTACAGCTTTCCTTATCTGTTTTTGTGCTGTGTGCTTGCAGAGATTTATGGGCTGAAGTATAAGATGCAGAGCAGGAAAGGGGGAAACAGAGCTAAACCCATTAAAATCCTGGAATCCAAGTATTGGAGACGTTAAGTCTCTTAAAGAAATGAGAGGAAAGCCTGAACTAGGACACGTATGTGAAACCCCTGCGATCTGACCTCTGAAAAGAGCAGGCTGGGATTCTCATCCATGTCTTGTGGTTCAGGATGGAGAAATTAGAAAACTGGCAGTAGGGGACTGTGCAGGAGCTGCTCACTGCAGTTACTGGCTCTACGTGTCCTTGCAGGGTTGGGTTTTACAGGG
This sequence comes from Chamaea fasciata, assembly GCF_029207755.1. Lineage (NCBI taxonomy): Eukaryota > Metazoa > Chordata > Aves > Passeriformes > Sylviidae > Chamaea > Chamaea fasciata. The sequence goes on along the minus strand of NW_027094098.1, from coordinate 17,348,097 downwards.
CGCATTTAGGGGGTGTCACTGCGGGGTGGGAAGTTGGTGATGAAAACTGAAGGGACTCCGAGCAGCCTGGTCTAGTGAAAGTTGTCCCTGCCCATGACTGGGGTATTGAAACAAGGTGATCTTTAGGGGCTCTTCCAACCCAAACCATTCTGTGAGATTTTCTGTGGGCCCAGAGCCATCCCCTTGTGCTGAGTTGAGTTCACCAGGCTGAAGTTCTGCCTTGGACAAAAGGTTGAGGCTTTACCTGTCTGCACACAACTGGCTGACAGAAGTGATGGCTTCTGTCTGGACACTGCAGAGGAACAAACCCGCTCTGGGCTTTGAGGACAAGCTCTGCTGCTGCTCTGCCCTGCCTCTGTCACTGCTCAGTGCTGGCCCTCAGGAAACTCCTCTCCTGCTTTGACATCCCCTTTGCCTCAGCCACGTGAGTGGCTTCCTCCTGCTTCCTCGGCCTCAAGGTCAAGTCTACTCCTCTTGGTCTAATGGGTTTTTTGTCATATTTATTAGGTGTTTGCATGTGTCTACCACCCAGCCTTTGAAGCTGTCCTCTCCCCCACCTGAGTCTGGTTCATTCATCTGCACAGTTTGTGGTTGTATTTGGGTATTATCTGAGATTGAATGCTGTAGTCGTTAATTTGGGCTTTTTTAACAGGGCTTTAAAAATAAACCCAGATATTGCAGAACACTGAGGGAAGCAAGGGCTGAGTACATTGGCTCATGACCCCCTTCCCAGCCAGGCTGAGCTGGGAAATGTCTCTTAACTACAGAGAACAAGTCATGTGCACTGTTATCCTGCCATAAAAACAAAGGACTCTTCTTTCCAAGTGATAAAGCCTGCGGTTCACAGTTTCTGGCTGAAGCAGACCAGCAACTTTCAGCCTTTTTATTGCAGTTCTTCAAAACTCCTGCAATTCTCACTGCTCAGCATTTTATTGCAGTGATTGTATCCTGTGCTGCTGACCTGGGCCTCTGCTGCTCTTTGTGTCCCCTGACACAGCCCACGGGGAGCTCTGGTGTTTATCCTGCTGATGGCACTGACTTCATCCAGCTTGCCAAGTGTCTCCACATCTGCTCTCCAATGCCTCTTCTTTATGCTTGGGTGCCGCCACTTACCTGCTTAAATATCTCCCCAAATGCACATTTCAAGTAAAACCATGTTAATCCAGAGCAGATGCCTGAGTGCATCTTGGAGAAAATTTCTCGTGGCTGTGGACCTGTCATCGCTCTGCTCGCGGGCACGTTTTCCCTCGCTCACATGGTGACCACCTGGAGCTGGGGGTAACAAGCCCAGGGCTTCCACCTCCAAAATCCAGCCTCTGTCTTTGTTCTGCAGCTCATGAGTTTTCTTCCCATGATCCGGGGCCTGGCATGTGCTTGGAGGCCACACAGACCCATCTCCCACATTTCTTTATCTGGACACCGGTGCAAACCTGGCTCCTTTCTGCCTGAGAAATGTGTTCTGACCGGGTCCTGCCAGCCCTGTCTGCAGCAGCACTTGCTGGTTGCTTTGCTGACTCTCATCTGAGCAGAGCTGATCTCCAGCTGCCATTGGCTGACCCATCTCCCAGCCCCTCGAGCCTGAAGAAGCTACAATTTCTTGTGTGGTCCTCAGTTTTGTACCTCTTCCTTGGAGTTCAGCCTCTTCCTTGCCTGTGCAGCTCTGAGGATCGCTGGCACACGCGAAATTTCAGCTGGTGCCAAGGAACAGATCTCGGGGAAGGTGGGAAGCCACACAGCACCCAGTGTAACAGCATGGGAATAGCTTTTCAAAAGATGCAGCCGGGAGTCCAGGCCCTCCAGGGCCAGGGGCAAATAGCAGATATTGAAAGCTGCTTTTTAAAAAATGAGTTGGCTTTTATTTGTTCTTGCAGCCACCATAAGTCAAGAGAAAGGCCTTGCTTTTTTAATCTATATCTTGGTTTGCCCTGCTGCCTTGTGCAGACCCATAAGGAGGGTGGGACCTCACTCTCTGCTCCATCCTGATGGCTCTGCTGTCTCAGCAATGGTTAGATTCTTCCCTGAAGAAAGCAGAGGAAGTAGGATAAACTTTATAGGGAGAAGAGGCTTTATATGGAAACACTTCTTCCCACTCTCCTGTTAATATACATCAAATTCAGGGGGAAAATTGGATGCAACAAATATGTCTCAGAACTGTAAGAGACTATTTGGATGAATCTTTCAAGTCAGAGTTATGGTTTTTGTCTTGCGTGAACATCTGTGTTACTTCTGAGTGTGATGTGTCTCTCCTAAAAATAGCAGAGTGAAGTGACATCTCAGGCGAGTGCTAATATCAAGAGATGTGGGCAGATACTTTTATCAGATGTTTCCTTTGTAGGCAGGAGTCCAAGAAAAGCCAGGCTTTTGCAATGGAAGCAGAGGTCTGAGCCTGTCCCAGCTCCATGTCCAGCAGGACCTGAGGGAACTTTAAACTATGAAAGGCAGCTAAGAGATGCAACACTGTTGTTGGGAATCCAGTTCCCAGTGGCCTGCCTGAACCTTTACTGGGAAACTTCTACATGCCCACAATGTCAAAAAAAGGTGAAACCCCACCTGGAAGCAACATAACTTCACTATTTCAAGTTCACAGGTGATAAATTTGGCATCCTTGGCCAGATGTGGGAAATATTCAGAGTCACCTTTACCCAATGAAACAATTTGGCTGCACTTGTTCTGGGCAGAACCTCATGTCATGCCCTCCTCTGCAGTCCTCTGGTCCAGCACCTGGCTCATGCCCGTGACTCCTTGGTCCTGGGTGCCACCTGCATGGTGAATGCAGCTCCTTGATGATTGCTAGGAAGTGTCAGATGAGACCTCAGTGCAGGGAATGAAACCATGCAGCTGGAAAATAAGTCAGAAGGACTTTTCACTGAGGAAAATGTTCTGCTGCAGCTCTCTGTGGCTGGGTCTCCTCCTCAGCTCTGAGCTGCTGTGCTTCTTTAGCATCACTCTCCAACCCTCTCCTCTGTGTTAATTTGCAGCCCTGTTGGTTGCATCTTTGCACACAGAACCTCATGTGGCCAGAGATCCCCCAGCTGCCTTGATTTTCCTGTGACCCATCATATGGGAGAAATTAAAGATAGCTCAAGTGGGCTTTGTTTATTTATTCTGCACCTTGGCCATCAGAGACTGCCAGCACCATGGTGAGAATTCCAGTAAAATAAATAAATGCACTAATTGCTGCTGCTTTCCATTGGAAGTCATCCTTGCTTATGAAAACATCTCAAAAGGTGTAGAAAGGACACACATCCGGGCCAGACCAGGCAAATCAACTGCCTCAATGAACCATCAACACAGGCTGCTAAAAAACCCACACTGAACCCAGGTGAAGTTCCCACGTTGGACTCTGAGCTTTGGGTAAAGCTCGTGATGTTCGTCTTATTGCAAGCACAGGAGTGTTGGTGGAACAGTGTGAATAGAAATGGAGGAAGAGCAAAACAAGGGAGAGGTAACTCGAGTTTATGCCGTGAAGGAATTCACACCCACTGGAGTTGTCTGCATGGCTCTAACCACGTTCTGTTGCAGCCCATGAGCCAAAAAATTGACACAAAAAGAAAGGATGGGATGGGATGGGGGGGGGGGGGGAAGGGAAATGTTAATCACCATCTTTCCTTTCATATAAATGTGTTAATGGTTTAGTAAGTGTTTCCAAAAATGTCTGTGTGGGATTAAAATAGAAACCACGGCCAAGTTTAAAATGAGCTCTTGGATGGGGAGCAGACAGTAGGGTAAATCCTGGTGATCCCATCCTGTCCAAGGCAGAGGGAAATGTGCAAATGCACGTCCAGCACAGGAGGATGGAGAGAGTGAAGTGTTTGTGCTGGGAACTTTCTGTTGGCTCTTTGGGGAGCTCGGTCATCCCAGCAAGAGGGAACAGTGCTGCTCAAAAGCAAAAAGTACCAGTACCAAAGCATGTGAGGGTTGCCATGGAAATCAGGAGTTGTTACTGAGAAAGCAGGAAAATCATGAATGATCTGGAAAACCATGGATTGTTGGAGCTTCCTCTCCTCTCCTATGTAAAACCCCACCCCAGATTGCTGAATTCCCTCCTGGGAAGGTGTTTGTCCCTGCTGCTGCTGCTGGAAGGGACAGCAGGTTGTAGAAGCATTTATGGGGGGCACATAACGCACACTTTTCATTCCAGCTCTGGGCTCTGGCCCATTGGCTGGTCCAGAGGAGGAGGTAGGAACTATAACCAGGGCATGGAAATCACCTGGGAAGCTTCTGCTGTGGGTCACAGCAGGGTGTGACAAACCGCAGGCAGAAAACCCCCCACATTACACACGAGTATCTCATCTGGAAGGCTTTTGCAGACCTGTTCCCAGGGAACAGAGTGAACCAGGAGATAGGACCAGAAAGCTGGGGATGGTCTGCAGAAGTCAACAGTGGCTGGTAGAGGATGCCCTCAATGTAAAGGCTGGGAGGGGAGTGTAACTTGCCAGAGGATCTGGGAAAACACTCCCGTTCCCAGTATCCACAACATTCAGAGACCCACACCCGTGGTGAGCAGGAAAGACTGAGGAATTGGCTCCAGGACAGATCAGATGGAAGCCATGCTTAAATGAAGGTAATGATGTATGGAAGTAAAATGTTATTTTGGAACTGAAAGTTTAAATATATATAACAGTAACGAAGGCAGGAGATCTGGGTTGGGAATGCCAGCACACTTGCTGCTTCCAAGGTTTTATTTGACAGTCAGGATACTGGAAATGCTGTTCAGCATGTTTCCAATGAGCTGCTAGGCCTCCTGGAAGTGCTAAGGCCGTGTTTACTAAGAAACTGCAGGGTAGGTCCTGCTGGAGGCTGCTTGGGAGCTACTGACAGCCACAGGGTTTCACTTCTGGTCGTTTGGTGGCTGAACTCTGTGCAAAGCCTTCCAAAGGACAGAGCCTGTAGGATGAACATGTTTCTCATTTCTGGGCATTAAAGGGAGCAAAAGCCCTGGAAACACTCACTGCACCTGCAGTTGTCCCACAGCCCCACCTCTATCAGTGTCCCTGAGACAGGAGGGTGACCCCATCCTGGTCTGTTTCAGGGACTCTGTTGCCTTCCTTGGCACTGCAGGGCAGTGTCCCAGCCCCTCTCAGCCCCTCACTGCTACTGCTGCAGCAGGAGCACAGTGACAGCAGGTCAGAGGTGGTTCTGGGCAGGACACACCTACAGGGATGGATCCACTGCTCCCACAGTGCTGCTGGGACATTTTTGTTATCGTTGTGATTAACTTTCTGCTGTCGACTTCCGCCCGTGGGCTTGTAAACTCAAGCTGTCCGTTTGCTACAGGTCTCAAAGCATCATTTTACAAGGAGAGAAAGAGTTTTCATTTATAATCCATGAGACCTATTCAGGGATGGGCTGTCCTCCCCCTCCCTCTGCCAATAGACCTCTAAGTGAACAAACAAATGTCTGGAAATACAGGCAATTTAGCTCGGAAGAGATATCATCAGTGAGGTTCAGAGGTTAATGGGCATGGAGGATTTATAACAACCCAGGCCTATAAAAAAAAAAACAAACAGGGGGGGAAAAAAGGAAGAGGAGAAAAGAAAAAAAGGAGTGGGTAGTAATCTAGTTGACATCTATTGTTCTTTGTGTAACAGCTCATCTGTATTCTATCTGGTCCAGGGTATTGCAAAGAGAATTTAAAAACACATGTGTGCAAGCACACACACACACACACACACACACGCACACACGTCTATCTATGTGTGCACACACAAACTGAAATATAATGAGGGAAAAAGCCCCTGTAAGTTTGAAGCAACAATGGCAATCCATATATCTTTATTTGCTGCCAACATCCAAGTGCTGAACTCTCAAGGAGCCTGGATCCCTGCCATCATCTGTCCGTGTCTGATCTCTTTGGTAAATACGGCGGCTGCCAAGAATGAGGCAAACGAAAAGCGCTCGCAGATTAGAAAGAAACACATGGCAGCCACTGACCTGCTGAAATCATAAAATACGTCATGAAGTAAGAAAAGAGGGGAAACAAATCATCCTCTCAGGGACTGCCCATCTGCTCTCACAAAGCCACAATCATTACTGCAAATAAATACATTCAGACCGGAGAAGTCTGGGAATAATTTGGGGGAGGTGGGTACCTTTTTGTGTGTGTGTGTGTGTCTTTGGAACCCTCTGGAAATTTTCCTACATCAACAAGGTGAGATCATCATCCAGAAATAGATATCTATCAATTAATTATGTAGGGAACAAATCCTTATTTTATGGGTACAATTAGGAAAAAAAAATATTCCAAGACAGGATGGGGCCGCAGCGTTGGAAAGGAACCCCTGTGGAAATTGCAGGTCCATGTTTTTCCAATGAAGGACGGATCAGTATTTATCATCTGAAAGACTCTGCAGTGTGAATAGTGGCTGTGTTTTCGCTATGAAGTGAAAGGATACACATCTTGCTCTGCCTTTTTATTCCCTTGGTGTTCCACAGGGATTTATCCAGGTATTAGATTCAGTGCAAGGGTCCTACTTGGGTTGGTTTTGGGTTAGATTTTTTTTGTTGGTGGTGGGGGTTTTTTTGGTTTTTTTAAGACTTAACAGATTTAATTTGACTGAAGCTTGCTAGGGGCCTGGTGTAGTACGTGTGTCTTCCTAAAATCCAGGATTCTGGGGTAAACAGGAGCTGATTCAAATAAGCAGGAGGAGAGGGCTGAAAACAGGAGCTACTTTAAGAAGTTGGTTGTCTCTCTTCCTTCCCCTTTGTTCTTTTCCACAAAACTGTGCTGAAAACTTCTACTTTGAGGGTTGACCTGTGTTTGATGCTACTCCATTCCTGTCCAAAGTTACAGGCCACCTGGCCAGTGGTTCTGGTGGGGCGTCATGTGCTCAGAGCTCCTTGACCTAGGAAAACACCAAACCTGAACAGGCCTTTTCATGATGCACAGACCTCCACATGCAGCACCAAACCTGTGCACTCCAGCCTCTGCTTGATGTAAACTGAACTCCTCAGTCTATTTTACCATTCAGTGGTGCTAAAATCTCAAGTTTTGAGAGGTTACATGTTCCCGGATGTTCAGCAGATCTCTCAAGAGGCCATGTGAAATCTGGGGTAGGATGAGAAGGAGCTGGCCAGCTGCCCCTGGGCATCCTGCCAGCACTGCCCCACAGTCCACTTGCTTTCCCCTGAGAGGTGATGTGAAGAAGCAGTAAAATGCTTTGAGCCTTAGGGACTAAAACCCCCACAAATTCATAACTTCCCAGTCTCATTTCAGGGTTTCAGAGTTAAAAGAGCAGCAGTTATACCAAGAGAGACTTTGCTGCGAGATGACTTAGCAGAGTCAGGAAGAAAATGAGGAAAAATTCCCCAGCTCTGAGTACAGGCTGGCTCCGTGACCCCTATTTTCTGGGAAAGCCAGCGGGGTAGTGGAATCCTGTCACAATGTGCTAATGTATAGGTTCCCCCCCAATATCTAAAATTGAAGATTTCACGCCTGGTGCCAAGCAGCTCTAAAAGAGGGGTTTCCCATCTCTGCTGGCTGCTGCTCTTGTTATGCTGTTGTGCCTTTAAAACTGCATGAAGGATCCCAGCTTTCTGCCTTCTCCGAATTTATTTTTAATATTACTCAGCTTTCCACTCTTCAGCTTTATCTCCAGATTCCTCTGGGAGTATTTTCCACGGGCAAATCCCAATGCAGGGCACAGTGTCCCCCTTTGCAGGAGATAACCCACTGCAGTGGGTACCTGGCCACTCTTCCTGCCTGATTATAAAACCAGAAGTTGTTTTAGAATAATCTCCTGAGCATTTGTTAGCCTGTATTATTTCCCTCGGATTTATGATTATCTTTACACACTTTGCAGTTATTTTCTGATCTTGTAATTCTCTTAGCTTCTCCCAACGTTCAAGCTAACTTGATGAATTACATCTCTGCTTAACCCTTTGCCTGCTGTTGGCAAGGAAAGCTGGTAGTGTCCTCTTCCTCTGTTGTCCTACAGGACTGGAATTTCTGGCTTATATTTTTAATAGATGGCCCTTTACCAATATTTATTAGTTTGTGGAATGGCAGAAATTAAATTTTTCTCTCCGACTTACTTCGTGCCAAAATTTTTATCCTTAGTGACAATAGGAATCTAGATATATAACATGAGCTGCAATATGTCATCTTCAGAAAATAATGATCCAGCCTATTTATCATATTTTTAGTTTCCTCTTTATGGGTCCCAGGGGGTGCTCTGTTTTGTTTTCCTTTGGTTTTTTTGTCTTCGTTCCAAGAACAGCGATGAAATGACATATCTTTCTTATTCCCTCGAGAGCCTGGGCTTGCATGCTTGCTGTGCTACAAAAGTTAAAACTCCTCACTCCCTCAGGGAATGTTGTCTCCCAGTTGCTCAAGCCTTCGCGGGGCTTTGTGCCAAACTGTGCTGGGTAGCACGTTCCAGCTCTTGTAAAGCCAGGGATGGGGGTTAGAATGTCGGGATTTTTCTCCAGCCCTCCTCAGCCTTGCTCCTGAAGATGCTTCTCCCAGGAGCTTTTATCTCAGGTGCTGATTCCACCTCGCCTCCCCTTTCTGCTACAAAATCCAGCTGAGCTGGGGACTTCACCTGGCTTCAAAATAATCCTTTGCTATGGCAAGGAGCAAGGATTTGATTTCAGGAAGCCCTGCAGCTGGTTCCCCTCTCCTGCCTCCCAGTGCAAAAGCAGGGTGGTGGAGGGCAGTGTGTGTGTTTAGAGGCTCCCCCGGGAGCACGGCTCCAGGAGGGATTGCTCCGGGGACACTGGCTGCTCCCTGCTGCCCCACCCTGCCCCATCCCATCCATTCATGTCCCAGCCACAGCCTGCAAGCCTTGCTCTGTTAGTCACACCCCTGAAATGAGCTGGATTTTTGGTGAAAAAGAGGAGAAAACTTCTCTCTGTTTTTAGTGCATAGGAAGGTCCCAAAGAGGCTTTGCCAGGAGGTGTTGGTGGGATGACACCTCTGCGCTGCTTCTGAGCAGCTCTGGCAGCACCTTAGAGGGGCCCCAGCTCTCTGGGGGAGTCTGTGTTGCAGCCCTCATTTTCCTTCTTAATGGTGAAATTATTTAAGGCTGCTCACCTGAGTTGTTAGGTAGCTATTTGATATAAAAATATGCAAACAGAGAGAGATGTGGGCTCTCAAGCTTCTTGCTGAAAATGAAGCAAATCCTATTGATATGGGGTGGTCCCAGGTGACCCTCCAGCCCACAGCACTGTGGGTGGGGTGCTGAGGGGAGGTCGCCCAGTTCTGGTCCAAGGCAGGAAGGGGAGCATAAAACCATTAAGGTTGATGTAAGATTGATGTAAAAACCTCTGAGTTCATCGAGTCCAGCCATCAAGCCAGCAGAGACACATCTCAGTTTCTCTCTGAGCGAGCTGCACTGAGGCTGCTGCAGGGATTGCTTGAGAACCCACCCGGATCCTGTGTCTGTTCTCTCCTGCACCTCTTGCAACCTGTTTGGGTGCTCTAGGGGAAAGCTGATCCCATGCCAGATCCCATGCTGATGAGCCATGTTGGGCTGTTATGAAAATCGTTGCATCATAAAGCATAACATTGGCAAAGGTTTTCTCCTTTAAAAGTGCATCCTGGGGAAATGATATGTCTCACTCCAGCTGAGACTAAAATCTTGCTTTGAGCCCCCAGCTATTTAAGCACGTTCCCTTTCCCATATGGCTGTGGTGGGAAGTGGAGGCAGGCCAGAAATGTGGGTCTTTGTTGTCCTCCTGTCCTGATGCTGGGCAGGAATCAGACTCTTGCTTCCTTTGTGTTAAAGGAGTTAGGGTTTCGGGCTGCTGGCTTGATGCCTGTCCACACACAAAACCAACGTCCTTTCTGTGCAAGCAGAAGGATTTCTGCTTGAAACAAAAAATTAAATAAATTTCTGTATCAGATGACAGACCCCAGGATACACATGTAGGTTCAGGGACCTCTTTAGTCTTCCAGCCATGTAGGAAAAGGCATGGTGTGCTCTTCAGAAACATCTGAAGGCACAGCAACAAAAGCACCACGTGGAGCTGGATTAAGGAACTCTCCACTGCTGTTGGAGTGAAGTGATGGCCATCTCTGCCAAAAGCAGGGACAAACTCATGGCACTGAGGGCTGGGGGCAGCAGCAGAGTGGGAGGACTCGGGAGACAAAAACCCTGACCTCTGCTGTGCCAAAGTCGGGAGAGAATGTTCTTCTGTGCATGCTAATATGCCTTAATAACTTCATTAGGAGTAGAGGCACTCGATAGACAAGGCTCCTCCTTCATTCTTTAAGAGAATCTCATGATTTGAGGGTAAATCAAGGATTAGCAGGCCTTTCAAAGGCTTAAGGAAGCGTTTTGTGTGGCTGGATTAAATTACATTTTTATCAGGCTGTAGAAATGGGCTCTGCCTCTGCCTCCCAGCGTGTGACTGGTCGGGCTAGCGTGGGGCTGAGTCCCACCGGCAGCATCAGTCCAACACTGAGCCCGGGAGATCCTGCCCCAATGCTGCTTGGGGATGAGCCAGAGAAACCCTCTGGAGCTGGGGCAGAGAGCATTTAACCCTCCTCTGCCTCCATCCTGGCCCAAACACAGCCTTTAGCAGCTGCATCCTGCACGTGGGGCAGTGCCTGCTCTGGGGATTATCCAAAACCGAGGAGTTTTACACCAAAGAGCCCCCAAAACTCAGGAAACACCTGTATGCTTGCACTCTGGCAAATCCTTAGGATTCTCCTAAAGAAAAGGCCATTGCTCTGTGCCAAATAGTTAATTATAAGGAGTCTGCAACCCTGCTAACCTTGTTTTATTTCCTCTGACATTGCTTTGCTGAATTTGGCAGAGGATGTCCCATTTGTTTGGGTGAGAGCTGTAAAGAAAGACTGGATCACTCTAGGAACATCTCTTAGGAGAATTTAATCACTCTAAAAAGCAAAGGCCAGTACAGTGCCTGCAGAGCAGCTGGTCACAGAGCTGTCCTGTTGGGACAACACTATAATATCAGCAATAACAACACCAGAAGCCAGATCAGCTCCCTTGGCTGTGGATGAAATCCCCCGTCTGTGGACAGGGCATAGCTGTAATTATGCCAATTGCTTTCTTTATTTTAAGCTGCATGGTTTAACATTGCCTTTGCCATAGTAAAAGAACAGGTTAGAGGTGCACCTGGGGATTGGGTGGTAAATCTGTGCCTGCCTTGAGGGAGGGGGAGGGATGAGCTGACCTAACAGTGTCTATGTGCATGTCTGTGTGTATATATATACGTATTTATATATACAAATATTCAAAGAAGAAGGTTCTGGCCATTTTCCATGCCCTTTGACCAAGTGCTGTGCTATTTCAAGCAAATTGGAGCATGAGACCAATAGAACAAACTGCAATTTGCTTTAGCAAACATTTGCAGAAGCACAAAGCAGGCTCAGCTTCTTGATCCAACAGAATACAACCCCACATACGGAGGAGAAGGGAAGGGACCTTACAGCCGAGCCCACGTGGCAGGGAGGGGACCTTTGGGCTCTGTGGGCTTTGCAGTGATACAAAAGCCCATTTTTGAAAAATCACAGCTCGTTCACATTAGGGCTTTGGACAGGTGTTAAAACCCTTACCACAGCCCATCTTGTGCATCTGTGTAGCCGGTCTGGGTTCGCCTGCATGGGCCACCTGTCTCTTCAGATCTAACTTTATTCTTTGCTTACGTTTCCCTGAATGCCTTGGGCAAACAAATGTAGTTCTCTTAATGAAAAATGCATATATTTTGGTTAAATGGATCTTGCTGTCACTGCGTCTCTGCCTTCCCCTCAGTCAGGGCTTGCTAACAGGCTGGGCTCCACACATGTGCCGAATCTATCATCTGTCACCAGTGTGCACCCAGGCATGTAAGGACCCAGCACTAACTCTTATTTCCTAGCAACCAGAGGAAACCATCACACACACCACTATTTTTCCTCTGTCAGCAGGATTGCTCCAATTTATGTAACCTACAAAATGTGTGTTATCACCACAATAAACCATATATTCCCGAGGTGTTATTTACAGCCAGATAATCACAGCCCTGCAGGCCTGGCGCCTGATATGTCCTCGCTTGGGACTTCAGTTCTTTGGAAACCCCATAGAAATGTCATCCAGGACTTCTTTGACAACGGCGCTGACCACTTAATTATTGAGGAAGATATCAAACAGTGTGTGGCATGCTGGAGTATGAAAAAATTGCTGGCTGTGAAGGAGTAGCTGTAACTGTGAATAACCAGGGGCTGCTGGTGAAGCTTAGCTCTCAAAAATGAGAAAGATGGAAGTACGAGGGGCAAATTCATTGTAAGGAATGTCTAGAAACAAGGGGTTTTTTGTGACCAGCCCCACTGCTGGATATCTGTGTTGTGATGAGGATGAAGGGATGAGGCATCACTCCAGGGCAGGAGCATCTCTGCACAGGCTGCTCGGAAAAAAAAAAAAAAAAAAAAAAAAAAAAAAAAAAAAAAAAAAAAAAAAAAAAAAAGGGGGTGTTTAATTCTTGCAGAGGATGGCTTCTGGGGGAATTTGTCCCTTGTGGTGTCCTTAATCCCAGCGGCCCGTCCTGCTGGGTGGCCTCTCTGCCGTGGTGGAGTCAGCGGAAGCTTGGGAAGGAGCGGGTGCCACCTGCCAGCGAAGGATGCTGATCCAATTAACTTTTCTGGAAGAAAAAGGGCTTCTGGCTCTTTGGCGCATTTGCAAATCACAAGAAGCAAATGATTCAATCAACAGATGAATATCAAGCAACCTTAGTGAGCGGCTTCTGCATCATGAGCCTGTTTAACAGCAGATTGAGCTGCAGATTAGTGAGACATTAGAGCACAGTGTGATGCATCACAGCGTAAATGGGAAGGCTGAAATCAGCACGAGTTTCCTGGAGAGCTGCTTTATTTTCCTGTAATGCCAAGCCCATTATACCCCAAAGGTTCTTAAATAACTCTTCTTGCAATAGATAATAATACAGACTATGGAGGAAAATTAGGGAATACAAAAGGAGTTAGAGCTGTGGTGAAGGAAACACCACTTGCAGAAGTTTCAATAGAGTGGGAAAGCTCTGCAGCAGGAGGGGGCTCGGAAATTCATAGGGGCTCATTTTGTGAGCCTTGCCATGGTCTAATCCAGAGCCAGGGTGTCCCATGGGACACTTGCATGGATCAAACACCCTCCCAACACCCTACTTTTCCTTCCCAGTGAGAGGAGACATACTCCGCACAGCTGAACCCACATCAAGCCTCCACAGCAACTGTGATAATGATGATGTAGGGGGAGTATCACATCACTTTTAGGTCTGAGGCTCACAGAGGAGCCGGCAGTGCCAGCCTGACCCTCCAGAACGCCTGCGCCGGCTGCAACCAGCCCTGGGGTATTTGGGCTGTGACAGTGATGCAGAAGCCGCTCGTGCTGTGAGCGTGATGGATGCCTCACCTTCAGAATGCATAAAGGCACCCATTGCATCAGTTAAACACGAGTGTGACGGGCTGGGGAGTTTTTGTTTGCTCATTTGTTAGCTATTCAACTCAAAATAGCGGAGCCTATTTACACATGTAGCTTATTATTTGGAAGTAGGCAGCGTGATGCATAATGCGGCCTCCCAGTTAGAGCAGAGCATCATGATAATGACAAACAAGCCTGGGAACGTAAGGTAATGCTTGTTTTTCTTGGCTGAAGCTGCTCCCTATTGAGGTAGCAGCTTTGGCAGCTGAAAGAGAAGCAAAGTGCAGAATAGGTGTTGACACACATCCCTGGCACGCCGCTGGGCTTTGAGAGGACCGGTTGCCTGGCTGGCTCTGGTGCTGCTGGTTGACACCATGCTGGCTGTGACCACCCTGTAAGTGAGGTGTGCACAAAGCCTGCCCCGAACCCCAACAGCCAGCGCTGTAAGGAGAAGCTCTGGCAGGTCTCTGAAGTCTGCAGAGTGCTGGTGGGCAGCTCTCACCTTCCCTTTGCAGGTCCTTTCCCCAGTGCTGGGGGTGTGTGTGCAAGGAGCTTTGTGGTGACCTGGGAAGGGGAAGTGAGCAGTTTAAGAATAACATCATGAGAACCAAAAAATCCCCACAGGATTATTTTTAGCTTGCAGCAGCTCCTGCTGTGATTCAGCATGTGGCCTGTGTGTGGCTGACTCAGCCTGGCTGAGGATGTCATGTAGGGAGAGGGATGGATGCTGGGGATGGTGCAGAGTTACTGGAGTTCCTGGGGTTACTGGAGTTCCCCTGGCCCCTTCAAGAAATCCTGGTCCAATGAACTCTTAGCTGGAACTGAGTTACACCGGGATCTTGGCAGCAAGGCTGGTGTAAGAAATTCCACTAGCTGAAATAAGGCAGAAAGTGTGATTTAAGGTGGTTCAGATAACTGTATCTGTGTCCAGAGAGTGCAGCAGAGCAGCCTGGTGTGAATTAACTCTGTGTCCAGGCAGTGCCTGGCACCGAAGGGTGGAGAGCCATCATCTGAGCAGATACAGATTGAGCACCTTTGTGGGTCAGGCAGGAACCAGATGGGAAGCATCAGCAGGATGAGGTGGTTTGGCTGAGTAGAATGGCCAGAGCTGGAGGACGAGCAGGGAAGAGAGCAGCTCTCCATATCCTGCCAGCCCAAACCTGTTTCCCTGTGGATATGTGGATGCCTCTGCTTGCAGCTCAGGGGAGAGGGATGTGGAATGGGTGTAAAGGAATTCCCAGCAGGGTACTCAGACCCCGGTGTCAGAGGACGTGACTGTGACAAAAGGTACCTCGTTGTCCTCATGCAAACCTCGTTCTTTGGCCACAAAATACACTCAGCATCAGCTCTTTGCTCTGCTGGGGGGAGGCAGTGTTAGGTTGGATGTCAGGAAAAGGATGGTGGAGCACTGAACAGGCTTCCCAGGGCAGTGGTCACAGTCTCAAAGCTGGAAGAGCTCCAGGAGCATTTGGACAATGCTCTCAGGGATCACAGTGTGATTCTCAGAGACGGTCAGTGCAGGGCCAGGAGATTTGATGATCTCTTCCAACTCAGGATATTCTACGACTCTAAACTCTTTTCTTTAAACACTCTCCAGGACATTATGTAGCATTTCTCCATATTTTCTTACCCCTTCAGCCCCCCTGTACTAAATTAAGAGACTGTTTTGGCACACCATGTATTTTAAGTGCTCTGGGGTAGTTCAGTGGATTTTGGAGGCTTTCCTTGCTTCTCCCTTACAAAGTCCAGGTGCCAAGGCTTGTCTGGGTGCCTGGTGAAAGCCAAGGGATTCCTCTGCGCCCACAGCATTTTCTGCCCCCTGCTCTTTCCCACTGAGTGATTTCAGAGTGTAAGAGCCTTACCGGGGCTTTGGCTTTGTTGAAACAGTTGCAGCAAATTAAACTTTCTCCGGGGCCATAGGAGCATGTGTGCGCTTGGAGCGAGCGCGGGATCTGCCACCCTCTCGGGCAGCTCTCCAGCCCCTTGGAGCTCGCTGTGCTTGGACCAATTCCCTGAAGGATTCATTTACCTCTGCTTACAGCTCAGCCGCTCTTTTCCCTCAGGCTTTGGTAGATGAAGCCGGGCTGCTTTTAGTGCAGAGGATGCCGAGGGCAGGGGAGAGCAGAGGGAATCCCTCTCCCACCTCTTCTTGCTTGCAGCTCTCATTTCAGTGGAATGTCCCTTTCTGCTGGCTGCTGCATGAGTGGGGCAGGTCCAGCCCTCACTGAGTGATTTACACGCAGTGATTCTGGGGATAACCATATTTTAAGTGCAGCTGAGCAGGCTGGCTTTGCAGAGAGCCCAGAAATACACAGAGCAGCTCTGGAAAGTGCTGCAACCCCACCTGTGCCAGGCTGCACTCTGCTTTGGGACAGGGCTTTGCAAAAAAAGCCAACAGCCTATTTCTTATAGAAGATATGACTTTATGCTTTAATTGCATCCCCCTTTCCTCCCACAAGCACAGCACAATCCAGATTCCCCCAAGGATTTTTACAAGCCCTTCCAAGGAGGGAAGGATCAGCAAGGCAAAGTTTGCTGTGAGCTCCACATATATTTTGAAGTGTTTCCATCTTGCGCCGATACCCATCTGTGTATTTCTGTGTAAGCATCTTCAAATCGAAGCTCTGATGTGCTAAAATATGTCCTAGACAGTTTTGATGAGACATGACACTCCCAGATATGCATGTTAATGACAGGCTGACTCCCAAATTCCTGTAGTAGGGGTAACCTGGGTGTAGGAAAGAGTCACCCCCAGGTACTTTTGGTACAGGGCTCAAAGGACAGGACTCACAAAGGTGAAAAACACTCTCTTGATTAGATTTTTTTCTCCAATACGGTATTTTCAAAGAAAGACTGCATTCCTTATCTGCTATTCAGGACTCTATTTTACTAACTGCAGGTGACCAATGTACACGAGATGGGTTCCCTTAAAGTTCCCTGAAGTTCCTGAGGTGTCATCTGTAGGTGGCTGGGATATGGTCATTCCCATTGCCCAGACTGCCCCATGGTCCTGCCCCTCCCAACCTTCCATCAGAGCAGCAGGGCAGGGGTAGGAAGTAAGGACGAGATCATTACCTTTGGTGTTTACTTCCCCAGGGAAGGCTTTGTCCAATGTCCAAAATGATCCAGCAATACGAGTAAAAGTGTTCAGATTCGATCCATTTCCTATCGGGTATCATGGACCAGGTCTCTGAGGGTATTTAGGGGTCTGAGTGATCTGGATTTGATCTGGATCTATGTTTCTGACCAAAGTCACTTTATTTAGGGAAAAACCAGACTGCAGTCGTAACAAGTTTTAAAAGTGAAATTAATTTTTGTGCAACACTTTGCAATGCCTCATCCCTTGCACTGCTCCTACATGGATTACCAACGCTACACAGGTGCCACACAGACCCTCTGCATCTGGGCATCTGTCAGAAGCTGTTTGTCACTGGCTGTGTGCTCCTGATGCCGTCTGTCCTCTGCTAAGCCTAAGGTGTTTCAGTGGTGATCTACCATGTCAGTTGTGTCAGGAGCAGTGCAGGACAGGGTGGGGTGCTCAGTTTGAGCAGGGCTGGAGCTGATGCTGAGCTAAGAGCTTGGGGCAGCCTCAGTGCATTCAGGATGTTCTTACAGGTGCCTCTCATAGACAACCAACCTCCACCATCTTCCCAGTTATGGGCGTTTTCCTTTGTTTTGCCTGCTCCCTGCTTATTTCAGAAATGGGTTGTTTATAAACAACAGTTTTTATGTCCCTGCTTAGCTCAGGAGGTGTAGATTGAGCTACTGGCACGGTCCTTGCTGGGCTCTAATCTGGCCAGGACTCGGCTGTGAGCATTCCTTCACATCCTTCCCCAGACAGGAGGGCAGGTGGCTGGCAGCTGGGGCAGAGCTGAAGGTGTATTTAGGATCAAGGCAGAGCTCTGTCCCAGGCAGCAGCCCTTGCTAGCAATTTGTTTTACCTCCATGTGCACCAGGCACTCGAGAACCGGGGTAAACTGCAGCCGGCTCCGGGTGTAACCTGGAATTCATGTGAGCAGATCTGCTCAAGCCTCTGGACAACAAAGCACATCTTTGTACCTGCATGTTTGTGTGCAAGACATAAGCTAAAATTCTCGGGCGATTCACAGCTCGTCCTGTGCGGCAGTGACTCCTCCAGCAGACACACGATGGTTCCTGGAGCTCCTTCCCAACCCCGACTTGTTAGTCCTGCTCCAGTGTCTCTTCGGTTTTGCTGCTGCTGCTGCTGTTGTTGTTGTTAATAAGTAGCCTGTGAAACCCTGGGAGAAAAATAAATATTTTGGTGGAGTTGGGCCGAGGAACCTTTCTTTATTTCCATGGTAACTACTTCCACTGTTTTGGGAAGCACATTTTCCAGGCAGCGGATTTGTCGACCTCGCTGTGCCGGGGGGGGATGACAGGGCAGGTGGAGATAAAGCCTTGACAGGGATGCTCTCGGTGCCCTGCCATGTCCTCGGGGCGTTCGGGGGTCACATCTCCGTCTGTCCGTGCCGGGGTCCCGTGTGGCACCGCAGCCGCCCTCGGCGGGGAGATGGAGCCGCTCCGGGAGGTGTTTTGGGCTGGCACCGCTCTCGCCTCCCTGCCGGCGCCTCCGGCTGCTCTGCACCAGCGCTGGCAGCTGGGAGGGAATTCTGCGCCGCGGAAGGCTTTTGCTCACAGTTTGAGCAGAAATGATGCGGCGCGGGCGGTCGTGCCCTGCAGCGGCGGGGAGCGGCACTCGCAGCGCTCCAGCCCCGTCCCACGGCTCTTCCCGCGGCTTTGGGCACGGGCTGCGGCTGCTCCCTCCCGTCCCCTCCTGCTGACACCTCTTAGCTGGGAGCTAATATTATGAATATCCGCTGGTGGATATCCACAATGGTGTTCTGTGCCCTTCGCTGGAGACTCACCGAAGCGGATTAGTTTACATGAGCTTGACACGCAATTTGTTGGCAAATGAGGTGCGGCCACCTCTTGTGTGGACCTGAAAGCCTCCGAGCCGGGAGTGAGAAATAATAAAGCTGGTGGGTGAGAGTGCAAGGGAAGCTGGATGTGGGAGGGAATGGAGAGGCAGAGCAAGAGCATCTCTCTGCCGGGAGCAGCACCGCTGCAGATTGGGCCACAGTCAAATTTGACGGGGAGAAAAAGGCAGCTTGCTTTTTCAACCACCGTGTTTTCCTTGGTTGCTTTTCCATTTCATTCCCCTCCCTGCCTCCAGGGTGACTACCTGATCACTGGGAGGACCTTAGCCCCATCCAGACCTTCTCCCACCCAGGGGACACCCTCAAGCTCAGGGCAGTGGGTTTTTGGAGAGGTACTGCAACCTTGCAGGGCAGCCTCCTGTGCCTGACCTTTCCCAGCCACAGCTGGCTCCACGCTGAGTTACCAATCAAATTTAGAAAGGAAAGGCTCAGGTTTAGAGGCTTAAAAGTATATTGGTGCAGTGTCTGGGCTGTGCTTAGACAAAATGCTGCCTTTCCTCTGCCCTGTGGGAGCTGGGCACACCGGGGGGATATGGACACTCATCCTACTGGGTCCCCGATGTTTCTGACCTCTACAAGGAAAAGCCAAGCAAATATGGGATCCTTAAGTTTGGAGATCCTTAATAAATGTAGCTTGATAAAATCAAAACAGAATTTCCTTCAGCTAAAATGGGAACAAAAAAAATTAGTCCTGTATCAAATCAAATGTTTCATTTGACCTGAAGCAAGGTTGTTCCTTCCTTTCAATCCTAATTTACCTTTCCATTAAAGGCTTTTAAAATTCAGCTTCATCATAAATCACAATTTAATTTAGAAATAAGCAATTTAATTTTTAAAGAGACTCTCAGAAATTTCAGATCTGGTTGTCAGAAACTTTGCCACAGAGGGATTTCTGTTTTCAAGTGGGCAGCCCATTGTGCTCATCCATTAACTTCCTCTGTAACAGAGCCCGTGGGGTTTTCACTTCTTGCTGTTTTTGTGGCCCTGCCAAAAATAACAACAGTCATAGCACAAAGGTTTGGTGCTGGATCTGAGCATGATCCCACAAACAGGGAGTGTGCAGGTTCAAGTCTCTCATCCCTGCTTTTTAGGAACCATTGGGAATCTACAACAGACCTGAGCCCAGGTGTAGTGCACATGATGCCTCTAATAACGACTAGATGAAAATTTTCTGATCTAACAATGAGAAAGGTGGGAGTCACAAGGCTGTGGGACAGGCTGGTGATTGGCAGAATTGCACACAATCTTTTGGAACAAATGGCCACATAAAATATCCCAGGCCAAAGTGATGAAGGCCAGGTTGGATGGGGCTTTGAACGTGTCTGCTGGATGGTGCCCTTGCCATGGCAGGTCCCTTCCAACTCAAACCAGTCCATAATTCTCCAATTCTATAAACAAATTCACAAAGGACAGCTTTGGGCTAAAATCTGCATTTGAGCTGAGCTTAGTACCTATTATTACCTTGTTCCTTTTGTAGCAGGAGAGCCCTAAACCTGAACATTCAGGCGGCCTGTTTTTGTAAAAGAGATAGAGTTGACTAAGAGTGTGAGGAGTAAGCTCATCAAGTGCTTCTGTGCATGTGTCTGTGCAAGGTCACCTTTGCAGCAACTGAGGATTTTTTGCCCACCTGCTAAGGGAGCAGTTTCCCCTCCTGGGATGTTTTGCTTGGGGTCTCCATCTCTTTCACGGGAAGCTTTCAATAAATGGCTTTAAATGAGTAAGATTTACATCAGCAGGGTTGATACGGATGTTATCTTCCCTTCTTTCCTGCAAGTCACAGTCTCTGCTCACATCCAGAGGCATCAGTCTGCTGGGAATGCTGTGCCTGCCTGCAGTGCTCAACCAAGCCACCACAGGCAAGAGGCAGTCACCAAAAGACACAGGATGGACTTTGACACTGCATTTGATCTGCACGTGAGGCTTTCTGCTTTCAAGGGGAAAATCTGTCTATTATAATTTCCTGCCAGTGGGTAAACTGTGCTTGTCAGCTCTCGTTAGGAAAAGGGCTGTTCCTGGGAGCTGGCTTTGCTGAGGCTGTGCATCTGTCTCCCCAAAGGAGGCCCTCAGCCCTTGCTGAGCATTGTCACTTGCACTTCAATTTCCAGGTCAGACCCAACAAATTGCTGCTCGTTCATAAAAGGTGAATGCGGTGATCCCAGGGGCGGTAAGCCTGGATGTAGGATGGTGTTATTTCACTACACTCGTATTGCTCTCGGTCAGGGTCAGGGCTGCAGCCAGTTTACAGCTCAGCAAAGCTGCAGAAGATCAAGGCTTTTCAGGAGGCATAGCAAGGACTTTTTGGGTTTACCTGTCTCTGCCTCCCCTGGTCCTAAAGCTGCCAGCTGGGAATCCAGAGAGGAACTGGATTAATGTCAGCTATGGGGAACTGAGGGTTCAATGAGGAAAATAACTAAAGATATTAATTACTAAAGTTCACTGTTAAATAACTTATTTTTAGATAATAAAGTGGGTAGGATCCTGGAAAACAGCTACATGAATGCTTTGAGAAAGTAAACAACAGAGGAGCTGGGGTTTTGAGGGTAATTCAGTTGATGCTTCCCATCCTCTCTGCCTGGTGCCAGCAGGGAGTCTTCATACCTCCTTCTGCAGAAGAGAGTTTCCCTTTGGCCACTTCCTTGTGACAGATGGTATCTTAAACAGTCCAGAAAAGGTGATTTTAAAGTAAATCAGAGCCATCTCCTCCTGCTGCCCAAAACATTGTCAGAATTCCTACACCAGCCATAGTGACCACCCACTCTAATAGTATCTTCTCTGAGACTACTCCAACTGGTTAGGCCAGGATAATCTCCCTTTGTTAGCTCAATATCATCTTTCCAGGTTTGCTCCATCAGTTGTTATAATTAATGCTTATTTTATTCAAAGTGTCAAATTGCTTCTCAATGAAGCAAAGGAGAAGCACTACCCAGTGTATTCAATTGGTATTGAGTTGCAGCCGCCGCTAATGGATTTTTAAAACACAATGATCAAAAGGAAATTGGCATAACATGACATGGAGATAAAATGTTCTGACATATCTGGTGACCTGCCCTGGTGCGTTGTACTGCTGCGACTTGGGTCAGGTCAGAAAACAGAAACAAACTTCATCGTTCTCAAGCAAAATAAAAACAACAACATAACAATACTACTACTACTACTACTACTACTACTAATAATAATAATAATAATAATTTTGGAAAGAAATTCAGTGGCTTTTCTGATTTCAGTTGCCATAAGACATTTTGCTTCTGTTGACACCAGCAGCTAAGGTCAGCCCAGCAGAAGCTGTTCCATGTTTCTCCTCTGGTGCTTTACATTAGATCCTCTTCCTGCCACACCTGACATTGTGATTCCCTGATGGATTGAGTAATCCCTGTTATTTGTGGTGGAGCCTGGCAAGGTGAGCTGCTGCATGGCCAAGAGGATCATCCCTTCCCTTGAAGGCGTGGGAAGAGGTGGCTGCTCCCCGGAGCACCAAACTCTAGCACTTTGGGCACAACTTGATGAAAAACTTGGAGGAAGGCAAGGACTCCTCTTTGTCTGATGTGTTTTGTGCCATCTTTTAACTAATCGAACACCAGGTGGGGTTTGTTTGAAAACCTCATTGTGTGGAAACTGGCTCTGCCTTTAGCCAGCCACTGATGGCTAAAGCCTCCTCCGCTCAGCCTCCTCCAGGCTCTTACTGCAATTCTCTTTGGTGGGTTAACCATCACCCAACAGGCTTTTACACACCCTGCCAGTTTTCCTCCCCGGCCATAAACCTTCTGTGTGTTCCCACGGGGCACAAACCTGGAAAACAAATCGCTTTGTCACACTCAAGCCGCGTCCTTTCAACGGGCACCGTCATTTTCCTGCCATGGCCTTTGCCGCAGTTCAAGCCTCATGCTTGAATTCTTTGCTGAATATGATGGACTTAAACATGTGCTAAGTGCTTTGCTGAACTGGGTCTTTCTCCTGATTTATGCCAGGGTAGATTAAAATAGAATCAGCCCCTTAAGTGGTCTGTGCCTCGCGTTGTCAGCGCACCGAGACACCGCGACGGGCGCTTGTGTTTTAATTAAAGGTTCCACCTATTTACACGGAGTCAATCAATCTTGGCACAAAAACGTCCTTGCAGTGGATTAGCACCATAGTGCAGACAAATGGCATTAAGCACAAATGGCTTTCTGGAGAAGTAATTCATCTGCATGGAAATGAAAAATACAATTATTTTAACCGATGCTGTTGTGTAATCAATCACGCTGGGCACGCCACGTGCCCCCTGTGTCTGCAAGGACGTGCTGGCTCTTTTGGCTCTGAGCTTGGATGGCAGTGCTCATACTGATGTGGTGGGTAGCCAAAGGGATCCAGCTGCCTCCCAAAAAAACACCACCTGGCTCTACCTGGGCTCCCAGATCGGGGGATAGTATTCGAAGCTGAGCTCAAATCCCCGCAATGGTGTTAATTAGGTCATGTGTAGAGCAGAAGTGAGCAGAACGTGGCTTCACTGATAGGGTTTTAGTGGGCTCAAGGCTAATGGGTGTTCTAATGGGAAAACACAGCATTCCAGCCTGTTGGAACAGCAATAAGGGAATCTATGGGCCATCATTAATATACTCCTGGTGATTAAACTCATTCTTCCCTCAGACCTGCGTCTCAACACACTCAAGGCATTTATTAGTGGTCCATTATATGCCCACTTCAATCTTACTGCTTAATTTGAACACTAATTAACATCATCATGCCTTCCAAAGCACAAATGGTACTTGGTAGGATTTCATTATCTCCATGCTCTGTCTGCAAGCAGAGAGAGATGAGCTTCACCTGAAAAACCACCTCCTTGGACTCATGGGGCCAGGGAGGGTTCCGCCCCCATGTCCCACCTCCCAGGTCTCACAGTTAGAGGGGAAATTGGTGGGAAGCAAAGCAATGACTTCATTTCTCGCGGCACTGGGGCAGTAGCCAGCAGGACAGCTTAGATGTCTAAACACTGCTTAATTATCTGACTGAACAGGGGCCCAGGGCTTGGGTTTGCTGCTGCTGCTGCTGTGAACTCTGCTCACTCTGGCTGGCTCGCCCGGAGCAGGGGGAAGGCAGAGCCAACCCAAAATGGAAAGGTTTACTGGTTCCAGCCCTCCACTGTGTATTGTGCTGCCTTCTCAGGAAGGATAGAGTTCAATCAATCTTTGAAAGTCAGTGAGGGGTGTTCTTCCCCCATCTAAATTTCTTAAAATAAATCTGCTCTGCTGCAGTTCAAGCCCTACCTCCTTCCCAGCAGTAGGAAAAATGAACACCAGCTCTTTCTGAAGGAGCTTTTATAGATTTGGGGCTTTTATCATCTCTTCCCAAGGCTTTTCTTCTCTCTAAATTGAATTATGATCATTCCTTCTGCATGTCCCTATGGGGCAAGAACTGTGCTCTGTCTGTCTCCTTGTGCCCCTCCATTTCAGCTCCTCCAGTTCCTTCCCACTGAGTCGCTGTAAGGTTTCTACTGCTGTCACCTCTGGCAATAGCTCCTGCTGGGATATTGGCTTCCCCCTACTCCAAAGCAGGGTTTTTTTCCTTCAAGTTATAACTCCTAGGTTGTCTTCTGCCTCTTAGGGCTGCTGCCTAAGTACTCATTTTGTATTTTGTATTTTTACAGCTAATTTTTCTTAGTTAAGTGCTGAAGGTTCTCAGGCTGCTGGGCTGCTGCCTGGTTTTTTAATGCTGCTTCTCCACTTCTCCAACTGAACTCTTCTTGGTGATATTTGAGCTTCTCTAGAGTCTAATAACTTCTATTATTAGTCTTTTGAAACAGCAATAGATTCCCATTTGACAGCATCCCCAATAGTTTGAATTCTGAATATGAGAAAAAGCATTAGAGGGAAAAGCTGCCTGGTGGGGAGGGAATGTTCTGCTCCCTGCTGCCTCCAGGCTTTGCAGGAGTTAGTTTTCCTTCTCAGAAATGCATTTGTCACCATCTCATTGGCACTGGTCTAACTGAGAGGTGGGAGGGGGCTGTGTGAGAGGGGTCCCTCCGTGCCCCAGTGCAGCAGAGACAGTGGCTTTGCAGAGAGCTGAAGTGACAGCTTCAGGAAAAGCTGAAGGAAACCGCAGTTTGCTCAAGCTCAGGTTTGATGTTTAGTTGTATATTATGGTAGTCGACAAGAGCAAGATCCAAATCATGGCCCAGGGCAGGAACTCTGGCTCAGGGGGACTTTGCAGCATGGTGCTGTGGGTATGGAGTTATTTCATGGGTGCAAATCCCGGGGTAGAAGGAAAATGGCTGGAGAAGCAGCTGAACTTGGGAGATGGAAACAGAGGGCCAGAGCCAGTCCCCACAGCATTAATACTTCAGAAGAATCTGGGCTGCCATCAGCTTAGTGAGGGTGCAGATAGGCAAATGTTGGGGATGCTCTTTTCCCATTTGGGGTTGCTCTCCTTTGACCTTTTGGCTCAGACTCAGTTAAATACCTGACCCATCCCCTGCCTAGCGGCTGCCATTGCTTTTGCAAGGGATTTGACACCGTACATTTTTCTTCTGCTGCCAGCTTGTTACGAACCTGCCCCTTCATGATCTGGGGTTTAATCTTGGCTGCTGATGTATGGCCTGATGTGGGGAGGGGAAGCAGCAGCAAAACCGAGCCCAATTCCTCAGCACAGATGAGCAGCCCCGGGAGCGGGGAAGCGAGCCCCGCCTCAGCAGCAGGCACGGCGCTTCCCCTGGAACAGCCAAGACAGACAAGGTGTTGGTATGAATAAAAAACCGGGTGCCAGGGAGAGGCTGTCAGTGACATTACTACCTGTCACACATGTGTAAAGTCATCAAACAGCGGGTGGGCGGCCGTGACAGCCCTGGGAAAGACATCTCTATTAGCGCTCAGCGCCGCGCCGGGGCGAGGCTGCAGCGTGTTAAGGGCAGGCGGGCTGTTCCACTTAAGGTGGAAAATGATATATTCGGCAACGGGAGTAATTTGATTTGGCTGAGGTTCACAGCGTTCTGGAATCTGATGTGAGTCTTCCTGCTATTGGATACTGCCCCAGATTCCCGGTGCTGCAGCATATTGCTTCTCCCTTTTGGGTTGCGTGGAGTAAATGAGATTCTGAGCATGATGGTGCGGAGTTTGTACCCAGATGGGCAACTTCTCTCCTCTCCTGTTATAAACTGGATTTTAACTTTGCAAGAAAATACAGCAAGCAGGATATTCCTGCACCATCTGACTTACAAAAACAGCCAGTGATTGCATCCAGAGGCTTTTTCTTCTGTCCCAAAATTTTCTGCCCATCTCAGATTACACCTGCTTTCTAGAAATAGCCTTGGCCAAAGCTGGTTTGCTACTGGAAGGGTTTCCAGGAGGAGCAGGATATTTTGTCCAGAAAGTGATTGGGGTGCACCTCCTACAGCAGAGAGGCACAGATGTGATGGAGCACACTGGTATCCTCACAGCTGGATCACCAGGGACTGAGCCTGAGACCTGAAAATCATCAGTTTAAGGACGCAAAGCTCTAACTGGAGCCACTGTGGGCACCTGGAGAAAGAGCAGGCTGTGTGAGCCACAAAGGAAGGAGCAGTGCTGTGAAACCAGCTTGAAATGCATCCCCACGAGCTGTGTGTGCCAGCAGCTGGATGCTGAATAGTTGCAGCCACCTTGCTAAACTGCTTTCCTTCCCCTGCTAAAGCCAGGACTGATGGTTTGCTCAGGCTCAGTGGTTCGAGTCAGCGCGGTGCTTTGTGCTGGGCTGGGTGAGAGCTCGGAGGCAGCGGTGGGGATGGTGCAGGGAGAGGCTGTCCCCTCCTGGAGCCACTTGGGGATGGCCCAGCCTTGGAGGAGCCCTGTGGGGCAGTGAGGTGACAATCACAGCACAGCAAAGCCCACCCCAGGCAGAGCAGGATGAGGACATGCACCAGCTGCCTGCTCCGAGGAACCTGCCCACGCCGCCAGCAACACCCTCTGATTTTGTGCCAACTTTTAATTGCATGAATTTAATTATAGGGATTTTCTGGCTGTGTCGGGGGCTGTGAGCATCTCCCCTGCAGCTGGGAGTGTGCAGCTCCCTGTGCAGCCAAAGCAGAGGCAGTGGCAGGGGAGCAGGTGGCCAGGGCCCAGCCCTGCTGGCTCTGTGGCCTCGAGCTGAGCTGGTTAGAAAATGACCCTCTTTCCTGGGTCTTGGGTATTTTTCTGCACTGCAAACTGCAAAACAGCCTCAGCAGTGAAGCATCAGCCCTGCTTTTCCCTGAGCCTCCACTATCCTGATTGTTTGGAGCCTGCAGAAGAGCTGGGGTCTATCGATGGACCAACTCTATCCACTGGTGGCGGTGCTGCCATCCATGCTCTGGTCATGCTGCCAAAGCCATCCTCTGTATGAACTGTGCCTTCCTCAGGCTTACAAGGGGTTCTTAAATCAGGCCAGCTCTCCTGGATCAAGGATGGTTGGAAGAAGAGATGAGCAGCTGATGGGTGGCCATGGAAGCCCTCTGGGAGAGCCCTGCCCTCTCCCTTCCCCCTGCTCGTGCATCCAGGTGGATGCTGGAAAGCTCTTTCTGGCTGACATGGCCAGTTCTGCTGTGTCACCAGAGATGAGCACATCTGTGAGTTTCAGGCAGTTTTAGCAATGCCTTAGCTACTGAAGATCCACTAATAGTTAGTATTTGCCCCCATGGCTTGAAGTTGAGCTGGCAGTTTGGGGTTAGAAGCAGTTTAATTCCTCCCTGCTCCCTGTGGTCTTTTGCTCTGCCACTACTTGACCTCCCTGTCCCTGCAGTAATAAGGTCAGCACGTGGAGCAGCTCTGCCTTCCTCCCACCAGCCCTTCCCTCTTAGGGGTCCCTGGAGCTTTCGCTGCTTATTCCTGCCATTTTCCCACTTTGCACTGTTTAAAAACAAGCAAGCAAGAGCTCCCTGGAGCCAACCGCTCATTTGCTGGCAAGGACTGCCTGTTAATCAATTAAAGCTCTGCAAACGTATTTGCAGCAGGGTGGATGATTAAGATGCTTTCTGTCTCTAATGCATGCCTGGGGGAGGCTTGCCTGCATGGTAAGGGCAGGTGTGTTGGCCTGGAGGTCCTGCAATCCTGCTTTTACAGGTCTTGGAATAAAGAAGTCAGGTGTTCAGGACAGTGAGGGAAGGGGAAGAGGTTTGGCAAAAAATCAGTGTTTTCCTAAAGGATGTTATTGCCTGAGCCCGCTCTCCGGGGCCGGGTTTGCTGATCCACTCAGAAGTGGCTCTGGGGAAACATCCCCTCGGGGACCATCACGTGCAGAAGAGGTGGCTCGTGGGCACTGAGGGAAAAGGGCCGATGTGGAGGATATTCAGGAAAATTGGCAGAAAAGGTACTGCTGAGGCCAGCACTGAAACAGCACCAGAAGTGTACCCAGGCTAAAAATCATCACTGTCGCTAAACTGAGGTTCATGCTAGTGATTTTCTGCTCTGCTGTCAGAGCAAACCTCAGCTGTGGGAGCCTGCCAGCCCTTCTAAGCACTGCTTTAATTTCCACCACTGATCTTCATTTCCAGGCATGAATTTGGTTCATTTCAGAGCCTTTAAGCAGGGGAATCAAAGGACAAAAACCATTCTCTCACTCAGCCAACAAAAGGCTGCAAGGTCCTGGTTGGGTGTATGTGTCATTTTGGGCATTGCAATGGATTCATGAGAAGTTTATTTTCATAACACTGATGTGCCATAAACTGTAGTGCAGTCCTTGTAAAATGAAAATTGCATTCAGGCTTGCATTGAGGGAAGTCACGTACCAGCTCCTGAGCTGGCCATCAGTTCAAAATCTGTAGTAAATCAAGAAGCCTTTGCACTGGCACAATTTACCGAGATGTGATTTAATAGAAAGACTATTAGTGACTCAGGTCAGGTTTGATGTTTAGTTAGATATTATGGTATTTGGCAAGAGCAAGATCCAAACCTAGGCCCAGGGCAGGAACCCTGGCTGAGGAGAGTTTTGCAGCATGGTGCTGTGGGAATGGGGTGGTTTCATGGGTGGAAATTCTGGGGTAGAAGGAAAATGGCTGGAGAAGCAGCTGAATTTGGGAGCTGGAAACTGAGGCATCCACACAGGTGGGAGCTGTTCAGTGCCAAACCCAGCGTGGCTGGCGCTGCTGGCATGGAGAGATGAGGACTGGGGAGAAGGGGCAGATGGGATCAGAGGCCAATGGGAAATGGATGCTCTGCCAGGAGCACGTTGCATCCCCATCCCAGCACGGCCCTAGGGAAAGCACATTGTCCTTTAGAAGTTGTAAAAACAAGCCCTCCAATCTGCCCATGCCCTGGGAATACTCGAAGAGAATTAATTGAGCCAATTAGTGATTTAAAAATAAATATAAATTTACTATTTTGACAACAAGGCTTCAGAGTATCACTCAGTCCATAGAAAAAACTTAAAGTGTCGTGGCCAGAGCAGAGCCCTGCCCTACAGCTACCACCAGAGAGCATCCTTGTATACTTTTTCTGTGGGAAAAACAGCACCGAGCTGGGAAATAGCCCATCTTTCAGCAGCCTGTCTTTTTTTAAGTGCTTCCCAGTCAGTAAAGATACAATAATTGAAAGTTGTCTATCAATCATGTTAGCAGACAAAACAACATTGTTTCTCTTCTCTTTTTCTCCAAAGTACTGGAGCTTGATTGGCTTAACAATGTGAACAAAGGCACCAAGTCAAAAATCCCACTTAAATGTTTTCAGGTATAAAAGCACATCATCTTTGGGGAGGGAAGGTGTAAAATTCATTGTTTAGAAGCGTTCTAGGGGAATGCTCAAAAGGAAAAAAAAAAAAAAACAACAAAAAAAAAGAATAGACTGTGTCAGGACAAAATATCTTTGGGGATGAATTAAAAATCCTGCCAAGAAATTTGTATGTCTGCATGTCTGTGGCTCCCTCATCTGAAGCAGCTGATGTGGCCAGAGAAACAGGTCAGAGGATCAAGCTTTGACTTGTTTTGGTGCTTTCTTGGAGTGTAAAATCATTCTAAATCTATGTTTGCACTCAAGTCCCTGTGGATGCAGAGCCAGGATTGCTGGGACAGGCTGTGGCTGTGAACCACTGCCTAAATGATGCTCTTATTTGCCCTTTTGCCATCCAGGCTCCCCAGAGGTGCAGCAGTCACACTGGAGCTCCTCCTCAGTTTTCAGGTGCACTTTGTAGCTCTCATAAGCTCATTTTTTCCCCAGACATCCTTGACTGGACTGTGACAGGTGTCTGTGTAGGTGGGTGACAATCTGGAGGGTTGGGGCAGGGGCTGCTCCTATGGTCCACAAGCAATTTTGCTTTGCAGAGAACAGCTTCCAATGTTTATTTCTCTTCGCCCAAGGCTTTCTTTGGAGAGCTCCTAAGTGGTTTCAGTAAAAAAAAAAAATAACGATTTGTTGGCTACAGGTCTGAAAAGTGGCAGCTCCTCCAGGTTAACAGGAACGTGTTGTCCATGCAGGCTCACATACTAAAAGGTTTGCCAGAAATTTCTGCTTGTTTCAGGGCAGGTTCTGCATTGCTGCTTGCTGTGTTTGTTTTTGCAGCAGTGTTTGTGCTTTTATTTTTATGTTTATACAAACTGATTTAGCAGAGGATGGTGAAACTGATCTGAGGTTAGTCCATGGAAGAAGAGCAGAAGACAGATCTCCCAGTGGAAATCATTTCCCTTTCTCAGTCAGTCAGGGAAAAGGGAAATAAATAAGCAGTGAGAGGCACCATCACTTCTATAATCACTTGAGCAAGAGCAGGATCAGCTCTCTGTGAGTCACAGCAGTGCTGCTGCTTCCCCTTTGCAGACATTAAGCAGTGGTTTTAGGGAAGTTTGAAATTAGTGGTCTGTTAATTACCGTGTGTTTCACTCTCTGTGCAGTCTGCTGGGAACGCCACAGCCTTTACAGCTCACAGGCACTGTCCCCAAGATGACTTTTAGCTCTGGATGGCTGCAGTTCGGGTAACTAAAACACAGACAGCAGCGAAAATGTGGTCACTGCACCTCGGTACCTCACACCTGTGATGTTCATTGCCTCCACCAAGTGTCGTTGAAGTTCATTTGGGATTTTACTGAATACTTAGGGGGTGGGAGGAGGGGGTGTCTGGGCTGCCCTTTCCCTGGTGTGGTCCAGGCTAGGAAAATGCTTCAGTTAGGCTGAAACCAGGGTTTCCTTCAGCTGAAGCCTTTGAACTGTGAAGTCACAGGTCTACCACAGACCAAACACATTTCCAGAAGTTCTCATCATGTGTGGTTCTGGTCAGACGGGCAAAAAGAGTCAATCTGTGGTTGCAATATTTTAGTTTCCTTTCTCCTCCCAACAGAAGTTTCCTTTTCAGATGATTCTCTGAGTTAATTCCAATTCTGTTGCAAGAAAACTCATAAAGCTGTTATTGCTCAGTCACTCTCAGTCTCCTTTTCAATATAACACAAGGATAAGCAAAGTTCACGGAAACTGCCTACACTGGAGGAAAGAAACAAGAAGACATTTCTGAGCACTGCAGGTTTTTCAAAGCTTCTTTGTTCAGAGATAGGGAAAACAACCTGCAAAACTTCACCCTGACAAAGGGAGCTGCAGATTTAAGGCTACTGAAGAGAGTCATCTCTCCAGATGTAGGTTGGCATGTGGGTTCACAATTACAAATATGATTTATGATTCATCCCAGCACACTGGGATGATGAGGGGAGAGAGTGTCTATATTAGGACAAACCTTGAATGACGAGGGACAGCTCACAACTTGAGAAGCATGGAGAATGAGGTCATTTGAGATGAAATGCTTCAGCACTGCCAAGCACATGTTAATTTACTGAAAGGGTAGAAATTTAAAGCGATTTTCAGAAGGGGGAATATTCATTTGCCGGCAGACAGGAATCTCTGAGTTTGTCATAGGCTTGCAGCAGCATCTTACCAGCCCATGAGGTACCACTCCAGAGCACACTGCTCCCTCTGCAGTCTCCAGTGCCTTCAGAGGCACCACACAACCATGTCTGGAAAACAATGGTTCTGCTTGAGAGGCGCCTTATGCCAAGAGCATGCTAATTTTCAAAATAAATCAGTTAAAAGGCTCTTTACAACCAGATTGTGATGTAAATGCAAAACCCTTGTGATTCAAGGTGGGCAATGCCCTCTAACTGAGGCATAAGAAAGTTTTTCTCTGATTTTCACATTTTGCTCGAGCTTTTATCCAGAATGCTGCTGATTTGCTGTTAGGAGATAAGACACAGGATGTGGAGAACCATCAGCTTGAACATTTTGGCATTTCCAAGGGTGCAGCTTTGTGATCTCACGACCAGCAAAGATGGCTCTGTGCTGTCCTTTGCCTCTAGTTTGAAGTTGTGGTCTGAAGGCTTTTCCCCCTTTCTTGAGTCTCAAGAGAGATAAAAGTCCTGAAGACACCCCTTTCTTGGTGTGTCCAGAGGAGCACCTTGGCTTGCCAGTGGCTGAGGCGGGTGGTATCAGCCAGCTGGGACTTGTGTCACCTGTGGGAATGGCCAGTTGGAGTGGGAAGAGGAAATGCCGTGAGGGAAGAGTCAGGGGAGATTTGATCTGGGAGAAACAATGTGGGTCTTTTACTGGTGGTGATGTCAAGAACTTGCCTCAGTTTTGTCTGTCCTGGGTTCCTGTGGCTGCCCTGAGCTCTGGGCAGCCCCTGGATGCAGTCAGCTCCCACCAACCCGTGATTCCGTCATGCAGACATCCTCTCCCTGTGTCAGAGGGATTATCAGCTGCCTTGAATACACCCGTGCAAAGCAGAGAGTTAAGCCTCAAACTTCCATCTGTTCACAATAAAACATCTTCATTGGCTGAATTGGACCAATTTAGTGATTACTATTGGGAGAGCACGGTCCCTCCCAGTCCTCCAGCTGCTCCACCATGGAAAGCCTCTTGCCTTCATGTAAAGGGTTGCAGTCATTTCCTCTGTGCTTTTTATCTAATTTTGTTACAATAATTCAGCAGGTCCACTTTGGCCCAGCTGTTCTTCAGGCCTCCTGGCCCACGTGGCTTATACACTGCTGCTGGTGATGATGTTGAATCAATCTTTCCTACAATTTTGCATCTGTCCTCAGCTCTTGGAGTGGTTCCAGCAGCTCTCAATACACAGCTGATAATTTCACAGCACCCCCCACGGTGATTCACTAGCCTGTGAAACCTCCTCACTGTGCTCCAGTCCCTCACTTCCCAGGCTGGTGATAGACACTGAAAATATTGTACAAGTGACACTTCCAATAACTCAGCAGTCATTTAAGCTCCTGGTAGTAATTCACAGATCTGGTGGGTTGTGCCTGGCATCTCCTTGCAGATCAGGATGTGGATCTATCTAAACCCAGACCCAGCATTATCCTAAGTCTGTTTTCAGCAAAACTCAGATATCTAGTGGTGAGGGAAACTCCATAGGGTGGACAAGAGACCATGAAATGATACTTAAATGCCTTTGGGGTTGTTTATCCTGGAGAAGGGAAGGCTCTGGAGAGACCTTTTTGTGGCCTTTCAATACATAAAAGGAGAGTTACAACAAAGATGGGGACAGACAGGGCCTGTTGTGATAGGACAAGGGGTGATGATTTCAATGCAAAGAGGGTAGATCCAGCCTAGATCCTAGGAAAATTTTTTACACAGATGGTGCTGAGGCCCTGGCACAGGCTGCCCAGAGCAGCTGTGGCTGCCCCTGGATCCCTGGGAGTGTCCAAGGTCAGGCTGGACACTGGGGCTTGGAGCACCCTGGGACAGTGGAAGGTGTCCCTGCCCATGGCAGGGGGTGGATTGAGACGATCCAACCCAAAGCATTCCATGATTCTATGTCCCCAGGAGAGATCAAGGGTTCCTGGCTCCCTTTCACTGCCCTCCTTTTGCTCCCCAGTGCCCCTCTCTTCCTGGGCTCACTTGATGCAAGCTGAGATCAAAATCCCCCCAGCTGTAAATGTTGTCTTTGTTCTCTTTGCTATTCCTCAAACCCAGGGTTGGCCCCTGATTTCATTCAAGAACTTCTCCCCACACTGTGCTACGTATTCTGCTGCAGTCCTCTGCTGTGCTTGCCCCCCTTTTTCTTCTCTGGGTTTGGGCTCTGCTTTGCAAAGGTAGTTGGCAAATATCATAGTGAGGAAGCCCCAGCTCTGCTCTCTTTTTTTCTCTTCAGAAATACAGTCGAGCAAGCAGCAGCTCCTGCTTTTCTGTGCCTTGATATTCTGTTCGCTCCCAGCTGTGAGGAAAAGTCTGGCTGCAGCTCTCTGGATGCTGCACTGTCCCTTAAATCCTCGCAGAGATGCTGAGGCATTGGTCCACACTGTAATCACCGAAGGATTACAACCAGTGTCACTCCATATTAGTGGGATTATTAAGTAAAATTGGCTTATAGGATCCAGCATGCTGGCAGCTCACCCCAGCTGAACAACAGCTGCACGTCCCTTCTGCCACCCGCCCTGCGCTGCCCTCCTGCCACGCTTCCCATTGATTTTAAATTTCACTATTCAATTCTCAAGCACTCGGGGGCTCGGGGTTTTCCTATGCCATTGATTTATTGCTTTCCTGGGAGTCAGGACAAGCTTCAGCATCTTCATTCATCAGGCTGTTGTCAGTGTCAGGGTTTTGCCCACAGATTTCAGCAGCAAAAGGAGCCCGGCCCGGCACAGCTGGTGTTCAGCCAAAATTTGAAGCCTGTTTATTCTCAACAACTGGTTTTGCATGCTACAAAACATCTCAATTTGTAGCAGAGGTGGTCACTGCATTATATTTGGTTCCCTGTTGCTGGCACTGAGGTCATGTGCAGTGCAGGGCAGGTTATGGGAAGATGCTGCCCTGAATCCTCCAAATTTGGGAGAAATCTTTAGGAACTGTTTTGGCCTTTACATTGACGCCTGCTGCCCAGCATGAGCAGTATGCTAAACAGCCTGGAGGTGGAGAGACCCTTTTCTGAGCTTATTACTTCCATTTTTCAGACTTTTCCAGCCCTCCAATCACCAGATGAAAGGAATTTTTGAAAGCTTCAGAGGGTAATGCTGCCAGGGAGGGCTCAGAGAGGATGTGCGAGGTTCAGTATAGCAAGAGAGTGCTGTGTTGTGCTGGACACCCAGAAAAATAGGTGAGAAGCAGGGAAAAGTTCTGCTGCTCCAGTTTGAGCTTACCTTTAATGAAACTCTTGTCCTCCCTTTTACATCACTGGGATATGTAACTAGTGTTCTTTTTTATTAATGATGAAGTAATTGGCTCCAGTGCAGAGTCTGTGTCCATTAGCACATCTGCTCAGACACTTGTACTTTCTGATACACTCTCTGCGTACAAGAAACACGTTTGTTCCTTGCCTGAGTATGTGCCTTATCTTATCCACCTCATCTCCCCATCTGAATTTTAAAAAGAAAATTAACGAAGAGAATTATTGCACCATGAACATAACAGCGCTAATTGATCATGGGCATAGTGATGTCTTGGGGATGTTTCTGGAAGCTGCTTTGGTGAATCCTTCAGTGCTTGAAGGCTCCGTGGTTTAAAAGAGTTCCTGCCTCAGGCAAAGGGCCCCTTGACTTGGCCAAGGTTTATAATTCCATCCTCAGGATTATCACTAAAATTGTTAGAATTAAGTATAGCCCATTTTTTATTCTGACTTGCTACTGCCATATCGATCACCTTTGCTTCACTCCGAGGCCGGATACTGTGCTTGATCCAGATCCAATCCACAGCCCACCCTCTTTCCCATTTTGTCCAGGAAGGTCCATTGCCTCCAGCAGCCAGGCTGGGGGACTTTGGGGAAAACACAGAGAAAGTTTAGTAACTGCTAAACACAAGCAAAGATACCAGAACAAAGCAGGTGACCTGCTGGAAACCGAGGAGAGAAAAATAACCCTGTAATCCTGAGTTATGAAAATCATAGAACAGAGCTAAAATTAATGCAAGACAAAAGAGGGCTGAGATGACTCAGGTCTTGCCCAAGGAATTTAATTGAAAACTGTGACTTTGGGAAGCAGTGGGTTGTTTTGCTCTGTGTTTGTGTAAGCAGCCAGCGTGAGGATTACTGGGAGCACAAGACTGTGCCTGGCATCCTTCCAGAGGGTGAGCGTGAGGCTGGAGCTGCACAAGTCTCCTCTGGTGTGTTGGGGAGCTTTGCTAAAGCTGCCTGACACTGCTTGATCCTTCTGGATACAGAGAGGAGCTCTCCATCATCTGCAAAAAATTAGAGGCCATGTGAGCAGCATCATGAGGAATATCTGTCAGTGAATCAGGAGCTGATGTGTTCTGCAGCTCTGCCGTGGCTCAGGTGCTGCAGAGCAGCTCGTGCTGCACGCGTGGATCTGAGCCTTGGCCACACACCCATCACGTACCACTCAGAGCTCTGAGGTTCCCAGGAGTCTCCAGCAGATGTTTCACACCCTCCTGTACTGCCAGAGGGGTGGGCAGCTGCTGTGAATTGAGCGTGGAACCCAAAGGGAGCCCCAGCCCTCAATAAAACCTGTCCTTGTGACAGCTCCTGGACGTGCTCTCAGTTGCAGCAGCTCCCTGCAGGGCAGCACATCACTCAGGGCCAACTGCATGCTCTGTCCGGGCGCCATGGGGATGGGGAGCTTCCTGGGGTCCTGAGGATGGACTGGAGCCTGTGATCCCAGAAGGAGGCAGAGGTTGGAGAGAGGACACAAGTTCACATCACACTCCAAACATCTTTGGCCCAGGATGTTTAGGGACATTTTCTGAGCAAAGATGGTTTCCATTAGGTTCTGGTGTTGTTGTGGTAAAAAAAAAAATTAAACAAAAAAAAAATAGAAAGAGGTTTAGTGTCCTTTTGGTGTAAAAAGGGTGAAATATGATGCAGGAAGCAGGCTAATCTCTTCTTGCAGAATTAGATTAACAAAGAGCAGTCAGAGCAGTCCAAAGGGCAAGAGCATTTGCAAGACATCCTTCATGTCCTAACAATTCCCACCAGTCCAATGAGAAAGTGCCAGGAAAGTCCTGAATTTCACCAGAGATAATTGTGGTGCTTTCCCTTTTCTCTTGTCTAATTCTCCTTTCCCGTTTCTGCCCAGCCCTGGGGAGCTCTTGGAGGGAGCCCCTTCTTTGTTTTGCCTTTTGGCAACTCTTTGTGTGTCCTGTGGACCTGAGGAGCGGTGTCTGGGTGCTCTGGAAGGCTGTGGAGCCCCTTCCTTGCTGTGTTGAGCACGTGGTGGTGTTCCCAAAAAACCCACCGTGCAGGCAGCTGGAGCACGGCTGCATCTCACTTGCTCTCTGCATTGCAAACTCTGTGCAAAGGGTGAAATAAATAAATGAATAAATCATTGGCATTGTAGCACTGCAGACAGCTGGAAACATGATATAAATACTAAAGGCTGGATCTGTGCTTCCCAGCAGTGTTTGATGTGGGCCACAGACACAGCTCCCCAAGGGACTTCTGGTCCCTGAGGACCTGATTTATGCCAGTGCTGGAGATCAAAAGCCAGGATGTGGTGCTGCACAGCTAATAATGGATGTCCACATTTCCTTCAGCTCCAGGTCTGGTGAGACAATGCTAAAATTCAGCCATTGGCAGAGCAGGAATTAAATGATTTGTGTTGGCTGGCTTAGGGAGGGGATTCACTGTTTTCATCACATGCCAGCACTGGTTCAGCCACATACGGAGAAAAAGAAGAGGCTTTAGAAGGCTTTATGAATTGGCTGGATACCAGAACCTGAGTCCTGCTGGATGCAGGGCTCATCCTTACAAAACTCATCTTATAGCTGTGAAAATGAGCAGGTCTGGATTTCTCTCATCCAGCCCAGGACTGCTGCAAGTGTGGATGAGAGCTCTGGGTTCTCCATCCTGCAAAGAAATCCTTGTATAAAGCTCTGAAGCGACTGATGCATTGTTAACAGGTTCCACTGTTTGCTTTTTAATATTTATCATGCCAACCATTAAGCAGAGTGGAGACACTGGCCTTTACCACAGAGGAGTGTTTCTCCCTGGGCAGGAGCATCTGTTCCTCGCTGGTTAACCAGACCAGGGGCACCCTCAGCTCTAAGGAGACCAAATTGTGGACTCCTCCTCTAGCACGAGGCCAGCCTGCAGGTCCATGTGATGCTCCCACACTCGAGATCCCCAATATGATGTGGTCTCCAGTTTTTTCTGGCTGTCACAGCCTGAGATCACAGTGTGAGATTTCTTCCATTGGAGAATCTGTATCTCTGAGTATTCAGGATTGTGCCCTCCAGGAGACAACATCTAAACTGTACCTCACTGCAGATTAGTCTACGCCTTCCACAAATATGAATTTAAATAGTCCATTATCTCAAAGCACTGTTAATGTTTTTATTCCCACTTCCTAGATGCATGCTCCATACTGAATATCCTCCAAGTTCATTAGCTTCCATTTCATGTTGCATAAATTTGTAGTCTGCTCTTCTAAAGAGAAGATGAAACCTGACTGTAAAATTTACTGAACAATTGTTCCAATGTAGCTTAATTAGTATCTTGCAAGGATTTTGCAAGCATCTGAGATCGCTTGGAATGCTTGAGTCATTTTATTATGGGATTTAGGGTTAATATTTCAGATTAATAATACATATGAACGTTTATTAAACTCTAGGCAGCACTTTAAAACAACAAAAAATGGTTTATCATATTTATAACAGCCTCAAGGAAGAGAAACTTGCAAGTGACTCAGGCTCTGCTCTCTTTTCCTTTGTGCTGAGTTGCTGCTGGAGTTCTGAGGGAGGCTGAACTCCCTGGGAGGACAGACTTCATTCCATGGACTGCTCTGTCACTCCCAGGTTTTCTTCTGAGAACAAGTAGATGGCAAACTTTAAATCAGACCTGGGATGCGGAGAAGGGGTCTGCTGTTTGGAAGGGAGTTGCTTCAAAAGTGTAATTTCCTATGAGAGTGTTCAAGACGGGCCCTAAACTCTCAGGCACCAAGAACCACCCTTTGCTAAAGGACACCTTAGCCATCATTTGGCATGTTTTGGAGGGCTGTTCATCTGAGTCAGCTGGTTCTTGGTTGCTCTGTTGTGCCCCAGCAGCCCATAATCCTGATTAAGTGCAGCTTTCTAATCCCTCCAGCACTTGCTGGGTCGCACAGCAGCTTGTGTAGAAACCAGTGTGGGTTTTACATCTGTGCATTTAGACTCACACGTCCCTGATTTAAACACCACTGCCAGGAACACCTTGTTAACAGGCAGCACTTCATGTGCTACCATAAAAAGAAGAATAAGTCTCCCAGTGCGAAGATTTCAAACTTTCTTGACTGAGTTTTCTTAACTTTAGGAGATCAAACTTTCTCCACATTTAAGTGAGAGCAGCAGCAGCAACAAAAAAATTCATAACCAGGCACTGAGATGCACTCCTGCCTGCTGGAGAGTGGCAGAAAGAAGCAAGCAATGCTAGCTAAATAAAGAAGATAATGTCTAGCTTGGAAGTGAAGCCTTAGTAAGCAAATTGAAAACTGATGCAACAACATGGCAGAGCGTAGGACCATTGGGAAGGTCCTGCAGGTGTGATTAATCCATGGGCTGCTCTCCAGTGCCTGCAGGCACCTCCACTGGAAGTGCCACATCAGGCTGGGTAGGGAAGGACAGGCTTTGCCATCAAGCCATCACAGGGCTTGCAGCAGTGACGATTGCAAATGTATTTGGAGAGCTGAGTTCAGCTCTGTGTGTGAAGCCTGGGTATATCTCATTAATTTAGGGTTTGTGAGGCACATCAACCTAGTGCTGGCTCTCTCCATGGGACTGAATATCCTTTAAACTGCTTTCACGTGGTGTGCAAACTGGAAACAGGCGCGCTGGTGATGCTCACAGCGGGGCCTGCCGTGGAGCAGGGCTGGAGGATGACTCAGAATAACACCCTTGTCATCCCGGGTGAGCCAGCCAGGGAAGGGGGAAGAGCAAGGGGGACCAAAGGGGGCTTTGCATCCCACAGCCAGGTTGGGAGCTGTGGCAGGCTGCTGCCAGGGGAAGGGGGTCTCGTGGACATTCCCACTGCTGAGGCACCTGAGACTGATCCTGTGAGGGAGATGAGGAGGAGCTGTTCAGAGGAAAGACTTTATTCTTTGCTAATTCATTCACTGAGGCTTGTGCAGTGCATCTGCTGTCTGAGTGAGCCCCTGTCTGAGTGCTCTTCTAGGTCTGGGGGTGGGAAATGTTGGTGGGAGAGCAGGGCACAGCACCCAAGGCATGCTTCAGCTCATTTTGTTTGTGCTGCTCACAGCCCTTCCAGCCCAGCCTCTCCCCTCCTCCTTGCTCTGTCTCCCATCCAGCCCATCAGGAACTTCTCAGAGTGTTGTCACTGAGTGATGCAGTGGGATGGGATGTGCTGAGCTGGCCAGAGCTTTCTCCTGGGGCTTAGGAGAAACCAATGCAGAAATTCAGCTCGATCTAGCATGCAGTGAAGGTGGCCTGGGGAACAACCATTTTATACTTTGTCTATTTGATTATCACTGGTGTCTTGAGGGAAATACAGGTCCTGCTAAAAATGGTGCTGGTTCTATTTTTAGTATATGTGGGTCAAGATCTCCCTTTTTATGTCTGTGATCAAATTCATTATTCACTTTCTAGGCATTGCTTCTATCCTCTTGTTGTGTTTGACTACAAGATGAGTGGACCTGACTGTGTTGGTGCTTTGCAATGGTGTTGTCAAAATAAATAAGAAATTGTGATTTTGCAGAAACAACCCAAATGCAGTCTCTTTAGATCTGGGACTCGGGAATTTTTCTCCATCTAATCAGGGCTGGTTTTGAGGCTCACTCATTTTTTGTGTCGCCTGCTCATTTCTGTGTACACCCAACTATTTACAATCATGTAAAATAATTCTAGCACCCAAACCATAAAACTCCAGATCACCCACATGTTCCTAATTTGATACATTTCTTGTCCAGCCAGGACAAGCCCAGAAAGTTTAGTTCAAAGGCGAGCCTGTGTTGCATGAAGGACTTCCCTCTGCTCCTGCCCACTCAGCAACACCCAAGACAAACCTCCTCCTGCAGCCATCCAAATCAATCTAATTGTGAGCAGCAGAAAATGGTGCTTTAAATAAATCTCATTTGCATACCGAGAAAAACTTCTCAGCTTACTGAATATGGAAATTACTAGTGGAAAATTATTTATCGCCTTGGCATCAAAATACCAGAGGTTGGCTGGTGCCTTTGGGAAAATCAATTGTGATACAGCAATATTTCTCACTTCCCCATATATAATGTGATCTGCCAAATTTAATCGAGTTTTGCATTTGATGGTCCCCAGTAGGATGAAAAGGTGAAACTAATGTCATATAAACAATGCCAAGCATCATCCCCCCATGAAATTTTATGTGACAGTTGAAAGGTGCTGAATTATCCCAAAATAGCCCGGGGACTTCACAGTTCATGCAACCTGGCAGTTTGCAACAATGCAAATATTTTGCTGCTCACTTAGCTGCTGTTCTCTCTTTTTAATTGTAAATTCAGTCCCAGTATTTCAGCCTAGAAGGTGAGAGAATGGAGAGGGTTCATGCTGTGCCATGCACTATCCTCAGTAACGAAATGCTGCAGAGTGAGAATGTGGAGGCAGAAGCAAGCATTTGCTAAGCCCAAATGCTTCCCTCTTCTCCCACTGTTGATCAACTAAAAGTCTCATCTGCTGCTATTATAGGGTAATTTTCTCTAAATGTGGTCAGAATGAGAGATTTGTCCAAGGACATACCATGAGCCAAATTGCAGGGTTTTTGCCATGCAAAAAAAAACCCCCATCCTCCTCTTCTGCATTTTCCCTGCCTTCCCAGCTCCTGAGAACTGTCTCCATTACGTGGGCACACCATCACTAAGGGAACTCCTTGTTTTTCTTGTCATTATCTGCAAAAGGAATCTGATGTATATGTAGGCTGTTAAAAATGTACACATTTATTGAAAATTGTCTGAGTAAGATAAACTGCTGTTGGGAGTATTTGAGTACAGCCTACAAAGTGCTGCTAGTTCCCAGCCCAAGGAAAAGGCTAGATGTGGTTTTTTGTTTCCTTCACATTCTCTTGGGCTGTATTGCCAATCCTTGACATCCAAGATCTGTAAAAAAAAAGGGGAGGTGGGGGGGAACAGGGATTTGGAAGAATCCTGTTGTGGTTTTATCTGCGTTGAAGTTGCCCAGGCCCTTCCAGTGGAGGATGGTGGAGTCAGCAGGATGAGATGGAGAGATGCTCGCTGCAGAGAGGTTGTGACTGCTGGGCTCTTTTCATTCCATAGCCAGATCTGCATCAGAGATCAGCATTGTCTGTCAGTCCAGATTTGTCAGGAGCAGCATCTCTACTTGTTTTAGTGGGCACAAGAACTTCTAATTCACCTGTAGTGCAGCTAATTGCCAAAGGAGCTAAGGTGGTCTCGATACATGGCACAGGACCTGAGACCCCTCTGTCCGTTCTTTTGGAAGGGGTTTGTTTTGGCTTTTCCCCTCCCTGGGGAGGCAGAGGCCTGTCTGCTGCCCACACGGACCAGGGGTTGTCCCCAGCCCCTCGGCCCCATCCCCAGCATCACAGTGCCAGCACACAGGGGGACACAACTGAAACTACAGAGCCTGGTGCGTCCAGTGGGTTCGTTTCGTTAGGATTTGTGCAGCTGTGAACTCGGGCAGGATCAGACCTCTGGCTGAATTTCAAATTTCAGTCATCATTTTTGGCTGGCCCCAGAGTCCCAGGGAGTGGCTTTTTCCATTAGCTGTAATGGGTGTGAGGTTTAGGTTGGGGTTGGAAGTGGGGCTGCAGGGAGGGAGCTGGGGGTCCTGGCCACAGCTCATGGATTGGGAAGGCTGACCTGAAACAGAGACTGCACAGAGATAGAGAATAAAGTAGATATTTATTAAAAGGCCTTTAGGGCACACCTTGGGCAGGACAAGAGCCGAACCAGGGCTACACCCAAGGTGGACACAAAATGGTCACAAAATGGACAAACGGTCACCAGGTATTTTATTTTTATAAGTTTTGGTTCATTTGCATCTTGGGGTTTAATTGTCCAATTCCAGCTGCAGGCTGTGAGCTCCCATCCTCCTTGTTCCTCCCTCCAGCCCACCCTTGTTTGTGCTTTTGGGGCTGAACGTTGTCCTTGGTGTGCAGCAGGAGAAGGATTTGTTTTGTGTCCCTGCTGTGTGCAGAGCCCAGTGACACTGACTGTGAGCTCAGAGCTGCACCCCTGGGCAGCACAGAACCTGAAATACGCGAAAACTGAAAGTTAAGGCATCACAGCCACCACCTCTCCCTGCAGCTGTCCTGCTCAGCCCTTCAGGGCTGTTGGTGACTGTCCCCACCCCGTTGGTGCCTCAGCCATCTGCTCTCTGCACCATCCTGTGCCCACTGCAAACAGCCCCCATGCAGGGGACAGAAATCAGCAGGGTCCTGTCCTTGTGAGGACTGGGAAATCCTGAAGGTGCTTGGATATTTTGTCCCTGCCCTCAGAGAGAGCCAGAGCTGAAGTTCCACTGCAGGGTGGGTCCAGAGCAGTACCAAAATTTGGGAAGTGGGCTGGGGTCAGGGATTCTGCAGAGCAATCAACTGTTCAGAGCAGCTGTAACCCCCAAATACTAAGTATTTTCTCCCATTTTATTAATGAAAATTAGACAAATAATCCTAAAGGCAAAGTTAATGTTAGCCAATGCTGAGACATCTTCATCTAACCCAGCCAAATATCTGTCCAAATACTGATATCTTGCATTTCCAATGTGAAATGGGACTAGCTGCATTACATAAAATATAAGAAGAGAAAGGCGTATTATTGTTTTAATGCAACCTTTCCAAACAAATTTGTATTCACATTGTATCTTAACACAGAGATGCAGGAAGCAGACAGAAATTTATCTTCTCCAGAGAGTGATAAATCACTGCCTGGTTCACAGGAACATTTTTCAGACATCTCAAGAGCACCATGCACAAAAATATACATACCATGAATTTCCTGAGTGGACAAGGGCTAGCTGGAATGACGACAACAGCAGGAAGAGCACAGACCAATAGCAGAAACCTGGCAGGAGAAATCGGAATTATTCCTCTGGAAATGCAGTGAAAACAGCTAGGAAAAGTTAGTCTGCTCATTAGGCAAATGATTTGTATTTCCTACACTGCCTGTCCTCAATGTGCCTTTCATGTAGAGTTCAGCTTCCAGGATGCTCAGGGCTCCTGAGGAACTCACTCCCACGGAAGCATCTCTTCCCCGCTAGTTTGAAGAGCTCAGCCTCAGAGAAATTTGAGCCAGTGGAAACTTTTGGAGTTAAGTATCACTGTCAGGAAGAGGCCAGCTGAGGTCTCTTAAAGAGCATTTAGTAGGAAAACACAACTTCTTTGTGGGACTCGCACCCCTCCAGCCTAATCTCCCCTGACAAGACAGAGCAGTGGCAGCAGGGTTGTTGGACCAGTGGAGCGGGGACTGTTCGCTTTCCCTTCCTGTAGACATTAACAACTGCTCTCTCCCTTTTAAACAAATCCACACAATAGAAGACAAGTCGTCAAGAAAGATTAAATCAGTCTGTAAAGCATCCAAAGCCCGGGCTCAGCTTTTGCATCTGAGAGGGTAAAATTTACCCCAGGGTGGGTTGGGCCACCACCAGGGGTGGCAAGGACACAGCGCTGGCATGGGAGGAGATAGCATCCCCCTTGGATAGCAACACATCGGTGGTCTCAGCACACCTCAGTGGCGATCCTGTGAGGTCTTCTGGGGTGCTGTTTCCCAGATTTTAGTGCAGGTTTCCTCTTCTAGTGGCGTTATCCACACTAGGACTCTGTAGCCCCAAGGCATTTTCTGACTTGCCTCAGTGCTGCCTCCAACAAGTTGTATTGAAGCAAAACTAGACAACAGTGCAACTCCGGTGGAGGAGAGTCCTGGGCAGGCAATTGATGCTGGGAATGGATTTATGTCAGGTCTGGAAAATCAATGCACAGGAAGGAGAAGCACTGTACAAATCTGATGAGTCTTCACTTGTCCTTTGCTTGTGCAGGAGAAAAATTTTATTGAAGGGACCTAAATTTGAAAAGGCTGAGTTAACATGGTTACCCCAGTTAAACATTTAACTCTGTGTTGCACTTTTCCTCAGTGGATATCAAATGTGTTACAAAGCTTTTGGTGTCACCGTTGTGT
This sequence comes from Chamaea fasciata, assembly GCF_029207755.1. Taxonomy (NCBI): domain Eukaryota; kingdom Metazoa; phylum Chordata; class Aves; order Passeriformes; family Sylviidae; genus Chamaea; species Chamaea fasciata. The sequence continues at coordinate 17,303,830 of NW_027094098.1, read as the reverse complement.
TACAGGTGACCCAATGACACCTTTCCTCTGGCACTTTTGGGGCCAGCAGGTCTGTGTAGGGAAGGTGGTCCCATTGTGGTGAGGGCAGAGAGAGGGACTCTGGCACTCTGCTTGGGTCACAGCCTGAGTTTGCCACCCTTTGTGCCCCACTGATGCACAGTTCCTGGGCCATCACCTTCCTTTCCTTCTGCGGATCATGTCCTGACCCTTCTGCAAACATGAAGCCACCACTATAGGCATCAATATTGCAGCATCATGCACAGGATTTACTGGGGCATTTGCTCTTTACCCTTGAAGTGCAACTTTCCTGCTCTTCCCCTTCCAATAAGAGCTGTGATGGATAGATAAGGATCTAAAATAAACCAGCTAAGAGTGAGCGATTGGCTGGCTTTGTCATAACAAACCAAGAGGGACTAAGTTTGATGGCACAAAATGCAGAGCAGCAAGTGGGGGCTTCTCTGTGCGTGATTTGGATGTGAAGTGTGTGATGGTGAGGAGCACCAGCTGGTGGCAAGGTGGGGTGGGAGAAGAGGAGGTGCCTCAAGCCATGTCCCCCAAGGATGAACCAATCTGCAAAACCAGCTTGGGTCCCCTTGATATTTTTTGTCTCAGAAAGGTGTTGGAGGGATGGGGGGAAATCTCCAGACCCACGCAGGTGGTACAGAGGAATATCCCCCAGCCCAGGCTGTCACCAGGTGGGGTTAAGCTGTGGTGGAGGAGAAACGGTGAAGCTGTTCCCAAAGCCACACCGTGCACGTTCACTGCTGCTGAGGAGCACTGGGGGTACGGCAAACATGCCAGCAGCCCGGCTGCCTTCCCTCCTGTCAGGGCTGTGAGCTGCCTCCTTTAGAGAGGGCTCATCTGGCACCTGATTGATGCCAGCCCCCTTCCGATGCCCCCACAGAGTCCCCATAACCAGTGCATTGTGTACCAAATTGCTGCCCAATTGCCGCTTCTCAGAGCTCATCAGGCCTGCTGTGTCTCGAGGCTGCCCGAATAGGAAAAAAAAAAAATTATTCCGTGACAAAGATGAGTCTGTGGAAAGTATGGCCTGAAGCAGACAGTCGAAAGGAAAGAGAAGGAAAGAGAGTTTTTGGTCTTTTTTGGATCTGCGTGGGCAGCCAGGACCTCGTATCACCTCCGACCCCAGCAGGCAGGGGCTCGCCCTGGTGTGGGAGATGCTTTTTTTTCTCAAGTGCTGCCTCTGTGATTTGGGCTGCATCAGTTGCAGCAGGGTGAGTGAAGGCACAGCCGGAGCTGGCTGGAGGATGCTGAGGCTCCTGCAGGCTTATCTGACGGGCAGCAGTTCAACAGGGATCCTGTGATAACGAGGACGCTGTGATTTGCTGCTCCTGCTGCTGGATGTCAGCATGTTTTTAATGCCTCAAGGACAGCGTTTGACTAGGGAGAGAATTCCAGAAATGGCAGATTGTACTTAATTGGTGATGTAATTAGTAACGCAATTATAAATTGTCTAATGCCAGAAGTGTATTGTGGCTAATAACAGCCTGTGCCATGAGAATACATTTGGATCCCGGCTCTGGGCTTGCATCCTGTGCTGGCTGCTCCCACAGCTCATCAGCAAGTTACAAAGACCAAATCCTGGTGGATCTTTCCCTGGAAGGAGGCTGGGTGAATGGCTGCTGGTGGAACTCCAGCAGTACTCCAGCAGCATGTGCTGACAACGCTCTCCCCGTTTATTCCTTGAAATCCCAGCTGTGTGGAACACAACCGTCCTCCTTTCCCCTTTCTCCTCCTTTAGATCACAGGCTCTCTGCAAACAGGGAGTATTACTGGCTCTGAATCTGTGCTCAGGTTTTTAAGCCTTGAAACCCCTGAAAGTTCCCATTTCTGTGTGGGTCATTGCTGAGATGGCAGGAACTGGCTGGGCTCCACCAACCTGATTCAAGAGCAGTGGCAAAGTGTGATGAGCTTCCTGGAGGTGCCTGGAGGAGAAGAGGAAGGAGCACAGAGCCCAGTAATTTGAGAGCTGACCTAACAGTGTGACTTGGGTATTTTTCAGCACACTGATTTCAGGACAGGAGATTTATGTTTGCATGGGTACCCATGGAAATGAATGTGTCTGGCCATATGCCTCCTGTTACAGGATTAAGATCTTGGTCAAAAATTCTGGCATGAAGAATACTCCTATTTGATGTAGCTCTAAGAAAGAAAATAGTTTTGACCATATGAGGAGAGATTATGAGAACAAAGATGGTACTTTCTTGCATAATTATTAAATTATCATTATCCCATAAGTGCAAGCTTCTGGGTAGCTCAGTTAGTGTCTTAAAGCAAACATTTGTTATAACTTGCTCCAGAGTTTTCATCACATGGCTTTAGATTTCTCTAACTTCTTATTCTTCCACCAGTCAGCTGAATAATTAAATTGCTAGTCTGGGGATTTTATTGTGCTGAAAATCTGCAATTGAGCATTTGTTGCACTGAAAATGGACACATTTTTTTCCAGATACATTTGGACACAGTAGGGATCTGAATCTCTAGTGATTTCATTTATAGAAGTTCCACAAGTGTTAAATGGTATTAAATTAAGTGAAATGAAACACTCTGAGTCTAAATATTTCACATCTCTGTATAAATAGCTTCTTCCATTATTGAAGCATAAAAAGTTGCAGGCCTGCCCCTCCATTTCATCATGGTGAGTGAAGATTTAGCCCTGGGACACCTCGTAAAGGTGATGAGTGTCAGTGTGCCCATGCACCACTTTCCCATCTGTGCAAGGTGAAATGCAGGCAAACAGCCTTTTCATTTCCTCACCTTCACAAAATGCCTCACAGTTTGTTTTCCCCTGGCCTACCTGGAGCTCTGGGCTGTTGACACTACACATTAATTTTTCTTTGGGAAGCTGTTTGTATTAGGGAGCCTGGCACCGTATCTTCCACAACCCAGTGAGTAACACTCTGTGGTAGGAGCTGATCCTGCAGAACGGGTTTGACACAACCCCGTGGCCTCTGCTTTCAGAGGTGGACATGCACAGACATCAGGGCATGGAGTAAGTGCTGCCCAGGACAGAGAGGGATGAAGGATGAAAGCTCAAGCTTTGGGGTTTATTTTAAAAGCTGCCTCCAGTGAAGCTTATTAAAGGCTGAAAGAAGGAAACGAATGACTCGACTTTCAGGAGCAATAGCTGCCCAGCTGTTCCCCCCCAGCTAATCCCTGTGTCCTGGTGGAGGTTTACCAAAATTAGTACTTGCTGACTTTCATGTCAGGGAAGCCTTTAATATTTGGTTCCTCAGAACCTGATCCCTGACATTAGCTGGGGTGATGGAGGCTGCAGTGAGGTAAATCTTGTTATTTCACGAGGTTGATTGAGTTTGTCTTGATTTTAGATGGCTCAGTGTGTGTGGTGCTCTCCTCAGGCTTGACCCACTGCTTGTTGAAGTCACTAAAAGACTTGTGTGGATGTCAGCAGGGCTTGGGTCGGTCATTCAGTGTGACAATGATGCGTTTTTAACTCACTGATGTCACTCAGAACCTGTTCATTACCAAAAAACCCAGACAGATTTCTGGGATACGAAACCAGCTCCTGCCATTCTGTTGGCAGCAATGTTTGGGGAGGTGCCCACCCTGTGCCAGGGTGTAACAGATGGGGATGTGTGCTGAGAACAGCACATCCACAGTGCCCTGCTTCAACACACAGCACGGGACGGAAAAATACCTGTCTTGGTTTGCCTAAACTCTTGTCATCTAAAAAAGTCTTCAATTAGCACTGACTAACCCTTTGAGATGGGCCTTTCTGGGTAAAATTGGGCTGAGCTTTGCTCCATGGTGGTATATGAAGCTTTGCAAGCATTGCTAGGATGTCTTTTGAACAAACACCAAAGAAATGGTGCAAATCAGAGGCCACTGGGCCTCCTCAGTGGTTGGATCTCCTGTTCCTGGTGCATTTTCTCCACTGAATTATAATCTCCCTCCCCTCGTGTACAAGAACCTCTTGAGCTGACCCATCTGTTAAGCATCGTGTGTCTGCTGTGAAAGCAAAGCTTTTTTCTCTGCTCAGCTCACTGAGCCCCTGGAAATCTCTTGTGTCTACATCCTTTAAGGTTTCATGCCTTATAAAACTCTTCTTTCACCTTGATTTCTGTGTTCTGTGGTTTGGGCACTCCCTGCCTTGGCCACCCTGCTTCAAAAGACACACAGAAGAAAACTTTGCTGCTTTTTAGACAGAAACCACTGGTGGTGTTCCTCCCTTGGTGGTTTCTTCCCTGGAATGGGAGTCACCGAGACTTCATAATCATTTGTTATCACTGTTTTGAGAGCTACACATCAGAGACCCATGAGCAAACACTGACCCCAGACACATGGTCAGTGAAGGAGCTGAAAAACATCCTCAAGTAATTAACTGTTCACCCTGAAATATTAATTACCCATCTCAGAAGAAAATTAGGAGGGAGAAATCAGGGTGCTTCCCTGCAAGCGGGGTGAGGACAGGACAGCTACAGGTCCCCAGAGGGTTGGGGTAGCACTGCGCCCTAAACTTGGGGTTGTCCTCAGTGTCCTGCCCCCTACCACACTGCCTGCCTTCTGCCAGCCCATCTGCCTTTCAGACACCACTGGGAAAAGCATTTATTTTGTTCCAGCGCATGTGAGTGACTGAGAAGTCTCCCAAGACACTCAAAGTATTTAATGTGTCTCACAGGACCTATTGGCAGGTTTCTGCAGGCTCTCCTTGGGAAGTTGTGGCTGCTGAGAGATGTTGGGAAGTGGGTGGGGGACAGACCAAGAGGTTTTGGAAGCCTGGGCTGGTCCCTTTGGTGCCATCACCAGCCACTGCTCAGGAGCAAGAGCTGAGTCTGGCCTCACCCCACGCTCTTGCCATGGCTCCTACTGCTGCCCTGTGTTTCGCTTCAAATTAGGATGATTTGCATAGAGAACGCTGGCTGTGTGGATATTTTTAGGCTGATAAAATTACAGAGATAAGCTGGGACAATGAATTGAATCAAGGGAGTGGCTTTGGGCTCCTGTTTCCCCTGCAAACAGCTCCTGCTTTATTTATAGCTGCACGTATGTGCGTGCACGGCTACGTGTTCACCTCTTTCCCGAAATCAGATCAAATCTTCCTGGCACAGATGACTCCCAGTCCATGTTCCCTTTTTTATCAAAGGCCCATCACATCATGTTTCATGTCTAAGCCATACCTAGAAACGCATGAAGCAGAGCTTTTCTGAGCTGAATTAAGATCAAATGAGTAGGAGGTGCAGCTATGAGCCTTTGATGTAGACAAGCCAGGAAAGCTCTCTCCACGGCGAGGGGCTGGGAGACACTCTCTCCTTCCCAGCACAACTCAATTCCCTCTTCTTACAAATTGCTCAAACAACTAATAGCTTAAAAGGGTGCTCCCATGTGCACTCATTGGCTTTCTGATCACTTCAGAGCTGTCCATCCGACTTGTAACGAGATCTTTGTGCTCTGTCTCCATAATGCTGCTACAGGAGTTGTAAGAGTAATTAATAACATTACGACCACTCTTGATTTACAACCGCTGCTAAGGCTGGCCAGGGAGTAAAACTGTGTTTGGATGTAGGCCCGCTTGTTTTAATCAGGCTGCTGAAACACTTTTAACTTGTTTAAATACCTGTGAGCCTTCGTCTAAAGTGATTGTTTCTATTAGTCACGAGGATGTATTGCTCAGGGATTGAGCTTCAGTGTGAGTTGTGTGACTGGGGAATGGCTTGGGCTGTAAATACCCATAACATGGTGGGCATGGGCTGTGCAGGGTAGAGGTTTTGTGCTTGCAGGACTGCCTGTGATGCTTTTGCATGTTTTATACAGAACTGGGGAAAGGAAATGGAAGCAAAGCCCACGTTGTCAGGGCTGGAGGGAGGGAGAAGCTCAGGTTTTACTTTGTTTTACAGGATTTTAGGTCAGGGCTGGTCTGCGAGGGAGGTGGGAGACAGTGCTGTAAGTTTTGTCACTCACAAATCTCTCTGCCATTCCCAAGTAAAGCAGGCATATTAAACAAAAACCCCAGGTGCTGCCCCACTCCTGCTGGCTCAGGAGCTGCTTATTCTTGAATATCAGGTTGAAAACCTTCAGCTGCCTGTGTGCAGAGGAAGCAAACAGATCAGAGTCCCTCTTGTTGGACTCTGAAGCAAAACAAACACTGCAATGTGCTCCAACTGCAAGAAGGGAGTTTCTTTGGCTGTTTATCTCCTTACTGGGAGAGCTGTCCCTGCCTGTTTGCAGTGCTCCTGCTGGGCCAGGTGTCTTCCTCACTGTCTTTCCTTTGCCCCCTTGCTCTATTTATTTTTCTGCTCTCACAGAGCCACTGGGGCTGGTAAATGTCAGCAGGGAGGCAAGGCACACTCCTTTGTATGGGGTTCTTCTGTCCCAGTTGTCCAGAGTCCTGTGCAATCATAGAACTCAGACACTTAAAATTACACCTGGGTGAAGAACCAAAATGAAGCCTAACTTACAGTTCGTTCTCCCCCAAAAAGGAGTAAGACTGGAAGTTAATGGTTTGTCTAAAGCCATCCATCTCTTTCAAGGCTTTGGGACTTCAAAAAGGCCAGGCTGGGCAAATGCACTGAGATGACTGCTTCTACTAGCAATTCTGCTGCATCTTAAATTTACTCTTTTAGGTTTTATTGTATTTTTTTAAATCACAAAATTAAGGTATTTCTCTTGTATGTCTAGTGCAAGGTGTCCCTGCCCATAGTGGGGAGGTTGGAAGGAAATTATCTTTAAGGTCTCTTCCAGCCCAAACCATTCTGTCATCATTTGCGAGGACTGACTGATCTCCAGCAATCATTGTATCATTTTATGTCCTTTCGGTCCAGTACAACTCTCCTCAAAGAACTGGTATGATCAGCATTTCTTGTCCAGGAAAGTGAGCACTGTACAGAGATGTCGCCTCCATAGACATTGAGATCTGATGAGCAATTTACGGACTTGAGAATCAATTTCAGGAATTTTAGATGCTTCAAGTGCAAACCAGTGGGGTTTGTGTCATAAACTCTTTTGACAGACATCTAGCTACTTTTGTCTGTCTCATCTTTTAGTAGTTTTAACCACACGGATAGAAGATATGAAAGAATATTCACTGGATTGAATTAATTCCTTTAATAGCTCATAACTCACTTGATTTCCGTAAAAGTGACAAACAATTATTGCACCTTCCTCAGGTCAGCCATACACCAAGATGAGAAATATCATGTTCTGATGTTCTTACTTTGACAAAATAGATTTTGTGGTCTTGAACAGGGAGGAGGGGATACCAACCAAGATCCAAAAGTGACATAAACTCACACTGTTTGTCTTTGGGCAGAGGATAAGCCCAAACAACCAAGCTGAAATCTCAGTTTTATCCTACATGATATTTCTGACAGTTAGAATCCAGGATGTTGCGACACTGATTTAAACCAACACAAAATGTGGATCCAGTCCTGACTGTAAAGCTTGGGATCACCTTTATTTCTCTGGCTGCTTCAACCCTGACATGGAGGACAATGATTCAGTCAAAGCTGCCTAGAAAAGTGCTCTCTGTACTTTTTTATCAGCAGAAGTTTCCTTGATCACCATGTTCCTGCTTTTTTCCAGGCTCTGATATTAACAGCATGAGTTGCCTGTAAAGTAGCACAAGAGAGGGAAACACCACAGCATCTCTTCCTTCTGAGCAGCCCTTCCAGACTCCTCTTCTTGGTTGCTAGGACAATCTGGGTAGAGCAGCACTCGAATTGACAAATTAAAAAATAAGTCACTCTTTCCAACTTTAGGTGCAACAACAATTTAAACACAAACAAATTAAATGAAAATAATTAAAGTTCAAATAGAACCTTGGAATCATTAAAGATCTGCAATCATATCTGTGCAGAGCCATAGTAATTACAATGCATGCACAGTAATAGAAGCCTAATGGTTGCAAAATGTTCTTTGGATTAATTGGCTTTGGCAGCTTACACACTCACATGATTTTCTACATTTTTGCCCATCCTGACAATCATTCTGTGCTCTAGGCAAGCTTTGCCTGAGCTGTCTGTCTTTATAACCATCACATTATTCTGGCTTTTTGAACATCATAGTGCAGTAGTTTGCCTCTCAGCATCCAGTATGGTTTAATCATGTCCTTATTTGTGCACTATTGTGCAGGGGATGGCTGCTCCTTCCCCTTGGAGGGCAGGCAGTTTGCACAGGAATGCCAACAGTGTTCCTGGAGCCGTGGAAGGAGAGTGGTGGGGCCTGTGGGACTGTGGGCAGTAACTCTGATCACAGAGAGGGGCAACACTCAGGGATCAGCACAGAAACAACAGGAGATCCTAGCATGGGTTAGGGAATGAATGCCAAACCATGGCTATTTCCATGAATAATGTTCATTGTGAATAATGTTCATTGTAAAAAACACCAAGCAAGGGCTGGGAGCGTGGCCTCCAAACCCACTCTGGTTTGACAAACTCATTCCAGAGCAGCTGCAGCTAGGAGAGAGACATCATTGCCCCGAATTGCCCACAAAACCAGGGCAGCTCCAGGTCAGCAGGACCACGACCCAGAGACATCCTGTGCCCCACGGAGGGGACACCACGTCACACAGAGCCCCGTCCTCCCAGCAGGAGAGGATTTTACAGTGCTGTAACTCTGACTCTGCAAGAGCCAAGGCCCATGCATTGAATGAGATGACACTTAAGCACGGACTTAAGTGCCTCGCTGCATCAGGGGCTAAATTGCTTGGAATAAGGGAAGATGACTTGCAACAGAGAGGCCACAGTACGGCAGATTAAGCCTGCCTTTAAAAGTTAGAGTTATGGAATTAAATCAGCACCAGTGTTGGCACTAAAGTGAACCTGCAGTAGGATGAGGAGCTGTGGAAGCATTTTTTGTTGCTCCTTGCTCTGAGTTTCAGAAAAGCTGCAATATGGTCCTAGCAGAAAGATGCTATCACTTCTGAAAAGAACAATGGCATTGCTGGTATCTTACGGAACATCTTGAGGGAAATGAGAAAAACGTCTCCAAACTGATGTCCAGCTTGGGTCCTGCAAGTGATGTGGGTTTATTTCTGTCACAATTTAGCTGTGCAGTGCATTAGGCAGGGAGCAGCAGGGGCTGTGCACCATGGGAAGCTGCAGGGAAATCCTTAACCTGCGTGGTCTGCATGCAGAGCAATGTGTGTGCTGGAACTTTGAAATCTGGGCTTGTTTGAAGCTGAAACTTGAAAGCAAACCTCCAGGGAGGAAGCAATGTGAACTTTTTTTTTTTTTTTTTTCTAAACCCTGGAAACTAAGAGCACTTTCTGCTCACAACTTCACATAAAGTCGACTAGATGGGCTCTGAAAAATCCCTTGACTAAGCATCAGTTCAGGTTTTCAGATCTGCTCCTGCACCCAAATACAAGGGTGTGACTGGAGCTGTGCCATCTCTTTGCGGTTCTGGACTCAAACTAAAGCAAGAGCTGGGTGAGAGGACCCTCAGCAGGTGCTGTTCCTGTGGTGGGTAGAGGAACATTCCTGCAGCAGGCAAAAGTCCTGGCTGGTGGCACTGAAGTTGTGACAAGGTCAGGTCCACAGCACAGTGACCTCCAGGTACCAAACAGCCTCATCCCAGCCCCTTTTGTCATTGCTAATGTTTGTAGAAATGTCTTAAACCTTTCCCTTCCAGAATTTGGGCTGAAATACTCCAGAATGTCCCATCCTGTAGCATTTGGGCTTCTTCCAGCTATCCTGCAGTCTGTAGGACACTGCAGCCAGCTTTAGGAGGGCTGTGCTGTAGCCCCTCTCACATGTAGCTGTGGTATGAGTACACTGCAGCTCTGGAATGGGCCACCAAGGGCACTGACCCTCTGTCTTTGGAGTGACAAAGATCACCCACAGGCTGGTGGTCTCCCAGGCAAGTTCAGCACAGCCAGGGGTGCACGAGGGGTTCCTGTCGGTACTTGTTGTGCTCATTCATGCAAAACCCATCAGCAGGGCTCTGTGTGTGGACTAGAGAGTGTCCACCTGTGCCATGGGGGGGACCCAAACAGCACAGACCACCATGGATCCCAAGCCCATCATCAGGGTCAGCAGTGGGCACCAGGAGTGGGGTGTGATGCTAATTCCAAAGCAGGTCCTATTTTGGGACACGAGCTGCACAAGCCAGCGGGACCTCGCTGCCTGGAAACCTCCACACTGTGTTCCAAATTGCTAATCAGCTTGCCTGGCAGAGCTCAGATACCTTCTAAGAAACACATTCATTTTCAGAAGCCAGCCCTGGAGCCAAGGTCACGTCTCTGACGCACCCAGACAGTACAGCACGTTGTGACAGTCCTTTAAAGAAAGATTAAACAAATGTAATAGGCAGGCACGGCCATGGAGGTCCCATCTGTCTGAGGAAGAGTCAGAAGTTAATTTAAGTGACTCCTCCAACATGTTGCCTAATTCCAGTGGCAGCAGAGCTAATTAAGATGGAGTTGGTCCAGGAACGTGGTGGTGTGTCAGTGGTACGGAGCAAACACTGCCACAAAGGCACCAGCAAATCACAGCCAGTCTAATGAGCCAGTCACTGGGCATCCAGAGCCAGGGAACTGCTCAGCAACATCATTACCCAGATATCTTGGTCCCATTGATAACTTCATGAATATTTCATACTCGTTTCCCACCAGTCTGTACTGACAACTTGTGACACGGGACTAGCTGGAGTAAAATGCACTTAATATGCGGTTGCTGGAGCTGTAAATTTATCATCAGATGTTATTTTCTTAAGAATACTCTTCCAAGAGCCTGACCAGCTACTCAACCACTCAAATGAGCTCCAAAGGCCAAAGAGCAAGCGGAGCACTTCTCTAATGAGTGTTTTAATGGTTGTGATAGCACAAAGCAAGTCAGCAGTGGGGGTCTGCAGCCCTTGTTAGGGAATGTGAAATTAGGAGATCCCTGAGGATGGCAGCACCATCTTGAAGGGGCCGTGCCTGGAGAGCAGAGGCACCAGTGGCTTCTTTTTCTCTGATAGGAATGAGTGACTTGATGCAAAATTTGCTTGCTTTTGTAGAAGGGTGATGTGAAGGAGGATGTGTATTTGTGTGCCAGGTTTGGGGTAAACTTCTTTTGTTTTCTTACTGTGTATTTCACTTAAACTCTGCTTTTAAAACCACTCCGTGTGGGCAGGGTGAGGGGTGACAAGCAGGGAGGCTGGGGCTCTGCTGCCATCATCACTCTCAGCAGTGAAGCTGCCAAGGAGGTTGCTGTAGCCTCTCCCAGGAAAACCAGCCGTGGAAGAGTGAAGGATTTGAGGTACTTGGACCAGGGACAGCTGTGGGCACCTTTTCCCACCAACCCCAGCTGAACGAACAAATGAAGTCTGTGTATTTTACTGCAACTCCCAGCAAAACTGAAGCAAAGCCTATTTTGTATGGATAAAATGTGTAAGAAGACCCTGGAACAGTAAGGAGCAGTGGAAGGTGGCATTGGGCGGCTGGAGGTAGAGCAGGAGCCACAGCAGTGGTAAAGCAGGTTCTGCTTGGGGGTGGGGGAAAGCTGAGAACTTGCTGGGAGAACTTGCTGCGACTCTGTTGAGGCTCGCCAAAGGCTCACTCCGTGTTCAGTCCTGGATGGGCCGGGAGCCAGCACTGTTAAGGCACCTGCCAGCGATGCAGATGGCCGGGGCAGCCAGGGGCCGGTGGCTGGGGGTGACAGGGAGCCCCGGTGACACAACCTGCCGCTGTGACTCAGAGCCCGCAGCCCCGGCTGTCGCTGTCGGGATGCTCCGGCTGCGCTCCCCGCGGTCCTGCGAACCAGCACTCCCACGGCGGCTGCCCCGACAGTGAGTAATGGCAGAGGTTTTCTCTTCCTTTCGTTTGTTTTCATTAGTCTTTGAAGAAGCTGAGCTTCTTCATCCCCCGGCTCCCCCTCCGGCCACGGCTCCTGGGGCAGCGTCAGGAATCTCCTCCGGACTTTGCCTGCCCGGGGAAACATCAGAGCCACGGGATCCGAGACCCACAGGAGCACAGGACGGGCGATTTCTACCAGCGATGGGTTTTACTTAATTGCCCCCATCCCAGCTCCAAGCACCGGCCGTGCCTGTGCCAGGAAGGTTCCAAGTCTGGCAGTCACATGGAAAAAAAACCACCCCAGAATCATAACCTTTCAGCAGAGAAGAAGGAATTGCAGCTTCAGATTGAAAGCAAGCTATATGTGTTTACATAAACCTTTTGTTACTAAGCCCAGGCTGTGATTCAAGGGGTGGGCCCGGGTTACCGGGAATGAAAGCAGATCCTTTCCCGTCTTGTCTGAGCTCCTGGGTTCATCCACGCAGTAAACACGCTGCAGGAGGCTGGCATGTCCCACACTGTCACCTCTTGCAGCCAGCAGTGGAACAAATGGCAGTGATCTCAGCCTCGTTGAGGACAGCTCCGGAAGGGCACTGTCCCCTCTTTTTCCATCACTGGATTTACACCTGGAGCAAAGGGGCTGGGAGCAGAAAAGACATTTTCTGAAGTGAAGAGCTCCAAGAGCCCCTGAAGCAATCTGGCCATGAACTTGGCTGGCTCTAATGCCCCTTGTCCATGGTCTTTGCATTGCTCTCTTCAGCAATTTAGGGGCTCAGACATTGTGCTGTTTTTTCCAGCACACAAAACGGGTTACTAAGGAACACAGGGATAAAAACCACAACTGCAGTGTTCTGCATCATTGTTTCTCCGTGTGCCTACATCAGAATTTCTCTGCAGAGGAGCTGGTGCTCCTCAGGCTTGGCAAGGAGCTGGCAAAGGGCTGGCAGGAGCGGGTGGCAGGGAGGATGTGGATGAGCAGTCAGAAAGTCCCGTGGTGGTGGAGGCAGGGCGCGTCGAACGGGTGATCTAGATCTGGAGAGGAGGCAGGAGCAATCTGTTAGGAATCAGCTGTCAGGGAGGGTCTGCCAGGGCAGATCGTGCTCTGGGGCAGGGCACTGGCTGCCTGGGCTCCGCAGGTCCCTTGCAGCCCTGCAGCTCCGTGCTGCTGCTCCGTGAGCAGTGTTGACAGCCCCATATGGCAGCGGGCACAGCCGTCACCCCGCGCTCCGTCAGCGCAGCCCCTTCAGCACCTGGCGGGTCCCTCAGCCCGAGCTCCCTGCAGCAGCGTCCTGCTACCCCCTGCACCCAGCTCTGCTGGCACAGACCTTCCCTCGACCTTCTTCAACCTTCCCTGACCTCCCTCAGCACGGCTGGGAAACTGAATTCCCACATATGGTGTACTCCCGGGGAGCTGCAGTGCGCTCACACAGGAGCTTCTTGCTTCCACTGTCAGGTTTGGAGGTTTGGCTGAACTGTAGATCCGCGTTTTCAAACAAAAACTGGCCAGGGTTGTGTCCTTGCATGTTGGGAACCTGTGGGGCTGCATTGGTGTGTGGAGGGTGAGCAGCTCCCAGCCAGGCACAGGACCAAAAGGATGGTGTCCAACCAAGTGTTCCCCACAGAGACATCGAGGTGTGATCTTGGGACATGGCTGGCAGGACATCTCCATTTTTAAGGCCGATTTGGACTGTCTGGGCTGGCATGTACTTTGCCTTTAGCTACAATGCAATCGATTTTAAATTTGTTGCATGTTTAAACAGCACTTAATCAGAAGGGTCAGATGTTAATACTACATAAATTATTTCTTCTCAGTTAACTTTCAAGCAATACACCGAGAAAGATTAATTCTGCATCTCTCTGTCACCTCTGCAACTGGGGCAGCAGCAGAATTGCCACAGCCATTGCAAGTAGCTTCCTGCATTTTATTCAGTTGAGTTCATTTTTATCCCTTTAATCATAAAAATATAAAAACAGGATGATATTGCCACTAGTAATTACGTAACAAGCCACTGGGCAAGAAAGAGCACATTTAAAGTTGTGGTATAAGCAAAGGATATTTTGGGGGTTTTAACGACCTTGAGTATTGAAGCTGAGAGAGTGAAACAAATGTATGGGGTTACAATGCATTTAAAATACAGGAGGGAAATAATAAATCAGCTGAATAGTTGTAAGGAAATTGAAAATTGTGGAGAGAGAGTAACAAAACTACATGGAGATTGAAGGACTTATGTCTGTTGCTAAGAATGGTAATGAGAATATGCAATTTGAATAGATCTAAACTGCCCTTGAAATATCATTTTAACTTATTTGAAAAGACATTTACCATTTGTATGGTTTTCCCAAATGCAATATATTTCCTTGCACCTTCGTTCGTTGAAAGCCTCGGAAATATGTCTGAAATAAACCCGTAGTGGAGCTGGAAACAACAGAATGTTCCAGGAAATCAAATCAAAAGCATTTTTTAATTAGTAGGGCTTCCACAAGGAAGTATCACAGCTTAGAGAGCAGCAGGATCCAGGTTAACTCTCTTTTCTTTTGTTTTCCTCCTATAAATAAATGACCAAAGGGAACGAGGAGCATCGTTCGCTTTGCAGAGCGAACCATCGCAGCAGTGCTCTGCTGAACATCAAAATGCTGAGTATTCATTTTTCCAGTGCTGCTTATTTCTCTCTCTGTCCCACCAGTGCCTGGACACACAGACTGCTGCACCTGCTGCCACTGCACATGATGTGTGTCAGCAGGAAAGTGGGAATGCCAGGGAGGCAGCAGGGAAGTCAAAGAGGCAAAGGGATTTAGAACTTCATCCAGGGGTAATCAAAGTCATCAGGAACCATCCCAGAGCCTCTGCAAAGGCCCTTTCCCTGTAACCACCTCTGAGCCACTGCAACAGGGGTTGCTTCATAACTTTCAGCAGAGAAACAGGAGAAATTTTGTTTGAAATTTACTTTGAAAGTATGTGCCAGTCTCCCAAATACTATTTCCAGCAAAAAGGCCACTTAACAACTACTGCCACTGCAGACAGAAGAGGAAAATGAAGTGTTCCTCATCTCTCAATTGCCACTGTGCAATGAGTGCTGGTAAATGGCTCTGAAATAAGGGTTCTGGGTTGCTCCAGTTGCATTTTGATAAACTTTGAACTGATGTTGTAAGCGGTTCCAGACAAGGATAGCTTAGACATTGCTGCAAGTCACCCACAAGAAAGTGGTAGAGTTTATTTTAAAAGGTTGCTGCAAGTAATAATTTAGTAATGAGAACTTAGAGGGTTTCAGTGTTTCTAATGCAGCCTCTCCAGCCCAGTCCTGTAAGGACTGGAACTGTGTGGGAAGATGTTACCTCTTCCAAAGAATCCTTCAGAAAAGATCTCTAAGATCATTGAGTCCAACTGTTACCCAGCAGTGCCGTGTTCATCAGTAAACCGTGTCCCTTAGTGTCACATCTACACACCTTTTACATCCCTCCAGGGACAGTGACTCCACCACTGCCCTGGGCAACCTGTTTCAGTCACTTTCAGTCAGGAATTTTTCCTGAAGAAGTCACAGGTTGCTTCTTTTTAACAACTGTTCCTCTTCATGTGGGTGAAGTCCACAGTTTTAACTGGCTGTGAAGAGGCAGAAGAACAGAAAAGTGGAAATAAAGTGAGAGAGAGACATTTGCTACCATCCAAACAAGCAGGTTGGGTTTTTTTTCCTTTCTTGAAGATTCAATACACATAACTCAGGAAAATCAAACCTACAATTCCCTCAGTAGCCATAACTCTGTTCCTGGCAGAGAAAGAGCAAGACATAAATATAACCTCATACTCAGTAGCATGTGTGACATATGTGCAAGGAGGTGAGTTATGGGTGCTGTGAGGACCATGATTTTGAATGTTCTGACTTGGGAGTTTGAATTTTCAAGTCCAGTGTTTTGGAGAGTTTCTTTCTTTCCTTTTTCCTCCCTATAGTTATAAAGTGTATTACAGCTCTTGCTTTGCATTGCTCTGCTCTACCATGGCAATTTGGATCCTGCAAGTTGCTGAGAACTGTGTTTTTCATGAGAATCACAGAAACATTGAATGGTTTGGGTTGGAAGGGACCTTAAAACTCCCCTAGTTCCAACCCCCCTACCATGGCAGGGACACCTTCCACTAGACGAGGTTGCTACAAGCCCCATCACCTTGTGCCAAGAAAGGCAGAGGAGGATGAAATCCAGAGCTGTTCAGTGGTTGGAAATTTTGCAGACCTGTGGTACATAAATGGTGATCCTGATCATGTAGACATGAATGCAAACACAACCCTAAATGCCTAAATCATTTCCTTCCAGTGTTGTTCAGGTTACCAGGATATTCTCCTGTGGACAGCTACATATATTCTGGTTCTGGAGGTAAATCCCAAGCTGATACTGCATCTAAGGAGACATCTGTGTTTCTCTATGAGGTCAAAGCCTTTTTAAAGTCTTTTTATGTTTCCAGGACTGTTTCAAATATCTTTCTCCAGCAAATCCAATTGGCTAGAGTCAAGTGGAGGCTACAGAACTTTTGTGTTAATACGTGTTTTGAAAAAAAATCAGCTGAGGCTGAGAGAACTTTAGGGGAATTCATCCCCAAGCTTGCCAGTGTCTCATATCCACAGGTGTAAGTTCACTGAGCAGAGATAGGTTCAGATAAGCTCTTAAATGCTCTGTAGATTTGTGAGCAGAGTTTGTAAATTTGAGCTTGTGCTGTATCACCACGTTAAAAATACATCCAAGCAGGCAGGTCATCCTCTAAATATCCTGCCCTGCTGCAAATCCTCACTCCAGGAATACTGAACCATTCCAGGCTTACTGGAGACCTATGTAAGAAGGAATAATGTGGCATAAATATACTCCATCTGACTGTTTCTTGCAACACTTTGTGCAAATTTAACATGTGCGTCAGGTGTCAGGGTAGCTGTTGGAAATCCGTAACGCTGACAGTATTTGGTAATAAAATAATAATCGCTGCGTGTATCTCTGATGGAAAGAGATTCACATCCTTTTGAATCCCTAATTGTGTGCCACACTACATTAGAGACAGATAGTTCATTGTCTCCACCTTTCAGAGATGGGAAATTCAGAGCAACACGCAAGACGTTCCAGAAATAAGCTGGTTTAATGAAGCAGCAAATTAGACCCTTCTATCTCTTTATTTAACATGTAGTCCCTTGAATTTATCTGAGTTCATTACAGAGGTACAAAATGGAAAAGAAGCTGCAAAATTCATTTGTGATTAGAGCTAATGATTTTGAAAATGGCTTTTCATATTTTCCTAGATAACAGCTAATATTTATTATTAAATTTATGTCACGTTTGCTCTAATGAAATTATATTCCCTGCCTTTGCTTGTTGCTGTTGTTTATGGTTTGGATTTTATGAAAGGAAGAATCATAAAGATGCTATATGTTTCTTGCCAACTGCAGTGCCTTTGACATGGTTTCTGATAGCTTACTCCTGTGACTCATGTCAGAAGAATGGTTTTAAAATTCCCTTCCCAATTTATTCCTTCTATACCTCTTGACAGATAATGAATCCAAGTAAATGCACAGAAGATTTTTTTTTCCCCCATAATTTCAATTTCAGACACGGAGTGAGTAATGGACTCAAGGCTATAAAGTTAAAGGAGGAAAAAACATTTAAACAGCAAAATAAAAACAGAGTTCCCGTCTCTTTCCAAGCTCTGCTCCCCATCCTGCTCCTGGCAGATGAATAGGTGCAAACTGAGGGAGGTTTACATCCACCCTGACAGCACTCATCCTGCTCAGGGCTGAAATGAGGGAACTGGGGAATGGCAACATTAATTTTGCTGTTATTCATCAAATCTTATCACATGCTGGGGTACAGGAGCCACCCAACTGCAGCTGGAGTTGGAATGGGGACCTCTTGTGAGACCCTTCCAGGGCACAAAGACCTTCAACAGTTTTCCTGATTTTGCCAGCTTTTTCTTTAGTACCATCACAGTTTCCTGAAGGAGGGTTTGTGTCATGGTATGAGTTTGATAAAGTGCTTTTAAAATGTTTCATAATAGTTAGAGTTAAGATGAGGGTTGTAACCAGATGATCCGTAAGGTCCCTTCCAACCCCAGCCTTCCTGTGACTCTGAGAAATGTAATGTCAGCCTGTTAGTTCACTTACCTGTGCAACAGCAGAGAAATGCTTTGTTTAATATTTGCAAATGTTATTAATACTTAATAATCCTTATTCCTGAATTCCAGACGTGGAATCACCATTTCTGACGTAGGATGATAAGTGAGCTGCTTGTGTTACTTTTGGGAAGGATCTCCTGAATCATTGTTTATGACAACAGCTACTTTGCTCTGCTCTTTCTTTCCAGCCTCCCTCTCTTTGCAGTGTTTCTCCTCTTTCTTCTTCATGTGGTGAAATCCAAGTATGAATGGGAAAAGTTCATTTGTTATGTGGCCAGCCCTGTGGTGCCAAGCCGAGAAAGTTTGTGGTTATTATTTCCTCCTATGGGGAGTTCGTGGATGACCATTTTGAGCTTTGAGAGAAACAGTTGCTTTGGCAGACCACATGCAACCTCTGGGCAACCCAGTCCAAAACGTCCCCAAGATGATGCTGTAAGGCCAGCAGTGCCCTGGGTCAGACAGCCACTCCGTCCCCAGAGAGGAAGGATTACAGCATTTATTCCACAGGCTTTTTCTGTCTGGGTTTCTGATGAAGTCAGAGATCTTGTGCTTTTTTGCTTCTAATTCTCTTTGCCCACAGGGCTCACAGGCTTCCCATATGTGACATGTGACCAAGTGACCTTGCTTGTAAGTTTGTTAAAGACATGACTAGGAATTAGCTGTAGCAATATCCCCACAGAGCTCAAGCACTGAAAGGAAAAGCTCATTATTCAATACCTTACTTCATGCTTTGAAAACAGAAGCAACAACCTTAGCACTTCCTCCTTTTACAGCCTCGTGGTTTCCGTCATTCTTTTCAGCTCATAATGAGATTTAGTGTTGGAGAGAGATGGTTGTGCCAGAAAAACCAAGGTGGGATGGTTTTGGCCAAAAAAAAAAATAATTGACATTTGTAGGAAAGCTCATTTCAGCGTGGAAGAGCAAAGCTAATGCCACCTTTGTGAACGTCTTTGGCGTTGTCTCCCGACTCCTGCTACGTCAGGAATATGTTTGTGGAAAGTCTGCGAGGTCTCAGTGAGTGAACTTGCCAGAGATTTTCTCCATGCCAAAAGAAACGCAGTCCCATGGATGCTCGGTCAGCTAATGGATTAGGTCAGGCTGGAGAACACGCAGCAATTCTCAGTTCTTCTCTGCCCCTGCGTCACCGGGCAGAATCGCTGCTGCCAACGAGCTGACAAAGAGGAGAGGCTTTTTTCAGAGTGATCAGTATCACATCGCCGACAGAAAAGGGAGGAAAAACCCTCTGTGGCCGTGCACCTCCTGCAGTAGATTGGATCTGAAGGCAGGAGTGCAGGAAAAGTATGTTTTCTGCTAATAAACTGAGCAGAAGTGACAGGGAAGTCAGTGCAACACGGAACATGCATCTTACTTTTTGCCATTTTCCTGATGATCTTGTCTTACCCAGGGCGTTTTGCAGACAAGTGCAGTTATCTCTTATCCCTGCTAAGGATGCAACGGGAAATACAAACAGTTGAAGGGTCAGGATGCTGTAAAGCTGTAATAACTCACAGATTTTGTGGCTATGCAGAACTATAAGAGTAATAAATCTATTAATTTATCACACAGCAATCTTAAAATTACCCATTTGAAATTTTTTCTTTTAAAATTTTAAATATCCAGAGGACTAAATATGTGGATTAATTTCTCTCAGTTATGACTAAAGATCACATCAGGAAGGGGCAGTATGGGTTTGAGGTGCAGAGATGTGCATGTACCCCACCCAGTGTGCAGCACCCCACGGCCCAGCCCCTGCTCCTGCCTGTATGTGACCCAGTCCCAAAGGGGCAGCTGTCCCTGCTGCTGTCCCCCCTGCAGAAGGACCAGCTCCCTCAATACCTGGTCTCTGCCACTCATCCAGCTAGACCACCCCTCTTGCCACCCTCAGTGGAGAGGCAACTAGAGACCACAAATACCAGAGGGGAAGATTAGGGCAGCAGTAGCAGTGGTTCAATGGTCTCTCTTTAATTTAACTGCTTAGGTCACTATTAAAACACCACAAGGGCAAAGGTGGGAGCACACAAATGCCTCGGGATTGCTCATCCTTGGTGCTGTGCCATGAGTGGTGTGTAGGCCTGAGATGGCTGCTGTTCTTCCTCCTCCTGCCCCAGCAAACCGAGCTTGTGGTCAAGATTCCAGAGCTCTTGGCTATCTCATCAGCCCTGGAGTGAGCCCTGCTCCAGGCTGGTGCTGGCCAGGCTGTGCTGGGCACAAGCACCTTCATGTCACCCAAGGGCCAGCCTGCACAGCCTCACGGGAGCCACCATCAAAGCTCAGCCACGTGCCCTAAGATGATTCATTTCCACACCAACAAGGCCCTGATGAATACACCCAGGGCTCTAACCTTAATGAATCACATAAAATGTTATGCCTTTTGGAAAGGCAAATACAACCCCTGTGATTATGAGCTGCTTTAGTTTCTGCCTTGACGTCCAGCTCTGCCTTTTGTGTTTACTGCCCCTACGTGCACATTTTGTGAGCAGACCTTTGGATCACCAGGGAGCTCTGACACTGAGGTCACCTCCGTGCCTGCAGCACCAGCGTGTATCTGGAGGTGTAGGAGCAGATGCTGGAGTTACAAAGCAGAGATGGTAATTACTCACTCATTTCCTAAACGAGCTTCTGAGAGGTGGCACTGACCCAAACTCAGTGCTGCCATGAGAGTAACCCCAAAGTGAAGAAACCCAGAGCCAGGGAATGAGCCTCCCTTCCTTTGGAGCTGTGAGTGGGCAGCAGCCTGACCTGGGCAGCTGGACCAGCCTGGGGGACCCAGGGAGTTGAGCACAGAGCCGTGGTGTGGCCTGGCATGCAAAGGGCTCCAGCAGCTGCGGGGGCGGCCCCGCTCTCCCTGTGGGACCTCCATGGCATAGCCCCCAGCCTTTGAAGCTGCAGCAGTCAGGGCTGGTGCTGGGGAAAAGAACTGAGGATTTGGTTTGTTCTTTTTCAAAGGCTTTATTCCTCTGACAGTTGAGCTGGAGTCAAACCCGACTGTCCGCTCAATCCAGCCCTTTTATTTTTCCCCTCTTTAAGTTCCGAGTTTGCACTTTACATACAGTCATGGCAGGCTTAAGCTTGACTGTCAGAATAAAAGCCTTTTCTTTCCATAAAGCTTCCCCTCTGCAGTTCAAAACACCTCCAACCCAAGTGATGTCAGCTTCAAAGGCTTGCCCGAACTGCACCCAGGGCTTTCCCCTGCTGCTGCCTATTTAGGGGTCTCTTGATGGCCTGTGGATCTGAGGGAATTCTGTGGGGCTCCAGCTGTTTGAATGAGAGCTGTCAGGGTGCAGCAGGGAGTGGGGTGGTAGGTACCAGCCGGGAACTCCCAGTGGGCTGGGAGCTGCAGTGGGCACACCAAGGCCAGGGGAGCTGTGCTTCTGATGCAGGGGGATCGTTCTGTCCTGCCACTGAGACAGCCAGGATGGATTTGTCCTGGCAAATAGAAACCTCAAGAGCTTCTCCAGCTTATGTTGGGTTAGAGGCAGAAGCATAAACAACCATAGCCACTGCCAGGGCAAAGGAAAGCCACAGGTCCCAGGACACGAGGAGTTAATTCCTGGGTGCTGCTGGTTGAACTTGAGTTAGGATCTGTCTGTGGCAAAGTTCGCTCTTCCGTCCACATTCTGGGCAGCTTTTCTGGTAGAGGAAGTTGTTTAAGGTGCTGATAAAGATGATAATGTACAGAGGGATTTCTTTAAGTTCCTGATTTATTGAAACCACACACTTTCCTTTATTTTCCCCTCAGTTTGTGCTTAATATTAAGCAAGTAGGACTATTCAGTTGAAGAAAATTACACGCATAGCTGAATATTGCTTCATTTCACCTCATTTTCAACAGAGTATCCTGCTGATGCTGTTCAGAAAAAGTAAAATCCATGTCCATGAAAATTGTACCTGCTCTTTTAAAAAACCCATGCAGATTTCTGGCCATGTCACCCCAAGCTGTAACCAGGAAGTGCAGAACAAGGAGTAAACACGGGGAAGTTTCAGCTAATAGTGTTCATTCACAGAAGAGAGGGAAACAGCAGGAAAAGGTCAGTGTAGACTAACACTTATGTGGGTTTTTTTCAATGAAGGATACACTCCTCTCTCTTTTCTCCTAGGCAATTAGTGTAATTACAGAAACCAGCCATTTAGCAGACTTCTAACTGAGCACTATCAGCACTGGCTACGAGAGGTAAGGCACTTGACTTCACGCCAGTCAGACACAAAGCACTTGCTGCTTAAAATGTCATCTCAGACAAGATGATGAAATGAGCTGGAACCATCCCAGCTCTGACTATTAACCTTGGCAGGATGAGGCGTGTAAGGACACCCTGATGGCAGATGTGAAAGGCATCTGAATAGGTAAAACAGAAAAGGTTTTATTGGGGGATTTAAATGACAAAGCGATCCACTGAGAATTGATTTGTTCACGCTCTTTACTGTGTTAGGTGATGCAAAACTAAAGGATGGCTGGTTACATCACTCGCTGGAATTTAGGGTAAACTGAAGGAAATATTTCATCATCTGGAGTGTGATTGCTCTGTCTTGCTGCAGGAAGTTGAGAAACTGGGTTTAGAAAGAGCTGGATTTAGAAAGAGCTGGAGCAGTACCTGCCCGTTCCGCTCTCGATGCTTCCAACAGGTCTGAAGACAGTCAGTGGTTCATGCAACCTCACACTGTGGCACCTTGAGCAGATGGCTCAATGCTTCTCAGAAAAGGGACTCCTGAACCTCCAGCACTGCAGAATAATCCTGCCTGGGCAATGACCCTCATAAGAAAGCCTATTTCTTATTTATTCATGGAGCTCCTATGCAGAGTGATGAAGGGAGGAGTCACTTTAGGAAATGGTGCTGCTCCCCTGAGACCAAGTAATGGACTGGGCTTAGGCAGCCACGTTTAACTGTTTTCTCACTGCTGCATGCTCCTGTCATGGCACTGAAGTGTATTGGTCACCGAGGAATTCCTAAATTAGATGTGCCATGATTGGAATTAATAGCAATGTAAAAGAAACAGTGCTCTGGAAAATAGGAATTCTATTCCTCTGTGAGCAGTAGCCTGGTGGTTAAACCCCCCTAATCCCATGAATGTTGGCTGCAGGTCATCTTCAGATGCAGCAGATTTTGCAGGAGGCTCTAGCTAAAGAACATGAGTGTTTTGGATATTTGGGATTTCTTTTGTGTTTTCAAAAAACAGTGGAGTACTGGGAAGGGATTTGCTATATATTATTTGGAAATTCAGCCTTTAGAGAGACTGAAGACAGTCCCTCTCCAGAGGCAAAACCCCTCTTTATCCTGATGATCCTACACTCATGTGAAAACTTGGTCTTGCGAGTCTAATTGCTTGCCTTGCTTCCAGCAGGGTTTCACTAGCTGGTATTACCCCAGCACAGGGTTAAAATGGATCTCTTGAGCTTCAGTGCATTGTCAAGGCAACAAGAAAAAGTGTTATGGTCTTACTCAACCATTCCCCACAGCTCTGCTGTCCTCAGGCAAAGCTGTTTCGGTGGCACCCTGGTCACAGGAGGGAGGCAACAGGAGATGCTGGCTCTGGAGGGAATGGAAAATGCCACTGCCACACGTGCCTGAGCTGGCCATGCTGTTTTGGGGTAGTTGGTAGGATGGGAAAATGCCCTTTGGGAACTTGGGCAGCAAAAGAGGTGGTGCAGGTCCACATCCTCAGCATAGGGACATTGGCTGATGGGGCAGGTCTGGGTGGGGAGAGATGAGCCCACCCGGGTGTGCATGGCCCAAAACCCCTGCCATGTCACAAAGTCACCCCAGAATCAGAGTTAAGACAATACCAGCACCCAGTAAAATGGTTTTGAGACAGCAGAGCTCCTGCTGGGCTGTGTGGCCCAGCATGGACAGCCTCTGTCACACCTCTCACCTGTCACACTTTAACCACACTCCTTTTGCTGCTTCCTTTCCCTCAGCCTTGTGCCATCCTCATCCTCCTGTGCCTTCAGTCCTCCCCATCTGTCTTCTGGCAACTTCTGCCCAGATAATGAGCTGTTGGGAGGATGAAATGCATCTTCCCAGCACTGCGCTGGCGACAGAGGCAGGCAGCCAAGGCCAGCCCGCATTGCTGGGGGTTTGCTTTCGTTTGATCTTTGCCACAAAAGGAACCAATTTGAATTCCTGGAATAATTAGCTGCCCTTTGCACTGGTGGCTCTTGAAAATCGAGCTGGCAGGAGAACAGAGTGGGAAGTGGGAGGATGAGGTGGATAATTTGTCCTTTGTAGCTGGTCGTTTTCAGGAGATGACGCTGTAGGTCAGGCTCTTCCCTCGAAAGCTCGGGCTTCCCTGCTGCTTTCTGCCCTGACCTGGGGCTTGTGCACCTCTGGTGAGACCCAGCCGGGCCACAGTTAAGGGATTTCGGGGCAGGATTTCACTGCAGCCCCAGGCAGTGCCCTCACTTGCATGTGCAGGGCTCACCCTCCTGACGGCTGCTTGTCAGCTGTATCCAGCTAAGAGATAAACCCAAGGTGCTGATTTCTTCTAATGCTGAAAACCCCATGATATTTCCTGAGAATATCCCGAACAGATCTAAGCTCCACATTAGCACTTTAATTTTCTGCATCCTAAGAGAAAACCACAAACTGCATCACTACCAAGCCAGGGCAGGGGGTCTTTCTCTTGTGTAGCCAAATTCCATTTTTAATGAGGGCATGTGAAGTTAAACCAGTTGCCAGTTGTCATCTCAGTTCTGGTTATACCCCAGTCATAGCTGAAGGAAGTCAGAAGAATGTAATTTACTAAGTGCTTTGGGATTCTTAGAAATATAACTCACTAGAGAGACATTGCAATTTTCTAAGTTCATCCTTAAGGGAGTAGTAAGTGAAGCTTCTGTGTTGGAGGTGGCTCTGGTGAGGGAAAGCATTTTGCAGCCATCCCCACAGGGTTGTTAATGCATGCTTTTTGCTAACATGCCATTTCACTGGAATTTTCACCCTTCTGAGCAATATTGCATATGGATGAAGAGGAGTAAAAGGAACTCAGTGGTACTCCAAGCCCTGGAGGCACCTCAGATGGGCTCTGCTGGGAATACCCACCTTCCCATGGCAGTGACAGATGAAGCAGTGCAAAGTACGGAGATGAGAGGGAAAACTCAGAAACGAGAAAAATAGGAGAGAAATTAAAATTTAAAAAATCTCATGGGGGGCCTGAAAGCCAAGGCAGATGGGAAAGTGGGCGAGATCCTCCGTGCGTGCGTCCTCCCTGTTTGTGCCTTGGATGACCAGTGCTCAGAGGGTCAGGGAAGGGTGGAGAGCCATGGGGCTGCCAGTCCCACATCAGCAGTGGGGAATGCCCCATCCAGTGAGATGGACAGAGATGTGCTCCCAGCTGCCTCTACTTTCCTCCCTGCAGATGACACCCCACGCCCTGCCACACACACAACACCTACCATACATACCCCAAATGAACAGGAGAACAGCTACAACATCCACAGGCCTTGGGAGGACAGTGGAACAGGACAGAGATGCAGAGGAAGGGATTTTAGTGGTGAAATTCTGTCAATTTGCAGAACAACTGACTCTTTCCTCTGGGCATTTCCTCGTTGGATAATTCTTTCCAGACCTAACATGCTAACAGGGGCAAGAGCACAACCTGCCCTGTATCCTCTTGCTGGCCACCACCACATTCCAGCCAAGGACTGGAAAAGCAAAGCAACAAAACCAAAACAGAAACTAAACTGTGTGTTAAGGAGAAAAAAAAACCCCTGCTCCCTTCAGGCAAACTAAGGAAGCCACGTGGCACCAGTACAGTAAACAAAAACTGAACAAGTGACCTCTTCTTGGTCCCTCTGGAGACAGTGGCAAGCCAGGGATTAGCAGCATTCATAGTGCTCCCACAGGTTTCCATGATGAGGGACACAGAGGAGACTTCTGTGGTGCCTGGAGAGGTGGGGAGGCAGAACTAGAAGGGACCAAAGGGACCCATGAGCAGCCTGGCAGGGAGGAAAGGTGGGCTGGTTTGTTTATTGAATATGAGCCTACAAAATCTGCTTGGCTTTAGTCTCACCAGATCCCATTGAGGCATAGGATAAATTGCCTGTCCATGGTGGGAATAGATCTACAACAACGCCCTCCTGAATAACTCCTCTCCAGTTCTTGTGTTTGGTAGATTTCTGTGGCTATGGAAGCCTTCCCAGCTCCTTCCCCCATGGCTCAGTAAGTCCCATCTCAATGGAAAATGACCCCACTCTCTAGATTAGGTGTGTAGGAAAAGACCCTGGCTCCATCAGAGGATCTTCTGCCCACAGCTCACAGCTCATGACCCATTTTGGTGTGTAGGGGAAAGTTGTTTCCCACCAAAGCAATCAGCAAGAAGAAAAATGCCTGAAAGAATGTTTCCCCAAAGTCCAGCAAACTCCCCAAACAAATTCTGTATCTTCTTGGCAGGAACTCTACATTTTTTAAAAGACATATCTGAAAATTACAGAAAGGCGCTGAGTCTCTGCCCATCACATAAATCCACAGTTCCTGCTGAATCACTTGGAATTGTGCTGCCCTGGATTTTGCCAACGCAGTCATGTCTGCACAAAAGTCTAAATAAAATCTGTGTGCAAATCAAAGGAGTAAATTTCATGAGTAACTAGAAATTGTTAGTTTTTGTGGTATGTTTGCAGCTTTTCCTTATTCTAGCACTGTTTCCTGAGCAGACTCTGTAATATTCCACTTCAATCCCTCTAAGCTGACGGGAGAGCGTGTACTTCGCAATCAAAGTGATTCATGCAATTACATGAGCCAGTGCAGAGTAAGGGAGTGAGAATCCCTAATCTAGAACATTAGCACTTATCTGTTAAATGCTCTTTTTTAACACACTGCAGAACCATCATCTTATTCCTTACATAAGGTTCTTCAGGGACTACTATGACAACAGCAGTGCTGAAAAGCAGCGTAATGAGACACCAGGAGCACTGGGAACAGATTGCTACAACACAGCTCATTATAACTGTTTCTTGTCTGACCCCAGAAATAAAATCACTTGTGGATGCTTTTTTAATGCTGAAGCTCTTTGTCAATCTCTTTCATTTTTATTAGTGTATTCACTATATTTCTGATTATATACTGGTTGTTGCCTTGTCTGCAAGATTGTATAACTAAGAACAGAACAGTGTGGCTATTCCCAGGGGATGACAATATTCCTGAAATCATGCCAGAGACTTTGTAAACTTTGTTGATCTATTGGAAAGGTCATGGAGATGAGCTACCAGAATCACTTGTTGGTGGCAAAAATGTTGCTGTGTAGTGAAACAGGTGTTATGGAATTTGTTCCCAGTTTATTACACGTGGAAGGTGAAAATTCATGATATTAGAGGGCTTAATATAATATGCTGGTCCAGATCAGTGAAATTCAAACAGGAAACAAGGTTTTAAGAGTCAGAGTAGTTTGCTGAGGGAAGTTGTCTTCATTGTTGTAAGTCAGGGCTTGATATCTCTCGAGATAAGTGCTAGTTTAAAACACATTTTATCTCTACATTTTGGACTTACTAATGAAATTTATGGATTGATTTGGTAGGAATTCAGACAACAGTGCCTCTTCTAATCCCAAACTCAGCATTTGTGTTTAGACTTTTTAGAAATTAGTTTATTTGACGTCAGAAGAGGCCAGGCATGAGCATGATGTGCGTGGATGCTGCTGCTCTGCTCACCTGCATCCCATCCCGGGGCAGAAACGTGCTGACCTCCCAGCCAATGCGACAAGTTCCCACAAGCAGCAGCCCCGTGGACGTCTCCAAGGGCAATTCCACGTGTGAGAATTGCGTCTCACGGCCTGAACTGCCTCTCATTTTCCCCACATTATGCAAACCTCTGCCCGTGTGACCCAACATCACACCGGGGGTGCCCAGACTTGCTAAGCCACTCACACCTCTTAGATCCCAGCTGGTTTTTACAGTCTCAGTGAGAGCTGAAGGTATAAAAGCTTCCATTTCTCTGCCAGACTGCTGCTGGTAACTTGAGAAGGCGCTGGCCAACTCCAGCCACATCAGAGAGGGAGAGAGGCAGGAAACTTAGAAGTCATTTACAAAAATATTTGCAACTCAAGAAAACCCATAAGTGGTGGTTAAGTAACTGCTGGGGGCCCAAATTAATGTCAGCAGAAATGGTCTATTCTGCCTCGTGCACAGACCCCAAGAGAGAAGACAAATGATTGAGAAGAGTCTTAGGCTGTTTGTCTGTCAACCTCCACTGAACATTAATTACTGACCTAAAGCAGAGATGTTGGATGAAATAAGGACTACATCCCAACTCAGGGTACAGCTTAGAAATTTATTCATGAATGACTTGTGTGTTCAGGTTATTTCAGCCACTACAGGCAACTGATTTGAGGTCTTATATACCTTGGGTGAACTTTACACCTAGATTATACATTTATTCACATCTGATACAAATAAATACATTCTTCCTCTATAAGAGTCAGCAAACTTCCACCATTTTCCTGAATCAAGACCATTTTTGGATATACAGTGTGAAAGATTAAACAAATCTGTACTGTAGTTATTGAGAGAGTTTTTAGGGCAAAAAGATAATTCTCCTGTCTCACATTACATGCTTTTTCTCATTTCTTTTATGAGAAAATTATCTTTTTAGATAGCTGATGCATTCACATTCTTAGTCTTCAAAATTCTGTAAACTCTGTAGTGCATTATCACTTGAATAGGCCAAATAATTATTTGAATGCCTACTCATAGATGGTCTTCAGTAAAATTGAGGCTTTGAGAAGAGCCAGAGACCCACCAACTGCACTGAAAGATAAAAGCAGGTATTTCACTCCAGATTCTTAAAGCAATTCAGGACTTTGTGTGATCATTATCATAAATGATGTCAAATTTAAAGTATTGTCATTAATTCAGAGTGGTGTTCTCTAATCCTGATATTAGAATTTTTATGGTGGAAGGTGGATTTGTGAAGGTGATCTGAAAATGGGACTTCTTGGGTTTCCTCCTGGGAGGAAGCTGAACCCTTCCCAAGCGCAGCCAAAGCTGGAGCTCCACCAAAGCCTTGCCCACAGTGGCTGCACTGGATCTTCCTGCAGGATTTGGATTTTTATATCTTTTTTTCTTCTGTTCGAGCCGGGATTAAATGCTCAAGAGAAGGTGTTTGTGTTCGGACTCAGACATTTATTAATTCTTATCTATAGTACAGTCTCACAAGTTTTGAGTTCTAGCTAACAAGGTAGAAAATGGCTCTGTCTCTATCTCTTTCCAATATCTTTTAAGCACAAATGAATTATGAAAGGACACCTAAATTATTTTTATTTTTAACCCAATAACCTACCACCCGTGGTCCGCAATGCGGATTTTTCTACCCATTTACAAGAAACCACCCAAACCCAGGAAGAAGAAGGTGAAAAAGAAGGACTTACCCTCTGCCCTAAAACCTCCATCTTGCTTAATATATACTACTATATACTAAAATCTTAAACTGTAAGTTTTCCACCCTGTGATATTACACACTCCTATTCAAACTCCACACCCATAATCCCAGTGCTGTCACTCAATTTTGGAAGCCTCTCCCACAGCCTCAGGTCAAATGCAGTGTTTTCTTGAGGGTCAGTGCCTGTCAGCACAGGAAGTCTATAATTCTCAGCTTCCAGGGTTCCAACAGCTGGATGCTCCCATATGGAAGGAAAAAGGTTCTTCTGGGGTAGATTCCTTCACACCAGGGTAGTATCAGGAGTGTCAGCGGACAAGTATTTACGTGGAGGACTGGGGACGGTCTCTGTGTTAATTGTGATAAAGTAAGAGAAGCTGGAGAGCTGTTTCTGCCCCGTGCTGTCCCCAGGTGTCCTACAGGGTGCTCTTGGTCTTGTACCAGCAAAGACTGAAAGGATAGAGAGAGAAATGTTACATATCTCAGAATGAATTTGTTCAGTAAAAACCCAGCTATGCAAAAAAATTTAAATGGAAAAAAAAAAAAGTAATATGAGGTACTCTTCAAAGAGAAGCAAAGAATTAAAAAAAAATAATCTGAAACTCTGGTGCATTCATGAGATGGGCACTGTGAGGATTCACATTTAAGATATGCAGATTTTTACTACTTTTTCAGTAAAACAATTGCAATGACACTGAAATTCAGAAAATCACCCCTTCAACTTTCACCTTTTGTTTAAGAACGGAAATGATTTCATCGGAATTAATTAACATTTCATGACAATTTTGTAATCACCTAAAGGCCATGTAGATGTGAAAGGTCTCTTCTGATAACAAACCAGTTTTAGCACAAGTTGGTAGTAAGAACATGGAGATTAGGGTGGCTTCTAGTAAGTCTGTAGCATCCCCATTATGCATTATACCTTGCAATGTATGATGCTGCCCTTCCAGGCTCAGGACTGACAACTTTTCATAAATTATATTTTTATGTCAAATGGCTTTTACAAGAACTGACTGAGTCTACACCAACCTGCACAAAATTCTTCCCTTCCCCCTAATTATTTTTCCTCAATTCTATACTGTTTTTAGAGGATCAGGAGGTTTAGAGCTAGAAGTGATTATTTGTTTTTGAAAGTTCTGGGCACCTGGAGATTGTGAAAATAATCATTCCTGGCTTACATTCATTTTTAGTTTCTAGGATACAAACAGAATTTAAAACAAGCTAATCCCTTCACCTGGTTTAAACTGCCAATGCTTCAGGCAGCAACATGAGTTTACAACAGCTAAGGATACATCCCAGTTATTTTTAATCCTCCCACGTCAAAATTGGCTTATCCCAATTTGCTTTTAAAGCATCCTCGGAGTAAAGCTCTATTTACCCAGCCCCTATTTGTCTCGAGTGCACTTGTACGAAATAACCCTA
Source organism: Chamaea fasciata (assembly GCF_029207755.1). Taxonomy (NCBI): domain Eukaryota; kingdom Metazoa; phylum Chordata; class Aves; order Passeriformes; family Sylviidae; genus Chamaea; species Chamaea fasciata. The sequence continues at coordinate 17,273,158 of NW_027094098.1, read as the reverse complement.
AGCACCCAAAAACCCGCCAGGTTTTGTAATGAAAACACCTCCAGACAGACTGATCCCCTGAGGGGAGGCCACCAAGGAATCGATTCGACAGCTCCTGGCCAGGGCTGAACTGAGCAGGAGCGCGGGAGACGCTCGGCGTGTCCCTGCTCCCCTCCAGCCCCAGCCAAGGAACGAGGCTGGCTGAGGGCTCAGGGAAATGTGGGCTCTGCAAAGGCTCGGCCTTCCCTGTTGGAACAAAAATATAAATCAAAAAATCTGGGAGAAAAGGCACCTACTTGTGAAAACGGGACACGCTGGAGGAGGGGAGTAGAACAAAAGGTCCAGAGAGGTGGAAGTAGGAACAGAGGAAAAGGGAGTTAGGAGGGAGAAGAAAGGTGAAAAAGAAGCATAAAGAGCTGGAGAAGTGAGGAAAATAGAGAAGAAAAAGAGCGAGAGGAGAAGGGAAGGAAATACTGCATGTGTTTTAGTGATGTCCTCCTCCCACAGGGGACAGAGGTGCCCAAAGGCACCACCATTGGTGGTTAGACCTTGGTTTGTACTGAATTTCAGTTGTGTGCATGTAGAAACAGGGGCTCACTGAGACAATGAGACCATGGCCTGGCAGTTGTGCTGGAAGGAGCCAGTGGGGCACTGCTTCTGAAACGGGCCTCTCTGCTCCCAGTGCTCCATCTTCTCACTGTCTTCCCATGATCTTTGGTGGGAGGCAGCCCTGCTGGAGATGAGAGCTGTTTTCCTCTTGTGCCCTTGGGTGCCATGGGAGCCAGCAGGGCTTTGGCAGAGGCAGGGACTGCCTGTGGTAAGGAGGGGAGAACCACAGGAGAACAGGAATTCAAAGGGGTTCTGGGCTTCCAGCAGGAGCTGGGATCGGTCCAATTCTTAACTCAGACTGTGGGGTACATTTGGTGCTGCTCTGCCCCAGACAAGATGAGCACAGCCTTCACATCCCCACACGGCCATGCCCACAGTTCTGCCACGCATCAGCAGAGGCTGGGTGGAGGGCTACAGGTGGTTTCTGTTCACAGAGGGAGCAGGAGCAACATTGGGTCTGCTGCTGTCCAGTGAGCAGAGGGAGCGTGGGCACTGGTCCCTGCTGGCTGCAGTGGCTGTGGGCTACCACTGTGGGATGTGCTCTGACCTGCTGTGGAATCCCTCCATCCTGCCCCAGGATCTCCTGGGACCTGCTGTGTCCTGTCCCCGACTTGCTGCATGATGTCCCCCAATATGTTGTGGGATGTTTCCCCCCTAACCTGCTGTCGGAATGCCTCCCTGCTCCCTGATCTGCTGTGGGATGTCCATAGCCAGCCTTGGGATGAGCCCCTAGACCTGCTGTGGGACATCCTCATACCTGCCGCAGGGTGTACCCCAACCAGCCCTGGGACGACCCCAGCACACCTTCAGCCACACTCTGGGATGTTCCCCCAGAACTGCTGTGCGATGTTACGTCCTACGCTCGGCTCCCCCAGAGCTGATGCGGGATGCCCCCAACACGCTATGGGGTGTCCCCAACACGCTGTCGGATGTCCCCTGAGCCAGCCCCGGGCTGGCCCCATCCCCGCGCGGCCCCCCCGCCCTTTTCCCCGCAGCCGCGCACCTGGGCGCGGTGTGTGCGCGCGGCGCCCGCGGCCGCGGCGCTGCCGGGCGGGGGTGACTCAGCCCCGGCTTTATAACGCCGGGGCGGCTCCGAGCCCGGCTCCGCTGCGCCGCACCGCGCCCGCGGGGAGCGCCGGGGCCGCGGCACCGCACCATGCGGAGCCTGCGCGGAGCCCCGCCGGCGCTGCCGCCGCCGCTGCTGGTGCTGCTGCTGCTTGTGCTGCTGCTGGCCGCGGGGCACGGCGCCGTCATCACCGGGGTGAGCGCCGCCGCTCGGCACCGACGGCACCGACGGGAGCCGGCACCGGCACCGGCACCGGCACCGGGAGGGCTGGGGCGGGCCAGGGATGCGGGGCAGGGAGGGCTCCGCCGCCGCAGCGGGGATCGGAGTCCGTGTTTGTTCGCGGGGACTGGAGGAATCTCCCGGGATAAGGGGTGCCCGGAGAGAGGGGAGCGCTCTGCCGTGCGGGATGCCCGGAGAGAGAGAATCGCTCTACCGTGCGGGATGCCCGGGGCTGGTCTCTCTGGGTGAGCACCGTCGAGACTCGGGGTCTGTCCGCAGTCAGAGATGCCAGGACGGAGCGGTGTCCAGTGCGGTGACGGATGGCCGGAGCTGGGATAAGTGATAACGGGGACGTGGGAGGGAAAGCATGCCAGGTGATGAGAGGTGACAGGGCTCGAGGGTCCGTCTGGGATAAGCGGTACAGGACGTGGCATCCCTTTAGGGATGAGGGATGCCCGGAGCTGCGGGTCGGTCTGGATTAAGTGGTATCAGAGCCTGGGGGTCTCTGTGCGGTGAGTGATGCCAGGATGTGGCAGTCTCTGCGGTGGGCAATGCCAGGACTCGTGGGTCTCTGAGGTGAGGGGATGCCACAACGTGGGGTCTGTTCCTTAGGGGAGAGGGATGTCGGGACTCGGAGGGATTGTCTCCAGGCTGATCCGGGAGCGCGCAGAGATTCCTGCTGCTTTTTCAGGGCTGGAGCTGTCTCCCCACGCAGCCCCAGCTGTCCCCAAACCAGCTCTGAGAGGCTCTGGCTCAGGGCATTGCACTGCCCACTGTGCACCCCAAGTTCCTCCAGCCCTTCCGTGTACAGAGCAGGATTACAATCCTCGGAAAACGCTGTTTTCCTTCTTTTTTTCTTCTTTGTCTATGACTGTGCTGCTTTCCCCCCTCAATAGCCACCCCTTGCAAACAACTCTCTGTTGTTGCTGTTTTCAGGCTCAAGATTCGCTCTGGTTGTAAAAACACATTTTTTTTCTCAAGACGTTATTAAACCCAAAGCATTGCATCACTTTTTAGTAAAATGATTTTTTAAGTGTTTGCTTTGGATTAATAACTCAGCACTTGCATTCCTTTGAGAGTTTACATGTCTTTTGTAACCACCAGAAGTTGCACTCACAGCAGTGGATTTCTCTGTGGCTGTCCAGGCTCCCTGTCCGGACCCCTGAAGTCCATGAAACAGCTCGTGAGCATTTTTCTGGAAGTCAGATCAGTTCCCAGGACTGATTATTTTTTTAGAGCAGAGAATGTGAAGGAATTTTTTAATATTTGAGGATTTCAAGTTTATTTTAAGTAGAAAAATTCCCAGCAACAAGAGGGGCAGTTTATCTGTTATTAGAGTTGTGGCTACACCTTTAAAGCATAACTAATCCATTAAATAAAGGAACTGTGAGGCACTGAATAATAGATCAAGGACAAGGCAGATTCAAAAAGTAAAAATAGATTAGAACTAGAAAATGTTACTTTATTAACTATTGCTGAGCATTTCTGCTTAAACCACTTGGATTCATTTTTGGCTTTTGATGAACAGACAAATCTCAGATGAGAGCTGACGTAGGTGTTCCCCAACCTCTGAGCCTGCAAGGTACTTTTGTTTTGCAATTTAAGGATTTTTTCAAACTTTCCTCACTTCAGTGGTGGTTCTTGTGCTGACACCTGCTGCCTTTGCAGCTGGCATTTCACTTAGGACATATCCTTGGGCTGATTTTCCAGAAAACAGTGTTTAAATGAGGTGCTCATGTGGTGTTTGGGGAAGTTTAGGAGTAGCAGCAGGAATTACACATTGCAGATAAGGTGTGGGCAGGAACGCTTGGGTTGAATAGTTTCAAAACTTGTCATACATTTTTGGAAAGGGAGCCTTAAAAGTTCTGCCAGATGTAAATATGTGTGTGTGAGTTTAGGAAAGAAATAGTTCAGCCTGGACATTCAAGACCTTTGCTTGGTAGTACATGCTCATGTGGGTTTTTCATCTGAGTGGTGTTTCACCCCAGGACCAATCCCATAGAGATGAGTGGAGTTTGAGATATACAACTGAGGAAAAAAAGGGAGTCAGGAGCTGACAGGTGAGAAATAGCAGAGCCTGTGACTCCAGCCTCCAGCTGAGCAGTGGTCACTGGTGTGCTGGGGGCAGCCAAAATCACTGGACCTGCATTTTTATTTGTGACTCGGGCAAAATAATATCATGAGTGCTTCTTCTTCTTCTTTTAAATAAGAGAGAGGTCAGGAAGTGAATGTTATCTATCTAGCAGGCTGGAGTTACAGTTTATGGCCATATTAACCTTACAAGCAAATGCTCTGTGTTTGGGCTTACCAGCAGCACAGAGCTCTGTGTTTAGGAGCTGTTTGGGTCACACACACTTTTCAATAGTGATCTTAATACAACAGCTTCTTCCTAAACTACTGGCTGATCTTTACACAAGTGTTTTGATCTGGCTTCTGCTGGTTAGTGCAATATTTACCCAGTGAGTACAGTCTGAAGTCATTTATCATGTAAATCCCAAGGTAAGATCAGTGAGTTTTTTTCCCCTCAAGAGAATGTTTACTCTGAAATGCGCCTTCCCCAGAGCTGTTATCATCATTTACGTACGTTTTTGTGAGTTTCCCATTTACGTAGTGCTGACCAGTGCCTTTGGTCTCTCACTGCTGCTGTCAGACACCCAGAGCAGTGAGTTAATCAAGCTTGCATTTGGGGTGTAATCAGAACCTTTAAGTGATGGCATTTCTCACTGGAGAAAGGAGACTGGTTTTTGCATTAAATCTATACAAGCTTTTGTTTAAAAAGTAACTGAAAGATGTGCAGCAACTTGTTTTCAGACCTTAATGTGGCAATTGCTCTTCATGGTTTGTGGGTTTGAAAACATACCCACTAGTTTGCATTTTGGTTTTTGCTTATCTAAGCTTTATTGGGTAAGTGGCTAAAGTATTTTTTTGCCTCCCGTGAAGGGGAATGCTACCACAGCAGCATTTTTTTTTTGGATGTGAGCACTTATGCAAAGCCTTCCTTAAGACCTCTTTTAGCTATGTGTAATTCTAGATAACCACAGAATCCATCTTTAAACTTCTGTTTTAGCTACTTCCACTTGGACTTCTCTAACAAAACTATCATGCAGTCTTGCAAGGGCACTCACAACCATGGTATTATCATATAAAGTTAGAATGAATAGTTACCTAAAAGACATAAAATTAATGGATGGTTTCCTACCTTAGCTTCTCCATAAGACTGGTTTGGTGAGTCTTTTGGTGACAAGTTTAGTGTGGTTGGTCCTTACTCCTGCCTGAGCTCTCTCAGGCACTGATCTGGGAGTAGGGAAAGTGAGTGGCACATGGCATGGTCTATCAGTGCTCAGAAGTTGGGACTGTAAATCACTGACAGTCCTGGGTTTTGCCCAGAGCAGCTCCATGTGTGGTCCTGGCTTTAAACAACCTGGTCTCAACTCCAAAATGTGCCAGGAGCCCGCACGTTCCAATCCACGGGAGACACAAGTATCGCAAATCAGCCTTAAATCTTATTATTCAGCCTTAATGAGCCATGATAACTTAGGGGTGCCAGACGCAGCTCCTGAGCCCCTGATCTGTCCTATTTCTGGACTACACTTATTATTAATTTAATTTGCTTAATGCTGTGTTGGACTCCAGGCCTGCGAACGGGACCAGCAGTGCGGAGGCGGGATGTGCTGCGCCGTCAGCCTCTGGATCCGCAGCCTGAGGATGTGCACCCCGATGGGAAACCTGGGAGACGAGTGCCATCCCTTGAGCCACAGAGTGAGTACCTCACCTTGGGGGGGGGGGGGGGGTGTGCTGTGGGGTTGGAGGAATGTCCTGAGCTGTGCATCACAGGGCATAAACCCACATGTGGTGGAAAGGCAGGGAAAGTTCCCATTCCTTACGATATCCAGCCATCTGCATCTGTATGGGAACAGTGGTGAAGGTGCCTACGTAAGGAAGTGCATTACTGTCAGAATTATGCTGAAGAGAATCTGAGGATGAAAGCGCTACACGCTTCCCAGATTGTTTTCTTATTAGTTTGTTGTTGCTGCTTTGTTTCGCTTAGCGATCCAAAACAGCGTCAGCAGCTCCCAAGCCCAGCCCTGCCAATCCTTACTGGTGAGAGCAGGAACACAGCAAGTGCCACCAACCTCAGTGGCAGTGGACGAGATCCTGTCACAAGCCTAAAAATGTCACCAGTTGGTGTTGGGACACCTGGTGTGTTGAGAAGGCCTTGACACACATTTGGACTTGAGAAAAGTCCCCACAGGCTCTCTTTGTTTCCATTCTACATATTAATTTCAGATATTTTGTATGTACACATATATACACACACACTGTATTATTAATACAATGATTTTAACGAGTGCATTTATTTAAGGCTATGTAATTATGTATTTGTTATGCAGTGTGAAAAAAGCTGCTTATTTAAAACACAAAAGACTGAATGGGATGTTACCAGGGAGCTCGAGAACCTGGTGCTCTTCAGAGCCATCCTCAGGGAAGAGCACAGCCCAAGAGCCATCACAAGTAGAAGATATAAGGCAATAAATTCTGATCATAAATGTGCAGCTAGTTAGCTGACTCTCTCATTGTTTTGTCCAAGGTCTGGCCTCTCAACTGAGTGTCTACAGTTTATTTTCTCAGTTTTAGGAAGTTTAAGGCTCTATTTTATTGCAATTTAACTTTTAAAATTTCTGCCGTGATATTGGGGACCAAACTGACATTTTTACTATGTGATGTAGCAGGTTTTTCTTGTAAGGCCTCTTTCCATTACCTGGAATTAGGATAAAAGAAATTGTCTTCTAGAGGGGTTTATGAGCTTATTGTTATTGGGCAATAATTTAAACTGTCTGATATATTTCAAGCTGAGTGCCTGGATAATTACAATCAGAGAAGATGCCTGTCCACCCCAGACTTATTCAGTGATGTTTATAAGCTTTATGAGGTTAATTTTAGATTTTTGATTCCTCACCCTGTTGATCTTCCTGAGAAACACAAAGCAAATCGATTTACTATAGAATGTGAAATGAGGTTGTTCTAAGGATGGAGGGTTTGCTCAGTGGTTCCTCTCTTGTAAATACTTGTGTAGGGAGAAGCTGGGTGCCCTGATCACCAAAACCTTTCATTTACCTGCAGGAAAGGTCAAAAGCAGGCACCACCATGGCACTTGGGGACATCCAGAGGAGCCAGGAGATAACTGGAGGAGATGGCTGGCAGTTGGGGCTCTACCTTCCAGTTTCCTTCTCAGCAGCTAGATGGTGATGGACTGATGCCATTAGCAGTCCCAGCTGGAATTTCCAGGCTGGGTTTGAGGCAGGGCCAGGCAGGGTTTTCAGGCAGGGCCAGGCAGGTGAGGTCTGGCATTGTGGGAGTCCTGCTGAAAGGAACATTTTCTTGCAGCAAGTGGAATGTTTGGATAAATCACCCAAGCTGTTGGAAGAGCTCAGGGTTTGGGTTTTGCTGCAGGGCTGTGTGTGGGCACCCAAAGGGGTGAATCCCATGGGGAGCCCCCACTACATATGGTTGTTGACTCTCTGCTCACACTGAAGCAGAAGGGCTGTGGTGGGTTGTGAAGGTTCTTGCTTCCTTTTTTCCTTGCTAAGGTCAGGATTAATACATGGAAAACGTAGATTCTGAGTTTGGACTTGGATGTTTATTATTTCTTATCTATAGTACAGTCTCACGTGTCGTGAGTTCTAACTAGCAAGGTGAGACATGGCTCTGTCTATAACTCCTTCCAAGGTCTCTTAAGCATAATTTGTCCAATAATGAGATGACACCTAGATTATTTACATTTTTGACCCAATAATGACCACCCAAGGCCCGCAATGCAGACCTTTTTCACCCAGTTAGAAAAAACCACCTGAAACCATGAAGAAGAAGGAAAAAGAAGGTGAAGAAAGAACAAATAACCTCCATCCTAAAGTCTCCATCTTGCCCCATAAATATTACTATGTACTAAAACCTAAAATCCTCAGTTTCCACAATTCCAAGAGCGGGTGGCATGGGGAAACCCACAACATCCCTTGCCCTGGGGCTGCTCTGGGCAGGAGGCTGGCGCTGTCCCAGGGCACTGCAGGGGATGTGAGCCCTCTGCCCACCTCCTGCACCCAGCAGGGTGTCACTGGAGTCAGGCTGGTGCTTGGCACCATGCACAGAGGACTGTGTGGGACTTTGTTTAAGACAGAATTTGTACACTGACACAAGAAAATCTTGGAATATTAAAATTCTAGGCTTCAACCACACAGAAATCTGGAGATGAGGGAATTAGAGCTGCCTGCTTGGCTGGTAGCAGGCAGGTTTTGTACCTCTGTGCCTTCTTTGCTGCATCCAGGGAATGCTCAGTGTGTGCAGCCAGCTGGCAGCACCACAGCTCCCAGACATTTCCCACTTGGCTGTCCTGCTTGGCTCCTGTAAGAGGCAGAGCTTGTGACCAAGTTGTTGAAGAGTGTCAGTACATGTGCATGTCATGGCACAATTAAATTAGTCTAATGTACTCCATATGTGCTCCCTGCAGCACAATGTGGCTGGAGGAGGGTGGGATGAAATGAGAAACCTCTGCCCTGTGGTGAAAAGGATCCTGCCCTAAGGGAGGTCAGGCAAGGTGACATCCAGAGGTCCCTTCCAGCCTGTTTACCACGGGATACCGAGGTTCCCAGGTCCCGCCCTGTGCCGTGTGACAAGGCAGGATTCGGGACACGCAGAAAGCCGTGCACAGTGGCACCACAAAACGTGATGTTAAAGGCCAGTGTAGTTTCACAACGAACTCCTTTATGAAACAGGAGTAAATGGAGACTATGTGTCATCACAGATGTAGATTTACACAGCAACATGACTGTTAACATCCTGCTCTGGATGGATGAGGGCGTACAACGGGGCTGCCTTTGCCATCCACTCTGTGCTGCAGCCCGTGGGGAACAACTCTGCCTGTGAATGGGCAGCACTGCCCATATCCCCATTATTCCTCTCATTTCATCCCCCCAACCACCAGTGCTGTGGTTCTGCCTGTCACTGATGTCCTTGCTTTGTCCCCAGGTCCCCTTCTCCGGGCGGAGGACGCACCACAGCTGCCCGTGCCTCCCGGGCCTGGCCTGCCTACGGACTGCTCACAGCAGGTTCAGGTGTTTACCTGCCTTCAGGAAAGAAGATGTCTTTTTTTAGCAGGAACTGTTCTGCACTAGAAAGAGCCGCTCAGTATTTTTGTTCTCTCGTTGTTGTGACCCAAAAAAAAAAAAAAAGAAAAGGGTACTTGCCAGGGGAAACCCTTCACCACACTTTCCTGCCTCACTAACATCAGCTGGAGATGAGACGCTGCTGTTGTGGCCAAGGTTTTCAGGAGGGATTCGCAGTGGAGGATGCTTTCATTTTGGGGTAGCCAAACCACATCTACTAGAGCAGGGGCTGATCATTCCTGAATCATTTTGTGGGCTTCACAGTTCCAGTTTGACCCCAGAATGAAAAAAAATCCAAGTTTATAGCCAGTTTTGGGAAAATTTGGCCACATCTTTACACTTTGGAATACCAGAATTGAACTGAGGGTTGGATAACTGCATAGTGTGAAGCATATGACAATTGCCAAAAGAACTGTATTTATATTGTATTTTGTATCTTTATTAATATAATTTTATTTGTAAGTTAGGCGCATCTCTAGGGTAAAGATTTAACCAATAGATGTAGTTTTACACTTTTAAAAAGTGGCAGGTGGAACCAAAGCATTTCAGTATTCAGAGCATTAAAAGACTTTGTTATTTTAGTATTCTAAGATGAGAAGTCGTTGTTACTTGAATTGGTGTAAAACTACCTGATCATCTCAAACTGTGTATTAAGATGTAGTTTATATTAAAGAAAAAAGGAACCCTGAAGTTTATTGTAATAGGCTGCCTGACTTCTTGTATATGTATCAAATTTGCTGTGCAAAAATTCTGTATCAGAATAATGGCAGTGTATGATTTGATTTATTTTAATATTATAACATTATTTTGTCATTGTGGTTTTTCGTTTTTATTCAGTGTAATCTGTTATCCCACACTTGATTCACCCAAGCTAGCAGAGCTCCTTATGAATAGCTTAGAAAAGATTATGTGCCTCTGGCTGTTTCTTGGGAAACTTGGAATTTACAAGGCATGAACTCCTCAATCAAGCTGCAGTTTCAGAATTTGGAGGAATCTTGGTGTAAATAATACGAGAGGTTTTTCTTGGCTCGTGCCTCAAAGGATCAACTTTAGCTCAGCAAACATAAGATTTGTGGGTCTTCTATGAAATACTGTGCGACTTCATATTTACTTGTCAGTCCCCAGAGCTGAAATTCCAATAGTTTGTGTGAGATTCACATGTTTCTTGCTCTCAGACATGCAAATGTATGCTGGAACTGGAAAAGTGAAGTCATTAATCTTTCAACAACCAGTGCTTTGCTACTGGTGGAGATGGGGGGGTTGGAAATGTGAGCACACTATATATCAAGGCCAGACCTGTAAAAAGTAGAGGAGAATCATCCCTGTGAGTTACCAGGTACCTTCTACTGGGCTCCACAACCTTCCTCAGGAGACAGATAACAGTAACTGGATTAGTTGTTGCCAGATCCTCATGGATTCTGTGTATGTTAGGGAAATAAAAGTCTTGAGAGAGGTCATATCCTCCTGGCTGAACGCAGCCCATCCCCAGGGTACCCTCTGTATTTTGCCTCCCCCTTTGCAGTGGTGATACTGCAGCTGTGCAAGTGGTGACAGAAAAAAAAAAAAAAAAAAAAAAAAAGGACTGAAGTGGCACTAAAGGGTCATTTTACATCTGGTTTGCATTAATGTGCTCAGGTACAAAGTGCCTGTATTAGATCTGAAGTCTCAGAGGGGCTCAACACTAACCCAAGGGGCTGGTGAAAGGCCAAGTAATTTATTGAGTTCAAAGTGACATGCCAGCACTGCAGAAATTTCATAACCTGGATTTAAAACCAAACCCCAGGCCTGATTCTACCACTGTCACTAAATGGGGGGAGGGGGTGTCTCCCCAGACACCCTGTGCACCCACAAACTCTGGGTTTGCAGAGAAGGAACACACTGAAAGTGTGGGGGTTGCTTTTCATGTCTGTCCCCATAAAATAAGCACAATACCATGGACTTCAATTTACACAAAAACAAGAAGAAAAATAGAAGCAGTCCAAATGTGCCTGTGTCCCATCTCTTGCTCCATTTTTAAAAATCAGAGCACAAAAAATGAACCCTAGAAGGAAACAGTAGCCCTGCCCTTCATCTCCTGCTGGCATAATCCACCAGTGACTGAAGGCAGTGACCCTGGTTTATATCATTGTAAATGAGTGGACAGTTATACCTAAGGACTGCCTCAGACCTGCCAAACTGAAATCCTAGGAGAGTTTATCAGACAAGAGCAGAGCAACTTTGTAGTTGTAATTTGTGCCAATTAACTTGTGGGATTAAGCATTTATCTGGGTAACGAGAGCAGCCCCAATTACACGAGTTCAAAGTTCACCCCATCTGTAGCAGGTGGAAGTTCCTGTGTCCTGCAGACACTCCTGGACAGAGTATTTGGATGGCGCAGCTTTGAGAGGTTCATTATCCCATAGTTGTCCTTGAGGGGCTTCTCCACACCTTCCCAGCTGATGTAGGAGAGATAAAGGCAAAACCTCACTGTCCTACATCCCCACTATATTCACTCGGCAATAATTATTACGATTCCCCTTTTAGTAATTTAATTTCCATTAATTGACACTCACAATGGAGGTTAGTTGAATTGAGAGAATCATTCTGGAAGGAAGATTAAGCTTTTGCATCCCCATTATTTCCAAAACTCTGCCCTAATCAATTATCTTTTCTCCCATCCTAGGGGAGATTTCCTCTCCCAAGCACACCTGCAAAGTCCCTTTAATTTCTGTCTGCAGTGGAAGGGTCTAGGAGGGCACCCTTTTACCTTTGCTTTACTCAGATAATAGGCAAACCAGTGACCACAAGTATTTCCAAACATGAATGGCCATGCAGTCCCCTCTGCTCTTCCCTGGGGCCAACTTTTGTTTTGAGTTGCACAGCAAATGACTCAGGATGACCCACAGAAAAGGCCGCCAGCCTCAAGCCAATCCTGCCACAAAAAGCTTTCTGCAGTCCCCTGTGCAGCTCAATTTGCCCCAGAATCAGCCTGGAAATTATCTCAGGCCAGGGACAGCCTCCTCACCGGCCTTGAAGAAAGGCAAGGGGAAAGGCACTTGCAAGAGAAATCAGATGAGAAAATAGAACAAAACTTCTGCAGGCCTGGAACCTCCTTGGTGCAGGGGAAAAGCCTCATTCCCCATACCCACAGCCTGTGAAGAGAGAGGCTGGCTTAAACACTTCCCTTTATTCACTGCACTTAGATCTCTGCCAATGTGTGTTTTAACTTTATTAATATTGCAGTAATTTCATTATTAATAGAAACATGTGCATTAATTTTTAATATTATATGAATATTGATATTACAGATACGCTATAGAATAATGTTGATATCCCGCCACACTGGAGGCATTTCTATGTTTATTACCAGATTTTGAGTTAGCAGAGAGGCCTTGCAGGAAAGGGCACCACAACATATAATGAGTTGCTGCCTTAATTTGATTACATGCTTATTAGGAAAGGGAAAATAAGGTGTTTGGGGTTTGAGGGTGCACAGCTGGCTGAGCCAGCACACACCTGTGAGCCTGGGGGGCTGCAGGGAAGGTTCTGCTGGCAAGCACCAGCAACCCCAGCTGAAATCCAGCTTCATCTGCATCCTCCTGCCCACAATTCACCCCTGGCAAACTTTGCCACTTCCAAAAAACAGTGTTACCAATTTTTGAGGGAGGAGATGACACAAAAGTAAATTATTCCGGTTGTGTGGCAAGGGGGATTTAACTCTGCCTGGGTCCATACAGAAGAGACAGGTCACCCTAAGCAAATACTGGTTTTACAGAACTAGTAACTAAAAGGAGATTAACTGGCTGAAGGTTATTGTGGTGTTTGAGAAGATAAAAGGGAATAATGCATACCTCTGTGAGGAACACTTTAAGGTAAGAAAAGTGATTATTGTTGGTATTGTTAGTTTGTAGTGGTGTGGGAAACAGTAGTCTTGTTGTAGACCCCAAAGCTCTAGTGTTTGAAGATCGTATAACATTCCTTGTCAAGAGGTACTTTGCTAATTTTCTGCATCAGCACAATCCAACAAAGCAAACGATGACACCAGCAAGCGTGACCCCATCGGAGGTCCTTGCCAGTGCCTCCCCCCTGCCCCAGGAGCTCTGGGATTTGTTGTTTCTGCACAGATGGATATTCAAAAGAAACAGAAGGTGCTAAGAATCCCTTGATTTAAACAAGATGTCTCAGGAATTTGATCTTGACAATGTGTAACGTGTTTTCCAGGAGGAATTAGAAAATTGCAAGAAGAGAATAGACTGTGCAAATGCAAGAGGATTTTGGTAACAGTAAAATCAATGTGCCTTTCTCTGTTACATAGATATGAAATGACAAAGCAGCAGGGGTACAGTCGTTAGACTGATCAATAATTCTGAGCACAGGAATGAAGATGAGTTTAATGCACATCAGCAAATCACCTGTGGTTTCTCAAGGAGAGGCACGAGTGCAGGCAGACCTAGCCCAGTGCAGTAGGATACATTCCAATGATGTGGCATGTCTGCCTCGGAGGATGGTGGCAGCCTTTGGGTCACTGTGCCCAGTCATCAGGGCTGGGAAAGGCTGGCTGGGAAAGGCTGAAGCTGAGTAATCCTGGTGCACTGAAGGGAAGAGGGTAGACGGCAGCTTGTTTTGTGACAAGGAGTACAATGCAGGGTGACAGCAGAGTGTGCAGGAGAGGAGGAAAGAGCAATATAGCCACAGAGGACAGGTGTAAACCCTCCTCCTCTGGCAGGGGTTTCCCAAAAATCTGAGTGTGAGCAGCTTAGTGGGGCAAAAAATGAAGGCAAGCACAATGTCAAAAGGACAGAAAGTCTCCTCTGCCAAACCTGGGAAACTCTGTGCACATCAACTGTGTGCCAGGAGTGCCCAGAGCACCCCAGACTGATGCTCCATTGCACTGTGGCACCAGATATCAGAGTGTTACAGGCATGTCCCTGTCCCCAGAAGTTTACGAACCTCACAGACCACAGAAAGCAAGTGCCTGAGCTGTACTCAGCGTGTACCTGCATCGCTGCAGCCTGAGTTAGCCTGGGCTGCAATGCTGTCCTTGCCCTGCATCCCAGCACATGGTGCAGGAAGGACGGGCCCTGTGGAGCTCTGCACTGCACTGCTTGGGCAGTGTATCTCCTCCTGAGCTGGGAATCCCACCAGATCTCCCAAACTCTGGTGCCGTGCCTCTGCCACAGCATCGTAACACACAGAAAGGATTAAATCTGCTTTTAAAGCACAATGTGGCTTTGTAAATCCCAAGGCAGTAACTCAGTGCAGAAGCAGACTAAAAATATGGCCTGGTTCCAGCCCAGCAAGCAGGGCTGAATCTTCTTTATTTACTTTTTCTCTAGCACATGTGAGAGCACTCATGTCATTTCATGCATAGCTTTGTGGGCTCTTTCACCACAAACAGGCAGAAGTGCCTCCTGCTGCAAGGAGTTTCCAAACCAGCAAAGCTGATATTAATTCCAGGGGGTGCAGGGTTCACCCTTTATTTACTCCTCCAGGCTACTTGGGAGCCCAGGCAGCAGAGCACACCTCTGACCTCTTTCATGGGACCAGAAGGGTCAGCTCAGGGAAAGGTGTCAGTGAGGCAGCTGCCAACATTCTCACTCTTTCCAAAAATTTCACCGCATCCTGTAAAATTAGCAGGTTTTTAAATTTTTCCTCCCCAATTTCTTTTCTCACACGGATGAAACCTTGATAGAAAGGTTCCCTCACGCCTTCAAATCCAACAGCAAAATTTCTTGACTGTGATGATGCCATAAATCCAGCTCCCTTCCCCACCCTTTCATTAAACTCTCCAAAGTCACTAACAAACCTTCCACACATTGTAGCAGAGCCTTCAACTATTTGGATTTGGTTTATACCAGCACTTAGGTTCTGACAAATATTGAACAAACAGTAAGAAAATGTCTGTCCTGCTGAGTATTTAGGATCTTCTGAGGAGGAAAATCATTGCCAAACCCTGTGTCCCCACTGGAGGCTCTGTTGGCAGGTCCTGCAAAGCCCGGTTTCTGCAGCCTCCCTCATCACCCTTTGGTGATGCTCAGCCCAAACATGACCCTCCTGGCTTTCACATCACAGCTCCAGCTTTACCTCTGCCTGTGATGCCGCTGGTTCCTTGGCTCAGGTGCCCATGTTCTCCCCCTGCAGTCACTGCAGCTTGGCTGAAGACATTCCCTTTTTGCCCACGCCCAGATGTCTCCTGGGGCTCTGCTGGAACTGGCTCCTGAGGGCAGCTCAGCCCTGTGGGCACCCAGAGCTGGTCTCTGCCCCAGGGCCATTGCACCCTGTGGCACCCAGGGGACTGTCCCCTTGCCCTTGGCAGAGCACACTGAGGGACCTCCTGTGTAGTGTGAGCGTGCAAAGCCTAATGAGAGAGGGAAAGGAAAAAGTCCAGTTGATTTACTCGATTATCAAGCTACTCAACGGTTTCCTTTCCAGTACCCTCGTGCAAGTGCTCAGTGACAGATGGGGCAGATTGAGTGGTTCGATGCAGTGAGGTAATATTCCACTAAATCACTCTTCTTTCTCTTACTGTCAAAAGGCACCCAGACTTCAGCCCTTCCTCTGAATCCTCTGGTGTTTCCCTCTTTAATGACAAAGCCATTTTAGCTCTACCTCTGCTAAAATTTCTGAGAGAAGCGAGCACTGCTGTTTATATGCTGTGATAAAATGGGTGTTGTAAAACAGTTAGCAAAAGGAAGGAGTGAATCACCCTGAGACAGAGAGGGTTCTGGTGCTGTTTACTGGTGTTTCTGATTTCTTTCTCTTGCCTGTGTGCTGGGGCTGAGCCCCAGACCCCAGCACAGGGACCCTGGCTGGGCAGGCAGCAGGCTCTGGGCAGGTGTGCCGTGGGCAGGCGCGCAGGCTCACACTGCACGTCTCACAGATGGAAGATCCGTTTTTTTTCCTCTGGGTGATTTGTTCCAATGGTTAATCATCCTCACACAAACACAGCATTGTTTTTTTTTTAATGACATACCAGTAAAAAACATTCAGAAACTTTAGGATGGGCTTTCTCTCCACTGGGCAATCTCTTGATTTCTGCCTACTCTATGAATGCCATGATGAGTGCCTAAAATTAGCTGTGGCTTCACAGCTTCCCTGTGCCCTTGCAAGACTAGCTTTGAACTTGAAAGCCTCCTACACAAAGTGCTTTGTGCTGTCAACCTGGTCACGGCAGACGAGAAAAATGTGGCACTGAAGACAGTGGTCTTCCAATAAATACATCCACAGTACAGCCATGCATGACTCGAGATCAAAGACAGAGTGCAAGTGCTGAGGTCATTAAACATTAATAGAAATACAGAAATGCAACAGCTTGCATGAAAGGCTGAGCTTGACTTTAAAGTGATGAAAGCTTGTATAGTCAGCGATTGTTCACCCGTGATAATGCTCTTGCCATCAGTGGTTCTGTGCGTTAGAAAGGTGAATAACTAATCATTCTTGGGATAAAGCATCGAGGTGTGGGGCAGTTAATGACTTGTACCTAGTGAAAATAGGGTCGGAGATGCTCAGCATCAGCAGCTCTAGGGAAAGTCAGAGTGCCACAGATGTCAAGTTGGAAAATCAGCTCAGGGTCACCAGTTCTACAACTGATGGATGAGTAAGGATTTACCCCACACAAGTCCTTCAGGAATGACATGGCATCAGAAGTCACCAGCATAAAAGGAGGTTTGGGGTAAGATATCCATAAGCACAGCCCCAACCCAGCACGACTCAGCACCAGCTTTTAGGAGACCATCTTCACGGATGGTCTTTCTCGGATGGCTGCATTTCTTCAACGTATCATATATTTTTTAATATTCTGAAGCATAAGAACGCTTCAGCATTCTTAGCATGGGAAATGCTTCCTGGTTCCTATCACAATAGAGTTAATTATAGCCTGTGCAGTGTTTTGAGCAACTACAAAGGAAGCTGTGCTAAAAATGATGACTTTAGGAAACCTCTATTAGAAAACAGCCCCCTGCCATGTTTCTAATAATTTTTTGATTAGCAGCATAACTATCTAATAAGGTTTCTGGGGTATTCTGATACTGTGTGGAATGATCCAATCTGCAGCCTGAGCTAATGAAGTGATACTTAGCATTGCATTCTGCCAATATGTGTCTGTTACTCTTGTCTGGAGCCACTTCCCTCAGGGCAGTTTGTTGGCAATTCTGAGCAAGCGCAGGTGCCTCCAAAGAGCAAGGTGACTGTGCTTAACCATGTGGGGTGAGTGGCAGAGGTCCAGCCACATCCTTTTCTGGGAAGAGAGGGAAAATGCCAGCTTTGCTCTCCTCTGAGCTCTGCACAGTGTGTCCCAGAGCAGCCCCACAGCATATGGCAGAGCAGCCTTCTGAAGATGTAGCTGTACCACATCCAGGTAGAGCCTCAGGAAGGAACTGTTGCCATCAGACTAAGCCAAATTCCCGCCCTTTTCCTCGAGGCTACTGGCTTCACACCATTTTGGGAGGCAGCTTTGCCTCCTCTGTGCAGACCTGGCTTTGGAAAAGCAAATGATGACAGCTTGTGGGTTACGCATCCCCTGCTCATCCTCCACCTCTAGCATGACCACTGAATGAGACCCTTACCCAACAACATAATTTGGCTGAGGCCAAATGTTTCAGCTCCTTTCCTAGCAAACTCTTTCCAAATCTAACAGCAGAGCTACAAGCACCCCAGAGTACTGCAGGCACCGAGTGCTGTAAATCAGAGATCATCCTAGCTGCTAACTGGGATTTCAGACCAGTGTCATTTTTCAAGCTGGCCTGACATTTAAGTCTCTACTAAAAACCTCTGCTGACTTCAAGATTTTGATGGGCAACGCTTGTAAGGAATGTGTTAAATACCTGGTGAGTGAAGATGCCAGCAGCAATCAAGATTTTTCTGGAGCAGCTCTCAGCACAACTGCAATCCCTCACCGCAGATATGCAGAAGAAACATGCTGTGACCTCTGAGCCAGACTGTGAAGAATCTCTGGGGGAGATGATATTGGTATTTCCTGTGGTATTCAGCACTTGTGGTGCCCAGAATATGGGAAACTATCATGCAGCTGCCTGGAGGGGTGGAGAGAAGACTGAATGTACATTCTGGTGAAGCACAGGTCGATGGAAGAGCTGGGAGAGCCCCGCTGCTGTGCAGCCCACCAAACCTTATGAGTACTTTGTGTTTTGGCCAGTAGGGATGGGGAGAGGGGTTCAAACCATCTGAGTCTTTGCAAGAGAGCCCAGGACTTGTACAAGCAGCAACAGCTTCTCATGTGGGAATAATTATTAACACCCAGATGTCACTGAGTCTCAGCCACTGGCACTTCTCAGTGACACCAAAAGTGCTCTGGTTTCTGTTGGATGGAAGATTTACAGCCACACCTCACAGTCGCAACAGCAGCAACCATCTCTCCCTATGCTCATTCCATCCTCCCCAACATCATTTCTTTCTGTGTGGTTTGTTTTTTTGGTTTTTTTTTTTTTTTTGGTTTTTTTTTTGGGTGGTTTTTTTTTTTTTTTTTTTAATCCAGAGCAGGTTTTCATCCACCCCAACACCCCTTCTCTGATCTTGGTCAAAGCATTTAATCTCTGTGACCCACTTTTCCCCTATGCAGACTAAAGGCTGCCATGAGAACATGTGAATGCTGTGCTTAGGAAGTGGTTTTTGGGTGGTGTTTGTTTGTTTGTTTTAAACTTTCTTATATTTTCTCAGATTTCAGAAGGAATATTTATCCTCTGGTGCTTCTCCAGCCCCTTCTGGTTTTCCTTACTTTCTTGGTGCACTCTCAGCCAGCAATGTGATGTTTGTTGGTGTGCTGGCACTGAATACTCCTTAATTTTCTGCCACGTCCTTGATATTTAGTTTCACGTCTTTTGAAATTAAGCCCTATTGTACAACACCCATCTAAGCCCTGAATTAAAGCAACTGGAGTTCCTTCTCTTTTGTACTACCACAGCTAGGATCATAATCTGACTGACATCGCAAGTACCTAAAATATAAAATTAACTTCAAACATGAACTTCAAACAGCACTGATTTTGCCCTCAGAGTATATCAGGAGTCCTGAGACAGCCCTGGAAGCTGTGTGCAAGCAAAAGACATGGTATACAGATAATTGGTGGGTGGTTTTTTGTGGGGCTTTTTTTTTGGGTTGTTTTTTGTTTGTTTGTTTGTTTTTGTATGCTTGTGCTGTAGCAAGGCTGGGTCTGGCTGCCACTGATGGGTGATAGCAAAGCACCCGTTATCTTCACCAGATAAGAACCAACTCACCCATCTTGTGAGGGCATCACTGAGCTGGGGGATGCCTCTGCACAGAGCCTGGCATTCAATACAGCAGCACTGCTTGATAAGCCAAGCCTAAATAAAACCATCAGGTCACCCAAAGGTGAGTTTTCATCCCCCGCATATATGATTGACTCTACGACTTGTGCTCATTTTTTCTACAAGTGAAAAATCTGGTCCTTGCAGCTTTTAAGGAGGTTTTAAAATAACTATTTTCCCATCTCTGTGGTTTAAATAGAATCATAACCATACTACTTATAGCCTGGAAGAGAGAGAGTATGCCAAAATATCAGACATTTTTAATAGAGTAAAGAGACAGAAAATATTGGCTTGGTTACCAGCAGGATTAGGAAAAAGATGGCAAGATCTGAGTTACAGATCACAGTTCTAGGCCCCCACTATGTAGGCAGCTTCTGAGGGAAATACGAGATATGAGAAAAGTTCCAAAAGTTGGAACCCTGCAGAAAATGCCTAAAAGTAAACCAGGGGTATGAAGTACACTTGGAACACAATTCCCAGCAACAGCAACCATGCCTTGCCCCACAATCTTTGTAACACAGCTCTACCCCATTGCCATACAAGACTCCCTAAGCTATTATCTCATATTCCAGCCTGAAAATATAATTAGCACTGATAACCAGCTGCTGGTGTGATCTGAAGTATGTGACAGCTTTCCTTCTGTACCCAGGTACATTTTCAAAATACTTTAGAAGATTTAGAAATGATCCTTAAGTCTTTGTTTTCAAGATACCCCATCCATGGTCATATTTCTTAGCCCAGCTCTGGCAGCACTGGTACTGCAACTGTACCAAAAAATTCGAATTGCACCCTTCTCCTTATGAACTGCAGGAAATGCTGCCTTTCTGGTGTCCCACTCCCAGCTGGGGGTGGAAAACAAGACTTAACCCAAACCAGGAGTCCCACCTCATTTCATTCCCCGCCTCAATCTGAAGCCGCCACCTTTGCCCTCTTCTGATCTGCCATGTCTCTTGTGCTCCCTTCAGAGTCACAGGACAACATTTCTCAGGTGATGTCTACCAGTTTTGGACTAGTCTCTACTCAGCAGATACAGATTTCTTCACGTAAGTTGAGGTTGTACCCCTGCCATTTTGTGTGAGACTTGCTCCAGCACATGTTTGTTACATGCTGCATGATCCATCAGAAAGGGAAGCACCTCAGGGACAGCTTCCTCTGAGATAGCTAAGAAGTTGTGCCAGGGTCCTGCCATCAGGTTACTGGCTAAAATACTTTCAGAGACGTTTTTGTGGAACAACAGAGCAGGTTAGAATGCCATGCTTAATAAATGTGAGCTTCCCATTAAGAATATAGTTCACAAATGGGTAGGGTATTGACCAAGCCACAGCGTTAAAAAACTGCTTTGCCAACTAAAATTAGCCATCCACAATTAACACACTCTTTCCTATCATTAACAGAGGAGCAATTAGCTACAACAGAAATTTGGTTTCAGCAGACACAAAGAATTGTGCTATTTAAACCTGTTGCCCATCATGAATTTAAGTCTTCTTAAAAATAGCTTTAGTCACTTTTATTGGTATAAACACCTAAATTGAGATCTAACAGCAAATAAGGATTGTGCTTGTCCATAATAACCTTAGCTGTGAAATCTACTCAGACACAAGACATACAACCTTCCACATACACAAGTTATTTGTCAGCAAAGCAGAATGCTGCCATTCTGAAACAATTACATACAGTAAAGGTTTTCAATATTTTATTAAAGAAAACAGTCAAAATGTACAAGTATTACCCAGGTTTGTAGATAACTTCCTATAAAGGCAGTAAAATATGAATTTCAATCTAGGTTTTAAAAACTGCTATAGTTGCTTATTTTTAAAGTTGGTATTTTAAAATCACGTTTCACAAATAGTTCTGAAATATTACCAAATGAATAGTGCAACAAGAAAAATTGAAATTAGTTCTACACTGTTTGCATGTCAAGCAAAAGTTATAACTAACGGCTTCAAATACTCAAACCATTTGAGAATGAATGAACCCAACAGCTCCCACCAAAACTGACTTTTGACCACATTAGGAACGTCCTCTTCATGTTCTTCACTTAAAATCAAATAATAATAAAACAACACCTCTTGAGGTCATCAAAAATAACTTTAGTATAAAATTGTCTTGGCCCTTATCAAATATTACATGAGTAAAATTGTTAAGCCTTTATCAAAACAGACAGGAATAGGGAAACAAAAAAAAATGTCATGGCCTTAATCCGTATCTGTTGGAATCATGTTTAGAAACGTTAGAAGCAAGACCAGAAACTCGGAGCCCTGTTTTGTTTTTAAAAACCACACAATCACAAAGAAAAAAAAAAACAACAGCTTCTTACTGCCTAAGGTTTAGGGGTGTTCTGCTCAAGTACCTGTTCCCATAGACAGCAACCTGTTATGTTCTGAAGAGAGCATACGCAAAATATAGAAAAATAAATAAAATAGCTTCTTACAGCCTAAGGTTTGGGTGCTGGGTGGTGGTTTAGTATGTCCCCCACAGGTCACACTCTCTTGAGCTCATATGCAGAAACATGGAAATTTATATCCATCTTTCTTTTTTAGAAAGAGAAAAGCCCCCCTACATCCCAAAGCTCTTGAGATCGCAAAGGATGGTGCCCTGGGTGCTCTGGATGCTTTGGCAGCATGGGAAGTGGGCTCGGAGGCAGACCCTGAGCTCCTTGTTGAAGATGAAGCACAGGATCGGGTTGACCCCTGCCTGGGCAAACGTCATCCAGACGGAGGTGGTCAGGTACACCTGGGGGATGGAGCTGGCCTTAATGAAGACCCGCAGGTAGCAGGCCACAATGTAGGGGGACCAGAGCAGCAGGAAGAGCAAGGTGATCATGTAGAACATCTTGCAGAGCCTTTTCTCCATCTTAAACTCCTCCAGCACCAGCAGCCTCTTGATCTGGCTGTGGGTGGCCTGCCTTATGCCCACGAGGGTGGGCGGCGTGGGCCCCCTGCCAAAGCCAGCCGTCCAGTTCGCCGCCGCTTGGCCGGTGGCTCCCGGCCCGTGGAAGGTCCAGTTCTGGCTGATGGCCGGTACCAGCTGGGCCGGCTTCATCTTGCGGTGGCCGTGGATGAAGAAGAGCAGCTTGATGTAGACCAGGTGGGTGGCGGCGATGACGGCCGCCAGCATGAGCATGAAGCCCAGCGTGTCGTTGGCCTTGACGTAGCGGTGCTCGAAGATGCACTGTTCCTCCTCCCGGATGAACTTGTAGGTGCCCACGTCAAAGACGGGGGGAAAGGCCATGGCCATGGAGAGGGTCCACACCATGCACACCACAGCCAGGCAGGTCCAGCCCGTCATGCGCTTGGCGTAGAAGCGGTGGTGGGCGATGGCCATGTAACGCGTGACCCCCACGCAGAAGAGCAGGAAGGCGGCGTGGAAGCAGAAGAGCACGGCCAGGAAGGCCAGCACCTTGCAGCTGAGGGGCCCGTGGGGCCAGGCGGCCCCGCTGCGCACCGACAGCATGACGAAGGGGAAGCAGGCGAGCGAGCGGAGCCCGTCGGCCAGGCAGAGGTCCAGCAGCAGGTAGTAGGGCGCGCGGTGCAGGTGCCGGTCCTTGAGGATGAGCCAGGCGAAGAGCACGTTGCCGGCCAGGCTGACGCAGAGGATCAGCCCCAGCGTGGCGAGCTTCAGCCCGGAGGCGCTCAGCAGGCCGCCGGCGCTGGGCAGGTGCGGGCTGCTGCTGCTCCCCAGCTCGCTGCTGTTCGCCATCGGGTCCTTCCTCCTCCTCCTCCTCCTCCTCCTCCTCCTCCTCTCCTCTCCTCCTCCTCCGCGCGGGCAGGGCCGGGGGCTCAGGGCCGGGGGCTCAGCGCCGCGGCAGCGCGCCGGGGCCGAGGGCCGCGCCGCCCGGCGCCCCCATGCCCGCAGCCGCCGCCGCGCTGCCGCCGCCGCCCCGGCCGCCCCGGCGAGGCGGGGCGCTGCCGCCGCGCTCCCCGCGGGCCATGCGGCTCCCGCGCCCGCGCTAGCTCCGCGCCCGCCGCCGCCGCCGCCCCGGGGGCATCGGGGATGCGCTGGGGGAGAGAGGGGGGCGCGGAGCGCAGCGGAGCCTCCCCTTACCGCCGGCAGCTGCTCCTCCGCGCCGGGCGAGGGGCCGGACGAGCCTGCGCACAGCGGCGGCGGCGGCTCTGCCCAGCTCCCGCCGAGGACAATGGGGTAAATCCCCCTCCCTCTCTCCCTCTTTTTTTTTTTTTTTTTTTTTTCCCTTCCCTCCTCCTCCTGCTGCTCCTCCGTCCCTCCGCCCACGCCTCCGCCCCCCGCGCAGCCCGGCCCCTGCGGAGCGCGGGGCTGAGCCAGGCGCGCAGCGGCGCGGAGCGGCGCGGAGGTCCCGCTGCCGCAGCGGGGATGGGAGCGGGACCGCGCTGGGCGGAGCGGAGCCGCCCGCAGCCGGACCCCCGGCCCCCGCCCTTCTCCCGCCGGGGGCGAGTGCGGGCATGGGGCTCGGGGGCAGCCGCGGGGTGCGGTGGGGCGCGGTGAGGTCTCCGGCGCCAGCGGCCGTGGCGGGGATCCCCTGCATCCCCTTCCGGAGGATGATGACGTTCACAGCTGATGGAGACAGTGTATCTGGGCATGAGATAGGTGTCTATGTGCCCACATACACACGTACCGGCACCTATGGCATGTGAATTGGTTCAGTATAGCCACACATTAGTGATATACCCGTGTCACAGTCACCAGTGTGCTTCTGCTAGATTTGGCCATATTAAATGGCCATTTAACTTTGTGCTCGAAAGCAAGTCCAGCAGCACCTGTTGCAGTGCAGCATCTGGGTGTGCTATCCCATGCTGGGCAGGGGATTTTGCAGGGGAACCTTGCAGCAAGCTTATAGGGCAAAATGTTGCAGTGTGAACATCAAGGAAAAGGTGCCTCTTCAAGTCAGGAGCCTGACATTTGGGTTCCTAGTGGAACCTGTCATTTGGGGTCTGACTAGGGTTCTTAAGAAGGTCAAACAGGATGCTCTCCACGTTTCTGTGTTGTTCAGGGGCTTACCAGCTCCCAGGCTCTGTTACACAGGACCCACAGAGGGTCCTGTGTAACAGGACAGGGCAGGTTTTGTGAGCTGGATAAACCACATTTGACCTGACGAGCACAGAGCATCTGCTCATGCACCTGTTCCATTGGTGCAGGTTTATAATGGGCAGTTTAATGTAGGCCAGTGAGACGCAGATCCTTGTGCTCTGTCTCCCACTTTGCCATCCTTGTGTTATGTAGGGCAAGGCCTCTCTGCGTGCCTTGTAAGGCATGCACCAACGCACGGCCCTGGGCTCACTGGAGATGCTAATGCAATTATCGTACTATTACTGAGTTTCCTTCATGGCCTCTTGTGAAGGACACGTCTGAAATCCTTTTTGAGCATTCTATTAAAAGCCATCAGTAAATTCAGCGTTATTCCAGAAACTGTAGCAATTAAGTCATCTGCATCAGCCCCAAAAGTGAAGGCTGGTGGAGCATCTTTCGAGCGGATCTTTCTGGCTGGTTTCAGAAAGCCTCTCTGCATGTAGTGGGGACCAGGCTCTGACCCTGATCGTGCCACCAGACGTCCAGAGTAGCTCTGCTGAACTCCTGGCATTTTAACAGTGGTGAACCAAAGCCAGACTTTGGCCCAAGGATGTGTCGAGGGCAATCTGTATCACACAGGACTTTATTTGCTCCAGGATCTGGTTTGTGTCCGTTATTTATTGCAGTGTTAGGAGACCAAAGAAATCCTGAGAGGGGGAAAAAAATAGGTGGTAGATAATTGAGGCTGTTTTTTGCTTCCTACCAGTGCATCTGAGCTGTTTTCAGTTGTTAGGTTTCTCATTTGCACCGAAGTTTTACTGTGACAGAGAATTGCCCACGGGTTGTTCAGTGCTTTGTGCAATTTTCCAGGCGTTTCTCACATTCATGCAGTGACTCGAGTGCCGGGTTCGCGGTGTCCCCTCGGCAGCCCTGGCACCTCTGTCGGGAGCACTGTCTTTGCGGAGGAGCTGGGACACCGCGTGTGTCGCTGGCCCCCGGTGCAGCACAGGAACAGGCTCTGCCAAGGCGGGCTGCCAGGAGCCGATGTGCTTTGCCAAACATGAGTACGAGGATCGATTGTCCTTGGGGGCATGTGGCTTTTCAGAGGAGCAGAGGAGCCCTTATGGCCCGTGTTAGCTCTGTGGTCTCTGCCAACAAGTGAACAAAAGGGAATAACACACCTGCTTCCCTCCTCCGCTCCTGCGGGAAGGGTTTCTCTTCTCCCTGAACGCTCGCCAGCGCAGCTGAGCTGGCTCAGGAGCTGCCGTAATTCACTGCTATCTTGCCAGGCCAGCAGCAAATTGCTAGCTCATCTTTCTTCCACCTGTAGCGAGAAGAGAGCCGGCAGGGAACGGTGTTTCATCCATTTTCCCAGGGCTGCTTCCCTGATGAGCCTGTTATATAGTGCTATAGGAGGTGCGAGCCTAGAATTTGGCTGACTGAGAGATGTGACACTAAAGGGACAGCCAGAAAGAGTGGAGAAAATAAGGGGCAGACAGGGGGTTAATAGTCTTTATATGAGCAGGCTTCTCGCCTCCCAAAGGGGCTGACCTGGCATTAGACCCACCAGGAAAACTCTGCCTGTTAGTTACACCCTGCCAGGAGAAGAGCCCTCCCTGCCCCACCACACAGGCAAGCCAACACCAATTCAGGCTGCTTCGTGTCTTGTTGCGTCAGACCCATCAGCTTCAAGTAAGCTCCTTGTCCAGACTCAGTCTCAGCTTGGACATTAGTGCCAGACTTACAGCATTTGACTGAAAAATAGAAATAGGGTATATTGTTACCCCTTTGCTGTTGCAGAGGTGCTCAAGGAGCTCTTCCCACCTATGGACTGCAGTGCCTGTGGAAGTGTCAACCACTGAGAGCCAAGAGGAGCAGCAGGGACTGCTGTATCCACATGGCAAAGCCTTCATCTTTGGTGCTGCTTGGCTCTGCCAGGTGTCCAGCCCTGAGCCAGGCAGGGACACCTCTGTGCATGGGTGTAGCCCTGGACACTGAAACACTGAGCACCTACCTCCAGTGCTCTGGCAGGGGCTGGAAACACGGTGCTGTCCATTGATTTGGGAATAGCCAGATAAAAGCCAGACCCATCACAGCAGTTGTGGGGAACGGGTAATTCCCAGACATTTTAAAGGAGAGTGTTAAACTATTTTCCTTTTTCCCTTCAATCACTTCCACAAAAGGAGTTTAATGAAGAGCTATTCTCTGCTTACAAAATGGTGCTGCACAAGCTAGATGGATTCCTCTGACCTTTCAGTGTGCTTTACTTGAATTGGCTGCCTCTTCATGTTCTCCTCTCACTGCCTTGAACGGGAAAGACAGCTGAAATAGGGACTCTTACAGCAAATACTGTGGCATATTGCCTTCTTTCTATCAGTCACTGGTGTGCTTCCTGAATCCTTATCTATTTATTATTAGTGGTTTTATTTGTGTTCCTGTGGCTGGGAGCTCTGCATAACATTTCTGGAAAGAGAAGTGTCCTGTACCCCTGTAACAGTGTAGTAGAAATCATTTTTGTCCCTGGTGTGATGTAAGGGAAGAAGTAGGAAATGTCTGGACATGCCTGAAGGACAATCCCTGAGCTCCACCATGGCTGACACGCCACAGGGAAGCAGGACAGGTGAGAGCAGTCAGCCAAAGCAATTTTGCTGTCACAGATAATTCAGGCAAGGAAAAGTTTTCAGGCTTTGCAATCAAGGAGATGGAAAGGTCAGTCTGGAGCAAAAAGGGATAACAGAGGCTTGAGGTGGATCTGGCACAAAAAGATTAAAGGCCCTCCTTCCCAACTTCCTGTAATTCCCAGAAAGCTCTCTGGATGACACTCATTATTTGTGTTATCTTTGCACCTACTGGAGTGAGTCAGGGAGACCAGGGTGCTACACAAGCAAAACAAAGAGCTGTCCTTTTGCCAAGGAAACCTAAAATCCAACAGTGCTGTGGGAGAGAGAGAGCTGATACGAACCCTAGAGAAGGGGGAGAATGAGCAAACCACGAGGCTGCAGCCTTGGGAATGGCATCGGAATAACGGTGGCTATCAGTCATCCCTGGAAGGGGAGGAGGGAGTGTCAGGAGCTAATGAGGCAGGTTTGTGGGTGTTTACAAGGATCATGATAACACTTTGTGGCAATGACAGAACAGAAGAAGACACATTAAGGTAATGTTTGGGCACTGGGTAATGTGAAAACAGCGTGAGAAGATTAAAATCCGCAAAATTTACAGTACTACCCAAAATAACTGCTCTGCACAGGAGCCATGTTTGCCCTCTGTAACCAGGGCACAGGTATGGTACTTGCCAGCAAAATGAAGGCAGATTTAAACAATGCTGGAAAACCTCCACTCTGCCTCTTGCTTGCAGAGGATCCAGATGTCAGATTGGGAATGGGGCAGTGGGCACTGCCATCAGGCTGGGAAGGGCATAAGCCAGCAGAGCCCAGATCTGTGCTCAGCAAAACACTAATGAAGGATTTTGGATGTGGTTTTGTTCCCATAAATATTAGCACAGTAATGCAAAATGTACAGATGACACCAGAGTGGATGGGAGTATTAATGTCACTGTTGAACGCTGATTTCCTGGATGGCAGCAGAGGATCTGCAGGGGAACAGTCACAGAGCTGCATCTCTGTGACAGAGGGGTATCTGACAGCTAGCGATCACATTTTTCAAGGGCTTATTCCTGGCTGTTTAATACTTCACATGCTCTCTTGGGGAGGGAGGAGGGAAGAACGGAGGAGTATATTTGGCACAGCAGGGAAGTGGACTCGGGTCTTTTCCATCCCTTAGTGCTGTGCTGTTGCAGGGGGAGAGAAAGCCTCCTTCCACAGCAGTACTAATCCTCCTCCACAGCAAGATGAACGTTTTGAACTTGAACAACTCCTCTCATTTTTCCCCCATGTGATTGTGAGTCAGGCTGAGCTTCTCTATTCTTCTCCATAATTGAGTAGGAGATTATTTTGACTGGAAATAACCAGACACAGGTATCATGGCTGTGAAAGCCTCCATGCATGCCACTTGCTAAAAGTTCTGTAGCCTTCTGCAAAGGGACCTGGTCTTTAAAGGCTTTGCTCAATGGAGAGGGAAGAAAAGCAGAGGGGAAGAATAGCTCCTTCCTGCTCACTTCTATCACTGTCTCTGCTAAGCTTAACCTGCTGAATTGTTGGTGACACACTGTTCTTCAGAAGCAGCTCCTTTGTGGAAGACCTCCCCTGTGACACGGGGAATAGCTGCTGTGAGACAGCAAATATCCCTGACATGATGGCTTTCTACAGGAGCTCATAGCTGCTATCCAGTCCCATAGGCATGCTGAGATAGTTACGAAAAGCCGTTCCTGTAAAACCTCCCCAGGCACAGATTTTCCTGTCCTTCTCTTCCTGTATCCATAGTTGTCTTCCATGGGATGCAGGCCAGCTGCTTGGGTTGCATTCCCTCCCCTCTGTCCCAGAGGCAGTGAGTGATGGAGGAGTGCAGGGCAAGCAAGAAGCAGATGCAACATGAGGCTGTGTCAGGGCATGTGGCTGCCTCTGCTGCCGTGGCAGGGGATGCTGCCAGATGCCAGTTCTGGCTCTTGGTGGGTACCAGGGAGGGGGGTGCAGCCTTGTGGCAGGGCTGAGTTTTAGCTACACACACTCCTACCAGCAAAGCCAGACACTAAGGAGCATTTCAGAAGATCAGGCTTTCTCCAGTATATACATAAGTGGGATTTCTTCAGGCTATTGAACCAGCCTGCTGCAGACTAGCCAAGCCCAGAAGTTTTATCTGTGCTGTGGCAAACTCATGCCACTGCTGATCTGCTTGTGCATCTAATGTCCCAGCTGCTTGCTGAAGAGCTAATGAGCTTTTGGGGATACATGGGTGCTATAAACTCCTTAGGCCAGAGATAAGCAGCTTATTGCCTTTAGGAGCACTGCCAGCCCTTGGCTCTGCTGCTGTGGTGCCTCTCAGGCCCAAGTTCTTCGTTAGCAGGAAGGGCTGTAAAGTCTTGAAATAAGTGTGTTGCTGATGACACATGTGTACATGTGCATGCTGCAGCCATCTCCACAGGGTGAGGTAAAACCAGGCAGTGGGACAAGCAGGCAACATCAGGCTTTTCACACTGTTGTCACATCCCCCCTCTGTGTGACTTCAACCCTCACAAAGCACATTCCCTGCACTGAGGCTGTGCTGTGTCATCTGTACAGGATGAATCCATCACCCTCATCACAGGAAAATGGCCTTTGGCACCCAGCAGGAAATTCACCATGGACAGTGTGGGCAGCTTCAGAACAAAAGGTGGCTATGTTGGTCATGAGCCAAATTATTTCCATTGCTATCCTCCCTTTGCTTTTGGATAGACCTACTGTGAATGTCTGTCTAGAAAATTCACTGGGTAAAAAGAAATGGAGGTAATGCACAAATGAAAGTTCACTTGCAAAACCAGTGTGAAGGCAAATTTTTGTTTTCTTCATATGAATTCAGCCCTTGCTGTTCTCTAGTCGTTGTCTGCAGTATCTACCACCAAAAGCCATCCCATAGCAACTGGCCAACAGGCTGAGGTTACTACTCCTGCTAAATGCTACAGAGCCTTCAAATCTGCTTGGCTAGTCAAAGCATCCCCATCCTTATTGTGTATTTTAATTTTTTCCTCCTCTTTTACCCAGGTATAAAGTAGCCAAACAGCTCTCTTTCAAGGCATAACTAGGAGCAGAATTTTGTATGCAACTCTCCAATTTTTATTCATTTGCTCTCATTGGAGCAGTTTTGGAATTAATCTACTCATCAGGGAGAGTTATTGGAAGTGCTGGAAGTACCTTCTGATACCATCTTTTAATATGAGTTGATAAAAACTGAAATCTGATTTCTTTGCTGCTCCATTGTCCTTACATGATACCTTTCCTGTTGTTTTACACTGTGCACAGCTTAGAATGAAGCCAGAACTACTCCCTTATTTCGGCACTCTGTGCAAGTGGATATCCTCTCCTTGCCTGTGGCCCCTTCCCCCCACAGTTGGTGGAAACGAAAGGATGAGCAATGTAAAACCTTTGGTGTGACTAAAACTGTGAGATTTAACTGTACCAGAGAGTCCATGAGCACTGCTTGAATGCTAAATTCACAGTTAAATGGGTGTTGTCTGTTGAGATAACGCCCTTGCTGGGGTGTTGGAGTGGGATGATGATGTGGCAGTGTTCCTGTGACACAGTGAGGTCAGCTCAAGGCTCTCCACCACCGCTGCTGGAGCAGCACAGACAGTTCAGTGCCATGTCTGGAATTCAAATCCAGCCATCAGCAGATTCATGCTCATGGGTTGAAAGTCACTAACTGACCCTTCTGCATTTAAATCACTTCTTCAACAAAGGCGTCCTCTTGCCATTTAACTTTGAACTGTAGGAATAGAGCACATTAAAAGGTTTTCCAGTTTTAAAGAGTTAGTGGGTCTCAACCAACTTTGTGGGATAAAGTAAAGCATGAGAAACATTTTTTCACCAGACTATCCTATCAACTGAGCTTTTGAGGCAGAATGATGAAAAGGAAGCTATTCTTTTAATAGTGCTTTCTCTCTGGTAAAAGGTCTTGCTAACTTGTTGAAGCGGAGCTTGGAATAACAGATGAAAACTGTCAGAAAAGCTGTGATGTACTTTGGATCTGAGTGAAAATTGTGTCCAAAATCTGAGTCTGCCCAAACCCTGAGTTATTTGCCAAAACGCCCCAGGATTCCTTGGATCATCATGCAAGTTGATAAGGGTAAGAGCTTATTTGTTTGGGGTTGGGTTTTTTCTTAGGCATTCCTTTTGTGCAAAGGGGTTTTCTTTGGAAGTGTTGGGTCATTTAATTTTTTTTTTTTATTTGGCCTTTTGCCTTTACATTTTATCTAACAAACTTCACTTCAGTGATGCAGGACTGATGAGGAAAAACCTCTCAGGGCTGTATTAAACCTGAAGTCTCTATACCTGAGAGAAGCAGGGCCTGGGCTTTTGGGAAGATCCAGCAGGATTGTGCATTTTTTGAGATCTTGAAAAAGTTTTTTGGGGTTAAACAAAAACAAAGCTTAGGTAAAAAAAGGGACATTGGTTATATGCATGGCACAAAAGCCTTGTAGAAAGCCTCTGGATGCCACTGGCATGCCAATTGATTTACCTTTGCAATAAGGATGTGATCACTGGGAGGATCACGGAGAGCTGTACGAATTCTATCGGTGCAATGTGCGAGCTCAGCCTGGGAAACAAACCTCATCTGCCAAGTTCTGTAGGGCCATTTCCAGCTTTTCTCCTCGAAGGAGAGGCTCTGCTACCAATGAATAAAGTGGGAATTTTGACACTGATTTCAAAGGAAGCTAAATTGAGCTCCATGAAAAGGGAGCAGTAGCACGCAATGCTGCTCTTCGTTTTTTCTTATTAATGTGACTAATTAAATGTTTGTATTTTTCAAGCACTAACAGTTTTTTTGATAGTCGTTTAGAGACTTTGAGAAAGTCAATAATTTTGATGAAATAGGACTGGAGACTCCAGAACAAAGTCCACATGGAATCCGTGATGTTGCTAGGATACAGCTATTAGTATTTTCAGTGGCTGGGTTATTTTTTGGTTTTTTGTTGATTTTTTTTTTTTTTAATAGAGTTGGCCTAACCTCTCTTACAATCTGTAGAAGAACACGTGACTGCCTGATCCCATTTACCTGATGCTCCCTCGGTTTACCTTGATGAAGCCAAACTTGACCCTTTAATTCCAGCCACTTTTATGTGTGAAGAAGAAACACAAAGAGCAATTTTGACCCAAATCTTGGTTTTTTTTTTCAATGAATGTGCAGGATTTTCTCCCTGTGGGTGTTCCATTGCTGAAGCCAGTCTCCCTCTAGTGGTTTATTTCCAGAGGGGGCCTTTGCTTTGCTGGCTTGGACAGGTACCAGTTATGCTGGTGCGATGCCGAAAGTGGAATGATCCTTGTGAGATGAACCATAGAGCAGCGAGCTCATATAAAAATATTATGTCCTGTAAGTTTTATCTGTTAGAATGTACTTTTTTTTTTCCTTTTTAAAATATCCATAGTAGTAGGGGGTTTCCATCAGACTCATTCTGCAGTCCAGGCTAACATGGTTTGTGCAGTGTGTAGGATGTGACTCTTGCACATTATTTCCTTCAGCTGTATGCTGGGAAGCCTGTAAAAAAAAGATCAGTGTTTAAGCTCATGTTCCACATCAAAGCCAGTGCCAGATGTGGTGCCAATAACATTATGACACAGAATAGCATTGAGGATGGTGCTATTTTGGGATCCTCATGTTTGGGGAAGCAATATCTAAGTGAAACGCTGCAGATATTTTACTGGAAAATCAGGAAAAGAAAGGTATTTGGAGTTTGTTTCCAACATATAGCTTTGAGATCTGTCAGGTTTCTTGCATTTATGCTCCTGACCTCACTTTTTCTGTGCATCTCTTTAGTGCCTCAGGGAGCCCCAGTGCTTTCCAAGTGTGGGGAACAGGGAAGGATAAAAGCAGAAGCCCAGTATCCAAAGCTAGGCAAGGAATTCCAGTCTCTTAATACGTGATGCAGGGACTGGATGTTGGGTTAATCCAGTTCAGCCCCTCAAAGATGGCTAGGTAAAGAAATAAAGATCTAATCTAAAGCATGATGAAGTCAATCTATGCCCTTATTTAACTGTAAAGGGTTTTGGATGAGGCTCAGCCTTCCTTCACAAGTGGTGGTAACCAGAGAGAGCTGTGATTCTGGAATGCATCAAGGATCCTGGAAAGACTGATATCTTTCCAACTTGTACACTAACTTGAGGTAGGTACTGCCTTCTTCACGCTCATATCTGGCAGAATTCCATCCTGTGATTTGCTTTTAATAGACCAAAAGAGTTATTGGACCCATTTTTTCCTTTATTAACTGTAATTAGAAAGCCTGTTGGAATCTAGGATCACCTGCCCCAGAAGTTAGCAAGCTCCTGTTCCATTTCCACAGGAGGTCATGAGTGCCATCTCCTTCCCATGAAGCATTTTACAGCAAGTTCAGTTATGTAACAACTTGAAGGGTAAGGTTTTACTTTTGTTTGCCTTTTACTTAATGCTCAGCTGCTATTGGGCAATCAGGACTCTTGGTCCCTTGGGAGATGTTAAACCACCTTCCTTTGGATGCTACTTCATAAAGTCTGCACAGTGGTTTCCATGAGAGTGATTTTGGAGCCAATTTTGGATTTCATTTTTGTTTTCACTCCTCAGGATAGAGTTTCTACACAGTGTCCTAGCCAAAGCCGACTTGTTTTTAGTTTGTAACTTGAGCAAGAACTATTCAATTTATTTTTGGTTATATTAAAAAAATGCATTTATTCCTAGGATGTGGACAAAGTTCCTTGTTTGACTTGGGCAGGTTCATGTATTTGAAGGAAGACTTCTCTGGGAACTTGCAGGCACCAGCTGCTTGAGGAGCCTCTCTTGTGGAGCAGCTACTGTGTGGAAAACCTTCTGTCCCAGGCAGGACTGGACACAAGCCTGTAACCAGGGGCAGTGAGCCAGGTTGTTTTTAAGACAACAAAGTTATGCAATATCATTTAGTTCTGACATGTTCCCAATATGCAGCAAATGAAGAACTCACTAAATACAGTATATCTCTGGCCATATCATTTGAATAAAACTTGTTTCCATGACAACCTCTGCTTAACAGCTTGGCTGATATGAAATCATTCCTAGATGAGGGAGCTTTTGCCAAAAGCATTGGGATTCAACACTTTAGTATTGTCTTTTAGGGTTTAAAAAACATTTATTTAAGCCTCTGGAAGCAAATATCAACTAAAATCCCTTCATCCTCACCTCTGTTTCGGCTCTCGGTTGATCAGTTTATCTTCCTGGGAACCTCTCAGAAGCAGCTCCTGTGTTACTTAATATGCTTCTGAAGTCCCAGGCAGTGTTTCAAGAGCAAGTGATCGTGACACCAGCATTTGGTAGAGAAATTACATTTCAAGGCTGTTGGCTCAGGCTGTGAGGCAGCAGCGGCAGCAGCTGGGCACAGCAGCCGAGGCTTGTGCTCCAGCCATCCCTCAAGTCCAGGAAGGTTTATGTTCCAACCAGCTCTGCCTCAGAGTGAAAAAGAGGATCTTCAGCTGGAGAGAGGTCTAGCTGAGGTTTCACACCATCCATTTTTTTGTCAGCAGTACTGAACAAATGCACGTTATCTCTTAGATATTTTTTAAGGTGCGGTACCTGTCGCCTCAAACAGCTGTGGAACACTTCCAGGGTGGAAATGCACTGTGACTGCTTATGTGGTGCTTGTTCCCTTCCTCCCTTCCAGGTGCTACACTATTAGAATATAGCTAAAATAAGCCTACTGCTTGCCTAATATTCCTTATGTGTGCAGGCATTGCAGTTGCCACAGTGATGGTGCACAACTGTCAGCAGGGGAAAGGGAGGTCCTGATGGTTTTAAGAGGCATTCTGCCCCCTCAAAACACCATTGTATTGTAGCAGGGGGATTTCCTGCACCAGCTGGGAGCAGGGACTACAGCAAAATCTACTGGAACAGGCAAATAATGTTTCAAGCACATGTAATGCACCCATTGCTGTCAAGATTTTGGGATCAGCAAGGATTATAAGGGTAGGGATTTAAATCTCAAATGAAACCATGGAAAGAGGTATGAAGTATTTATTGTTTCTTCTGGCTATAATGTGCCTTCTTCAGCTCTAATTCACCCCAGCATGGGGCAACTTGGACCTTTATGTGGCAAAAAGGTTCAGGTGTCTGAAACTGGGTACAGACAAGCAGTGCTAGGAGCATATAATATGGGGTAGAGCAGTATTCCCCGCTCCAGTTTGTTGGGTTTTTTTTTCTCCCCAGTTGTTACCCGGGAAAATTTCAGCTGTTAGCCATTGGAAATGAGCTCAGCTAATCTAATCCTGCTCTCCACCCCACAGTCTTGCTTTGTAAGGCCTTCACAGAAAATTAGCGGCTTACCTGCAGAGCCCTGCAAGGGAAAAGAAGATGTGGCTGGGAGGAGAGGTAAGGAATGGAGCCACAAGCCCTTTCTGTGGTGGTGAGCTTTAAGCAACTCATCTGTGCCCCATCTTGTAGCACAGGGCTGCACCATAACACAGTTTGCTTCTAGTAAAGCTGCTTGAGAAGTAGGTACAAGAGCACAGGAGGCATCACCAGGGTTTCCTTAAAAAGAAACCTTCCAAATATGTCGCAAACACCGATAAAATACATTTTTAATTCAAGTCTTATAAATACCTCTCTGAAAGTGATAATAGCTTCCTGGGATTTTTAATCTCTGAAATGATTTCACTCAAGGTGTGCTGGCAGCATGAGGTAGCTGAGCAGAATCAGGATGCTGTGCTCGTGATCATTTTTCCTTGTGAGATTCATCTCAGGAGACTCTTTTTTCCCTCTGTATCACGACTTCTTAGAAGTCTCTGTAGGCAAAGGATGCGTTAATTTGATGCATCCTGTGATTGCCCTTCCTCCACAACCAAATTAATTTACTGTTAGTTGAGATTCCCACAATGTTCCTTGTGCCACTGTGAAGCCTGGTATTTACCGATGTAAATAAGGAATAAATGGAGGCTTTACATATCTCATTTAGAATAATGATACAGCCCGTGCCTCCTGGCTCTCACTCTCTGTCTCAGAGGTGTGGGGGGTTTTATTTCTATAGTGTTTCTTGCAGCCCAGGTTGTTTATAAGAGAATGATTTGTTTTCAGCATGAGCTGAAATGTTTTAACTGATGAGCAGCTCCCTCTTAATGGAATCTGGAGTTTTCACTGAAGCGTGTGGTTCCATCAGAGGCAGGTGCTGGATTCAAAGTTAGTTTTTGTAATACAGTCTGGTGGGGTTGGCCTTATTTCCAGAGTGATGCTGCTGCATATCCAAAATTTAATACTGTGTTGGCAAAATCAGCAGAGGACACCAGAAATGTGTTAGGCGTGGAGAGTGTCATTGGCAGTCACAGAGGCAAGATGTGGCCCTTTTGGGTCATAAAAAATTAGCACTCTCCTCCTCTCCTCCTGTCTTCTCCAGCTCTTCTGAGAAAATCTGTGCCTAGATACAGCCATTTATTGTAGAGGGTTTTTTTCAGAATTAACGTTTTTGGTGGGCTCATCATTAAAATAGAGAGAAAATTCTCAGAGTGGGCATACCAATGAATTTTTAGATTCCAAGCTCTCCCAAATGGTCATTATCTTGCCTTCTATTTAAAGAGGAATAAATTAAATTGCAAGAGATGGTGCAACTGGTTTTGCAGATCTTATTTAATTGGGACTAGCAGTTTGCATTTTCCATCTGTACAACATAATCATTAACTTTTTGTGTTTCTTCATTGTCACTGTGCAGACTGCTTTTTATGGGTGAACTCTGCCCTTTCTTACTGTTAGACTTTTATTTCTTTAAAGGAGTGAGTCTTTATTGATTTTTCTTTTAGGATGAAGTATATATAAAATTATTCATCCTACTAAATGTGCTTGCAAAGAACCCTATGTGATTCATGGTCTTTGATCCTGTTACCACTTATGTGGGTGTTTAACTTTACTACTGTGCACAGTCCCAATGGGAAGAATCTTAATTTAAAAAGTACTATTCTAAAAATAATGTGAGGGGGTTTGCACATGTCCACGTTCTATTGTGAGGAACATCTCCCTGTAAAACCAGGCATGTAAATTAAATGGGCTGTAGAGAAGATGGGAAAACAGAGAAATTATTATCCCCTAAGTCTGGAAAGGTTTGATGTTGCACTGTCTCCATCCATGGTCAGTCTGCACAGCAGCCATCTTTTCATTGTGCGAATGTAGAAAATGTTTTGTCTTAAAACTTAGGGTTTTGGAAAGATTTAGTGGTTTGGTCAGCATTGCCAAGGCAAACTGAGCACGAAGGTTATTTTGCTCAGTAAGGCAGCCCCAGAGACATACTGGGTCTGTGGTGTGACCTGTGTATGTGCAGAGAAGGGGCTGCCAGCAGCCTGTGTGAACGTGCAGGGGTTTTGTGTCCTAAAAGTTGGACTTTTGGAAAGGTTCAGTGTTTTAGTCAGCACTGCCAAGGCAAACTGAGCACGAAGGTTATTTTGCTCAGTAAGGCAGCCCCAGAGACACACTGGGTCTGCGGTGTGACCTGTGTATGTGCAGACAAGGGGCTGCCAGCAGCGTCGCGGTGCAGGGTGGTGGCACTAGGTACCCCGTGTGCCCCCACGCCTCGTGGCCGTGGGTTGTTGTAAAGGTCTCAAGAAGAAGATCAGAGATTCCCTTCAGCCATGCCCGGCAGGAGAGGCAGTAACGGGATGGAGCGAGGCCCTGTGCCCCTTTGGGGTGCCACCCATACTCTCCAATGGTCCCCTGGCCATGCCCATCTCTTGTCATCACCCTGCCCCTTTCCCGTCTGTCTGTCCTTCCCGTCGCACCTCGTCCCCATCTCTCCGTCCCCCGCCCAAGCCCGAGTCCCGCTCGCCCCCTCCCGCGTCCCTCCTAGCGGCGTCCCTTGTCCCCTCCCCGCGCCCCGTCCCGCCCCTCGCCCCCCCGCCCGCCCGGGGAGATGGCGCTCAGCCCCCCCGAGCGGGTCGCGCCGGGGCTGCCGCTGCACTCGCCGTGGACCTTCTGGCTGGACAAGTGAGTGGGGCCGGGGGGCGGCGGGAGCCGGGGAAACCCCCTGAGTCCGTCTAGGAAGGGATGCGCATCTCTGGGGTTATCGGTTCGCTCGCCCGAAGATTGGATCCGGGAAGTTAATGCTGGGCTGCGTTATGGGAAACGTGCTGGTGCGAGAGACTGTCCCGGTGCCTGTCCCCATCGAGGGCGTCGGGAGAGGTTCCACGTAGTGAAACTGGTTTGGAAACACTTTCGGTTCGGTAGTTCAGCGGACACACGTTGGTCCAGGTACGGTCGGTGCAGGTTTGAGCCCTAAATTTAGAGACGACGCTCGCCAGCCCCGGGAGTAGAAGGGTAAAGGTTGTGCTTTGCTGTTGTGGTTTGTGCATCCCTGATGGACCCAGTGACATGCCGAATCTTACAACTCTTTAATATCAGGTCTGGCTCCCGCAGGTGATCAGTTCTTAAATCTGAAGTGATACGTTTTGAAGGATTAGCTACAATTTATTAATTACCTGCGGGTTCTTATTACACATCGTTTACTTGGAGTTTGAGCCTCTAATGCCGTGGAAAGAGGCTGCCAAGGGAGATCACCCCTGTGGTGCACACAGCGAGGCATAGGGAAGAAGTGCCAAAGTCAAAACTGAAAGTTTCTTACCAGCATTTGATGTTGTTTTCATAGCATGTACTTTCTGGCATCTTGTTATTTAATCTACCGCTTCCATTTCTCAATTTTTCGGTATATTTGTCCTCTCTCCCCATTGCAGAAGGCAAGTTTATCAGCTTTTCTGCCACTGAACATACTGCCCCGTGCTACTGGTAAAATTCTCCTCTTTAGTTTTTTTTTCTGGTAACTTTTCAACTCATGACAGAGAAATAACAAGAAACTGTTGAAAACTCAGGTCCAGCAAATCAAATCTAATAAATAAACCCACCAATTATTTCTGATTACTCCTTTTGCAGCAGTGACGCAGTTATGGTCAGGTTCGGGATCCAAGTTGTATTTTTGCTTCTTTGTTTTAAAAAAGCATCTTTTGAACTGGTGTTTAATCAAGTCACCAGCCAGGTCTGTTTGTTTACATAAGTCATGTGGAGGTAAGCATGTCTATTTTTTATAATCAGTGTTAACAGTTAAAATCCATTTTGAGTTCCCGAGTCCTTTAATTTTTTTTCCTTGTCTTACTTCTACAATGCTTTAGACTCTTAAAATTCAGTTATTCTATCGATTTATTTTTTTTACTTTTCAGATCACATGTAAATGCATTTAATGAATGGTGTTGTTTCTTAATTTATATATCCAAGAGTGTATATATAAGAAAAAAAAAGTGGGACCATAAATACACAAAACTGTGTTTTGTTTACCAGTAAGAGGGATAGAATTATGACAGGAAACAAGAATGACAGCAAACAAGACATGTTTTATACACTCAAAAAATCATTTAAGGCATTAAAAAGCACACGAGAAATGGAACTGTGATCTTAATTTACTGCTGTGTGTGGAAGTTCTCGTCTCTCTGCAGAGCCCCACAGAAGTGGCTGGGACGTTTATTGGTATATCCACAGAGATTTGGTGGAGGCTTAGGCTTGTATCTGTTGGATTTTCTGTAGAAAGTAACTGTGGGCACTTTTTTAACTGACTTCAGTAGCACCTGGTGTGGAGCAGTGCAGTTTCCTCAGGAGATGGTATTGATTTTTGACCGCTGCTACATTTTACCCTGTACTTAGAGAGAAAAGCAGGAAGAAGTGATGCTTAAGGATAAATAGATGTTGAGATGGATACGTAGTTATCTCTTTCTATTAAATTACTGTGAGAGAGATCCTTGACATACAATTTTAAGATCTCCAAAACATATCTTTTCATTAAGTCATGCTGTTAAAATAAATATCCATCAGCTAAGTGGTACTTTCTGTAGCAACTAGTGATGTGCTACCCTTGGGGTTCATGGCCTTGCTTTTATCATAGCGGCACTGGATCCATCCCCTGCTTTGGAAGTAAATGCCTTTGTTTTATCTATATCAGCACTTGTTTCTGTGAATGCCTTGGCACAGGCTGAACACCTGGAGGGTGGCATCCTGTGGCCAGGTCCTGGTTCATCATCCCACATGTGTCACAGAGCATCTGCATTTCCTGTTAGTGGTAAGCCTTTCTTGATTTCCATGTCTGAAATAGCAATCATCTGACAGTGCTCTCTGCTATCTTATCCCGTAAATGCCTTAGGAAAATGAGCATGATGAAAGCTTCAGGAGAATATTATTCACCAGTTTGACAAAAAAGATCCTGTCTATGATCTTGAAATGCTTGCAGGTCAGCAGTTCCAAAGAAGGTGCAGAGAAGCTGGCAGGTGTTTTCCTCTTAAGATGAATGATATTTCCTTTTTAAATGTAAAAATGTTATAAGGTCAAGTGCTAAAAGTTTGGAAAACACGAGTTTAGATCTGCTGTTTACACAAGCCCATTCTATAGATTTCCAAGTTCATACCCACATGTCTCATTGGTAGCATTTTTGCCTGCAGTGATGTTAGGGAACAGGGTGAATTTCAGCAAGGCTTGCAGGAGCTTTTGGTGTCACCTTGGGAAGCTGATTCATGCTGGTGGCTCTTTACACTTGTGCTCATATGAGGAAGACTCTAGTTCTGCTTGTAGTGGCTTCTGGCTCTGAAAGGAAAGGTTGTCTTCTTAGGTTTTGCTACCTTGTGTTGTCTTTCAGTTATTTTTTACAATGAAGTGTCAATACACATCACTGAATATAACAAATAAAATATGAGCATTACACTATGTTGTGTAGCACGTTCAACACCGGAATTGCACAAAAGGAAGAGTCAAGTGACATGACCATCAAAGACTGGGCTGTCCTGGATAACAAGCCACCTTATGCACTTGAAACCATCCCTTAATGGGATTTGAGGCTGTGGATCTGGGTGTGATATTTGTGTAAATACAAAGCTGTGAAGATGGTTATACTTTTTGATGTACATGTGGACATGATGCAAATATCCTACTTAATAAACTTTGCAAATCCCAGCTGTCACTTAGGCTGGGTATCACATAGTGTGGTTTAACCCTAGACAAAACCCAAGCACCACACAGATGCTTGCTCGCTCCCTCACCAGCGGGATCAGAGAGAGAATTGGAAGGGTAAAAGCTGGAAAAGTCGTGGGCTGAGATTATGACAGTTTAATAGGGAAAGCAAAAGCCTCACACGCAAAGCAAAACAAGGAATTAATTCACTTCTTCCCATCGGCAGGCATGTGTTCAGCCACCTCCAGAAGAACAGGGCTCCATCCCATGCAACTTGGGAAGACAAACAGCATCACTCTAAACATCCTTCCTTCCTCCCCTTCATATACCGAGCACAGTGTCAGATGGTCTGCAATATCACTTGGGTCAGCTGGGGTCAGCTGTCCTGCCTGTGTCTCCTCCCAGTTTCCCATCACTTTGCAGGATCATGGCCTGCTTGCCCTGTTTTCTCGCCTGACTTTGAACAATGCCCTTTAGATAATCTTAATTCTCTTGCAAGAATAGTTTAACTCTTCAGTATCTCTGTGAGGGGAAGTATGTGCTTAAAAACACTGTCAAATAAGCAGTGTTATTTGTCTGCACCAGCAAAGACAAAATATTCTTACATAAGGTATTATCCTTATGCGCTGGTTTTTCTCTCTGTATGTTGTAGATGAGTTCTATACAAAGCTGAATAGATGCATTTTGATAACTGAACCATTTTAATAATGTGTTAATCTTCCTAACTGAACACATCAGATATTTGAAACTAAACTTAATAATTTCCCTTCCTCCCTATAGCAAAATTTATTTATCTAGGATCATCTATTCCATCTATTACAGCTTATGAGTAGGTGGCTTACAATGAAAAATGATGGTTAATATTATAAGGATGTTCAATCCAGTAAGTGCATTTTGACAGGCTTTGATGGCTTGAAATCAGTCTTTGTATTCAGAATGGATTACCAGATTTATTTAGTTGCCACAGCATGTTTTTGACTTTATGCTTTGTAAGTAAATATTTTGCTTATTTATACCAAAAGCGGTTGTGGCTAAGCACTTACAGGGGTATTTTCAAAACTGCTTGGCAGCTTTTAAAGCTCCCGCTAAAGCTGTGATGAGATTCCCACTGGGAAACAAAGGCCAGTGTGAGCACATATGAAACAACTTCTATACTTAATTCTTTGCAGGAGAACAGAAAAGCTA
The DNA here is from genome assembly GCF_029207755.1 of Chamaea fasciata. Taxonomy (NCBI): domain Eukaryota; kingdom Metazoa; phylum Chordata; class Aves; order Passeriformes; family Sylviidae; genus Chamaea; species Chamaea fasciata. The sequence goes on along the minus strand of NW_027094098.1, from coordinate 17,231,162 downwards.
CAGTTCAGCATCAGAAATTAACATAAGCGCAACCACCTGGAGGTTTATTCATGGATAAAACAATGGAATTTATCTTTGTATCCTTTGTTCTTTATTCGTGCTGGAATAATGAAGGAGTAGCAAAGAAAGCTGGCATTAGGATTCATTTTGTGGGGATTATTTCTGTTTCTACATTCCCGTGTGATTCACCACGAGATGCTGTACAGTGACCTGAATAGGCAACTCAATTAGTCCTGATACTGCACTAAATTTTCTCCTAAAACGGTTCTGAAGATGCAGTGGCAGCACAGGGCATGAAACAGGCAGACCAGAAGAACCACTGAAATATTTTATGTACACACTCTCCATGGGAAACCCAGATCCACAATTGTAGGTGAGGTGGTGACAGAACTACTGTTTCCACCCCCAGAGGATCTGTCAGTGCCAGGCTGGTGACGTGATCCTGCTCCTTCCTGTTCCTGTGCTCTTGGGGTTTGGCAGGGTTCATTGGGCTCTTGGAAATGAATTGTTCACCATCGCAATAACTGACAGGTCAGTAGGGCATATTGGATTATTTGTATTGCTGATGGCAGTAAAATGATCTGAATGGGAAGAATCCTGTAATGGCTTCATGTTGAGGGTCAGTATTTGCAGGGTCTTGTTTTGTAGCACCAGGTGTACTGAGGTTTTTACACAACAGTCTCGCTACTCCTACCTTATAGCCTTGTAGTGCAAGTTTTTGCTGGAGAATCACAGAAATAGGAATTTCTACAGATTCTTTCACTTGAAAATCACCTGTCATTTCTGCTAACTTAATTTAAACGTAACTTATAGTGTGTACTCGAATAAAAAGAAAATAAATCCCAATTTCATGGGTTTGAAGGCATGAAACTCCTGAGTGAATCCGTGAGTTTCTGGGTGAAACAGAAACACTACAGTTCAGATTTGTCAGCAGTCCGGAATTTTGCAGGAAATTCAAGGCTTTTTTCTTCTGTCTGTCTGATTAAAATGCTGTCTCAGCCTTATGTTCATGCATCAAACCAAATTTTGCAGGTGTAAATTCTGGAGCAAATGATCCTTTACTTTTAAATTGATGCATCATAATTTTCTCAATTACGGTTTTTAGTAGGATTTTGGTTTTGTTTGATTGTTTGTTTTTCAGATAAAAACATTTGGGTGTTCATGCTCATATCCATAAATGACTGACACTTTCCAGAGCTGAATGAAAGGCTGAAATAACACTGTAATCTGGTGGGCCTGGAGCATTTACCAGGCAGGTTACTAGGAATAAATGGTCACTCACCATAACTTTTAAAATAGGTAATTTGCTGGTTGGTTGGTGCTTTCTGCCAGCTGATCTCAGTTTCTCTGGAAAATGTTGCTTACAACTATCAAAATGAACCACTTTATAACCTTGGAGCGGTGTTTTCTGCCTACCTGTCTTAGCTGCTCTTTTAAATGGCGTTAAATTTGCTAAATGGCTACCATGATGATCTAGGTAACCTTTGAGGGCCATGGCTAGAGAATACATTTTAATCTTTTATTTGAGCAGACCTTTCTATTGAAGCAACTCAGTGACAGTATCAGCACGAGGATATCAAGTGATGATAGTGTCTGTTGTACAGCATATGTAATGCCAGATGCCTTGGTGACTGCTAAGCCACCGGTGGCAGAAATAGTCCAGAAGAGGAGTAATTTCTTGGGCAGTGGGGTGAGACAAAAAGAGGCAAAATTTATCTCAGGTTTTGCCTAAACGTTTGTATTCCATTCTATATGGAACAAAGTGTTAGGAGAGAGGTGCTGGTATGGTTAGCAAGAAAAAAACAAGGGGTAGTTGGTTGTAAATCCACTACTCTCTACTGACAAATAGTTAAATCACTTGATAAGTTTTAAAGTCTGATTGAACTTATTACCCTTTTTTTTGTGCTTTCAAAAGCAATCTGACCAGCTCTGTTGCTGTAAAATACGGTAAATTTCTCTTTTGGCTCTTAATGCTGAGTGTACAGTGTGCATAAAAAACACCAAAACACACACACAAAGAAACCCCAGACCTCCAGACCTTACTATGATAATTCCTTTTATCACGTTGATGACAGATTTTTTTGTTGCTGGTTTTAAGTTATCAGTTTTTTCATGGGAGTTCTCATAGTTCATGAGCCACTGGACTACAAGCTGTGCCATGCTGATTTCTTGTTGATTTATTTTGTTTGTTTCCTGCCAGTTCCACCATTGTAATGTGCTCTTAGTTCTGGTAATTAACAGGGAAATAGTAAAGCAGATGTTAGTTTGCCTGTTTCATAATGAAAAAGTTGGGAGGTATTTTTCTGCTGGTTTTGTATGTATTTTTAAAGCAGCTTATTTTACTAGGAGCCTTGAAAAAACCTTAGAGCTATTATTAGACTTTTGAAGATGTGATGCTGTTTCAGTAGTTTTGCATATTAAATTTCTTACTGCACGAGAATATCTAGGGTTTGCCCAGAGCTTCAATTATATCTGTAACAACTGAGTGTAACTTCAGTGTTTCCCTGGACGTATTTCATGCTGATCAGATGTATCAGGGAGGGATGCTGAGATCTGGTTTGCTTTTATCCTTTCTTCAGCTGGTACCCGAGCAACAGCTGCGTTTTCTTCTGTTTCTTTAAACCTTCTCTCTTGCTTCTGTTTCCAGATTTAGTAATTTTACACATTTTTGTTTCCACTTCTGAGACACAATGGGAGGTTGCTTTTGTCTTTGATCTTCGTTTTTCTTTAGAAATCCTACTTCAGCTTCTGAAGGGAAAGAAAAAATGTTTCTAGTTCTAAGAAATTGAATGTGCCTCAGCAATTTTGACCTCATTCCCCCAAAATTGTGCCTGTGGGATTGTGTGCTGGGAATTGTAAGGTGGGTGTTACAATGCAGTTGGTGCAGTGACAGGAACACAGGGATGACTGGGGGTGTGGATGCACTGTCCCATGTCTAACGCACTGAAGAGTAATGTAAAAAAAATATAAATAGAACCATTTAGGTTGGAAAGGACCTTTCAGATGATGGGATGCAGCTGGTGCTGTGTGTGCCTAAAGAATCACGGAATATCCTGAGCTGGAATGGACCCATGAGGATCAAGTCCAACTCCTGGACCTGCACACGACCGTCCCCAAGGGTCACCATGCCCTGTGCCTGAGAACATTGTCCAAGTGCTCCTGGCAGCCATGGGACTGTGACCATTCCGTGGGGAGCCTGTTCAGTGCCTGACCACCCTCTGGGGGAGGGATCTTTCCTGATATCTTGTGTAAACCTCCCCTGCCACAGCTCCAGCCATTCCTGTGGGTCAGTGGTCACCACAGAGATCAGTGCCTGCCCCTCCGCTTCCCCTCATGAAGAACTTGTAGACTGCAATGAGCTCTCCCCTCAGTCTCCTCCAGGCCGAACAGACCAAGTGACCTCAACCACTCCTCTTATGGCTTCTCCTGAAGGCCCTTGAGAGAGGGAAGCAGCTCTGGGTGGAGCTGGTGATGGTCAGTATGAGGGTGAGCTACAGAAGCTGAACCATGCCTGGTGTACCAGGGTGCCTGGCAAGGAGACCAGCCCAAGGATGTCTTGGCTTTACAGGCCGTGCTGGTGGTACGTGTGACTTGGCGGCATCGGTGCCGCCGGTGGAAGAACTGCCTGGAGTCATGGACCTTCCCTGGGTGCGTCGGCTGCCATAGCTTGACCTGCGGGACTTGGGCTTCTCCTCAGCCCGTGTGCGTGTCCCACCATCCAGGGGTAGCCAGGAGTTCGGGGCGGGTGTGGCCGGCCCCGGTGAGGGCAGTGCGGGGCTGAGGGAAGGTGCCGCCGTGCCCGCGCCCCGCCGCCGTGCCCGCGCCCCGCCGCCGTGCCCGCGCCCCGCCGCCGTGCCCGCGCCCCGCCGCCGTGCCCGCGCCCCGCCGCCGTGCCCGCGCCCCGCCTGCCCGCCGGCTGTGCGCCTGCGCCACCTAGCGGCCCGCGCTGAGGGCCCGGCGAGGGTAGCGCCAGCGCAAGCAGTGCGGATGAGCTTCCTTTTCAAAGCGTGAAGCACTGGGAGCGCCTTAAAAATGCTAAAAACGGGGGCTGGGGTGTATTAAATGCGATTGAAAATAATTCCGGAGTAGGATCATGCGATCCCTTTTGGTAGCCCATCACCTGTGAACAGCAGAGCTTTTGATGGTGTGTGGTAGCTCTGAGAGCGGCACTGTGCTGCTTGGCTAAAACTCCTGATGCTTCTGTTTAGTTTTACGAATTACCTGGCAAATATTAATTTATTCACAAGTAAAAAAGAACTTTAGCTCCTGGCTTTAAATGACGCGTGGTAATTTTGGGTTGGACTTTCTCTTTGACACGTGAACATTTCAACTTCACACTCCTATGATTCACATTCCCTCTCCGTCTCCTTTCTCCCCCTCCTTGATAAAATAAATATTTTAATTAATCAGTGCTTTGTCTTCAAGGTCACTTCCTGGTACAACAGCGGCTGAATGTGCATTAAATTTGAAGAAGATTTATACAGTGCAAACAGTGCAGGTAAGGCATCTGGCTCTGCTACAGGAGCTGCCACATGTTATTAATGTAACTTCGCACCTCAAGTTTCGTTTTTCCTCCAAGGATGAGTCACACCTGTAGCTTTCCTTACCTGAGGTGTGAAACGTGAGTGTTACTGGTGTTGTGTGTTTGGATTACTGAGTCAGTGTTTGAATTTCATTTGGCTTTCCGGATGGGGAAAGGAGGAGGCGTATTGGATTGGGCATGCTGGATTCTTAAACCTTCCCGAGTTTCCATTAGTACATTGAATTATTATATTTGATGTATTTTAAATATCTTTCCAGCCTTTTCTCCTTTTTCTAATACAGAAACTAATTGTGCAAAGACTAAAAATTGCAGCATGTGGTGCCTTTTTTTTTTTGGTGGGCTTTCTCTCCTTGAGTACATACCTAAAAAATAATTCTAGCAAACTGAATTAAAGGACTCTTGAACTGTGTGATACTTGCAGCACTGAGAAATTCTGCATGTCTGTGTTATCTGCCATTGCCTAGTAGTGGGCATCTCTTGCAAGTAAAATTGTATTTCTGTTTTAATACCACCGTTAGCATGAAGTGTGTAGTAAACTGGTATTTGTCTCCTTAACACCTTAGTGCCAAGCTGACTAGTTCACTAAATCTCTGAAATTTTAGCGTAATGCCAGACCCTTCTCTTTAAGAAGCACACCTGTAGCAATCTACTGAAGTTTTAAATAAAGCTCTCTCATGAAGGTCTGCACAACTTTGTACATTGCATGAGATTTCCGAACACAAAACCTTCCAAACTACATCCCTAGTTCAGAAGAAAAAGAGCTCTCAAATGTTTCCACAGCCATCTACCAGTGTACCTCTTCTTCTTTTCCAAGTAGCTTTAGGGTTTGGGCACACAACCATTTAAGAGTAAGATCATAGTTGAAACTGGTGTTTCATACCAAGTTTTTATATTTTTAGTAGTCTTCAATTTGTTTTTGTGGCTGGGTAAAGGTAATGGCTGTTAGGCAGTGTTGCCAAGGGCCACAAAATTTTATCACATAATGTTGCAATCCTTGTTTCTAAATTGTGCTGGTGATTAAGTATTAGATATTACTTAATGTATTAGATAATACTTAAATATTATGTCTAGATAATACTTAATGAGTTGCACTAATGATTAATTTTGCATCACTTAAGTTGATGCAATTTCAATCTTTAAAATCCTTTCTATTCCCAACTGTTGGAAGAGAAGAGATTGGGATCTTTTCAATCATCCCTCCCTTCTGCTCACTACTGCTTCTGCGTGCCTTTTTATCCACCTCAAACCTGCCTGACAGCTTCTTTTTTAACCAGCAGAAACACTGGGAAGTAATCCAGTGGTTCCTGGTAACTTGAATCTTTGAATTTGTCCCCCACTCCTGTATTAACACATGCATCTCCTGTTCTTAACATCTGGTTGAAACCTTTCACTCAGACAAACTAGTTGGGTTGCTGGTTAGACATTTAGTTCACCAGAATTATTGTTTGTGGTGGTTTTGTAACTCAGGAGAATCATAATGACGCTTAGGCTAGACTTAAGTGAAGCAAGGTTGATATTTGATATATATATATCTTTTTAATATGCTGAGGAGGCTTTAAGTTTTGGTTTGTTCTGATACTCAGTGTAACTCTGGTTTTGATGATTTTTTTTCCCTCTGTATTCAAAAGGATAATCCACATTTGGACTGCTTCCCTTTTTTCCACCTTCATGTATGCAGGATTGGCATCTAAAAAAAAATCAAAGTAGAAATGATTCTGTAAGAAGTTCTTTTCATAGCATTTTATTATAACATTGAGGGTGCCCATTCCCCACGGGAAGGATGTGTAATTGGTTCAGGGAAAATTAGCAAGGAAATAAATCTGCATGAAACACTCTCTTGTGTGTTAATGCAACCAATATTTTTCCTTTTCAAGGATTTCTGGAGTGTCTACAACAACATTCCTCCCGTGACAAACTTGCCTCTGAGATGTAGCTACCATTTAATGCGGGGAGAAAGGCGCCCGCTTTGGTACGTGTGTTGTCATCAGACATTTCTGGGAATGGGCAGTGGAATAACTTGCAGGAGTGAAAGGTGTGGGACAGCAGGGTCTTGTTTCTGTTGGCTGCAAACACCTGAACTCAAGAGACCAATGAAAGAAATACCCCAAAGTTCTTGTTCACTTTAAAAGTGACTTGTACCACGGAGTCTTTATTAAAAACACAGGCTGTAATTTCATTGTCCACCTCTGGATGTAAATGTACAAAAATAGATTATGAAATAGAAGCTAAGGAATTAGATTATGACTCTGAATCTCAGTTCAGGAATACACAGAATAAGTTACTTCTATTTTAATTTTTTTAGCTTGCACATTCCTTCCTTTCCACTGAAGCTGGTGAAATAATGTTGCAGACAACTGACGGTCCTTCACTCCTTTTCACCTGTGCAAAAGTACAGGTGAAGTACATGCTGCACATGCCTATACAGGCCCATGGACCTTGGTTTAAAAAGTAATTTAAGACATTATGAGGTGTTTCATTGCAGCAAATGACTACTTGATTGTAGGATAGTAATGGAATTAAGTATAAATTGGTGTTTTCCTTTCTGAAATCAAACTGCATCCCTTCTTCCTGTTGCAGTTCTGTCACATCTCAGAGAACCTCAGCACTTTCTGGAGAGTTTTGATCTTTTTAGCATCATTTACAAAGATTGTGATTGCATTAGGGTTCATTAACTTAATCATAGTTGTGTCATTTTGTGGTGATTTACTACAGGAGTTTTCTGTCCTAATCTACTGATGTAAATTTTCTGAAGTGAAATGCATCTCAAGGTCTCTGTTACTTTTCTGAAAATACTGTGACTGGTCAGGATAGCTAAAGTGGGTATGAAAAAACATTGATATCTGTGTAAATCAATTGGGCCATCGTGTGCAGGCCTTCATATCTTTGTAAGGATGAATGACAGCATTTTGGGGTTTGATTTTTTGGGGGGCTTATTTTCCCTATTTTTAATTTTCATTTTTTAAGGGACTTCTAGAGGTGTAAAATGCAAAGATCATTTCTGAAAATTAAACACTTTTAAAAGCATATCAAAGTAATTTTGCATTTTAGGAAAGGGATTGCAAGAGATTGATCTCATCATCAGTAATTTGCTAACTTTTCAATAATTACTGCCAAGAAGCTTTTCTCAGATTGCCATTACAGTATACTGGCCAATTTCAGCATTCTATATTTTTTTCTTTTAGAAAGAAAGAGAAATCCTGAAGTAAGAATTGAGGATGCAGATATTTGAAGATGTCCTCCCAAAGTTTCCCCCTCTTTTCCCTAGCATCTGGCAGGATTGGTGGGAGACCATTGATCCTGAGGAATCTATAGGTGTCACACTGGGTTTAGATATTCCAAAGATGAATTTTTAGGTTGTTCCTTTAATTTGGCCTTTACAGAGTTTTAACAGGAAACTAGAAGCCCTGATTTAAAGTCTTAGAAAAAGAATTGTGACAGAATAAACTTGAGAAGCTCACAGGTTAGTGCATTGTGCCTTTGTCATTACAAGGCAATTTAATGGTTACATCTGCCCTGACCCAGGGCAGCTCCTGTCATTTTTTTAATAAGGGCAATTAATTTCTAGATGTCACAAAGCTGAAATGAAGTGTGCTCATGTTCTTTTATTAAATTGAATAAATGGAAGAGTAAGAAGCTGCTTCTGTGAAAATATGCCAGAGGTTTTCCAAAATTAAAGGTTACCATAGTAAAATGTAAAATTGTTTTGTGGCTTGTTCCCATACAGTGTGCAGCCACTTCAAAGATAGTCTGTAGTCAGGGAAAATACAAGTCTTTTCCAACACACAAAACTTGGGAAAAGGATTAGGTGTTGAGAGATACACTTCATATGAACAATGAAAGAATTATCTCTGATGTCAGAAGTCAGAGTCATGCTCCCTGGAGTTAGTAATTGCATTTCAGATGGGATTTTTCTGGGAAAATTAAACCACAAACATAGGGTTATGTAGATGTGAATTTGAATGTTTATTTTCACTGAACTATTTCCCATAACAGGGAAGAAGAAAGCAATGCCAAAGGAGGTATATGGAAAATGAAGGTCCCTAAAGAAAGTACGGTATGTTACATTGACTCTTTATTCAGAACTTGTTTAGTAAGGGAGTTTCTTTAAACTCTGTTTGATAAAGCTGTTGTAAAGGTTTTTACTTCTTACATCACCCAACACAACAACCAAACACTACTTTAATTTCCATAACCTTTTAAAAGCAATGAGTAGAAGTTTCTTTCCCAATAATTCCATATCTCTTGCTTTAGAGAACATTTGGCAATGTATTATAAAAATAAATGAAACCTACAGTGTTTCAGTTTGGAAACATGGTAATTTTATAATCACCTTTGTTCTCAAAACTGCTTATAGGCATACAAAGAAAAATAGAAAGACCTTTTCCTGATAATCTATGCTAAATTATATATTTTATTTTCATTTAAAAGTGTAGAAGATGAAGTCTATTCAGCCATATCCTTGAGCTCTAATGAAATAACTGTGTTTCTCTTTGCCTCTCTAATAAAATGCATGTGAGTAACTTCTGTGAACTGCCACAGAAAGGAGATTTGACCTCTTCACACATGGTGTTTATGTGTGTAAGTGTGCTCTGGATCAGACCTTTAAACAGAAAAAGTGAAGTGTCAGAAAAATGTGACAGCCTTGCAGAAGACATTAAATGCTGAAAGATGGTACTCAAACTTTCAGCTGAAAGTTAATTGATTTTTGCCTGTGGGCTTTTTCCTTGTATGTGAGTTGCAGCTTTCCTCCCCTGCAGTCCCAAGTGGTCACAAAAGACTGAAATTGAAATTGTCTTCTTCCTCCTATAATCCGAGGTGTGAAGATTGTCAGAAGTGACAAGTGGTTTGGAGAGCCTGAATTACTGGGCAGTGAATTTAGGGACCCCAGAGGCCTTGTGTTTTAGAGGCTGAATGACAGCCCCTTTTTGACATGAAGGTACTTTTCATCTCTCAAACTATGCACCACATGGCCTCGGTCACTTCTGAAAGGTTTGCTTGAAGGTGAACTTCAGTCAGCTTTCAGTGCCTTGGAAATAGCATAAATAACACCTTTATGCCTGTCTCTCATTTTTTTGGCTTCATTCTTCATCACACATGGGCACAGCATCTCCTTGGCTACGATGAACCATCTTGTACAGACCAAACAATTAATTCTATAACACAGCATGCACTTACAATAAATACTCCTTTTTGTCTAGACAACCTCAGAAAGAGAAGACACTCAAAATGGAGCTAGCAAACCTAACTTTTAATTTAAGAAATAATAATGTGAATGTAACATTTTTCTGCCTCCTTAGGCTGCAGTTTGGAAGGAGCTACTGCTAGCAACTATTGGAGAGCAGTTTACACATTGCTGTGCAGCAGGTAATGATTGAGACATTTCTCCATCATTTCTTTTCACTGTATTTGCTTCTCTTCTAAGCATGAATATCTGATAAAAGTGTCTGTTATAGTGACAGTGAATATCCTCTTAGGAGTTGTCTTTCACTGTCTATCATACCATGAAAAAGAATGGCATTGCTTAAGTTTAAACAACAGTTCAGAAATAACCTTTCAAATGGTCTCTCAGACCCTTTATACACTGATAAGGTTGTCTTGGGGTCACTTTAAGCAAATATATGATATTCAGCTGTCCACAGAGGTGGTTCTTGCCCTTGGCCATGTACTTCTGATACCACCTTTATGTTGTGTTAGCGACCCTTTCCTTGGGATGCACAGAGCAGCTGTGCCATGGAGTTCACAGCTGGATCAGCCACTGCTCCCAGCTGTGGCATGGCCTTTGAGCTCTCCACAAAGCTGCGTTCTGAGAACTTCACACCAAAAAGGACTTCTTCAGTGTAGCACTGAGTTACCAGCACTGGAAGCAGCAGCAGTAGCCTGACTGGGGCTCTTTTACTTTCATTAATTTTGTTTTCTTTTTTGCTTCTGTTGCTGCCTTGACAAAATGTAAAGGAAAAAGAGAGCGAAGTCTGGAAAACCTGGTGTCTGGTCTCCACCAGGTACTGTTCCTGGGGTTTTAGTTGTTTCACCCTCATCCTTCCATTTCTCCTTGTAGACATCACTGTAGGTAAATTGCCTTTAGTAGTTCATATTGCTGACATTACTGGAGGGAGTCTTGTGATTCCCTCCTAATCAAATCTAAGAGTGCTAATTGGAAAGATGAATAATCCTATGGCGCCTCATAAAAAGTACCATGAGGTAGTATTTCCAATAACTTCTAAAAACAGAGTTTCTTTCTGGTAACTACTTTGTCTGGTTTGAACACTGGTATTTTCCTTACTGGAGATTGCTCTTTTTTCACATCTTTATTTTTTTTCCAGCTTTTGGGCACTGTTTCATAATACATAAGTAGCAAATTAGACATGTCTCACTTTTAAAGTATTCATTAATGTTTCTTCCCCTTCTGTGCAGATGATGAAGTAGTAGGGGTTAGTGTCAGTGTTCGTGACCGTGAAGATATTGTGCAAGTCTGGAACATGAATTCCTCTTCAGCAAGTGAAGCAAAAGTTTTAGAAAAGGTTCATAAACTTCTCCCACACACATCTTTTAAAGCGGTCTTTTATAAATGTAAGTATTTTGTACTGTTCATTTCTACCTTCATTAGAAAAACAAGATGCTGCTAGGGTATTTCTATGGGAATATCCTGCCTGATTCATCATTAATCACTTAGGAATGTAGCATCTGTCATTGCATTAAAATTATGTCCCTTCAATGTAGAAGTTAGCTATCATTCAAAAGATATTTTTAATTTCATTTTGCAATCTGTTTTGTTTCATGATAATGTGCCTGATTCACAAAACAAATTAAACAACTCTCCTAATAACTCTCAGAGTTATTATTAATAATGCTACATACTGTCCAATTTAAGTAATTTAGAGGAACCATTTGCAATCAGGATTTGAAGGGATCTCATATTTTAGGCTCCCTATAAATGTATTATCAAGCAGTGTACTCTGAAAGATCCCTTGTTGGCACATTGTGTTCTCCCTTGACTGATTTATACATTTTTATCTTCTCTTTTTTTAATCTTTTCAACTCCTTGACAGAGTTTACATGTTCTTCTATTCCTTTTTTTTTTTTTCTCCTTCTCTCTTCCATAGCCCACAGAGAGCACCATGCTTTTGAAGGCTGATCTGGAAAGCATTGAGTGCATTGTATGCCAAGATCATTTGTTGTTGTTTGGTGTTTTGAGCTGGTGTGCACAAGGAGGAGGATGGTGGAAGCCCTGCAGGAGCGCTACATGTGGTTGGCCCTTTTGAGTTTTTAACATTTCCAACTGGCCTATTGCTACTGAAAATGAAAAAAAAAACCAAACCCCAAACAGTTGCCTTGACCACTAAATACGTGATTCATTGCTTCATGTTGAGTTGGTGTTTTTAGTTCTTAGTTGTTTCTTTAAAAAAATCTTTTGGCCACTTGTTTGTTCAACTTAATTATATTTGTTCCCATTTCTTTAAGATGGTTGACTTTTTATTCTGTGCTGTACTTAGTGAAAAGCAAACATGCAGAGATGCTATGCTGCTTTTCCAAGATGTGCTGTACACAGAGGAATCCAGACGTGGGGAAATGTGTTTTCAATTTTCACTTTGAAACATTCCTATCATGTTAAAATTTACTCACTGGTTTTGTCCCAAGAGAGAAAGAGATTGCACTGCACTTATTGTAATGTTCAGTGTAATTTGGTCTTGCACTGACAACAGCACATCCTGTAAATGGAAAAGGGTGCCTTAAATGAGCAATTAAAGAGAACACATTTATATTGGGACTAACCCTGTGTAGGATGATGTTAATGTCTTTTAATTGTATTGATTTCAGAAGAGCCCTTGTTCAGGTTAGAATCAGAAATTTCTCAGTAGGAAACCCTGCAAACTCAACACCTCTGATTTAAGGGTGATAGGGTATTTATGGTGTTATACTGTATGCTCTCTTATGGTACCTTTCTGTACATCCATGAAAAGGTGTCATGAATAATTTGTAATGAATTGTACAAACTGGATCCAGCCCTCCCACTTCCTTAAGTACATCAGGCCCATGTCTGCACCCACAAGGTCAGTGTCAAAATTGCTGCTGGCTTCAGTGCAAAGGAAGAGATCCCATTGTCTGTAGTTTCAAGCCCTCAAAACTTCCTAAGTGTCCTTTTTAAAATAAACAAAAAATACAGAAAAGAAATTTGTGTTGCAGATTGAATAGGAATATAAACAGTGTTGACCTTTAAATGTTTGTCTATGTTAACTGTTTGAGATGTTTTAATATCCTACCAAAGATTGATGTGGTTCCTTTTAAAAGAAGCTGCAAGGTAGAAATGATCATACCCTCTGCTGAGCACTCCTTCATCCTTTAGAGGTTTTTGTCTGGCAGCTCTTTAAGTTGCACTGATTTCCACATCTTCAGTATATTAAGAGGCAGCCATAAAAATCAAATAAATTTAAAAATAAGTATCACACATTTGAGATTTTTTTATAACTATCTTGTACTTACAACTTTAACTTTTATTTATGGATTAAAACTGTGTAGTTAATGAGCATTATTAATTAAACACATTTTCTAAAATCCAAGTGTCTTCCTTCTGTAATTGCTTTCTGAGATGAAATGTTACTGGTCCTGCTTTTTCGAACCTGTGTATTTTACATTAAAACTTACTCTCTTAAAAGCTGTCTGTTTTGTTCTTAGATTAATGTTTTTTTCAGTGAAGAAGTGTGAAGTACCAGTGGATACTTGCAGGGATGTACCTGGACAGCCTCCAGGCCTGTGTGATGGAGGGGAAAAGTGACTTCAGAGAAGTGAGGGTTAGAACATAGTGAGGAGAAATGTTTTCAACTGCTTGATGAGCAAGATTTCTCACTTGAAAAATTTCCCTGTCTTTGGAGGAAATGTAAGTGGAATACTAATGGAGAATTAATCATGCACCTCTCCCTCTGCTTCCTTTTACTTTTGGAAACAAGCCACAGCCTCTTATTTCTTCCCCAGGTTTGTTTTCAGGATGGATGTTGATTCCGGTAGAGTTGGAGCTGCTGGCAGAAGGGGCTGATCTGGTGATGTCACTGGAACTTTCCAGTTTAAGGTATTACTTTATTCATCCAACTGCAGGCAAATATTTTTATGTTGCTGCCTTGTGTGCCTCTTTATTATTAAAGACCTCTCTGCTTCAACATTGGGTACAGACTTAGAGGCATCATTCTAGCTGTAGGGTAGGGTAGCTACAGGCTGGCTGTCAAGGTCCATATTTCAAATTGTTGTAATTTTTTCATTCTCCTAAGTTTCTAGTCTATAAAATCAGGGATTTTATTTTTTTTTCCATATGCCTTAATTCTGCCTTGTTTAGTATTACGTAGAATAAGGGTTGATATCTTCTCAACTAAAATTCAGTGTCTCTTATGCCACAATCCATGATTGGGCTTGGATCAAACTGGGCAGTGCAAGTTCACAGGAACATGACAAATTGCATATTGGAATTTTGCAACCATTGATTTGAAGAGCTAGTAGAATTTTTGAACTGTCCTTTCATCCCTATATCTGTAGGAATGTATTTATACCAAATGATGTTCAACAGTTAATTTTTATACTCTTTTAAATATTCATTATTTTCACCTGGAGACTTGCTTTATTGAACTTGATTAAATGAGCCCCCTAGTACTTCAAAACCTTCTAAATTGTTTAAATGGATATCAGACGAGTGCCTACAACTTCCTATCAAAATTAATTTCTGCTGGCATTTCAATGTAAAATTAAAACATTTAACTTCCATGGTGACAGACTGCAAAGAAACTCCAGACTAGCTGAGTGAAAGAAACCTGCATCCCTCTTGGGGTGGGAACAAGCCCTGGCTGATCCCTCCTGCAATGAAATGGTGACCTCGGGCACTATCCAGAAAGGCTGAAGCTTTTTCCACAGCTGGAGCACGTGTCACTTTTATCCAGGCTGTTTTGTGAATTTTGTGGAAAGTTCATGTCCTTGATGCACCCGGGAAGCGAGGTGAGATGAGAGCCAAGAGGAGAGTTCTGGTTGTGTTTACAAGTGTTTGTAAGCGCCTTGTAAAAGTGCTCACTGCATCCTCCTGGGGCAAGTTTGGATGCTGCCTGGTGGTAGGTGGAGGGAGGTGTGGAGCTGAAGGGGCACTGCACACAGGAGGGAAGGGGGTGCAGCCCAGGGGAAGAGGAGAATACTGGCCAGGCTGTGCTTGAAGCCACCTGGGCAGCTGGAGCCAGGAAGGAGAGCCATGGATTGCTAAAAGGAATGAACAGTTTTTTCCTGCTGAGTGTTAGACTTGTGCTGGTCTGCACCTTCCCGGGGCTGAAGACAGCCACTGGCAGCAGGTGGGGGCCCAGCTCTGATGCTCCCCCCACCTTTGTGGCTATCACTAATTGCTCTCTGGGGCTCTCCAGGCTGCAACACAATGGCTGCTGGAGGGATTAGTTGGGAATTTCACTTAACGGGGATGAAGGGATGTCTTCTGGGGCTGGCTAATTAACAGGATTTTACTCTAGTAATTAAATAGCAGTTTGTTGAACACAACTTAGTTGATGAAATCTTTGGAAAACATAACAATTAGCAGGCAAGGAATGGCAGCTTTGCCTCAAAGCCTGTCCCCAACCAGTTTCTGGCATGGTTTTAACCTTTCCTTCTCCAGCAGAGACAGCCTTGACTATTAATTTAATTGGGTGTGCTGCTGTTGGTGGACAGCTTGGTCACCCTCTGCTGTCACAGCAGCTGGTTCGTCTTGGGCTTTATCTCAGCTGAAGGGGCTTGAGATGAGCCACATGTTGCTCTCTCTGGCACTGCCTTCTCAAAAGCCAGTGCTGGAAGACAGGAGTGTTTGCTTCCAGACAAAAGAATATTTTTATTTTTTTATTCTTTCTATGGCAGATTAACCAGAGGGCATGAAATCTAAGAGTTGTCTTAAAACATAAACCTGACAGAGGGAAATTATTGATCCCACACAGCTTATATAAACCCTCTCATCTGCACACACACATGGAAGGGGGAGGTGCCTTTGGTTGGAAATTGTTCCTGTCTTCATCTCTCAACTTCTCCCTGTCTTGTAATGATTCTCTTAGGACAACAGGGATGAGGAAATTAGATTAGACAAACAGTGGGTGATTCCACAGTTTGCTATAAAAGCCACCTCCAATCTTTGCTACACTTTGACAGCTCTCAATTTCTTAATTTGACAAGGTAATGAACACTGGATTATTTCTGAAGCCGAATGTACCACAGCACAGGGGAATGGGGGTTGCACTCTGCACGGGGACTACCCACCTTAGCAGCTTCCTCCCACCCAGGTTACAAAATCTCATCCCTGGGAGGGAGGTGGTATGTGCAGGATCCAGGCTTGGGAGCTGTGGTGTTGGTGCAGGGCTCTGCAGGATGCTCCCGTGCCAGGAGACAAGTGGACCTGCCTCGGGAGCGTGTCATCTCCAAGAAGCCGTGCGGCAGCTTTTGACCTCTCCGTGTTTTGCTTGGCTGGGCAGTACATTTTTTCCTTCCACTCTCCCCGGGGCTGTGCAGACAGTGGAATGGACTGGCTGAGCCAGCCAAGCTAAATACAGCAGGAGACATCCCATGGGTACCTCCCAGGCACAGCATTCCTGGAGAGGGCGGGTGGGCATCCATGCACCTGCATGGCTCCTGAGTCCAGCCTGGTGCCCTGCTTCTAGTCAAGGGGCAGGAAAAAGAGCTTTAAATGTGGTAGAGAAACTACCAGCTGTTTGTAACAGTGTCAGTGGGAAGTGCAGCAGTTCTGGAGCAGTCCTGAGGTCTTCTTGCACAGTGGTGAGGCCAGGAGCAGAGTTTCAGCTTTTACTGCTCCCTCTCCAAACTGCCCGTTGCAAGCCCAGTGCCTGTGATGTGCTCTGTCTCCTGGAGGAACTGGGAGCGTATCCACCAGCACTGAGGCTCCATAAATAAATAAGCACATGGGAGCAGGCTGGAAGAGAAGTAGGTATCATTCATCATACGAGGGGGCCTGGAGTATGTTCAGCTCATAATGTGTAACAGAGCTATGAACAGGCATGGGATGGATCCCCTTCTTTTTGGATCGTGATTCTGTGTAATAAACATGCAAGACAATTTGTATAAAATAGTGAGGATTCTTTCCTAGAGAAGTCATTTAAAGCTATATTTGCACATCAGTGAACAGCTCAGAGGAATGTTTTGTAGTTACATTTCCATACAAGTGTGCAAAGAGAAAACAACCCAGTCAGCAAGTGATGGATGGTGCATGTAATCCTGTGCCATGATGTGCCCTCCCTGGGTAATCATATTCCATGGCCTCCCACCAGGGAAGCACCCATCCTGGCACCCCTGCCTCCCTCCTGGAGCTGTCACAACCATGGGGTGGATCATACTGTAAATCCCATCAAAGGTAGAAGGGATTTTTTTCCTGCATGTCTTTGGTCATGCAGTAGGGGGTTTGGAGTAGGAAAATCCTGACCCAAACGCATTAGCACTGCTGGCTCTTAGCAACCTTTCAAAATAATATTTGCCTATGAAAGGACAGGATGGCCTGCCAGGTTAACTGGGAAATGATCCTGCATTGTGGCACTGGCATGGTTCTGCACAGAAAGCTTGATGGCTTTTGGTTTTGGGGTTTTTTTTTTCCTTCACTTTGCAATAATTTTGGGGAGACTTTTTTGGGTTTTTTGTGTTTAGTATTTCCCAGCCAGCTTGTTGGTGACTCCCTACATCTACACCCTGCAGCAGCAGTGCCACTCTTCTGGCTTTGTGTCTTGGATCCCCCATGCTCTTGCTGTGACTTTGTGGTGGGGATCAGACTTTCCTGGAGTTTCTCCCAGCAGGACACCTGACAACGGGAGCACAGGGTGGGCCCTCTCCATGTTTTCAGAAGCAATCAGGGTAATGTTTCTCCCTCTGGAGTCAAGCTATCTACAAAGGGGTGTGAGCATCTTCACTGCCCTCATCTTCAACCTTCCTTCTTCTTGGAAAAGAAGTTATCTCTGCTGATTGTTCTCTATCCTTGAGCTTCCTTGGAAGGCTCTTACGTTTCTAAAGTTTTTAAGTTTTAAGTAATTACCAAAAACTCTAATTTAATATTTTCGGGGGGGTTTTTTTGTTTGTTTTGGGTTTTTTTTGGTTTGGTTTTTTGGTTGATTTGGCTTTTTTGCGTGTGTGTTTTGTTTTGTTTGTTTGTTTGTTTGTTTTTCTGGGTTTTTTGTTTGGTTTTGTTTTTGTGAGTTTATAAATTTAAGGCCTCAACAGCTCGACAAGAAAACACCTGCAAAGAGCTGAAAGCAAGTGGATATCCTGTGAAAGGCTGGCACTGAAGCTGCCATGAGATGGCACTGCGACATCAGGCATGAAACTGAGCCGCTCCATCCCAGCAGGGTGTGAGGGGAAGTACCTTCCTGGAGGGAGAAAAACTGCCAGGGAAGAGAAAGGACTTATGTAAGGATAATTCTGCTATTAGTCAGGAGGAGCTGTCATGGAGCCGTGTCTGGACTGGACTTTTCCTGCTTATACAAAGCACATAATGCTGTAGGAATTCATGTATAAACAGTGCAAATAAGAGGGGAGGGTGGTTAAATTATGAACAGCAGTAAGGAAACAGATTTCTTTAACTGTTGCTGGCAAATTTAGAAAGTCTTTTATTTCTGGGGAGTTTCTGAACACAACTGCATGCTGAAAATAGTCATGGTATAACTTTTTTTCTGGACTCCTCGCTTTCTTTGAGCATACAAAAAGTTTAAAACAAGCTGTAGGAATAGGAAGAAGCTGTCATGGCTGAGCAGGTTTGCACCTGGAGTGGGACTGGCTGTGCTGCCCTGATGTTTCTCCTTAGGGATGGGATCTCTTCCCGGGGCTCTGGACTCCTGGTAGGACATAGGAAAAGCACTTTATGTTCATAGTTGGGCAAAGCAGCATCCTCCTTACAAAGGGCCAGGCAACACTGGTGGTGTCAGGTGACATCTCTAAAGCCATAAATGAAACACTCTCGAAAAAATGTTTTGCTAACCATTTTGCTCAAAGCTGGGCAGAAAGCATGGGATGAAGCATGCAACAATTTCTAATTAATCATAATTAGAAACACTACAAAATGGACGGAGCCTCTATATGCTGTGAGTGGCTTCTCCCCTCTCTCGAGCTAAATGGATTATCTGCCTTTCCCTCTCTTCTCCTCACCTAGGAAAGAGCTCTTTTGGTGCTCAGACCTGGCCTTGCCCGGGTCTTGTTCTTGGAAAGTGAACACAGCTCATCAAATGCATTTCTGCACTCAGAAATAAGAGTGGGCTCCATCTCCATGGCTTCCCTATGGTGCTGACCAGGTCAGAAGCAATTCTGAAGAAAAGGGCAAAGCCCATCCAGGAGAGTGGATTGGGGGTGGTGTTTCCTTTTTCCTGCCCCACAGCATGAGGAGGGATTGGTAACTGGGACCAGCAGTGGGATTTTTCCTCGCTTGTGTGCTAAACCACCCCGGGGACTGGCATTTTCCTGTGCTCCCGAGAGGAAAAGAGCTTTAGTAAGGAGTAGTCTGGTATTGGGACCAGCTTGTCAGCAGAGAAGCTCTTTGAGGGCTGTAACAGGTTGCTGAAATCCACCTGAGCTGAGAAACTTCACCGCTGCCACTGCTGATTGAGGTCTGGTTTTCCCAGGCACCGTGATCTGTGTTATCCCTGAAAAAAAAAAGCGGCCTCTCGTACTTGACCCACATTTCTCCGAGGTCCCTTTTTTCTTCCTCATTTTTATCCTCAATATCTGTATTTCAGTCCAGACAAGGAGCAGACAGGACATGTCTCCTTCCCGTGCCGCTCTAAGCCCAGCAGGCAGCCACTCCTGGCACTGCCGTACTTGGGGTTGGGCTTTTTTTTCTCCAAAGGCACAAAACTTAGTTTTTAAGGGTGTTTTTTTTCTTTTTTTTTTTTTTAATGAGACTTTGGGGAATAATTACCCTTTACGCTACTTCAAAGAAGTCCCCAGCACGATTAGCTGTACCCTCAGAGGACTGTGCCTGTTAGGAAAATACGCTGGCTTAAGCATCCTGTGAGTAATACAGACTTTGAGTGATGGTACTTAGTACAAATGGGCCAACGATCACATGCCTGAGTCTCCTAAAGCCATTCAGGAGATTTTTGCACCAATTGCAGCCCATTCATCAAAGTAAGATGCCAATAAGTAAAGCATTACAACGCTTTCAGAGGGGAGTGTGCAGAGTAAAGTAAGGGAATTCTGCCCCCAAATGGATATTCAATCTTATGACAAGGATTGTGTATTAAAAAAAGGGGAATGCCTTGGCTCCTGGCCATACTGTGATCCTAGGGATAATGCTTTATCTCCGTTATCTTTCAGCTGCTTTCCTGCCTCTGCCACATGTGGACATTGAAACATTAACAGCCAACCCCAGAAGTAAACCATTTTTAAGAGAGCATGTTTTTTGCTGGTTATATCCTGAGCTCTTGAGTTCATTTCCCAGCTTTTTCTCCATGATTCCAAGGATGAAGCAGGTACCCTTCCTATTTTTACCATGTCCTCAAGTATTTTTAAGGGAAAGCCAAGCACCTTGTCTGTCTGACCCTAGGACATGGTGTTTTAAGGAAGCCAGTTCCATGCAGTGAAGCCTACAGGAGCTGGCAGCACCACTGGTGTCAAATCATGGGGTTGGGATTCACCTGTAGGGAGCAATTGGTGCAGGCAAGAGACCTCTGACTCCACAGTCGAGCTGTGTGTGTGTACCTGGAAGCACAGATCCAGAGGTTGGAATGGGGATTTTTGGCTGCTGAGGTCATCCCATGGAGGAGCTTATACTGCTGTGCAAAGGACAGGTGTTGAAGGGCCACCAAAAGGACAGGTCTGACAAGGTGAGAGGGCCAGGCTCCCTTAGGTGCCAGTGGCAGGGAGGTGTCATGCAGTCACAGGGATGCTTGAGGGACACCAAAATCAAAGCCCACTAGGCTTTTGAATGGGAGGGCAGGGAAGCTCTTCCCTGCCCCAGACCATTTCTATCCCAATCAGCCCTGCTGCCTCACCCACACCGGTGTGTATGGGTTTGTGTTTAAACCATTACAAATGCAAATGATCCTTCTCAATTACAAAAGCCTGTTCGAACTGGCATCTTCGAAGGAAACTCTGAAAGAGCTCCTGGCACAGCTCTTCTTCAAATATTTGGAAGCTTTGCTAAGTCTCCTGTAACAAAGACCGGCGAAACCTCCTGCTCTTCTCCACCATTCCTCCTGTGAAGCTGAGTGCTCTGCCAGAGTGTATAGAGAGAATGTCACTGCTTGAATGGTGACTCTGTGACAGGAGGGGTGGCAATGGATGGAGATGACACCTGGGATAAAAGCAGGGCTGTGGTGGCTGCACTGCAGCCCATCTCCAGGTGCCCTGCTTACCTGTTGCTGCTGCAGAGCAGCACCTTGGGGAACACCTTCCTTGCTTCAGCATCCAAGTTTCTCTCCTTATTTTCCTGCTTTGTCCTACTGTATTGGCCTGAACATTTTCCCTATTCTCTGCCACAGGCTCTATCTGCACTGAAGATGCCCCAGCGCAGTGAGCTGTGGTCTGGGTGTCCCCCTTGTTGACACTGGCCAGGCACTCCTGCAAAAGGATGGATGTGAGCCATTTGGAGAGCCTGTCCCCTGGCCGGTTGGAGCAGGTGGAAGTGAAATGAATGATTAAATAAACCCAGAGGCCACTGCACACCCTCCCTCCAACAGTCCTTCCAAAGCACTGAAATGTCCTATTTCAGATTTGGTATCTGCTATCAATTGAGATTGAAGGTATTGATCCAGGCTGATTGCTGGGGATAATCAGTAAGTGGAGGGGTAATTGACTGTCATGTCTCTCATTGATTGGGCACCACAGTTCACAGCAGCCAACACTATTTTCAAGCACTTTGCAGCATATCCTTTAATAAAGAAATACGAACTTTAAGAGTGATTTGTGTGTGCTGCCATTTAAAGGGTGGATGAGGACATTCTTAGTCAACATGTCCTTACCTTAGACAAACTGAAAGGTGTCACCAGGAGAATGCTGGAGCAGGAAAGCATGGATTTTGGTTTGCAAGTGTGTCACTGTGAGCCAACACCCTGCTGTGGGACCATCCCACTCCTCGCTGCTTGGCTGCAGCAGATACTGAGGGCCTTTGAGACAGCAAAGGCACTGCACATGGGCCAGAAGAGTGTGACCTCCTCTCTTGGTTGTTTGAAATGTTAAAGCAACAAATATTTTATATATTTTATATGTGTTCTACCAGGGCTCGTTAGCAACTGATCCAGAAAAACTGTTCTGGGAGAAGAACAAATTGGGAAACATCCCAAGTTGCTGCAATCAAATCCACAAAAGGCTCATATAAAAATTTTACGTATAATCAGAAGGATGGAAAAATTAACTTATTCCCTGCCATGCACTTCAAATTAATATAGACAAACATTATTCAATCCTAATACTTATGGTGACCATGAAACCTCTTTCTGTACTTACCAGGAATAGGCAGATAAAATTGCTTTTCTCCTGGAGAAGAGACTGGGTTAGTAGTCTCCAGTGTCTGCTGTTGGTTTTTAACAGTCTGTACTACCTGACTTTGCTGCCCCTCATCTGCAAGTTCCTTTGGGTAGAGACTGCTGCCTGTGAACAGAGGTCCAGTGAAATGAATGGGATTGAGTTGTTAAATGAATTTTTGTACCTAAATACCTTAGTGAACTTGGCTTTGGAGTGGGTTCAGGGTTGAAGGTCCCAATTTTGATTGCACAAACCCCAGAACTCGTTATGTTCCAGTTGCAGCTAAGGAAAGTAGGCTGCAGAGTTACTGTACATGCTGGTTTCCCACCTGAACATTGTTTACAGGCAGATTTGGAGGCTTCTTTTTGTGTTTCTCTCAGATTTCCCAATGTCTGGCAGCCTGTTGGGAGCTGCCAGATGTCCAGAGACGCTGACCTCGCCTGCTAAGCATGCACAAGCTCTTTCACTGCAGGCTCAAAGCAAGCCTAGTGCCTCCAGCACCACGGGGTTAGCCAGGCACGTGGTGTCTGGCCCTTTGAAGAGTGTGGAGGAAGCCCAGCACATGCCAGGGATTCTGTCTACAGCCCATACCAGCAGCACAGCCAGCTTCAGTCACTGTGATGCATCCTGAAGTCCTTGTCCTAGTCGGCAGCACTATTTGTTCAAGTCATTTGAGATTCAGGAGCAGTATAGTGGTGGGAAAACATGCAGGAAGAAGCCTGTGGACTTTGTGAATGTTTGTAAAGCATGAAGGCCACTCTGACAGATATGTGTCAGTGTGTAGCTGCTGTTCCTCGAGCACTTACTCTAAGCCCCAAAGTTGGGTTTTCCCCTTACAAATGGGACTTAATGAGCTATCCTTGACTTTACCCAGATTTGTCATTATTTCCTTCCCAGCTTTCAGGTGGTCAAACCCCGTTTCAGTGAGTTTTGGGCACTTCTCACCCACCACAGTTGCTGAGTCGAGCTGTTTCTCACCTTGGGTTTCGGTCTGTTAAACAGCTCAGCCCAACCTGCTTTTGGTTTGCTTTGTCTTGACTTTTTGGTGCTGCTGGTGAACCGAAACACCCATCTCTCATGTCGAGGGCAGGGCTGACTGGGGAACTCACTGAAGCCACTGAAATTTCACAGTGACAGGTGGCAGCCCTGCGGGCATCGCTCATGAGTCAGCCACGCTGCAGGGCAGCGAGGGCGCCTGATGAGGTTTCTCATCCCACCCAAGTTTCCTTTCCTGGGAAGCAGGGTGGCTGTGCTGGGGTGCGTGGGCTGTGTGAGTTCCCAGAGAGTCAAACCCAAACTGAGCTGACAGAAGAGCTGTAGCCTCAAGCACCCCAGCGAAAACCTCTTGTGCTGGAGGCTAAAACTGCTGATTACACAGAGCTGGCTGGCCCTGGGTCACAGTGGAGGTGCTGGCTCAGACCATGGTTAAATGTGCAAGAGAAACAGAAAAAATGCTGTGCTAGATGGGGTCAATGCATCAGTCACTTCAAAGAGAGGTAAAACCTACAAACAGCAGCCATGTGTTGCTTACTCCCCCTCAATTTTTTCTGTTAATCCCAACAATCCTATACTGGTGGGTTAATGGAAGTGTAAGACTGGGATCCCCTCCGACCCCTCTTAAAATAACTTGTGTGAGAGCTCCACACATGCTTTTAGTGAGCAACTGCACACTTTCCATTGCATCTGCTGAAGAGAAGGTGGTGAGAAGGAGGAAGAGGAAGGTTGTGTGAACCAGCAGCTAATTCTGAAGGACAAAAAAAATTTAAAAGTTTAGTGCCACAGCGTTAATTTACACAAAATAAGAAGCATTTCTCCTTATTGAGTGGATATATTTCAGGAATATATGACAGGACAAGCAGGGCAAATGCACGGCACAGTGAAACAAGAGTTAAACAACATCAAATCATCCCTGTGATGGATCATTAAGGATGTGGAGTCTAAATGTGTGGTAAAATTACAGCATCGTGCAGATGCTCCTATACCAGCGATTTATTTTACATATTGCAAAGTATAGAGAAAATTCCTAGTAGCAAATGCACACAAAGACCAACCCATCCCACAGTGAATGCACATTTGGATTGTTGGAAAAGGTGAATTTTGAGGGGTGAGGGGGATGAGTTGAGCTGCTGCTGCCTGGGATTACAGCTGCCTTCAGCTGGAAATGGGACTTGTTTCCCTGCAACCTCCCCACTTCAGACCAGCCATGTGTACAGCAGGGATGGATCAACAAGGAGTGAGGAGGGTTAAATAAACAACAGATCCAGGACTAAATAGGTAAATACTGAGGAATTATCTTTTTTTAACATGTATATATATATTGTAAAAAAATTTAAAGCAACATTCCTCCTGCTAATTAGTGTTTCCTCAGCACTGCGAAAACTACAGATGTAGGAGGAATTCAGGAAAAGTAATCAGCAGCACAATTAAGCAATCTGCCATAATGACAGAACACAACTTTAGGGATAGAATAATCAGAAACATATATATTTCTCCGTCTTGATTTTCACTTCCCACCCAATGATTTGCCTTTGCAGGGTGTATAAAAAGCAATGCCAGATAGAAATGCCCATATTTCTCTGCTACAGCTCTTAGACCTTGCTGCAGTGAGGATGCCCATGTTAATTCCTGCCAATCACTTACAACTAATGTTATTCTTACTGTTATTTTTGCAAACCTAATGTTTGATCTGCTTTAATCCTAATTTTGCCACCCTGTCTCGTATGAACTTCTTTCACTTCTTCAAGCTGGAGGGTCCAGCTCCTTTAAGTGGAAGGCATCCAGACAAGAAATCCTGGAACTGAGGTCTCTTTTTTCCCTGCCAGCCATCCCACCCAAGGAAGCAGAGCAGGGAGATGCTTCACACTGTGTTTGTGCAACCTCCAGCTCTGCTCAGGAGAGGAAAACGCCTACACCTGTGAGCAGACAGTGAGGGGAGAATGGGCCTGACCTACTCCATCTGCACAAGCTGTATTCCCAGAGCTCCCTCAGGCTGTAGGAGCCCACAAGGAAGGTAAGCTCCACTCCAAGGAGATGGTTTGGAAGGGAAATATGGCCCTTGAGAAGGGGCTACCATGCGTTTCAGCTCTCTGCCAGTCATGGACCAAGGCTGGCTGGAATGCAGCCCCAGGAGACAGGGAAGCTCGTGTGTTGCTGTGGGAGGTAGGTGTTCTCCTTACGCTCTGCTCAGGGGGCTTACTGGCTGCTGGAAGGGGGCTCTCATGAAACACTGAGAGGGAAGCAGTTTTGGTGGAGTCAGGAGTGATCTGTGTGCTGTGGTGGGCCACAGTCATTAACAGTGGGACTTGGTGAGTTCTGTGGTGGTATTTCCCAGGAGCTGGCGAAGTTACTGGAGAAGGCCACCAGCCTTTCCCTGGGATGTGGCAGCACTGCAGTGGTGCTGCAGAATCCTTTCAGGATGGTGGAACAGGTGGGTTTGCTGCTGAAGATGTCTGGATGGAGCTCTCAACGTGTGCTCTGTTCAGCTGGGGTGTGTTGGTGCCCTGTTATCCTCCCAGAACTGTGGATTTCCTTCTGCTCATTCCCAGGTGGAGCGTTTGCTTACTATTCCCCTGTATGGAAAGAGTTGGCTGGTCCTGGAGGTTCTTAGAAGTGTCTCAAGTTAGTAACCTCTGGTGTAAGGGAAGGCCTTAGGTGTTTCGAATTTACATGTGGCTGCTAAAAACTTAGCTTCCATCAGAAATAAGCTAGGAACTGTAAATGTTACATTGAGGAATCTTTATAAATGCAATTCTCTGGTTTGCATCCTATATAACCTAATGAAATGACAGCTATGAAGTTATATATTTCAAGAATTAAATTTTCATAATGGGATAAGTGCAGCTGGGAGCTCAGCACTCTCATAACCTGGAAAACTTTTATTTTTGCCTTAAGGGATAAACTTGAGATAACAACTTAAAGAAACACCTAACACTGAGGAGCCCAACACCTCCTCATGAGCAGGAAGATGTGACTTCTACCTGCTTCAGGCACTAATGAAAACTTGTGATGCCACTTAAATCTGTTTCTGGAATTTTTCTTAGTATGGTAAAAGATAGGGTATCTTGGTGGCCAGATTCTTCTGTCACTAAAGCTGGTGAAAAGTCACAGTACCATGACCCGTTCCAGAGTTCTCGGATCAGAGCTGATACTATTCTGCATGTTCCCTTTTCATCTGGGACACTGGCTTGCAAACAAACATACATACACAGATCTGTTCCTCCTTTTCCTGTGTGCCCATGTTAGTGGAAATCATTGGGAACACCAGGTCCAAGGAGCAGAGATGTGTCTATAAAACTCGTTCACAAAATCCTAAACCATGGAGGAATGCTGGGTTAATTTTTCATCTGAGTATCAGCTGAAAGTAATATAAACCCCAAATTAATGCAGACAATGCCTAGTCTGGTCTGCAGGCCCTCTTTATTTTTGAATTCTTTTCTGCTAAATCTCAATAAAAACATGGGGGTGGAAGGTGCTGCTGGGAATTTGCTTTTTGTTCTGCTTAAGTGCTGTATTTCTCAGCAGTCTTCAAGTTGCTCAGCATGAAGATATTGTTATATTAGAACTGCTGTGCGTTTAACACAATTCGGAATTTGCAGGCAAATGGATGTATTGTGTTGGGGCTTATCCACAAAGGACTGTGAAACTACAAATTACAACCCAGCTGCATTCTCTTATCTGGATTTTTTCCCCCCATGTGCCTGTGAGTCCTCCCCTGTTCACAAGCAGAAGGTGTAAGGAGAAACTCAAGTGAGAAAGAGACATAGGCCTGAAGTCAGAAGGGACCCTGACACTGGAGATCCTGTCCATGTCCGTGGCTGCTTTCCATTAGTAAAGAATGTGATGCCTCTGGATTTAGTGTTTTTGTGATTGCCTGAGAACTTTGTTTCTGTAATTCTCCCTAAAAAAACTGTGGCAAATGGGGTAATAGTCAACACATCCACTGATTGCTTCTCTGACAAGGAGGAAGAAGGGGGCTACTGATTCTCTTGGATTGCTAAATATGGAAATAAAACTGGGGATCCACCCCTGTTGTGTTCTCAGCTGTTCTTGCTCCTCATTCTTCCTCTTTGAAGGGAATGAAAACCCCCTAGTAGGTCCCTATAGGAGAGGTAGGAGGCACTTACACTCCGCAATAGTTTGAGACAAGGCTTTAGCAGCTCTTGCTCATCCTGGGCAGGTTTTACTGACCTTGACTTAGTTACAGAGCCAAGGCCAGGTTATGTACCAAAGCCATGTGCCACAAGGCTTGGGGACAGCACTGGAACAATCAAGTCCGTCTGGGCAGAGGTGCTGCACCCCAAAGAGACAAGTTCTTGGCATTCATTCTTCAAAGCAAAGGGCCATATTAGCTGATTTGAGTGATACTCTGCACACCTGCTAGGCAGTAATAGGCTGAAAACTCAATGACTCCACTATAATGTTGTTATGTTTATTTGCTTCCTTTCAAATGGCTGTTTCTATGAAGGATGCTGACAAATGGGACCTGAACTCATGCATTTAGTGGGCCAGGAAATAAATATATCAGGGAGACAGTACTTCTTTGGACTCTTCTGAGACTTGGGAGTTGCTGGCCATCCTGTTTGCTGGCTCAGTTTAAGCAGCAGAAATGTCCATGTGTTCTGTCAAAGCACTCTACTTGTGACAGGCAAAGTGCTGCCCTGACCTGGAAAACCATTCAGAGCAAATAAATGCATTAATTCAATGTGGAGTATCTTATATTTGATACACACCACTTCCTAATCACTTTACTGAACATCTGGGTTGCCTTGAAATGAAACCAGTGATGGCGTCATCTGCTATTTGGACATGGGATCCATTTCGGAAGGCTTTTTCCAGGAGAGCACCTCTTGGATCCTGGTATGATTTAGGTTGGGTCCTACAGGTCTAATCCAGAGTAAATACAATTAAGGGTTGCTTCACTGCTGAAGGAGGACAGAAAGTAGCACACAGGAGCCAGCTGGGCCCTTTGATACTTGTAGTCCAAATTGTAGAACCATCTGGAAAAGTGTAGATGTTACCAAGGAGCAGGGATTTTTCTTATGTCTGAAACAGGGTCTGTGCCCCTTTCTCTTAGAGCAGTACAGGTATGTTCTTGGAGAAGAAATAAGAATAATTTGTTCTGACTGTTAACACGGTACAAGAGGCTGAAGTTAACCCCGTTGTGCAGGTAAAAGTTGCAAAGGAACACCAAGGGTGCAGGGACACTGCACTGGCTGCTGTGTGTGAGCGACAGCGATGACTTAATGAATGAGAGATGCACTCGCACTGCAACTCAAGCTCAGCTGAGCAACAGCAAGAACTATTTGCAACATCTTTTTGTCAACATCTGTTTGTCTCTGAGTTCATGAAAGTGGAGAAAAATCTCATTGATTTTTTTTTTCTTTGTGTTGAAATTTTGCACAATTGTTTCTGTTATTTTGGCAGCCAAAATGATTCTGGAATGTTTCACCTTCTTTTTCCAAGTTTTTGAGCTGAGTTGTTCAGTTGAGGTTTGTCACATAAACCATGAGATTTTACTTCTGCTGCTAGCCAAATTATAATCTTTATATCATAAGCCTTTTGTTGTTTATTTCTTTTTCTTTAAAACCCCAGCTTCTGGAATCATGAGAATGCATGAAAATCTCTACTCCTGCTTTCTGTCATGTGTTTGTTTTCCCTTGAGTTTTTAGCTCTGAGAACCGTGGAGAAACTTCTGGGTGTCATCTGAAAGATGAAAAATGGAATTCATTACATTTTTCTTGTTTTGTTTTGTTTTTTGATTTTTAAATACCACTGGGATACTTTTCGGAAACTATGACTCATGATTTTCAATGTTTAGATTTGGCAACGCTGTAGTTCTCTGTGCTGCTTCCCCAGGACCAGGAGTGTTGGAAGAAACCATGTGGGGCTCGTCTCCACGGACAAGTTCCAGCACAGAGAGCCAGGGTGTGAATTCACAGTGCCCTAGTTAGGCTGCAAAGCTTCCCCACGAGGATGCAGAGTGTGCAGTACCTGCCCTTTGGAAGCATTCTCAGGGCATGTCTCTAATATCCAGCCCTAGAGCTCTCACCAACCTGCTCCAGCTCTGGACTGAAGGCAGCAGGGCCATTTCATGCACCAAACTGCACTTAGTGGCATGGACACAGCTCCAAGGTGATGCTGCTGTGGGGGTATTGAGCACCTCCCAGCTGTACTGGGCTGTGTGGATGTAGTGGGTGGGATACCTTTGGGTGCTCCAGGTGATGCTGAGCCACCTCAGGTGCCCAGGGCTGGCTTCTCCTTCTCCTCCTGCCACACATCCCCTGTATTTGAAGGGGAAACTGAACTGGTCCATTTTCTGAGCCTGTTGGTGAGGACTTGAGGCTCTGGAGCTGACCTTTCCACACAGTTAAAGCAAATGTGCTCAGCAGCAGCCAAAGGCCCTGTAGGGAAAGCAGTGACCCCTGTGTGACCTCTGGGGGTTGCTTTGTGAGGCTTGTGTGACTTGGTTTAATACTGCAACTTGCCTGTGGGTTCCCAACTTTCAGATTGCTCTGAGCATGGCTTGGCTCCTTGGAGTCATAGGGATGGAAAAACTTAGGCACCCAGTGGGGAACACACCGGATGAGGATGGGATGACCTTGAGGGAGAACTCTGAAGTTCCTTTCGGGTGCTCCCATCAACTCTAGAGGGGAAAAAAACCCCAAACGAGCCAGTGGGGTAGACCTTGTTAAGGGGTACAAGGGAGAGAAGAAGCCACTTAGGAATTTTATTCAGCCCCTGGTGACGGAAAAGTTGTGTTAGCTGCGGGATACCCGCTGTGCCCAAGGCCAAGTTTGAGCAGCTGCTGGGGTAAAACCAGGAGACAGATGTTGCTACTAGAGCAGCTCCTCTGGCCAGGCCAGGTGGGAGGGAAGAAGCTGCTGTGTCTGGAGCCCTCAAGGAAGGGTGCTCTGCCATGGGAAAACCAGGATGCTGCAGGGTGCACCGGGGCGGAGGAGGGCTGGGAGCAGGCTGAGGTCTCTGCCCCTCAGGAAGCCGTGAGGGACTTGTGTGTTTTCCAAGGCAGCAGAGACAGGATGCTGAGGGGTGGGAGAGAGACAGATTTCCTTCTGCAGTGAATAGACTGGGGTGGGGGATGGCGGCTCCAATTTAACCCTTGCCTGTTCCTTTCATCTCCAAAATGAAATGGTGGCTTAGGAAACCATTCCAAGGTGCAAATGAGAGGCACAAAAAGTACCGTGTTGTTGGCACTAGGGTGATGCTGTGAGTTTATTATCCCAGTTCTCTCACCCCCAGGCATGTCTCCCTGGCTCTGGCATTCCTTTTTACTTTGAAGTTTGTTTGTTCAGTAGCACTGGCATTGCTATGACCCACATGAACACCAGTGATGCCAAGGGAGAGGCTTATGGGATATTGCCTTGCATTCAGGTAGAAGCAACTCGGGAAGACATCTGCAGGTTTGGGTGCTGTAACGATTTTTCAGCAGAAGCCTGAAAAGATGGGATTTCATTTTTTCTTTTACATTAATGATGGGGGGAAAAATATCTTAGGAGTAACTCCTGAAATGGAGTTTCTGTTCTTGATCAACAGTGAAGGCTCTTCTGCACCTCTTGTAAAGTCATTAATAGGACAATCTAGAGGAGAAGTGGAAGAAAACCCAGCTACCATCACCTCCCACTCCCACCAAACCCTTGGAAATGGTGTGGGAACAGGGCCTGTGTGAAGACCTTTAGGGCCTAAGTACATGAAGCATTTGGGAGAGGTACCTGGGACATGGGAATTCAGAGAAAACTACTTTGTTTACTGCACCAGAGTCTCCCAGAGCTGTGGAGAGTCCACAGGACTGAAAGCTGGCAGCCGGGCTGCAGGTGTGGTGAAAGAGACATGTTTTCTAAACACACCAAATACTTATTGCTCCAGCCTTTTGTAGATAAAGATCAGCTCTGACTTTAAAAGAAATTACAGCAGAAGTGCTTGTATCTGGGAGGATAAATACCTGCTTCCAAGCTGGGCTTTGTAGAATTGAACTTCATAAACAAATTACTTGATGTGATTAACCAAGTCAGAGGGTTGTAGGAAATGTGCCTCTGACTCTGACAGTATCGGGGTGGAAGCTGTAATGTGTTGGCCAGAGAATTATCCTGGGTAGGAACAAACAGCCACAAGGTTCTTGGGTGTGAGGTTTCCCATTAAAACAGTATCTTTTCTCCAAAAAAAACCCACAACAGAAAAAAATAGCCCTCCTGAAAGCCAGAATTTTTTCTGAGGTTCAAAACACTGTCTTGACTCTGCAGATGTTTGATGTGCAAGGACGGCAGAGAGCAGTTGTGAACCAAAAAGATCTATGAATTTGTAGGAAAACATCTGGTATCTAGACTGACCAGATAAAGAGTTTTCAGTAGCTCTGAAAATATTTCTGCCCTATGATTGTTCTGATTTCACTAGGAAAAACAGTCCCTGTACTGACCTCATTCAGTTTTACAAGTTTGAACGTTGGAATACACAGATATTGGCCTACTTGTCCCTATCGTAAAGGTGACTTTAAAAAACCCCCAACAAAATAAATACAAAGCAAGCAAAAAATTGAATGTTTTGATGATGACATAGGCAAAAATATTGCAAAAACAAAATTAAAAAACATTTAAAGCCTGAAATGGAATGGCAGGCAAGACAAGCTGACCTTCTCAGAGTCTGCTTCAAGAAACAAAAACATTTCCTCATGCCAAGCATGCTCTGCATGAGCTGAGTTTGCTTGGTCTCAAGCTGATGACAGTAGCTTTTGCTGCTTTTGACAAAACAAATAATGCAATGAGGAAGATGGTTCTCTGTTAGGGCAATTTTTTTCTTTCTTTCTTCCAACTGGGATGCCTGCCTGGTATCTGAGCCCATTCACAAACTGAATGGACAAGCCATTTCACCCAGGATGGCAATCCTACCACAGCTGGGATTGCAAGGGTTGAAGGAAATACTGCTTTGTGCTGTTTGGAAATTATTCACTAGGGATAAAACTATATGTTTAAGGGGAGATTTCCACCCTTTCTCAGGTGGGATTAGCTATGCTTTGGTGCTCACAGCAGTTGACAAGGAGGCGACAGTGGGAGAACATGATGTGTTGTGCTGTTGTCTAAAGGCAGAAGGGTAGGTGGGAACCTTCAGGCAGGTTTCTGCCTGCAGTGCTTCTGGCTTGGTACACCTGGCCTGTGGCAGGCAAACCTGAATTACCCTCGGTGTCCTCACAAAGCTGGGCAGGACCGGGCTGAGGTCTCAGCAGCCACCAGTGTCACTGTATCCCTCGTGAGCTGACAGCATGGGCGGAGGCAGAGCAGTGTGCAGAAATGTTCTGGCGGTGGGTGAGGGGGAGAGGGAGGGTGGGGAGATGTGCTGGGACACATGGGCTGTGCACAGAGGGAAATGCCATGAGTGCAGGTGACATCTCTCCCCCCCATGAGCACTGTCTATCCCATCCGGTCCAGCCTCCGCCCCCAGGCCCCGGCCAAAGTTCTCACCCCATCCAATTGCTCCAAGTAGTGCTGTAGGGTTTTTCTCTTTATTAAGAAGGTGGCTCGAGACCTGTCTGTTTTTGAGTCCAACTCCCTTTAATCTGTCCCTACCATGATTGAGGTTAACAGAGTTTCCTGCCCAGCAGCCTCTTTGGCAAATTAGAGGGAACCAGTGAGACATTGTCAATAAACTTCCCACTGTATAGATTTTGTCCAGCAGAGCCTGAATAAATTGGGTCATGCTGCCATATGTAATCCATGCACTTGAGGTTTGACCTAGCTCCTGTGCAAACCAGTGAGCAGGGATGTGTCTGGGAGCTGGACTGGAGCTCTGGCTGAGACAGCTGAATTTTGAAAGAGCTGGGGTGGAGCCGTGCCGCTCATTTTTGTGGACCAGTTTCATTTGTAGGGGAAGATGATTGATGTCTCCCCGCGGGAGCTTTTGTCTGTGCTGGAGTGTGTCTCGAACAACATTGCCAAGATACCTTGGGGCTGGGTTAGGTAATTATTTTGTGATTAGATACTGAAATCAAATAAATAAGTTAATAATTTTACAAGTTCAGAAGAAAATACATTTATTTAATCTGAAACTTCTTCACCATAGCAATGCATAACTGTCTTTTTCTGCATGGTGCTGGCCTCGGGTCATGACTTCCCACTGAACAATTCGCTAGCGTTCCATGGCCCTGGTAATGCAAAGTCACCTGTTCAGAAGGAGGCAGGATTCTTGTCTTCCTCTCCTTTGGGCAGTTGATGAGAATCCTGCAAGTGATGGTGATGGGCCAGCATGGCTGCCATCAGTTGTCACAGTTCATATTGGCAGCACAGAAAAGATTAGTGCACTAACAGGGGAGACTCCTCTTTTGAAAAGAGGCTTTAAATGATGTCAAGAACCACCACAACGATATGGTTTTTACATAAATAATAATTAATTACATGTAAATCAGACTTTTCCCCACCCCTTCCATTAGTATCGTCTTTGCTAAGCTCTCTGTCTTGTTTCTGTCCGCTCACTCTGAGTAGTTGAATAGCAACAGACATCATTTGCAATGCTAACGTCAGATACGGGTCAAAATGGACAAGGAAAACACAACCCGGGGTTTTATCAATGCAATAACAAGTAGTTCTGTCTAGAGATGGCAGCGTACTGGGGTTTAACCTCTTCACTGCCACAGAGCCAGAAACAGCAGCAATTTACTTTCCTGGTTTCCTGTTCTGCTATTTCTAACTTAATATTCAGCCCTTTCCTTCTCCTGGCCACCCTCTTCCCCCCCCCCCCCCCCCCCTCCCCTTTCTGGTGTTTACTAGAGCAGCTGGTAGTGTTTATCTCCCAAGACACAGGAGACTGTTGTTTTCATAGATATGTAACTAGCCTAAAAGCTTTAATCTTTGTTGATGTTGGACTTTTGGATTAAAAAATAGTCATAATAGTGGAAAAAGTTAAGATGAAATAATACTTCAGCCTAGAACACTTTGGAGACAGCATCAACAGCAAACCCTTCACAGGGAAAGCTGCAATTACTGCATCTCCTTCACAGGCAATGCTGAACTTGTGGGAAGAGCAGGGCAGGGAGTGAGGAGACCAATTCCCTGAGATGAGACTGCTTGTTCCACTGGAAGCTGAAAGTGTGGCATGTCCTCGTGGAGATTTTTGCTTGTGCTCCTGCAGCAGGAGTTTAAGCAGACCCAGAAATGCCAACAAGATGTTAGAAATCTGTTTCCATCTCTGCTGGCTTCCAATGCTGCCTTCCAGGAAGGCAAGGAAGGAGCTGGTCTGGCTTTCAGCAGAGTCACACTACGTATCACCTGGGGTTTGTATCCCCTATGGAGTAAAGGCTGTACTGGAGGTCAGAGGAGGAGATGGTGTTTTGGATTTGGTCTCTTGTTCTAGAGAAGTACGCTGTTTTTCTCTGAAAGCTTCAGAGATGCTGAGATTGGGTTAATTAGAAGTTGTCAAGATACAGCAAGAAGCGTTGCTGTCATCAGGGAGATGTAGAAAGTGTTACAGAAATTGGGTAGCAAAAGGCAGGTAGGTGTCTGCTATCTGCAGAAGATCTTATTTGCTGCCTTCCCAGGGGACTAGGCACTGTCCCAAACCTGCAGCAAAGTCAGCTCGACTGGAAGCAGACCTACAAAATCTGGGTGGCTGCTGCTTTCCTTGCAAGAATATATTCAGTTGCTAATATTGTAAATGCTTGGTGGTACATTTTTATAGCAATAGCATTTATGTAACTTAAGATTTTTTATGTAATTTAGGATTTTAAATTAAATATCTTAATTCAGGTGCTACATACTTCACTTTCCACACCTGCTCTCCTGCCACATAAGGTGCAAACCTGACTGTAACCTCTCCCAACTTTTTGGAATAGAACATTTTTGGAAAACCCTCACTTTGAGAAGGCAGCAAGCCGATGAAAGGGAGCTTAGCAGTAATGAACTAAGCTAATAAATTACCTAATGTCACCTTAGGATAGGTCTGTGGCCGCCTGTCACACAGCAGCACATCAAGCTGGAGACGCACAGTCGGTCTCTCCTAACCTTTGTACCTTCTCCCGCTAACCAGGGAGCTGGTCCTGGAAAAGACCAGGCCTGTGGAGTCCTGCAAACTGAAGGGTAAAATATTAATAAGCCAAAGAGGAGCTGGAGGTGTCAGTGAGGCTCCTGCACAGCGCAGCCATGGGGGGAGAGTGCTGCTGGTCTCCACACAAAAGGAATGGCAAACGGTTTCTCCGCAGAAAATATCACCCGACCAATTTTTTTTGCATGCAAAAATGCAGATTCAGCAGCACCAAAACGGTCTGTGCACACATGCCAAACTTGTCATTTATAAAAACTCAAAAAAGCTCTGACAAATGCTGAAGCTGTTAGTTTTGACACTTCTGACATGAAACACTTTGATTTTTCATTTTGAAGCTACTTTGTGTTCAAAATGTCCTTTAATTTTATTTTCAAGCAAGGGGGTGTGTGTCTTTTTTCTTATTCTCCAAAAAAAATCAAAATTGAAATGAAATCTTCGGATTAAAATCAAAATTGAAATGAAATCTTCGGATTGACTCAACATGAAGTTGTTCTTGGATTTTTGATTTCACAAGGCTTTTTTTTTCTTCGATGTGTTTGGCTTCAAGTCACTTATTTTTCACCCCCAAAATTTGCCAGTTGGTTTATCAAGAACCACAGCGAACATCAGCCCCTTTGAAGGGGCGCAGCTGCCACAATAGAATATTTTTTTCATGGCTGTCAGTTGCAGAAAGAAGGAAAAAAAAAGGAGCCTTGCTTTTGCTTTCCAGGAGATTGAGTTCATTTTCTATCTGACAGGGATAAATAATAAACAGTATTTTTTTTTTCTGCTGTGAGGGATTGTGTTACGTTATCTGTTTAAACATTCCGTTACATTTTAGTAATGTGAATAATGATTATTCCTGTGCTTCTGAGCTCTCTCTCTTGGCTCGGGCGCCGGAGGTTCAGGAGACACCTGGCATTGTTGACAGAGCGCTGAACTTGAACGCCTCTCACTGTGACAGGGCAAGCCCAAATATTTTGGGAAGAGTCCTTGTTATGTTACGACAGGGGTTGGTAGCACTGATGCTGGGGACGGGCTTTGCTTTAATACAGAGCTGATTATGCTTTATTATTCAGGGAACAGCGTGAGCTTTGGCAGGCGGGCTTCTGGGAGAAGGAGGATTGCACTTGGGCACTTCTTATTTGTAGGATGTGCTGAAGGTCTTCCAAGAGATGCTGCCTCTCAGAAAAGGCCAGGATAGGAGACCCTGAAAGACATTTTTCTGTGGGTGAGAAAGTGGAAGAAACAAAGCTTTTTTCAAAATAATATAAATGTTTAATGCAGTCCCTACATGTAGACAAATACCTGGGGAAGAGCTTGTATTAAAATACCTTATTAATCGTATTTTCTATCCCTCAAGGTGGTGTTTGCTTTCTACAGTGTACATCTTCCCTCTTTTATTGGTTTCCTCTCCTGAAGTCAAGCTGCATCTTGGCAGTGCTTTGTGCATCTTCAGTACTGCACGAGTGTCCAGCTCGTGGTGTTTAATCGGTCATAGACTTTCAACAAGATTGGATGTCTTGTGGCGTTTGCCAATTCACGTACGGCACGTAATTATATTCAGGAAGCAATAAGAATTAAATGACATTAATTCCCATGAATATTCATTTAAGAATCTCGACCAAATTCAGGCAGATTAATAGTCCAATGCAAATACAATGGCTATTCATTGCCCCCACAGGAAAAGGAAATATGTATTGGCTGGCAGCTCAGGACAAATGGAAATGTGCTATAGAAAAGTTATCTCTGGGTGGCTTCTGGTACAGTGGTAGCTGAAGGGACACCTCCAGGAGTAAAGAGGGATTAGTGTGGGTACGGATGTGGGGAGCCTTTCCCATCCACTAGGAACCCAGAGGAGTCTGGGGTGAATCCAAGACTCATGTCTCTGCACTGCCCATGCAGATCCAAAACAACTCTGACTGCAGTGGAGCTCCTCTGGACTCACAACAGAGCAAAATGTCATTCATTCCGTGCCTGACTCCCGCTGCCCTGTGTGTGGAGCCAGGCTGGAGCCTGCTCTGCCTGGATCGTGATGCTGTGGGGCAGCACAGCCATTTCTCTCCCTTACAGGCAGCACTAAGCTGGCTGTGCTGCTCGCTGCCTGCTCTGCCACAGCCAGCCCAGCACCAGCCCTCGGGGTGGCTGCAGGGCAGCCCTGTCCTGCCAGGCACCTCCTGGCACATGGAAACTCGGTTCTGCTCCAGCTTGTTCTCCCAGCACAGGCCAGGACATGGCTTCTACTGTGGCCAGGGAAACTGGGAAAGTATAATACCAAAAGCAGATGAAGGATGCAAATGCGTTTGCAACTGAGGGATCAGAATTTGGGATGCTGGAAAACACCCTCCCCAACAACAATATTTCATTTTAAAATATATCTGGGTTTGGTTATAGCTCTCATTTGGGAGAACTTATCCTTTTCCTCTTGTCAGACAAGCCAACTTGAGATCTTAGCTGTGTTGCATTATCTCTTTGTGGGACTTCCCCAGATGGATCCTGCTTCCACTGAAGCTGGTGCAAGTGTTGCCAAGAGCATTGGGCTTGGTCTCCAAGCTGATGTTTACACCTTTTAAAATTCCCCCTCATAGGCAAGTTGACTTTTCCTGCCCTTGAAGTTCTCTGAGCAAAAGAAGGGTCCAGTTATTTTACCTTGCACGTGTACCACGTAATGGGCAGAGCTGCATTTTCTACTTTTTTGAAGGTTGGTTGTTGCCAGACTGATCTGACTTGCTCTGACTACACCAAAAACAAAGAAATGTGGAAAACAGCAACCACCATCTTGCCAAGAAGGGGTTTTGCCTCAAGTTGCACTATGAGGGTACTCACAGGGCTGCTTCTGCTTGCGCTTATTTGAAACAAAGTCAGGTAATCATAAAACCAGGCTGTAAATCCAATGTACATTTCTCTTTATGTCCGCCAACTTTTTCGGGCAGTACACAGTGTGTATCTCATCTTTTCATGTCTGATGTAAAAGGTAAAATAACAGCTGAGTACCCACATGGGCTTTGCACCTACGCAGGAGTGCCAAGTGGGCCAGGAACTCGCCGTGCAGCCTGGTGATGTGCTCTGCAAAGCCTCATAAACCAGTGACTAAGGCAGAAAGGACTCCAAGGCCTGGCTCCTGGGACACTGGAGGTGTGGCATTTCAGTAGCTTGGAAAACATTCTGGCTTTATAACAAGTAACACCTATAATTACAGAGGCGTCATCACCTTCATAATTTTTTTTTTTTTTTTAGCTAACAAGCTGTAGTTGTAGCCTGTGTACATCCCTGCCAAAATCTGCCAAGCATTTGCTCTTGGGATGGTTCTGCCGGTGGTGGGAATATCAAGCATCTTTCTCCAGGCACTTGTAAAACAATACAGCAGTAAACAATTCAAGTACAATTAGCAGCTACATCGGCAGAGGGGGAGGGAGAAGTCCCACCGCTGGTACTGTCTGTGGAATTAATCACGTTTTACAGAGTTGATATACTGGTTTGGATGTGTGAAGTTAAAAACGGGAGATGAAGAAGTAGCCAATAAGCATTTATTTGAGGATGAAATGTAAAACAAGTATTTTTTTCAGCAGTATAGGGGAGAGGTTTCAAAAATGCTCTTTTAACACGTTTAGCTACTTTTCCTTCCTACTGAAGAAACAGATGAAATAAAAAATATAACAAGACGCGCTGAAAATGATGTTTGCTTTTAAAGTGGTCCCGCCGGTCACAAAAACCCCGGGGTCTCCTGCGGTACCGAGGCTGGAGAAGAGGGATGCTGAACGCTCCGCTCCCGGCTCTCGCCCGTTCCCGGCCCCGCAGCGCCCGGCGGCGGCCCCGAGCGCTCCCCGCCGGTCTGAGCGCACCGCTCCGGCAGCGGCGCGAGCATCACCTCCGCAAATATTTATTTGCAGCGATTTTCCGCTCTTAATTATTTAAAATATAATGAATTAGGCATAAGTACCTCGCTATTAGGGTAATTCCAGGTCTTAATTGCTGCCGGAGCGGCTCCCGCCGTTCCGCCGGGAGGTGGCGCCGCGGGCCCGGCGCTGCTGCCGGAGCCGCCGGGGCCGGGCTGGGGACGGGGACCGGGACCGGGGGAGAGGCTGGGCTCGGCGCGGGGCTCCCGCGGGCGCGGTTCGCCCCGCGGTACCGCTCCCGACAGTGTGCGAAACCATCGCCGCCTGCCCCGGGTCAGTCCTGCGGGCAGCCACAGGCGATCGCCCAAAAAACAAAGGCAGGGAAGAAAGCCGGGCGGGTCAAGGAAAGAGTTTTTTCCCCGAACGAGTCGGTCGCTCGGTAACTTCGCGGCCGCCCGCTGACTCCCGCCCGCAGCGCCGGGCAGGACGCGCTCCATCCCTGCGGGGCGCCCGACGACTGACCCCCGTCCCCTCGGCGCTGCCGGCAGCGGGCCGGGGTCCCGGGCAGGGCAGGACAAGGGGCTGCCCGGCGGGGCCGCTCCCCTCCCCTGCTCCGGCCGCCGGCAAGGGAGCCCCCGCTCCGCCGGAGGTTCCAAATCCGCGCGAAGGCCGTCGGTGCTGTTAGAATTCTCGGTGCACGAGTGCCGGAGCCGCGGGGCTGGGGCAGCCGGGTGGTCCCGACTCTGCCCCCTCTCGCCCTCTCTCCGCGGCCGCTGCCACCGCTCTCCTCGGGAGCCCCGACGGCGCGGCCCGGGAGCGCTGCCGCTCCGCGCACCCACCGAGATGCGGACCCACCCCCGCGGAGCGGCTCCGCATCCAGTCCGGCCCTCGGGACGGTCAGTCCCGCTCGCCGGCCGGTGCGCGCCGCTGCGCACCCGCGCAGTGTGTCTAAGCGGTGTTTGCGCCCACAGCGGCGAGCGCTGCGGGGGGAAACGCGGGCAGCGCCCGCCTCGCCGCTCCGCGCAGGTAAGGCGGCTCCGCGGGTACCCGCGGAAGGCACTCCGGGGTCCCCCGCATCCCTCAGCTCAGCCGGCCTGGCGCCCCGCGGCTCCCCGCGCGGCTGCGGAAAAGTTGGTCGGGGTGCGCAGCGCTGCGCCCCCGCCGACGGGGCGGCCCCGGCCCGCGCGCTGAGCTGTCCCTCGGGGTGCGCAGGGATGCGCAGCGCTGCGCACCGCGCTCCCCCGCCACTTTCGCTTCCCCGTGGGGCCGCCCCGCCTCCCCCGGCCCGGCCCCCCCCCGCCCCCCCGGCTGTCCTCCGCGGAGCTCCGCGCCTGCGGGGCTCTCGCCCTTCACCCCCTGCGCGCTTCACCCCCCGCTCCTATTATTTTATTTTTTTTTTTATTATTATTTTTCCCTTGCGCCGAGCCTTGTTTACCCAGCAGGTGGATGTGACGTCAGAGACTGACAACAGCAAAAAATAACAACATCTCCCTCCGCGGGGGTGTCGCGGGCCGCCCCCGGCCCGCCCGCGCGGGGCTGCGCGGGGCGGGGAGGGGGCGCGGGGCGGCGCGGGGCGGGGGCGCGGCGGGGCGGCGTGCGGGGCCCGCGGGCGCGGCGCCGGGCGGAGGGCTCTATTGTTATTTACCGAGCGGCGGAGCACGCCGCCGCGCCGCCCGGGCTCGGCGTGCCGGAGGGACGGGAGGGAGGGACGGGACGGAGGCAGCCCCGCGCCGCTCCGCGCCGCCGCCCGCCCGCGCCGCGGCCGCGCCGTGCTGGGCAGCGGCAGGGCCGAGTCCTGCGGGTGAGTCCGGCGCCCCCCGACACTTTCCCCGCTCCTCCGGGGCTGTTGCACTTTTCCCCCCGCCGGCCCCACGTGCTCGGCCGCCCCTCCCCGACCGCCGCCGCGGTACCGGGGGGTGTGGGGGGATGTGGGGCGGCGGTGCGCGGATGCGGATCCCCCTCCCCGAGCTGCGGGGCCACCCGTACCCCCTCCCCGCCCACTTTGGAAACTTCCCCCCCGCCCCGCGCTGCGCGCACTCCCCGCCGTGGTGGGATGCGGCGCGTCCCGCCCCCCTCCCATCCCCGCTCGTGCTTTCCGCGTGTTTTCGGCCGGGTCCCTCCGCGCCGTCGCGCAAGGGACGCGTACGCCCCAACTTCGGCACTCGGGGCAAGAAGTTGCGGTGGGGCCGCGCCCCCCCCGCGCAGTGCCCGGCTGCCCGTTCCCCAGTCCCCGGGCACCTGTTGCGGCTTTACGCCCGCGCAGCTCCCTCCGCAGGCGCGGAGCCCCGCGCCGCGCATCCGCCCCCACCGCGGGTCCCTGGGACGCGTTGCGCCCATCCCCCCTCCCCATTTATTTTTTTTTTTTTCCTTTTTTTTTTTTTTTTTTTTTTGAAACGAAGTGTTTGAATAAACACCCGCGCCTTCCCAGCTCAGCCCGGCGCAACTTCTCGCTGCGCGGGTGCGGACCGCGCATCCTTCACGCGCGTGTGTGTGCGCACGTCCCCCTCCCGCGCAGCCCCGCGGTGCGGAGCCTCGGGACGGAGCCGCGGCTCGCTGCGCGCCGCGGAGCCGCCGCCGCTGCCCGGTAAGTAGGGCCGCCCCGCGCACCTGCCGGCCCGCGCAGCGCTGCGCGGCCGCGTCCCCGGGCAGCGGAGGGGTGCGCGCTGCAGGGCGGCCGAGCGGCGTGTCCGCGCCTCCCTCCTCCCCACCCCCTCCCCGCCGGTTTGTGGGTTTCTTTCTTTCCTGAAAAAAAAAAAAAAAACCAAAAAAAAAAAAGAAAAAAGACAAACCCCAAACCCACCCCAGCGAGCGGGGTGCGGGCAGCTGCGCGGGCAGGGCTCCGCGGGGCGCAGCGCAGTCCCCTCCGCACCACCCGGCAACTATTAATGACCGGAGAGCATCGCCGGGCGGGCTGCGGAGCGCCGCGCTTTTAGCGAGTCTTCTGCTGCCACTTCGCTGTAATGATTTTAATTGCGTGTTTTTGCTTTGAGTGAACCAAGCCGAGCGAGATTACTTTTTTGTTTGGTTGGTTTTTTTGTTTGTTTTTGTTTTGTTGTTTTTTTTTTTTTCTTTTTTTCCCCGTCCTTTTCTCTCCGCTTCCCCCCGAGCCTGGCAGCGGCGGCAGCGCGCAGCCCTTCCCGTCCCTACCCGAAGCATCTGCCGCCTGCGAGCGCTCTCTCAGCCGCTTCTGTAAGAGAAGCTGGAGCCCAACTTCTGTGCTCAGAAGTTTAAGGTTTCATTTTTAGTAACTGTTCTCGGAGTGAGTAATGGATGTGTACTGCTCGTAGCGCGTCGTCTACACCATGTAGCCTGCTGATTTCTGGGGTCCTGGATGGTTCTAAATATTAAAACAGTTCTCTAAACTGTGTTTCTTTTCCATACAGTTTTTCAAAACTTGGATTTTTACCTGATTTGACCAAATGTTGATGTCGCAAGTGACAGCTGCTTAATTAGACAAAGTTGCCAGCATGTCATCGAAGAAACTTTTTTGCCTGTGCTGTTAATCCATGGCTTGCTTTAATATTTTGGAAAACAGGCGTTTTTCTCGGTTTAATATTATTTTTACAGTTTTTCTTACTGCTGAGAAGCTCTTACATTTTGTAAGTTTGAGAGAGCCTGAAATAACTCAAGTTCCCAGAGAAGTGAGTGTGGGCAAGGAGGTACCGTGCACCTCGGCAACTAGATTTGGGGGAAGACAGGGAAATCGGGGCTGCTTGTTTCAACTTCTCTGCTCTGAAGCTTTTCCCCTGCACATTTTGTTTGAACTATCTCCCAGCCATAGTGAATGGACCAGGGCACTGGGGGAGGAAGCTCTCCACTAGTTACCATTCAAAAGGTGTCGGCTAAAATCTCATTGCAAAAAGGTATTGTAGCTTTAACATCTTGCATTGGCAGCATTCTTCCCCCTTAGTCTTTGGATTAGTCATTGTATGAGAGACAGGAAAAAAAAAATCACTTTTTTTTTTTTTTTTCTGGAAAAAGTAAAGTAAACAGCCTCCAACAAGTGAACCTTGACAACCCAGATTAAGGAAGGCAGG
This sequence comes from Chamaea fasciata, assembly GCF_029207755.1. NCBI lineage: Eukaryota > Metazoa > Chordata > Aves > Passeriformes > Sylviidae > Chamaea > Chamaea fasciata. The sequence goes on along the minus strand of NW_027094098.1, from coordinate 17,188,281 downwards.
AGAGATCAAACAAAGCTGCTGCTGGGCTGTTGTCAGGAGCTGCCTCACTGAAAGCTCTGGACTATTCGATCAGGCAGCAAGGCTATATGTTCACTTATGCAGAAATGGACCATTACAAATGCTGATCTTTGTTGTGAAACCAAAGGCTAACTCTGAGAAAAATAACTACTATTTCAAACAAGGCTTTCTGTTGCTTACGATTTTGATTGCAAAGTTAGTTTTTTGTGCATGGGCTGGGATTTGGGGTTTATTTTTTTTTTTAAGTGATGAGGGTTTGAAGTGCAGTTCTACACTTTCAGAGGGACTTAGGATTTGATTTTGTTTACGCTGTCTAGAGCTGCAGAGAAGAAAGCGTTACAGTAGTGCAATGCAGAAAAACGTAAAAGTTGTGTGGAATTCAGCTTTTATTTCTGGATCGCTGAATTGTAAGGAAAACTTGGATTTGTTTTTTTTTCTCTCTGTGTGTAAGTTCTGTGTTGGTGTATTATAGAGGAGTTTGGTTGTGATTAAGCCCTGTATGTTGGATAACTGCATTCCTAGAGTTTGGAAAACTTGTAATATCTTTCCTTCAAACATGTTGCCAAGCAGTCAGGATGGACCTTGGTTTTGATATGCCGGGATTTATACAAGACTGTGTGTAATGTGTCTTCATAGCTGTATCAGAGAGACTGTTACTGTGTAGTTTTTCAGTGGAAATACCAGTAAACAGTATTAATAGACACTTGATTTTACTTCAGTAAAAAGTTAGGATTTAGGTGCTAATTGAAATGAACCAGGGGAGTGAGGCTAGTTTTGCTGTGTGTCAGTTTCATGTTTGTATTCAAACACTTGATTGTAAACTTTACAAATGTGTCCCTTTCCTTTCTTTGAAGTATTCTAAAACAAGGGAAATATCTATTTTAAAAGAAAATCCTAGTAAGAGGATGTTACCCTAATACATATTAATCGGGAGCCAGACCAAGTGCACATCTGAAGAATTAAGAAATCCCAAATCTTTTTGCATGAGCATTTTTTTAATTAGCAGTGCAGATCTCACAATAAGTACTTTATACTTTCTGTAAGGTAAGGTTTCATAACTGTCCTGCATAACTTACTCTAAAGCCTGTAGATTTTTATGGTATATATTTTAATTAGACAATAAAAAAGTATGTGCATTAAACGTGCACGTGTATGCTATTAAGCCGTTTTGCGTAATGTGTAATGTTTTTTAACATCTATAAACATTTTCTGCTTAAATCGGTTCCACCAGTAACCGTAACACAGCTGGGTTTTGCCCTGGTGGGAGAAGGAGCAGGGAAGTTGAGCAGGGAATTGTGCATCGGACATTAGCGTGCAGCACACACTGCAGTATGCGTTTCTCACGGAGTGCATCACCTTTTCTCGGAGCTAAAATTTGCATTATCATCCTTGATGTGATATACTGTAAATGTTTGCAGCTCCTGAATTGCTCCTGTTTCATAGCACTGTAAAAATTAGGAAAAAGGCTGGTAGTAAAAAGGCAAAATATATGGAATGTATTTAGTGTTTAGTATTCGTACCTCTTGTGGTCATTTAGATTGAGAGATTGAACTGGATAACACAGTTCCTTTTGTGAAATGTCTGTTGAGCATGCATTTGTGTATCAAATGAAATAACATATTCACACACCTATGTAGGATATGTATTTAAAACACAGTTATTTCGGCAAGGCTGTCCAGTTATTTATGGGGCATAATGATACTTCTGTCATCTTAAATTTTCTCCGAGAAGCTTTAATAAATTTAAATAGATTATATGCTGTCAGAAAATAGTATAAATTTTGTTTACGATTCACTTGCTTTAAGGTACTTATACTAAAGAAGCTCATTTAACCCCAAGACTGAGGAGCATTAAGTGGTGAGAGGAGTCTGCTGAAGAGCTGCTGCTGCCCTTTGCTCTTGTGATAATCTTAAATTACTACAATTTAATTGCAACTTCAAGGCACTGAGCTGAAATATTTTTATGCAGCTGAGCCAGGGCTGAAGAAGGCTCGGTGGGGTTTTTGCAGGTAGCTGGGTGTCTTTTGGAGGTGCAGCGTTTGTTCAGGCCTCTCCTGCCCTTCCCAGCACATCCAGCATCGTGTGTGCAGGGACAGGGCACCTGGGAGGGAGCTTTCCCGGGCTTTCCCACTGCGAGGGGAGCGGGACCAGGCCCTGCAGGGCTTGGGTGCACGAGGGTTTTGTTTGCTGTCTGTATGTAAGCTGAATTAAATAGCGCGTTTTAATTATTCCTCCGATGAGCCTTGCTGTCAGGTTGCTTCCCAGAGCTTTTCCTGGCGAGCCTCTGCTGGGGAAGCAGGTGGGAAGGGGCTGGTGGCTGGAGGGGAAGCCCAGGGGGTGGTCAGCAGTGTGGGGACACGGTGGCACCCTGCTCTGAACACGGCCCATAGGCACGGCATGGTCCCTGTGTCCCCAGGGGTGAGCTTGGGGTGCAGTCGGCTGCCCTGGGCCTGATCCAGAGTGTGCTGGCATCAACTGGGGCTTCTGCTGATGTTGCTGCCTTTGGCTTTTGGTCTGTGCCACTAACTGGTATCACTGAAACTTTTTCTCCCCCTCCCTCCACGTATAGTAGCGTGTTTTCACACCCGGCGAGCGCTTCGGCAGAGATGTGACATGCAGGAGAAGCCAGGAGGCATTTGCTAGGTGGAATTTAGAGACGCTGTGCACTAGAGATCAGCAGCGTCTCCGAGACCGTTCTTAGAGGTCCTGGCAAGCAAACTTTATTCCAGCACTTCCAAAGGTATGGCCAGGCTGGGAGCCCTGAACGTCGTGCCACCGAGGACGTGCGTCAGCGCCGGCCGTGCCGAGGCACAGCGGTGCTCAAATCGTGAGTCTGATTGTTTTTCTGTTGGCCAGATCCTTGTGAAGCGTCTCGTTGCAGGAAGGAACGGAGAAGATCTCCTCGTGGTTGCTAGAGGTGGTTGGTTTTTGCGCTGACAGAAGCGCTGCTCGCAGCCCGCTCGCTGCGCGGTTTCGATTCCCACAGCTCGCTGTGCTGGGAATTGCAGCTCCTGCAGGTAACAAGGTGATGCCAGTGTAGAGAGAGGGGGGGAAAAAAATACCAGCATGGAATAAATCGTGCAGTCGTTAGAGGAGAAACCTAATTGTGGGAGCTCTGTAGTGTTTCACTTTAAAATGATACGTTTTTTGTGCTGTAGAGGAATCAGTTGTACTGTTTTACGGAGATCAGATATTTGTTGTTTGGGATTTCTGGAGTGGTTTAACACGTGCTCTTTTTCTTTACTCCAGCACTGGAGCTCCCAAGTCAGAGAAGCTGCTGGCTCTGTTTGTGTGCAGCCTTCTCTGCAAATGCGCTCTAGGGTTTTGTCTTTCTGTTCTCCTGGCACGGGTCTCTTCCATGCATGCAAGTGAGCAGGCTTATGTCTAATGGCTGTTTGGATGTGGCAAGTTTCCAGAATAATCTTGATGACTTTTTGTTCCGCGTCATTCTGCAAATGAAGACGGGATTCTATGGAAAATGGGCGAAGAGAAGAGCATGGGCAAAATCAGTTTCTCCCCAAGAGGCATCTGGTACCTGAGGAGGACTAAATAATTTTTCTCCTCTCATTGACCCTCCTGGTGCTGTTTTTAAAACATCTCCATTTTAGTGCCTTGAAATTGCAATTAAGTTGTAGTAATTTAAGATTATTGCAAGGGTGCAAAGGGCAGTAGAAGCTCTTTAGAAGTCTCATCTCAACACTTAATGCTCCTCAGTCAGGGGGTTAAATGAGTTTCTTCAATGTGAGTACTTAAAGTAACTAAATCGTAAACAAAATTTATACTATATTCTGACAACTAATAATCTATTTAAATTACATTAAAGTATGTGTGTGAAAATTTAATTAAAGGCAGAAATACTGTCAAGCCCTGTAAATATCTTGACAGATCTACTGAAATGGAGCCCATATCGTAAAATATTTACACAGATCTGATAGGCTACAGTGTTTCTGGGAGTGCTATTCTGAAACTAATTGTGGGCTTTCTTCCCTTCCAGTTTCCCATTCCGTTGCAATGGTCTCGGGAAGCAACGCAAATAAATACCCAGAATGTTTTTTTCGGATGATTCTCTTGTGTATTGTTTACTGCTAATGGTGCTGTCTGTACAATGCTTGTCACTGGTGTGTTTTTATTAGGAGAAGCTGTTTCCTCACTAAGTTAGTTTAATTCAGAGGCACTGAATTAAAAACCGGGGCACTGGAATTAAAAAACTGGCGCTGAAAAGTGAGGCTCCGCAGCGTTCATGGCGTGTCTGCGCTGGATGGGCCATCTGTGAGTCAACTTTCTCCTGGGTGTGTGTCCCAGAGCACGGTGCTGCAGTGTCTCCTGCGCTTTGACTCTCAGTTGAATTGATTTTTCAGGTAGAAAGAGCTTAAAACCTTTTTTCCAAGGGTTTGAACTTTATATGGCAGTGTTTCCCAAAGCGCACGCGGGGCACAGCACCCTCTTGCTGGTGCACCTGCAGGCATATCTGTTGTGGTACGTGGTCCAGGCTGTTTTTAAGATGAAAAACGTTTTGCCCCAGGTATAAAACAGTCTGTCTGAAACTTCAGCCAAACTTTGGCCCTACTTAAAAACCCACTGGCTGAAATTCTGCGGGTGGTTTTGCTGGGAAGGTGCAGCGTGAGCCGCGCTTTCTCATCACCCCATCATGAGTTGGAGCAAACTCCTAGTTTTTCCTGGCTGGAGTGTACACCCTGGAGCTGCGGGGTCGCAGGAGGAGGATGAGGATTTGGGCACGGAGAGAGGGATGTGATGGGAGCGTGGTGCTGAGGAGCCTGGGCCAGGTGCTGGGCACCGAGCGCTGACAGCCCGACAGAAGGTGGCACAGTGCGGCAGGTTGGCTGCAGCCTCCAATGGCATCGTTAGTTTTCCCCTCTTCGCCAGACATTTCCTTTCATGTTGGATCTGAGTTTTAGCTGTACTTCCCGATCAGTCTTGTCATCTTGTTGCTAACAATTAGGGTCAAGTGTCTTTCCTTGGGCTCTCCGCAGCCTTCGTGTTGGTGTCCCTCCCCCAGCTCCCTGGCTGAGCTGTTTGTTCATTAATTAGTGGATGGGGCATATTAACACATCAGTAAAGCAGAGTAGTCAGAGTTCCCGAGGCATCTCGGGAAGCCCTCTCCCGTTTTATGTGACCGGACATGCACTATTGCTGATTTAGATAGCGGAGCCGATGATGCCAAAGTGTTGTTAAGAGAGAGATAAATAGAGAGAGCCCAGCAGTAAGCAGAATGTCATGTCTCTATTAAAAAGCTTGTGATAAAGGAAGATAAAAGGGTGAGGGGGGGATTGCTGGAGTGTTCAGAGCAGCCACTAAACATCTGATCACAATAATCGATGCTGAATTCCCTTTCCTGCGCGGCACTTGCCTGCAGAATTCCGTCTGAGCCTGGGTCTGGTTGCAGTGAGCAGTGGAGCCCTGAAATGACTTTAGTGCTTGCCAGAACGGCGGTCGGGGGTTTTCAGGGATTCAGGAGCTGTCTGAGCTGGGATTCAAACATCCCTCCCCGGTTCCTTTTGAAGTGGTGTTCCTGGGATGCTGATGAAGTTGTTGCAGGCTCGCGCTGGGGCTTGTTGCTCTGCGCTGCCTCGTACCTTGATTTCCTGGGTGCCCGGGCCACCTGCCTTTCTGTCAGTCTGGAGGTCAGGCCTTGGCAGAATAACACTGAGGCAGGTTTTGTCTGTTGGTGTTTTTTCTCGCCTGGGTGCCGGGGCTGCTCTGCAGTAGTGAAAAATGGAACTGATTCTAAAGAAACGAGCGGCCGCAGCAGACGGGAGAGGAGTGGGGTTAATTCTCCCAGAGCAGTAAAACGTTAAATCATCACAGCCTTGTTTGCTGAAAGGATGTTGATCATTCCATTAAGGAGGATTAAGTAATTAACTGATATTTCTTTAGGAACCCATGGCAGTTTTAAGAAGCATCTTCCTGGTGTTGCACAGTGAATGTGAAGTGTATATTTTTCTGCTGCTGGAAAGCTGGGAGATGAGCGTGAGCGAGACACCTCTTCCTGAGAAACTTGGGAATACCAAGGAAGCAGACATAGGGAGGGAGGTTTTCAACTAAAATGTGCTGTTCCCATAGATTTTTGATAACAAGGTTGTGTTTTATGGATTTTGTCCGGTGGGCCTGCTGCGAGCCTCATTTCAAGGATGTTCTCTTTGGGATTAAGAAGTTAAAACCTTCTTGAAGCATTCCTTTTGGTGCTTGCATTTTTATTTTAATAATGGTTTTTACGTTGTAATAGTGAGCTCACTGACAGTGAGTCATGAACTCTGTCTTCCATGAACCTCATGACAAATCTCTGTTAGCTGCTCAGGCAGCTCGTCCAGCCCAGTTCCCACGTTTCTATACTTGCGCTGGAAAGAAAAATTCCATTAAAATCAGTCTTGTAAATCCTCCTTTTCCTCCTGTGGCAGAAATCCCCTTAAAAGCAGTGCAGTGCAGGGGGCTGTGGGGCATCATGGAGTGGCTCCAAACATTGGGTTTGGAGCACATTGATGCTGGGTTTGGCTGGGAAGGGCTGGCAGTCCAGGGGAGGATGTGCCTGGCCGGGGTTTTGATGTCGGAGGGTGCTCAGTCAGCTCAAAAGTGTGTTTTGGGGGCGATTCACGTGCAGGTAGAGCAGCAGGCAGGCAGAGGAGAACAGTGACAGTATTTTTCACTGTTTCACATTTGAAGGATCAGATTGAAGCCCCTGGATGACAGGAGCGGGGGGCTGCGTTAGCTCTTCTGCATCCCCTGCTCCCAAGCTCGCTGCCCGGGTTCGATCTGTTTTTTTGCCTCAGCAAATCACAGAATTTGGCATTAACCTCATCAAATCGCTGCTGTTTCTTGCATAATGGTCCCAACTTCTAATACTGCAGTTAGTGATACTGAAACTACACGCAAACTGAAATTTTCTGTGCGAGAGATGGATTCTGCCCGGCAAATAGCATAACCCAGTGGCACCAATTGTGTTAGTATTGATACTTTCTCCTTCTCAAGCAGGGCCCCTTCAGATAGTACCATGCAAACTCTGTTGATCAGTGTACTGTAAATTATTCCTCCCTCTCGGGTGAATTTCATAAATAGTTGTATTTCCATAAGACAGGCAGATATAGCTTCAGTTATGTGGCCTAGGCCCTAAATACCCCTGGTGAAATCATGGGAGCTTCTTTGGATGGACTGAGTTAAAAAAAAATAATAAAAGAAAGTTTAAAGAAAATCAGTTTGGCTAGATAATAAATTCTTAGAGTATTCATGTGTGTAACATGTAAGAATCTCTCTGGATATTTGTTCAGAACATCATGGCCTGTACCTGCATTAGCAGATTTAGAAGAGAGATTTTTCTCAGTAAGTTTTGCAATAGAATTAATATTTTATCAGCTTTAGTTATTAATTTTAATCAGAGAGTTTTCAGGGGCCCTATCCTGCTCTCGTTGAATTAAATGAATACTGGGAGAAGGTGGCTCTGAAATAGCTCGTAGTAAATTGTTTTTGTTAGTTTTTAATGATATGCCTGTGCATGTGTGTTCAGATAATATATATTAAGGTTTTTAAAGCTCCCAAGTTGTAAGTTTGGAAAAGAGAAAATGTATTTTTCAGTGATAAATTACTTGATACCTAAAATGCTTTGAAAGAGGAATGTCAGAAGTATGCAGCAAAATTTTTGTTTGTGCAAGTATTTTAAAGTTTTTCTCTGGCTTAACCCATTGGAGTTTTCGGAAGGGCAGTAGTGTGAGAAATGATGGTCTTGCTCAGGAAACCTTTTTAATCCATCCTTTTATTTACAGGATTTAACTGAGAATGGGAGAAACCCATCTTGGTATATTTTAGCTGATTTTGTACCATGTATATCTGTTCTGATTTTTTTTTTCTTCCTTTCTATAAAAGCGGTATCTGCAGCATTCAAAAATACCATTTCCTAAAAGTTAAAATGGAACATTGCCTATGAATTAAACTAAAATATCTTAAGCCTATCCAGCGTATTCCTGGCATTAAACAGTCAGAGAAGGCTAAATATTTCCTATTTATTTTTCAGATTGGCTGGAGTATAGTCTTTCAGGAAAAGGGTCCTCAGCCAGTTGTAGGGGGAAATCTGATTTTTCAGCAAGTGCTTTATATTTACTGAGGAATTCTGAGTGCAGAAGCGTGCTGCATGGAAATGGAAATTTACTGTCTAGGATTTTTAGGGATTTTAATCGATGCCATTAGATAGAGGCACGCTCATAGAGAGGTAAACTAGTAAATCTGAACAAACTGAAAAATGGTAGCTATAGGTGTCTGGCTCTGTTATCAAACTTGCTGCCTAAGCCAGAGTTTATGCACTGTGATAATGCTAATGACCAGCAGAGCCAATGATGCATGACTGGAGGAAATCAGTGGTATAATCGGAGAAAGTTATCAGGTTTTTGTCATTAAATATTACTGATAAATAATACACTTCATTTTGTGTAGATAGGATGTATTTAATTCTGATGTGGAGAGTTTCAATTTAATAACGGGCATTGCTGAGTAAAATGATAATCTTTCGTAATTTAAAGGGAAAAATAAAAATGCATTTGTTTCAGCATAAGCTCCTGGCAGCCACCATCCACTGGTGTTGTCTTCACTGGTGTCTCATAGTGAGGAATATTTGCAGCTGTTTGAGGTGGCTGCTTACAGCAAGGTGTTTTATCTAAGTTATTACTTTGTGCAGAATTATTTACATGAGGACAGAACCAAAGGGGTTCTGTTTAGTACGAACTAGGTAAAAATCTTTCATTTTCTGCTTTAAAATGTGTGTATTGCAGCAAATATATACTCTGTGCTCCATGCAGTGATTCCCTACAGAACAATGTGCCTGTCCAGGCAGTAACAGGAGGGAAAGGATGAGGACAAAAGATAGAGATAAATTAGATCTCGTTTTGCAACTTATCTTTTAAGTCAGTGGGAGAACAAGGAAGAGAAGTAGAGCTTAAACTGAAGGAAGAGGGATATTAATAGTCTCTATAAAGGACAGTTTGCACCAGGAAAAAAAGAAAAAAAAAAATCTGCTTGGCTTTTTTTAGCAAAACAGGCTAACACCCAGAGTAAATCTGTGTCATTAACTGAAGCAGTGCGTGATTTTTAGAGCATCTCTGTTCCTCGTGTGCGCCGGTGCCTGCGGAGGCTCGTCCCTGGGCTGCAGGCAGCTTGTGGTGCAGCCTCTGCCCTGAGGAGGCTTCTCTTGCCAGCTGCAGAACCTCTGTCTGGGTCAGCCCGTGGCCCTGTTGGAGCAGATACCACCAGTTCAGCCCAACGAGTGGCTTTGTAACGGGGCCAGGATCTTCCCACCACCCCTTGGAGTCGTGCTCGAACGCTGAATCTCAGCTCGAGTTTCCAGAATTAGATGGCACAGTGAGTAAACACAGCGTACTTGCCAGTTCTCACATCCTCTTTTGCAGCGAGTATTGCAGCAAATCCTGCAGGTTTGACTCATCTCTGAAGTTCTTCGCTGATTTGAAGCAGATCTTGTCTGCCTCACTCAAAAGAGCTGGGAATGTGGCCTCAGCTGCTGAGCTCACAGTCCTTCTGGACATGAACACATTTGCTTGAGTTGGCCTCTCAGAAACTTGGGCAGCTCTGAGTAATTTTAGCTGGAGTTATGTGCCTGTATCTATGGGTAAAATTTGGCCTGCAGTTGTCCTTCATTGAAAGTTTTATGGAAATACTTTGTTCTTGCTAAGCACAAATATTTACATTCTGGTAGGAGGATTTTTTTCCCCTTCCATTTCTTTGTGGTTGGTTTTTTTTTTTTTTTCCCCTCCTTGATGCCATAAGCCCAAAGAAAGTATAGTGTTTTGTCAGGTAACAGGTAATATTCAAGTTTTCAACTTATATTTCCCATAGATCTGAAAAAAAAAAAAAAGTCTGCCTGTATTGGAAGTACTTATCTACTTGTCAGATTGTAGTGAGCCATCCAGGGTAGGATGGAGTTTCTGCTTAACAGTTGGGTAAATTGAGAGGGGAAGGTCATACAGGGCAGAAAACTTTCCTGAGTAAATAAAAGTGGTGTCAGGTGCAGCCCCTGTGTTAAGAGCAGCATGTCTTAGTGTTTCTGCTCCTCGGCGTTGAATCACCTCCGCATGTTTCAACCTCTGCCTGGTGGATGCTCTCAGCACTTTGAGGAGGAGGACACATTGCTCTGCGAGCACATCACAATGGTCCACACGTGTGCCGTGACTCAAGTGCACTCACAACTTCATGACATGCATCAAATGAGAATTGTTTCCTTGGAAAGCCTTCGCCTCCCTTGTTTCTTCTCCGATGAAAGCTACTTTCTGTATGACTGTTTGACAGTGTGCTTGGTGCAGTGTAGAGTGAGGGCTTGGTTCACTTTGCAGTTTAAGTAGATTCAGATATCTCAGCTTGTCCCTGGGCGTGCTTCCCATTTCGTGCCCTGTGCTTCAGCTGACCAGAGGGTGAGACAGCACAGGAAGCTGGACCAACAGAAAACTAGCTTAAGCAGGAAATAAATGTTTTCTGCCAGTTGAACATCCTCATTGGATTGTGGAGGTCAGAGGAGGGTCTAAAAGGGTCAGGGCCACCCCTTTGGCCACTTGATTGCGTTTGCTGTAATGTGAGACCTCTGGAAGAGGCTTTGTGTCTGGATGTGCTCTTCTCAGTCTGGGCAGAGGATCCTTCCTTGCCCAGCTGCCCTGAGCCATGCTCCCAGTAGTGCTTGCTGATGGGACCACCCTGCCAAGTGTGGGGTTTTCTTTAATTGTTAGTTTGATGCTGCTCCCTTAGTGCCACACACTGAAGTTTCTACTGTGCGTGTCCTGGCATCGTTCTTTGGGTTTTCTTCTTCCCTGTGAGCTGTGGATGAGCTGGTCCAGAGGCTGGGAATTTGTGATGAGGGCACTGAGATACCCAGGTATTTTTTCTTGTTTTTATAATAACTTACCTGTGCGATAAGCAAATGCAGCTGCACGTAAAGCGCAGAGCTGTGCCCAGCCTGCTGTCTGCCTGTGGAGTTAGACAGCTGAGCTGATAAGGACAGAGGTGGCCGGAGCTCAGGAGCAGGTTCACCCCAGAAAGGGTCTGTCCCCTGCCCTGTGCTCGCTGGGTGCTGTGCTGGCTGTGTGTGGCGTGGGGAGCACCGGTGGCCGTGGTGGCTACAGTGCAGGGACAGCCACAGGCAGGGGACACTGGGGGAGCTGCTGGTGAGCCCAGGAGTTGGCTCAGGCTTCCAGTGGGGCTTTGAGTAAAGCTTTGACTGCAGTTTATGCCTGTACTGCTTTTGATATGGGTGCAGGTGCACATCAATGGGAAGTGAGAGCGGAGGAGCCCCGAGGGAGCCTTGCTCGAGCCATGCCAAGCAGGTACAGCCCACAGTCTTATCACCTTGTGATAACCTGGCATGGTGTTGGCATTCCCGTGTCATGGGGATTATGGGGACGAAGGCGTGCTGCAGTTCGGCAGGGACCTGATCCCTCTACCCTGCTGTGTGCTCAGGGTTGGTCTCCCTCCCTGTGTGGAGGCACCCTCTTGCCCCTGAGAGCTTCTCTTCCTTTGCTGTCCCTCTGCTCCGATGCAGGCGGGTCAGCAGAGTGTTTCGGGAGGGGTTGGCACCACAGGGCAGCACTGCAGGGTGTCCCTGACTGCCCCCCCAGCCTTGCTGTGTGGCCAGTGTCTGGTGCTGAGGTGAGGTGAGCATTCTCCATGCCCCATCAGAGCCCATGGATAATTTTGGGGGAGGCTGGAGCGAGGAGAGGCCGGATGCCCACTGGCCAGGGCTGCACTCATGTCCTTCACTGTCAGTGGAGTCCGTGGGCACTGGTGAAGACTGGCTGTGGTGTGCCCAGGGAAGTGAGTCCCAGCCCAGCACTCAGCTGCCTGCCCCGGGGCCTCCCTGGTGTTGCACAAAGTCATCTGCCTCCTCCAGCTGACTTCAGCCTGTTCACTGCCTGGTTTTGCATCGCCTTGTTGAGGAATTGGAATGTGCAGTCTGTGAAGTGAGGCAGCAAAGTGTTAACCCTCACTTTTAGTTATTACCTTTATTTTTGGAAAGAAGTAGCAGCCAGAATAAAATATTTAGTAGGAATAAAGTTCTTGTTACCCACCTTCTGTTCCTGCTTGGTTTGTGCCTGACCTGAGGTGCGGATATCCTTGGGGGAGGGCTGATGTGCAGGTGAGCAGAGCTGTGGTCCTGAACCCCTCCTGTCCTCACCCCCTCCCTTCACCATGTGCTGAGGTTGCACGTGCAATTACTGTATGCTCCTAAATAACCCTCACCTTGCATTAGGGTTATCCACTCTTCATTCTTACGTGTCCACACCACAGCTGCTTGGAACCCTAATTGCTCTGCATGCCCCTGTGTTTTTCCCTCACCTCCTGGACCAGAGGGAGGGTTTGTTGCAGGGAGAGTCCAAGCCAGTGTTATTAGGATATGGGCTCTGCCACTTCCCGGGCTGCACATGCAGTGAGTGCCTGGAAAAATGCCCCTCCAAGTCATGACAAATTAAGCGTTGCAGACAGATGCAGAGATGAAGCTCTGTGAGATGTGTGACTTGATCCAAGAGTTGTGAGATGTGCAAAGATGGAAAGGAAAGCAAACTTCTCATCCAACACATGGAGGCTGTGGTGCTTGTGCCCCGGGCTGCTCCAGTGCAGCCATCCAAAGGCTGCTGAGATCTCTGTGGTCCCACCCCTGTCCCTGTCACCCCAGTGCCATAGCCAGGAGCTGGATATGCCATTTTCGTTATTACCAAGGTAAGTAAGGTAAACCCCATTTTTATCTAGTGTGGCAGAACTCTGTTTCTAAGTGAGGTCAATTTAATTTCATTTTTCCAAGCAATGAGAGTTATTTCATAGAATTAGGATCATTAAAGCTGGAAAAGACCTCTACGATCATTGAGTCCAACCATTCATGGTAACCCATCAATAAATAAAGCTGTTTGGAAACCCTGAGCATCCTGTCTGTGCCCCACTGTCCCTGTTAGGACCTCATGTGTGCTGTGTGCACTGAATCACATCTGCTACGTGAGTGGGAATGTGCAGGAGGAGACTGAGACTTCTGAATGGCAGAACTGAGTCTGAGGAGGAGAAATTAGTAGAAGGCAAATGAAGAATTCTTGCATTCGCACAGCTCGTCATTCAGACCCATCATCATGGCAAAGAAATGGGAGGAAACTGTCACCAACTGGGGTGTCCGACAGCAACAGTGTAGGGTATGTCTTCCAGCCTGAAAAAAAAAAATAAAATTAGGCAATGGTTGATTATCTCTTGGTTTTAAGTAAGTGTAGTATTGAGTGCAAATTAAAAACAACCTTGAAACTGCACAGATTCATAAAACTGTACACTGGGATTTTAAAAATTACCTCCATTGGAATCCTGGAAGCATCTGTTACATAATTAATGCACTTAAAAATATATTCTATTTATGATTAATCCAGCACTGTAGTGTGTGCTAGTTAAATGCCTGGATCCCAGGGTGCAGTGCGAGCAAAGAAATGCAGTTGTAATCTATTTGATGGTTATAGGAAAGGACATTTGCTACAAATAAATACATTTTCCTTAGTCTTTTTATTTGTCAGGGCCAAGCTTATGTCTGTTGTGCTGAGTTTGTTGACTGGTAAATGTTTTGAGATTTATGCTGATAATTTTGTAGATCTACTGGAAAAAATAACTCAAGAATAATTAGGGAGATTGACCATACAGTAATGTACCACATGGGTGACAACGTTACTGGGTTGATGATCTTGGGTATGGTGTATACAATTAACAGTGCTGAGGCTTAGTACTGCAGAGCTTTTCAAACACCCTCTGAGTTACACAAATGCTTTAGGGGATGCACGTCTCTCCTTGCCAAAGTTACTGGAGGCCTTGTTGCTCCTCTCCAGAGAAGTATTCCAAGCTGAGACCTCTGGGTGAGAGTGGTGGAGCAGGCACAGCAAGCACAAGTATGACTTGACAAACCTCAGCCTGCACAGATTTTTTAATCGGGAAGGTTTTCGGGGCTCTGTAGCCTTATTTTTTTGGAGGCTTTGAGTTGGCATCCAGCCATGGGGTCCTGGAACAGTTTCTGGCATCACACTTCCTCTGACAGATTTTTCTCTCTGCCCTCGGTTTCTGTTCCCTTTTTTACTCTCACCCTTCATTGGACACTGTCTTGTCAGGTTGGTGCCAACTAAAATCTTTCCCTTCCATCTTACTTTCATTCCTGTTTGTAAAGCCTGCAAGCTGTTACAATGGTCCTTAGGTCTGCTTTATTCCAGTGGTGGTCCCACCTTGTGGAGTGCTGTGGGTGGCCCTGGGTCCTGTGTTTCCCTGCCTGCCTCGGGCTGGCTGAGCATCCCAGGTGGAGCGGCAAGAGCCGCACAGTGCTGTGAAAGTCTGTTAAAAACTCCTTTTCCAAACCATTCGTTCTTTGGAGCGAACAATTGCTGTGTGTGTTAGCTCTGGAAGGATTTTGAGATTGAGTGCTGAAGGTCCTATTGCACCAGGACTGTGCTGTATGGCTGCTGGACTGTGAAAGGAGTCACCTGTACTGAACCCACACGTGCTCTTGGATGTACCTGCCATCAGCAGCATGGCATGCTGTGGACACTGGCACCTCTACCTGTTGGGCTCTGCCCTTGTGCCCCAGCCCTGCACGGAGACAAGGTAGTGATTGGGAGGGCAGGACACTTTTCCCATCTGCCTTTGGTGTTCCCATGCCCAGCTGTGTGGCGTTTTCTGTGCCATACCCGGAGTGGGTGCTGGAGGCATCGCTGCAGGGATGGGCGAGGCGGGCGGCAGCCTGGCTCTGTTCCACCATCCTCTTCTCCATCACTGGAAGCGAGTTCCTAATGAACTCAGCTTTCCACTCACTGTTGGTTGTCTTGTTGCTGCGCTTCAGAGTCCCTGATGCCCCTTCAAAATGTAACAAGGGAGGAGCGAGCCTGGTTTTGTGGGAGTCGGAGATGGTGGGATGCTCTTACCTGTGGACTGTGCTCTGTGCTCGTCCTCACCATTAATCCCAATGGAAACATTTCTTCTGACTTTTCCCACTGTATAATGCAGAGCCTTGTTATCTCTGCAGTGTAAAAGTGCACTCAGCATGGGCTTCTCCTTTAGTGCTGAGGAGAGATGGATGTTGAGATACGTGTGCATAGGCCGTATTTCGAGCAAATTGGGACAAAAAAAAATTGATTACTATTAGTAACTTAATTTTCTGCAAACCAAAGAGCCCCAAAGAGAATCCTACTTCAAAGGCTCTTTGTTTCCTCCTTTTTTTGTTTTTTTAACAAAGGCTACGTTCTAGCTGTATTTCAGTGGTCTCCGGTTTCAGCCACTTTCTTTGATACCGGTTTGTGTGAAAGCAGTTGTCAGACAGAAGGAAATGATAAAATCTACGAATTATAAGGGAAAGGATGAGAAGGGCAGTGGGTAGCGTGAAATGGAGAAGTGTTGGGATCTAACGAGCATTCCTGCGAGCAAATCCCAGTTCCTCTGCTTGTAACGGGCCAGGTTGGTGATGTTTGGCAAATTTAATGGATTGGGGTGGGTGGCTGGTAAAAACAAAGATTTTAGGGAAAAGCAGAATCTGGTGACTACAGTAGTGCATGTTTATTTTTAGAGCTCGATTGCTTTTGAGTTGCTAGCATTAGAAAAACTTCTTAGCTCGCATTATACTGCAAATTTCTTTAATTTATTTTTAAAGTGGAAATTTTGCAAGCTGACGTTTTGCAGCATGCGTAGTACGCTTTTGGCTGACAGCATTGTCTGGCAAAAGAAATAACCAAATTATTATTCAGTCATGGGTTTTTAACAGCCGCAAAGCAAGTGGATGTTAACTAAATGATGCAATTTATTCCCTTCCTGCTTATTGCCAGCTTGCCTATTACAGAGAGACTGCCAGCTTTAAATAAGTGGTACCCAGATGGTAGTCGCATGACGCCCACTTGGTTACGGAGCCTAAGCAGGGAATAACTCGGCAGCCACTACAAGCTGTGGGTCAATTGAGGGGGAATGCCTGTTGCTTCACAGTTTTGCATATGTAAATCTGTTAATGTTATGTCAGTATTGTGCGGTCTAAACACAAGCACTGCCTTTCTCTGGGGCCCAGATGAACTTGGATCGCCGCCCAGTTAATGAGGAGCGGGCGTGCGGAGCGGCGCTCGGAGGCAGCGGCTGCCGCTCCCCGCTCGGCGTGAACCCGGCGCGGCCGGGATGCTCCGCTCCAGCGGCGCTGCCCGGCCCGGAGCAAACAAAACGCCTCCTCTATTTTTAGCCCCGGCACGGAAGAGGGCTGGCTCGGCTTGGCTTGGCTCGGCTTGGCTTGGCCCGGCCGCCTCTCTCCTCGCTCTGTCTGCCGCACTCCTGCGCTCGCCTTCATCGGCTGCAGATGTGGCGCAGCCGCCTCCGAGGAGTCATGAACTGTGTCGTCTGCGCCCTTTAACAGCCAACATCTGCTGCGGCTGCCTGCTGCAAGCGGCATGGAAACAATTCTGGGGAGAGCGCTCAAGTTTGGCCGCGCAGACGATCACTTTATATTAATTGCAGCGAGATAGTTACTGTACGAGTCAGGTTTGAAGCCAGTCCTCCTCCCCCTCCTCCCCATCCCCAACTCCGCCTTTTTTATTATTGTTTTAAAAGCAGTAGTTAAAATTGTTTGACATGGGAATGCTTTTTATTGTTGATCATTTCTGGTTCTGAAAAGTTTATTACAATGGGTGAAAACAACAACCAAAAAAACCCATAAAAAAAGCTGGAGCTGTAATATGCTTATAGGCTAAAAAAGTACCAATAGTGTTGATTTAACCAAAGAAAATGTTCCGGGAGGTATTGTAAATTTTATGTGCCAGATGAAAAGCATTAAGTGTGTTATTTTTCACGAAGGAAAAACATTCTGATTTTTAACCATTTTGTAAATTATTTTAATGCTGTAATATGGGCCTGTTCCAGGAGTGCTCGCCCCATGAGCAGTTCCCGTGGGGTGTGGGTTGGGGGCCCTGCTTGGAGCAGGGCTGGGTACAGGGACTGGCCAGGCAGAAATCTTGTCTTTTTGGGCAAAACACACTGTCTTTGTTTGCTTTTTGGGTTCTTTTTTTTTTCCCTCTTCTTTTTTTGGAAGTTGCAAGCGAGCATTTTAAATGCAGCAAGAGTAAAATTTAGGGAGAAAATAAGCCGCTTTGGAATGTAGCGGAAAGCTGAGATGCTTCAGTATTTTATCTTTATTTTGCTAATTATTTGTCATGGAGATCGGAGTTGATTCCCTGAGATTTCTTTTAAGCCTCTTAAGATTAATTTTTTTTTGGCTAATGGTAATTTTCCTCCGCTTGATGCTCCCCAGCTAGAGCGTTACTGCTTAGCAGCACGGCTGGGGGAATAAGCTCAAGGTTCAGAACGTGGACTAGCAAACGGAAAAAGTGATGAGGAAAAACCAGAGGGCCTGGAAGTGCTGTAGGGATTGTGTGGAGGGTTTATAGTTTGGGGCGAGTCTGTCATCCCCATCGCTTGGGCTGGAGTGGGAATTTGTACAGCAATTGTGCTTTTTGATGGAAAATTAGTTAGCAGTTGTTGAAGAGCCCGTAGCAAATCCTTACACAATAAAGGTAAATCAAGCTCAGCATTGGTTTATATGTGATTTTTTTTCAGTTCCCTATATTAATGTGAGGGCTATAGCTTCCCCTACTGAAAACTTAATTAGGCAAACAGAATGCTATGTTAGCAGACACTTACAAACCCAATGTGCTCACAACTAGATTCAAATAAGTTAATAAGAGTTATATTAGGTGTTTCTAATGGTACTCTCCATTTTTTAAAATAAATGCTGTCTTTGGTAATAAGCCACCCACAGCTTTTTTGGTAATAGTTTAATTGAAAGGCTCGATTGTGTCCATTGAGTCGCAGAGGATCCCTTCTGCTGTGTGCTGTGGTAATGCAGGTCTCTTTGAACCCTTTTTATTTGGGTGCCTGATGTAAAGCCCCCTTAGGAAAAAACTGGGATGAGGGAAGGAAACAATCTGTTGTGGAGTACACGCAGAAGAGCCAGCAGACAGGAGCAGAACAAATCTGCAGAGTTAGTGTGGGTGTAGGGGTGCGTGCGTGTTTGTGTGTAATGTATTTAAAATGCCAATAGCTTATGCCTTTTGAAGGCTCCAAATCATAGCTGTCATATTAGCTATACCATTTCCAAAATTAATGCCAGGAACAGACTGATACTGATTGTTCAAAAAAAAGCATCATTATTCTGTTACACTTTTTTTGGGGCTTTTGACATCCCCGCTTAAAACAGGTGTGTTTCCATGCAGTGTTCCTCAAGAACTGTTTGCTGAAAGGATTTTGATTCCAAATTGAAGGTATTTTCTTTAATTTTTTTCCCTCCAAGAAGACAGAAAAACAAGAGGAGAGGGAGGGAGCCTTCTTACTTTCCTGCTGATTTCAGCGAAAAGATTTTTGGACAAAGGGCATTAATGTGAAGCCTGCAAATTTAAATTTGCTGTCAGAAAGTTGAGACTTCGTTATTTCATGACTGTTGCTACACCGTGCCCTCCACGTTTTTGTGTTACTGTCTACAAAGTGGGAATGGGAAAAGGTTGCCATGTTAAGAGACTGCTGGAGGATTTAAATATAATGCTTGTGAAATGCTGAGGTCATCTAATGTAGGGCGTTTTGCTAATAAAAAGGATCAATGTCTCCAGTCTGCTTCAGCATGACCTCTCTGTTGGTGTGTTGCAGTGGGTCTGAGGTGTGTCTTAGCAGTGCTTTTCACCATTGTAGCAGAACATGCCTGTTTTTGAGCCACCAAGCAGAATTGCCGGTGGTTGCTGACTTAAAAGCATTTATTGAACGTCATTAAAGCAGCATTTTTTTCTTACGGTGTTCATACAGATCACGTCCACTTTAAAATTTATTTTATGCTAATATTAACGTGTGGCCAGTAAAACTGTGTCTGTGTGGGGTATGGCAACCTTTATTTGGCAAAGAGAGCAGAGCCTGGTTGCCTGATAAGGATAATCTTGCCAGAAGAAAAAAAAAAAAAACCTACAAAAAAAGGCAACAGTGCACTGAAGTGCTGTTAGTTTGTCAGCATTTTACACAGACCTTCAGTGCTAAGAGGTGCTCAGAGCACAGCTTGAGAGGTCCTTTCTGATGGTTTGGGGGATTCCCTCAGAGAAGATCAGATAAGATAGTAAGTGGAGGATTCTGGCAGAAAAGTGGTTTGGAATTGCAAATCAGTGGTTTGCCCATAAGTGCTTTGGGTTGGCAGTGGTGTCTTCTGATCATATATATATATATATATATATATATTTTTTTTTTTTTTTTCCTCCAAAGATCTTGAGTATTTTTTCACCCATCTTTAAGCTCTCTCAAAAGGGTCCTGATTTTCAAAGGCTGGTGATGGCTGCTCACTCCAGAGCTCTGCAGGCTGATGTGAAATCGCTGCTTGTTCTCTCAAGGCTCCTGATCTCGGTCTCTGATAGAGCTCCTCACTTTCAACTGCTTTAGCATAATTCAGTGCTTTCTTGAACATTGTAGGAGGTTGAATAAATATGGTTTCTACAGTATGTATGTATACATAGATCTATGTATGTATATATAAAGCAAGGAAACTTGGACATGCTGGGTGTTAAGCAACATGCCAAAAGCAACAGGAGGAGCCAATGTCAGAACAGGACTGAAATTTATCTGTTGCTCACTGGTGATCCCACAGCTGGGCAGGATCCAGCTGAGCAAACTGTGATGTGGTGACTGTTCTCTCTCATCCCACACAATGTACTTATATTGTAAAATATATATTCAAATATTTAGGAAGTTGGACTTTGTTCCTGTAAGGACTGGAGGATGGTAGCTCTTGGATCAAGCCCTCTAGACCTTGGGCATTTCTTTACTGATGTGAATGTAAAGCCTTCATGTAGGAGGAAAAAAAATAGATTTTGCAAGTTTAGTGACTCTACCAACACCTGGCTGCACAGAGAGGTAAGTAGGGACGAGGGTTTTGTTGTTCTTACCTTTTTGCTCAGCTTGGAAGAAGCAGGAGCAGAGGGGCTGGCTGGCACAGGGCTGTGTCCATGCCCCACTGGTGGCACACGTGATGCCAGGCACAGACAGGTCCCAGCTGCCTGGCACCTGCCTGGGCTCCGAGGGACTGGCTGCCCTGGGGGACACAGCAGCTCCCCACAGCAAAGGTGTTGAACCTGCATAAAATGTCTTGTTTGGCTCAGGTCTCTGAGAGCCTCAGCTGATCATTCTGGCACGCTGTCATCTTCATCTTGTCTTGGACTTGTGGCCCCTGCTCTGCTCTGCTGTGTCCTTGCACCTTCTCTGCTTTCACGGAAGGCATTGTTTGAGCAGAGTTTGGGCTGTGCTTTCTGCCCCAGGTAGGAGCAGAGTGGTTCTACAGACAGCACCAGCATCCAGCTGCTCTGCCTGTCCTGCATCCCCAAAACACCTTCCACGCCCACTGTCCTTTTTCTAGTGGCTTTAAACCTATGGTTTTGTTTCATCCGTGAGGCAGTTGAGCTGTCTCCAGTCTCAAGACTGAAGATACTGTTGGCATAACACAAGGATAATTACTGTGAGTATAATCAACAAGGATTACTGGATTGATTTCTCTCTCTTCTTTCTTTCTTCTGGTGTTTAAAAAACCCCAAACTTGCATAAGAGTACATAACTTGGTAGAGTTCCCCATTGCTGGAGGCACTTTCTGAGCTGGAGCTCGGCTTCCCCTGGAAGATGTAGGATCTTGCACGCCGTCAGTCTGGATTGTGGGCATGGTGTTGCCAAACCATGGGCACGATTACAGGGGAAAGTTGGCATCCATCAGGGGGTCTTGTCCGGCAGGAGGCTGCCCCAGCTGTGTGTGGTGTGCTGGCTGGGAGCTGCTGCATCCCTTGGGATAGAGGGAGAGGCACGGGGAGCAGAGGGAGCATGGGCAGCAGGGAGGACGCTGTGGAACAGCAATAGTGATCTGGGGCTTGGGAGAGGGTTCTCTTCAATCCTCCCGCAGTTCTGACTTCAGTGCAGTTAAAAGCTGAAGAAGGTTTGGTCTCCTTGGTGATTTGGGTGAGGGTGGAAATGGCTTTTATCTTTTTGGCTGGAGTCTCAAGTGAAGGTACAACTTTCTTACTGCACCTGGCAAAGAAACTTGTTTCTTACAGGTGTAGCTTTGGTTTTTGTCCTGCCTTCTCTTGCAAATGAGCATCCCTTTTTTCTTTTCTATTACCATACATGAGCCTCCTTTTGGAAATCGTTGCCATCCAGGCACCTGCATTTCAAGCCTCTATCATGCAGATTCATTTTTCTCTTTAGGCATGTGCCATGCTGACAGGCCTCAGGCTAGAACATGCTTTTTATCTGTGAATGCTTTCTCTTGTGCTTTCACTTGGAGTAGGTGATACTTTGAGGTGAAGGTGGGGGGCTGTGTCCTGCTGTTGGGAGCCAAGACCTGGGCTCCTGCCCCGCTTTGGAAGTCAGATTGTTCCAGACTTGTGACTTGGATTCAGGAGTACTAAAAGGTTCACATGCCATGAATGAAAGGAAGAGAGGCGTGGAGTCAGAAAAGGCCTCCTTGAAGAGAGACTTCTGAGTTTAATTTCTGCATTTGCTTTCATTTATTGAAATGTTCCAAATCTCAAGAGAAAGATTGAATTTTGGGGGTGGTGTCCTCATAAATCTGACTTTTTTTGTGCTGTAGTAATACGTGAACAGAGGTCTTAAACATCACAGGAATCCAGATGAGGAGCCTAAAAATCACAAGTTATGCATGCATGGAGGTTTTATCAGAAGTTTTTTTTTGAGAGATGCAGTCTTTTTGTTGAATCCTTATGGCACAGGCTGTAAGTCTTGCCATCTCCTGGACTGCCCCAGGAGCATGTTCATTAACTCCCACCGTCTTCTGCATTAGCATTGGCTTCTGTGCTCCATTTAGATTTTCTTTAGAGCATTACATAAACAACTATCATGTAAATACAGGCGTTTGTAATGGTGGTTTTAAATTAAAAAGGCTTTTGGATTCATGCAAGTAGACACATGCTTGCACAAAATAACTTTTGGCTTTCCCCTAACACTTTTCAGAATAATTTAAAGGAAGAAAAGATTTGCAAACAGTTGTAAAAGAGCCATAAAAAACTGTCAAATACCAGACCTTCAGCTAATTGTAAACTGTTTTTCTCTTGGAAGTCATACAACATTGATCTCATAGTTGCTTCATTAAGAAGGTGCCTCTCTGTAGCACAGGAGCTGCTTGCCTAGGTAGCCACGAGCAAAAATAGCAAAGAGATGTTGGGCTTCTGCTATGAATGCCCAGTATAAACTAGAATAGCTCCAGGCAACTGAAGTATTCTGTACCAAAAAGGAAGGCAAGTGTTGCAGGGAGCTGAACAGGAAAAAAGCTGCAGAGCTGAAAGCTGCTTTTCTCTGCTCCCAACTGCTTCACCCTAGAAAAGGCACAGCATCTGCAGCCCTTTGCGGGCAGGATGGCAGAGGTGGGGTGTGTTTTGGAAGGATCCACTGGCACAAGAGGATGCAGCTCTGGGTGATGAGTGTGGTAGCACTTGCAGGCTTCCTCTCTGACTGACTGTCCTTATGGAGTATGATTTAATTTTCAATTTTCAAAGGAAGATGTGGGGAAAAAAAAAAAAAAGTCTTTCCTGGACAGAGAATTGGCTGACATCCCCAGCCAGCTGGTTAGTTGTATATATATATTTTTTTCTGTATACCAAGGAAGACAAGCATTCATGGTCAGCTTTTTCTGTTTGGGATTAAAAAAAAAAAATAAAAATCAGTAGTCCATTTGACTAGATTGGTGGAAAAACTTTTCTCTGAACTCAGCTGTAATTCTGCAGCTGGGCAGTGTTTTGCTTGAAGAACGTGCCTAGCTCTAGGAATTGTATCCTTCCAATGCTGCAAACTGGAGTGTCTGCTTCAGGGAAATATTAATAGCAACCCACTGGGTCTCATCCCCAGTGTGTTCACTCTCAGTCTCTCTCCTTTAACCAGTTTCTAAAGCTCTATCATTAAATCTCTTTAAGAAGGGAAATTCTTGCCTTTGTGTGTTGGCTGAGCTGATGAATGGTCGCCTGTTATCTGCTCTGCCCATGACTGAGTCAGGCTGTCAGAGACACAGAGCTGAAGTCAAAAGGACTTTATTTCAGGCTCCTCTACCTCCTCTGGCTTAGCCATGGAGTGGATTCTCTTCCCATCTGTTCCTGAAGCAGAAACCTCCTGTTTGACAAGAGGGAGGACTGGGGATTTTATCTGGCCCAGCCATTTCCTTGTTGATTTCCTTCCCCTGCAGCAATCCTGTGTGGATCCTTCACCCCCAGCCATGGGTTCGGGACGTGGCCTCCTTTGCAATGATTTTTCCAGTTGCTAAACAAGAGGAGGCAAACAAATGTGTCATTGCTCACCCCTGGTGAATTTGGACATCACCCGTATGTCACCCCTCTGTGGCCAGTTGCTTGAATTCCAAGTCTGCCCTGGCACATGAATGTCTTGGTTTGCGGGTGTTGATCTGCTGCTCAGGAGGTTAAAAATCACGTGGGTTTTTCCACAAAAGTGTCAGCTTTTCTCTGAAGATCTCACATGTGAGTTACCTGACAGTAGGGCTGTGCTTACAGAGTCCAGCTTGGGTGCAGTCCTCAGCACAGGGTGCGTGGATGTGACTGTTCAGACCAGTTTCAGTACATGATATTTATTATTGGGTAGCTGAAGCATGCTGGCAGTGTGGTGTTCTCCCCTACCCAAGAAATAACTCCACGTAGGGAGTGGGTTTCCAGACTTTAATCAGGGTTATTTTGCTGATTGTTTCATTTTTTACTAGGTGGTGAATTCCTGACCAAGAGATGGTGCAGGGGAGAGCATGGGGTGGACAGGAGGCAGCCTATAGTGCAGCATACAGAAAAAGATCAGGGAATACTCCAGCACTTAATAATTCAAGAAGAAATTCCTGAACATACAAACGAAACAACAGCAAACAGAAAAAAAAAAAAAAATAGAGCCCTGAAAATCATTTTTGTGCTCAGACTCATACCAGGTACCATCACCTGTGCAATGGTCTGGTACTTTGCTGTCCTTGCTCTCTTAAGTGTGACTTCTCCAATTCATTCACCTTCCTCATCAGAAGCACGTCAGAGTCGTTGAACCACCCCACAGATTTTGGCCTGGCTGACTGTAATAACTCTCAGCTTTGTGTTTTATGTGTGGTATGCTTAAGTGGTTTGGAGAGCATTAGGAAATAGGAAGGGACTGCACACTGCACAGCATGGTCGAGGAAGCCTTGGTGAGTGATTCCCTCATGACTCCGAGGTGGTGAGACCAGTTGGTGTTCCCTGCTTTATGTCTCACAGTTCTGCCCTTCTCTGACTCAACTGCTGCGCACAGTGAGTTTTTGTATCTTCTTGCCTCATTTTTTTTAATGTGTATCTTTATTTCCAAAGCTTTCTCCATCATGAAAGCCGCTGGGTTTGTGGCTGCAAAGCACCACTCTGACTTCAGACTGCTTTTGCATCCCTTCATGGCTTTGTTCTGCCTTGCAGAGACAAAGTTTTTCGCTGCTCTCCTCCGTTTTGCCCCATTTTAACCACCTTCCTGTATCCCAGAATCATCAGTACCTCGTCAGTGCATCGGTGCCACAAAGCTCAAATAGTCCCTGCATGCTGGCAGCACTTTTGTTTCCCAGTTACAACCTTGTCGGGTATGAAGGGGCCTGTTTTAGAGAATACATCTTATTTTTGGACTCTCATCTGCAATGTGCTTTTATGGCACCCAGCAGTAGTGTCTGCCAGTGGAACAGGGCACTGGGGTCTGGCACACATTGTCCCCCATGGGGTAGGAGGAGAATACGAGATCCTTATCCTAGAGCTGGACAAGCAGAGGTACAGGGGGTGTGCAACTGGGCAGAAAGTCCCTGGAAAAGAGGAAAACCAAGAATGGACCTCCTGATGGAAATTCCAGCTGGTGTCTGAACTCCAGGGCTGTTTTTTCCCCACAGTGACAGCTTTAGTTGGTCTCCAGAAACTGCCACAATATGAATATTCAGTGGCGATGAAGCATGTACAATATGGTAAGCCAGGGTGAGGATCTTGAGGGCTTGATGAACTTTGTGACAGCATTACTCTGTTGTAGGGCCACGACTGATGCAGGAATTGATTTCTCAGCTCAGGCTTCACCGTTTGAGCGGAGTTCATCCCAGTTTGCTTTTCCTAATAGCATTATTACACCTCGCTGGCAGCAGGACAAGGGAGAAGCAACCACGCAGCTTTTCATTCCTTGTGTGCTCCTGTGCAATAATCAACAGTGGTGAACACCAGCCTGACAGGCTTGGATTTTTTGCATATCTGAAATGTTATCAGCTGACTATCACGGTATTAACGCTGATGTAAAAGACTCCTGGTTTAACTCGGAATTTTCCAACAGCTACAGGACGAAGACCCAAAGAGCTTCAATATTAAAGGAAAGGAGGGGGGAAGAGCAGAGCCACGCTGCAGCAGCAAGAATACAAAAAGATGCATCTTTAAACTTTTCCTTTTCTGCTGATCTACTTTCTGTATGACTCATGAGCCGGGCTCTAAAATGGCCTCCAAACATGCATGCATAATTTTGCACATCCGAGTGTCTGCATATGCAGTGCTCTTAAATATCCCCAGGCGCTGGCTTTGCTGCTGGGGCGGAGCAGGGAAGGGGCAAAGGAGCTCATCCCCAGGAGGGCCCAAATTTGTGTTAGCATCCCTTCCCTGATGGCCTTACCCAGCCTTCCACGTGCTCTGGTCAACCACCAGCATCTGTGCAACCTGTTCCTCTCACAGGTTTGTGCTGGGCTTGTTAGCTTGGAAAATGTGTCTAGTTTTCAGTGTTTTGTACTATTGGTTTTTTTTTTGTTTTGTTTTGGTTTTTTTTTTGTCTTTTGAGGTTTTTGGTCCTCTCCTCTCCTATGGAAGGCACAGCCATAGCAAGTAGACAGGGGCTTTATGAGTACATTCTGAGTACATTCCAAGAATTAGCTGCTTGTGGGGGGGTCTGAGGGAGAGCCAGGCTTGGGAAAAAGTCACCTATGAAGCTTTAGAAATGAGGCTGTGAGAACCTTTGGGTCATGGCATTGCTTTTCCTGCTTTTTACTAATGTCAGTGGCTCCTACCACCTCTGCTTGTGGAATCCATAAGTAAATAGGCTAAAAATGAAATACATTTACCTTTTTTCCTCTTTCTTTCAATGATTCCTGATGAAAACACTTTTAAAGCAGTCGTCTTATCTGTGCTGCTCATTTTCGTAAAATAATTAGGAGCTCTTAAATGGCTCTCAGGTGTCGGAACAGGGTTTTCACCCTCAGGAGGGGATGTACACGCTGTTTTCAGCTGAGGTAATAGGGGCCAGTTAACAGTCAGTCAAGGGTGGCTCTTTCAACAGTTTATGATAATAAACCCCAGTTTTAGGGGCTGTGTGCTGGTGACATCCCCATTTCTGGAGGTGGCCTGTGTGTACAGTAATTCTCCCCATGTGTTTCAGTGCTACTGTTGGCTGGGGTAGGGTGAGCATACCTGACATAGCAGAAAGGTGTTGATTTGATTAAAATCTGCCTCTATTGTCTGGCAGAAGCCCCGAAGCCCCCTTTTACCCTTTCTGCTTGCAGAAAGAAGTGCAATTTTCATTCAGCATAGATGTTTCCCTATCATCCCTGAAGCTAATTTTTTTTTTTCCTGCAGCAGTTTTGGTGAAATTATGTATCACTTGTGATAATTCATTTTAAAAATTCCTGAGCTGTGTGGCGTACTTTCATGAAAATTCATTTAGATAAAATTAGATATTATTGTTTAATGAGGTGGCATTTCAATTTAGACCTTGCATCATGCATATACCAAGAGTTTTTTATGGAATAGTTAGGTTCATTTGAGTAATAAAGGCTGAATCATGGGGGCTTTAATTCTTAATCGCTGTGAGGATTGTTATCTGTGGGATGTGAGCTGTCTTAGTGGTATTCAATCAAGTGTCCACTTAGCCGTGACCAGAAGTAATTGCTCCCAAGTGGGTTGCACAATGACCTGTTAATACTTGCTTTGACCCTCTGACCTTGTCTGCCCCATTGTTTAGGATTTTATAGCGAGCGAGTCTGCATTTCTGTGGGGTCAAGTAGATATCTGAGGTCAAACATTTTCTGATTACTCCATGGTGTACACTGTAAGTCTGTGGAGTTGTTGCATAGCAATAGTCACCGCTCCAGAGCAGGACGCGCAGGGTTGGGAAATTGTCTTCCTGAATGCATGTAAACAGTTTAATATTTTACTGAAAGAAGTTCATCTTGTAAATTAGGTATGAATAATGCATTTGTAATTACTACTCATGTCTTTAAACACTTGTGTCTTAATTGGCTTGGGTATTTTTTTAATGTATTTGCGTT
Source organism: Chamaea fasciata (assembly GCF_029207755.1). Lineage (NCBI taxonomy): Eukaryota > Metazoa > Chordata > Aves > Passeriformes > Sylviidae > Chamaea > Chamaea fasciata. The sequence goes on along the minus strand of NW_027094098.1, from coordinate 17,160,942 downwards.
TTGTCTGGGAAGTTAATTGTAACTTGCAGAGATGGCAGGCGAGTTGCGTAGACTGGGAATGGCTTTGTCCTGCATCCCTTTGGCACCTGGGCTTGTGTCAGTCCTTTTGGATGAGTTGAACTGGGGATTGCTTCATCCCTGCCTCGGACTGCTGCCACACGCTATTTTATGTGCCTCTCACAGCCTTCCAGAATTAGTTTGACCTACTTGTTGATGTCTGCGACCCGTGGCCAGTTGGGATGTCCTGTATTAATTTATTGGTCATATTTAAATGTTGCTGGAAGCGTGGTCGTATTGTGCAGTCATTTGCAGGGGGACTGGCCGTGTTGCGTAGCTGAAATGTGGTATTTTCTTAGCAGTGTATCTGGCACAAACAAAGCCTTGGTATTGTTTGTAGCACTACTCCCTCTTTTCATGTCGTGTTTCCTGAGTTCAGTAGCCTAAACAGTTCTGCACACCCTTCAGCCTTGTGGGTCAGCTTTTTCTCTGAAATAACTTGCATGCCCATCCCTCTGCATTGCATCCTAGCACAAATATTTTGATCGTCACTCCCTGAGCAGGGCTGGTGGGATGACACAAAGCAGTTGGATCAGGATACAGTTTGGGGACAAAGACAGCTAGCATTCCTCTGAGAGAGGCAGACTATAGGCAACTGAGTAAGCAAGAAGCGAGTGCTAGAGACAAAATTATATAGCATATGTGGGGGAGAAAAACAAAACAGTGACTCTGTTTCCACTGCCAGAATATTTCAAAACAAACAAACAAGAGCGCGCAGCAAAGCACGCCTTGCAGCGATGGGAACCTGTGGGTTTTCCTCACTGTGCCTGAGGCTGTGAGTGGATCTGCTCCTGCCAAAATACTCTGGAGAGTTTGGACTGTCCCTGCTCTGATTCTCGCTTAGTGGATGCTTCACTGGATGGAGCCATCTCTTGTCCTGGGGCCTGCGGAGATCCCTGGTAAGCGGGACCAGAAGTGGGGAGCTTCAGCCTCCTTCCCTCGGAGCCAGTAGGGTGAGGAGGCTGTGAGGGTCAGTGCTGGAAAGGCAGCAGTTCTTACCAGGTGTGTGTTTTAGGGATGATGGTTATAAAAAAAGTGTATCAGGACAAGAGCAAACGGCATCAGGTTGTGCCGGGAAAGCGTAGTTCAGATTTAACGAAAAGTTTCTGCCCTGAGAGGGTGGTCAAGCACTGAACAGTCTGCCTGGAGAGGCGCTAGAGTGGTCGAGTCATCATCCCTGGAAGTGTTCAGAAAATGTGTGGATGTAGTGCTTAGGGACATGGTTTAGTGGTGAATGTGGCAAAGCTGGGTTAATGGTTAGACGCTGGGTCTTGCGCTGGGAGGAACTCGCTTTTGGGAGAAAGATCTTGTGCCCCATCCATAATAAACAGAGCATTTCTTAACTTTCAAAAGGAATGTAAGCAGATGCCATGGAAATGAAAGAACCCATTTAACACAGATACTGCAACCTTGATCTTGTTTTGCTTTTTGGGGTTTTTTTTCAAATGTGGGAAAACATCTGAGATGTTACAGAGGGTTTTGGGGAAGCCTGCATTTCCCACACGCTTGGGTCTGTGCAATGCCTTTGTAGGTGGTGTGTGGTTTGTGTCAGTCGTCAGTCAGGTGCTAATGGTGATAGAGCTGCATTCAGCCTCTGAACCCAACGCTGAGCACATTGATCTCTGCAAGCGCATTTATACAAGCTGGGGGAGCTGCAGGCTTGTAGCCACAGTTTTCAGCCATCTCTAGAGTTCCTTTCTTTAGCTCAGGCGAAGGCAGAATTCCGCTTCAGCCTCAGACATTACTGTGATGAGCCCTTCCTTTGCCGTGATATCAATTTAGCTATTTCATCTTTTCCCCTGCAGACTAAGCAGCAGCACAGATTGGCCGTTATAATTAATTTCGTGCAGGAAGCAAGAGCTGAATGTTCCAGCATCTCCAATTTTCATTTCTGTTGAAGAGGGCATTCCTCATACCTGCTACTCTTCCAGTTACAATCTTTTCTATGAAAATATGACAATTCTCATGGGACTGGGTTTGGAGATGAAGGTTTAGGGGATCAGTGTAGCATCCATGTTGGATGCAGATTGGAGCAGCTGTTGATCCAAGTGAACAAAAGGATTTAAAAAATCTACTGAGGTTGCTGGGGCATTTTGTGGCACTTTGAGCTTTTCCTGTTACGACTGGTTGCATCTTGTTGCTTTTCTGAATTCACTATCAAGACTGCAACACAAGAAAGTGAAACTCCCGTGTCAGCCCAGCCATGTCCTCGTGATAATGGTGCCGTGTGTCTCCTTCCATTAGTCTTGTGTTTTGAAAAGGTTTTTTTCTATTAATGTACCTGTTAGCGTGGTCCTAGGATGCCTTGCAGAGCTGCTCCTGCCAAGTACTGAACAGCCCTAAGAGTTGTCAGAACTTTAAATGAGAAGCAGCGGCGCTCGGCACCTTCCAGGATAGAGCAGTTTGAAAAAAAGAAAAAAACCACGAAAAACCACAAAAAAACCCCCAACAAAATAAAACTACCCCGCACAACAAAAAACATGAGATGTAGTTATGCAAATTATGACCTTTAAATGCATTTTATATTTGGATTGAAGTTGCTAACGCATTCTTTCCAAGTTCTGCCTTTTCAGTGCAGTTCTGCTTCAGGTGCTTCTCCTTTGTATCGGTGGTGCCGAGCGGTGCCGGTGCTGCAGAGGGAGCGTGGGACACGATGGCTGGGAAAAGCTGGGAAAAGCAGCCACCAAAGTGCTCTGGGATGGGTAGTGCTCAGCGAGAGAGGAGCCTAAATAGGTGGATTTTAATTTCTCTGGAGGGTCTGAGCACATTAACTAGATGGCAGATTCCTCATTATCTAGATGGATTAAAATTGGTATCATGGCTGATGCCTATCCTGACTAATACGTGTAAGTAACAGCTCGCTCTACTAGAGCTATTGGATGTGGCTTGGGTGGAGGAGAAGAATTGGCTTCTGCGGAGGATATTTGCAAAAAGTCACATTTCCACCATATGGTAGCAGGAGTCTCTTTGGATGCAGGTTTTGGATGGAGTCCTCTGTTGCTGTAATCTGGTTTGTCCTTTTTCTACCACTAGTTCTGAATCATATCAACTACTTGGACTCTTCTCTGTGTTTCCTGAAGGACAGTGGGAACATTTCTGCTGGCTCAGCTGCCTTTCGCCTCTTACTTCATCTTGATGAAGAAGTAAGGTCTGGAGCACTGAAGGAGAAATTTTGTGTCAGTAAGGAGTGAGACGGGCTAAAAAAAAAAAAAATCAGGAGATTCTGCCAAATTAAAAAAAAAAAAAAAAAGAAAAGAAGAAGGAAGGCACCATGAACCCCATCAATCCTGATTTAGGTCTGGCTTGTGACAAATCATTATGTAGGAAGGGAGATATCCCTTTAATTCTTAATAGCTTTGCCGTGAAGTTTTATTAGGCAATAATCTGGATCCTGAGTGGATAAAAGATAAGTGTGAGGGCCAAGTAATTCTTTCCCCTCCTGTGCAGCTGGGAGAAGGAAAAGAGGGGTCATGGCAAGCCGGCTGCCTCCTGACGCTCAGAGCAGCATCCTTCTGTGTGCCACAGGCTCACCCAGTGCTTCCAAATGGATGTTTACAACATAAATATGTTCAGGATGTGGGTAGCGAGAGAAGTGTGGGAATAGACGCGAAGGTGCATGGGAGTGGGGATGCGAAGGGGGAGGTGTGAAGAGAGCCAGGAGAGTGTGATGCACATTTTGCAGATAACTTCTCTTCGGGTACCTCCTTCCAGAGCCTGGGTGTGGACTCTCTGCTCCTACCAGTGTGTCCTGGGGTTTTCTGTTTGCTGCAGAGAGGTTCTCTCCCCCGTCTCTGCTCACGTCACCGGCTGCTTGCTTCCAGAACGGTTTATTTCCAGGGAGCAGCGGCTGATAATGAGCAGAGATTGGTCAAGTAGCTTAATTTGTAGTTTGGTGGTTGGTGGTTGACGTTTCTCACCGTATTTCCCAGGCACTGAATGCAATAGACACTTCACTGGCACTTAATAAAGCAGTGCAGGGCACTCCTCGGTAATACAATCCTTATGCCAGCCCGGCTGCTAAACCCAGGAGTCCCTCAGGCAGTAGCAGACAACTCCACTTGGTGTTGCTGCTTGTTTTACTCCTGTCTCAGATGACTAGGCAGCATTTCGGAGATTTTAAGGCAGTGTGTTATTGCAGTATCTGGGATGAAATTACCGCTTACAGACGTAGAGGTGACAATCTGACTCCCCTTGGCTGTGGAGCTCCGGTGGCTCGGGCAGGCTGGTGGTGTGGGGTACCTTCATTGCACTGTGACAACCACCAGAAGTGAGCATCTGGCCCTCTCTTGTCATTTTCCCCCCTTCGTTTTTTTGAACATCTGCTCGCCTGATTGTTTTCTGGTTTTGTTTTTTCTTTTTGTTCTTTTTTTCCCCTTTTCCGTGGCTCTTTTAATTTGTGGTGAATGTGTATTTAATGTAAGTAAGATGTTAGCTTCTGTCTAGTTTTTCAGCGAGCATTCCAGTAATTACTGGAGTACCTTTGAATGCTACAGCTGCTATTTCTAAGTTAGGGAATCACATTTTCCGAGCATTTATAACTGAACTCACATGGGTAAAACTTGGCATTCAGATTGCCGTCCCACATATCTTATTTTGTCTTGATCCTTTAAGTTAGTGTATCAGCTCTGTATTTGATTAAAATGGTAAAAATGGCTTCTTGCTGCTTTGGGTGGGCTTGTAGTGGTGGTGTTTGATGAAATTGTTTTAATTTTTTTTTTAAATCCTGTTGGTTTGGACCCTGAAATTACTTATTTTTTTGGCTACTGCTGTAGGCTGGTGTCTCTTCTCTTTTTTTTTTTCTCTCCCTCTCTGTCCTCCTTAGCCCTTATTAGTGTGAATCAGTCGCTATTATTTTAATATTACTTGGGTTTTTTATATTGCGTCTCTAAGGAACTTCTCAGAGCGTGGTTTGATCCTTTCTGCTGATGTCAGGCAATCTTTTCATGCCAAAGGATGCTGGCTAAGGCCAGGCTTCCCACCCCGTGCCCTCGGTGCTGTGAACTCAGTTTTTCCAAGTGCTGCTGGAGAGCTGTACACCAGGTTCCTGTTGATTTAAAAAGATTCAAAAAACAAACCACCACGGTTTTAAATTCAGCTTATCTCTTCATCACAAATCGATGCATTCTGTCCATAGGGCTGCGAGGATGCCCCTGGATCGGCTGCACTGGTGGCAGTGCTTTGCTTTGCATTATTGGAATGCTGGGTGGATTTGAGGATGTCCCAGCTCTGTCGTCACAGCTCCAGGCCAGCAGCTGCTCTGCAGCATGAACTGGCTCGCTCTCTTTTTCTCTCCCTTTCTTCCTTTTCAAGCTGTGATGTCTGGTCCAGAGGAAATGTGATTTTTTTGCATTTTTTTCTGCTCAGAAAGTGTTGGGTTTGTGTTGTTTTTTTGGGTTTGGTTTTTATTTTTTTTTTCCATTTTTGAAACCGTTTTCTGGAGCTTACAAGTTGAAATGTAACAAGGGGGGGGGGAAAAAAGCCCAAAGGAAGAGATCTGAAGTTTGACCTCCAAATACACTTAGTAGATGTGGTGGAAGCTACAGAGCTTTTCTGTGGAGGAAATAAGGCACAATGTGTGGTTTGTTTCTGTGGGCAGGTGTGCCAAATGTAGGGCAGATGAGTTAACAATAAAACCTAAAGTGATTGATCTGGTAGAGCTAAGGACTTGAATAAATGAAATTATTTATAAACACAAATTCTGTGAAAAGGTCTCAGTCTTTGAATAAAAGTCTGAGAATACAGCTGGACTTAATTAACTATTAGTATTAATTTATACCATTGGTATCAGCAATAGTTTTATTCCTATTTTAATATCTGAGCTGCTTAACTCTTACTTCTAGTAATTGTCCCTTTTATTGGACAAGTAAAATGATATTTCACGTGTAGTTGTGCTTTGATTACATACATTCAGGAGAGAAACATATACAAACTTGGAGGATAGATGGTGGAGTTCAACTTGAACTGTGGTTTTATTTGCATGTTCCTGTAAGTTGGTATTTATAGGCCCTGCAGTACTTGTGCTCCCTGTGCTCCCTGCTTCTGCCATGGGAGGTAGATTCAGATGCATGAGCCTGGAGGAACACCCGTTTCTTTCCCAGGATCAATGAGGTCAGGAAAAGTTGTGCCCATGTATACAAAACGGTTTTTAAGTGGCTGTTCTAAATTAGAATAAATCTGTGCCCCACCAATTAAGCTTTGAATGCACAGCCGATACCGCTCGCTATTTTAAACAAGCAGCATAATAAACACAAAAAAATAAAATATTTCAGAGAAAATACTTGGAGAGTTGAGGCATTAATTTAGACATTAGATTCACTGTATTCAATCTGTTTCACGGGGATTTAAAAAACATTATTGCCACCCTGGGCACACTGGAATAAAGATGAGACAGCGTCAGGGAATGGCTGTCCTGTGGGCTGTCTGCAGGATGCTCACGGGCAGAAAATGACCCAGAATGGGGTCTGTGGGTGCCTGCTGGGGTGGGTTCCCTGCCCCAGGACCTGCAGGGAGAGCTTCCAGACAGGACTGTGGATTTTGGCTCACGGACGTTTTCAGAATCGCTTAAACTCGGGGAATTCATAACTGTGGAATTCAGCAGATCTGCACAACTCCGTGCATCTGCGCCTCCGCCGGCGCACGCCGCCTTCCTGCCTTCCTCACCCTGAGCATCCCGGGCTGGAAATCCCGTGATTAATGGCCCCACTCACGGGTTTGGGCTCCGAGCATCTTATCAGCAGCCCTGGGAAGGTGAAGTCGGTCATGGCTGGGAGGGAATGGCAGTGCTGGGTGAGCCCAGGCCGGGCTGGGGCGGCTGCTCTGTGGTTTGTTGTGTCTGGTTTGGTTCCTACTTTTCGAGTTGCAGTTGCATTTGGTCATTCGAAGCTTATTTTCCTAGTCTGGCCAAGCCAGCAGGATCCCCGTGCGCTGCAGGGGAACATAAAACATCAGCCTTTAAGCTGGAGTGCTCAGCAGATAAGGATTTTAAGACTCTTGCATCATGCGCTGTGTCTTATGGGCTTACTTAGTATACTCCATTTGATTTAATTTAGATATTGAAAAAGGAGAAACACTTTAAAAGCCAGAAAAAGTACTGCACGTTGTAGCGCCTCTTCTTTCCCCATTGCCTTAAAGACAGATGGCCGGGAGGGCCAGCTTAGGCTGTGATTACATTTATTTAATTGTAGGCAGTAATAGGGTGTTTTCAAACTGCTTAAAAATGATGTTACGCCTTATCTGTGAAGGGTTTCAAAAAGCCAGCAAGAATTCCTTGGGCTTTTGTTTCCTTTCTTATTTTCCGTGACTAAAGGTAAAGAGTAAGTTTCCAACCTTTTCAAGGATTAGGAAATGTGCAAAATTAGTGGATTATTTCAGTCGAGGGCATGAAAGTCAGTCGGTGCCTCTGCCAATGGTCTTCCCCTTCATTTCCCATCCCACAAATACAAATGCAAACTGTAACCGAGTCGCTGCAAATGTTGCTTGAGCACTGCTGGGTAGCCATTTATCCTGCTAAAAGGGTTGGTTTGCTGCGCGTTTGTGTTGGCAGGACTAGGGAAGGCTGGGGAGCAGGAGGTGCTGTCGGATGGTGTTCCCAGGAAACTGGGTGACCCTCTGGATGGGGTTTGCTTGGCGTGGCAGTGCTGCCTGAGGGGCTGGACGTGGTGACCGTGCTGGTGTCACCACCCTGCAGGAAGCTGTGACACGGGACTGCTGTCTGTGCACAATATAGATTAGCAGAATAGCAAACCTGCCACAGAACATTTTAGTGCAGCAGTGAGCGGGGAGCTGGCGGGAGAAGTGAAATATTTGCAAGTCGTAAAGGAAGTGGGTTCGGGAGTTCTGAGGTGGAGTTGGGATTGTTTGCAAAGATCCCTCGGCTGGCCAAGATGCTTGTGCTGGATTTCATCACTGTAACAAGCTTGCCTTTCACTAAACACCACAAAAAGTGCCTTTGGATTATAACAGATTTGCATGTATTATTTTATGTAGCATATATTTATGTAATACGTTCTTGCATTCATTTATATATATATAGATAACTTTGCATTTGAGACTATTAGTTGTTGCATGAATCTGCACCGCCCTGCAGTAATCACGGCTGCACGTTCTCTCTCAGTCAGTGAGAACCTGGAGGATCTTCAGAGTGGGTGAAAATTATCCCAGACATAGGTTTAAAAAAAGAAAGGGGGGGGGGGGGGAAAGGGCAAAAGGAAAACAGGCCTCCCAAAAGCTGTGGTGGAACCTGGTATTAGCAAATGCTTCTAGGAAGTTTGACTGAGAGCCATATGGCAATGTGGGGAGTATTATCCATCGCTCCAGAAGTTGGTCTCTGAATCAGCCTATTGACTTCAACAGCACTTAATCATGTGTTTTAGCTCTTCTTTGAAAAGGCTTGCATTCCTGAATCATGTCCTTCGATTTTAACCACTAGACGGTACTTTGTTGTGTGGTAGCAGACAAGTTCAGTCATATTTCTGTGACTAAGTTTGCAAGTTGTGACTGCATCACTAGTGAAGTATGCTGATGAATATTCCCCTTCTTATCAGAATCCAAACATTTGCCGCTGTTCCTGAATTTTAGGGTGAGACTCAGTCACTTCTGGGAAGGAGTTGGTGAGATGCTGTGGGATCCTCTGAATGTTCTGTGTTCATCTGTAGCGTTGTGGATGCTGTGATGGTAACAAACAGAGGCAAAAGCAGTGATCTCAAATTACTGCCTTGAATTCTGCTTTCAAAATCCCTGAGTGTTGGTGGTGATCAAGCCCATAAAATAAACCGAGAACTAGTCATGCGGGTCCAAATTTGGATTGTATTTGGATGCTGAAGGGACTGCGGAGCCTCAGATGTGGCTCTGCTGTGCCACGGGTGATTTGGACTCTGGTGGAAGAAAAAGTGGCTTTGTGTATCATTTTGGGGTGTACTGATTTGTGTCCATGGCATGCACAAGTGCCCCCGGCACAGGTGGAGCTGCCAGGAGCCAGGTCTGGGTGCCCCCGGGTCCCGTGGGCTCTGTTCACAGCTGCCACAGAGCAGAACTGCAGGGGAGGTTTGTCCCACTTTCTGCTGCAGGACTTCCCGGGGATTCCTGCTCTACTCTGTCCATTATTAAAAGGAAACTCAGGGCAAACCCCTGTGCCACTACCTGGCTTGGCACACAGAGTGCAAAAATCCCTGTCCCAGCCCTCTCCTGGTGAGGGGGTGCGTGGGCTTCGCTTTCATCCCTAAGATTCATTATATTTCAGCAGAATTTTTTGTCTCACCTTTCTGTGTTTTTACAGCTAAAGCAGTTTTTACTTCCCAACTTTCAACATCTGGAATTCGGTTTCAGTTTATTAAAAAAAAAAAAAAATTCATAATCCACAGTCTGGATGAAACACCAATGCCTTTGTATTTGTCCGCAATTCTTAGTTTCAATTTTGTATCCTTGGTAAATGCCAGAAGTCCCAAGTCACTGCGTGTTCAGGAGCTGCCCTTCCTTAGGCTTAAACCATTTAAAAAAAAAAAAAAAATATTTTTTTCCTGTTAGACACTTTTCTAATTGGGGATAATACCAAAATGATTAATCAAATTAAGCATGAGAGCAAAGTAGCTGGTGCACAAAGCTGTGTATTGCTGCTGGGTTCAGCAGCGAGGTTCTCTCCCTGTGGCTGCAGTTCCTTAATGGGCCTCTTAGGCTCTGTTGTTTTTTTTTTTATTTTAATAAGGTGCTGTGTAGATCCCATTGACTTCAGTTGTTGATTGGGATGCCTGACAGCCGGGAAATTAAGCCCCTTCTTTGTGACCGAGTTGAAGGCCAGATTTTCAAGGATTTTCGAATGCTTAGCACCCATAATTGGTGTTAGATTTTTTTTAAATTTTTTTTTTTTTTTAGGGAAAGTTCACTTCTCATTTGGGCATATAAATAAGGGTGAGAGATTATGATACTTGTAGCAACTGGTGCTGCTGGGATATAATGAAATTTCTTCAGCACAAGCTGACTAATGAGCTGCTTACTTCACTGTCCCAGTAAGTTTTGTTCTTCTGCATTTCTGCCTTGTTTGCGGATGCTGAGCATTCCTGTATATTCTGCTCCTGGAGGAGAAACTTCCTTGCTTCAGCTGCATTTTTCTGTGGTTTTTCTATAGTGATTGTGAGGGACAAGGAGGGGGAAGAATGAGTTGAGTAAATTAGACAACTGTTGGAAAAAAAGGGGGACATGCAAAATCAAGTGTTCTACTTGCGTAATCTGTTTAACACCGGCGAGCCTCGGAGCCTTGTGGGACACGGGAATAAAAGGAACATCTGTGCAGGCCACATGGCATGCTCCGGAGGAGCCCTCCATCCCAGGCAGCTCTGCTCTATTTGCAAATAAAAGCTCCAACCAACATCAAAAAGTTGAGGTGGATCCCAGCTGAAAGGGGAGAACAAATGTTACCACTCGGCACAATGAGGTTCCCCTTGCAAGCAGACTTTGTGGTCTTTTTAGAGATGCTTTGGACATGTGTTTCCAATGCAGTTTATTTAAAGGGGGGGAAAAAAAAAGGAGAAAAAAGGGAAAAGGTTACTTATTTTGGAGAAAAAATTGTCTGTATTGAAACATTTTAGCTGATCATCTCAAGCTGCAATCAAAATATATGAGGTAGAAATAAGAATAAGGATGTTAGGAGGTTTTTTGGGGGGGTATCTTTTGTTTGATTGGTTTTTGGCAGTTGTTTTTTTTTATTTTTTTGTTTCTTTTTTTCTTTTGTTTTCCTTCATTTTTTTTCACACCTGGAAGTAGGCATCCCGACATCCCAAGGCTTTCCAGTCTGATCTTACTCCCTTTATTTTGCTGCTGCTTTTGGCGGCTGATAAACAGCTCCATGGTTGGGCAGAGCCCTGGAGAGCTCCTCTGGCCTCACTCCCCCAGGACACACACCAGAGGGGAGGATAAACAAGCCAGCAGTACATTTCATTTTCATTTGGAACCTGTTAGGGTGCAAGGACACAAACAGTTTGGTGCTTTGGATTTTCTAGACAGGCTGTATTGTTTTTAACAGAGTCATGTATCAGCAAGCCTGGTAATCTGTACCAAGAAGACACGTATTTTTTAATATGTAAATAGGAAAGGATGGTGTTTCATCTTTATTCCAATGTACCCAGGGTGGCAATAAAGCTTTTTAAATCCCTGTGAAACAGATTGTATATGGCAAAATTAATGTCTCAACTCTCCAAGTATTTTCTCTAAAATATTTGAATTTTTGCGTTTATTATGCCGCTTGTTTAAAATAGCGAGCGATATCAGCCGTGCATTCAAGGCTTAATTGGTGGAACACAGATTTATTCTAATTTAAAACAGTCACTTAAAAACAGTTTTGTATATATGTATACATGGGCACAACTTTTCCTACAGTTGTCTGGTTTGGAGCAGTCTCTTAGGCACTGATGTACAAGTTGAACCTGTTTTCTTTTGTGCAACATGGCTTTGAGAAATCATTAGCTAAAACAGGGTTCTGTAGTTGCAGTGCAGTCAGTAAACAGCCTGACATGAGTCGTGCGTGAGATGATTGAAGTTCTGCCTTTGATCAGGCCTGGGTTGTGCCAGATACAGTCCCGAGGTGTGTGTCGTTGCATGTGTGGATGTATTCATGTGTTGGTGAAAGCTGCTTTAATGAAAAATTGGCCAAGTAGCAAAATAACCTGTCCATCGCTGATTGCCACGGCAGGATGGTGATGGAAGAGCAGCAAAAGGAAACTGCAGCCACGTGATCATCCGTGTCACCCTCCCCTGGCAGGGCATGGGTATCTGCAGATGCTTTGGACGGTGTTCCTCCTTTTTCAGTCACATTTATCATTTGTCTTTATTTCCCCAGCCCCTTTCTGACTCGTCCCATTCCTCACCATCGTTTTGTAAGGACTTTTCCTCTGCCACCTGCTTTCTCCTTTAAACTGGGCTCTGTTCTGATGCCCTGGGTGGTGTTGGGGGGATGTTTTACAGTTTTGGGGGGGCTGATGTAGGTCACCTGGCCAGATCTGTGTAGCAGTCCCTGACTCGCTCCGGTGGAGCATGGGAATTTCAGATACTTTCTTGTTTTGCAAGCAGCTTGCTGTTTTCTCACACTGCACCTCTTCTCATTCCCCTGTGCATGCTCTGCTGCCTCTCAGGTGCGTCCTGCCCTTTGCAGAGCTCTCTCACACCCAGGCAGCCCTCGGCATGGATGGCATTTCCAGCCTGTGCCACCCAGGCACTGCTGGCTGTGGTGCTGTTCCTTTGCAACTTAAACTCTGGACAGCTCTTCAGTGCATCAGGTGCTGCAGCCAGTTTTGCAGTGTAATGTAGGAAATGATGCTCTGGGTTCCTTCAGAAGCCCCAGGAGCAGCTGGACCCCAGAGTGGAGATGCACAGAGAGGGAAAGGTGAGGGACCTCATGCTGATGAGATGAAGTCCACAGAGATCTGCCCGATCGTCTGAGCTGTGTGCCTCTGCCTTTGAGATTTAAATAGTGAAATATTAAAACTTGTCTTTCAAATCTGCTCAATATTACGAAGATTAATTTTTGTTGGGGGCAGATTAATAGGTTTCCTATTCTGATTAATACAGTGATAATAAAAACGTTGTGATTGCTGGAATTAATGAAGCCCAGATTCCTGTTTCAAGGTTTGATTGACTTTGTACTTCAGTTATGCTAAAGCTGCTGCATCTCATTGCCCCTTATTGAGCTGTAGCCTTCGAAGAATCTCTATGGGAGGAGGGCAGTGCTCCTGCAGGTCTGTGTTAGAGGGCTGTTTTGGAGGCCCTGTCAAGAAATCTTTTGGGGGAAGAAGGTTTGCCAAAAATTGATCAAGGGTTTTGCTCATGTTGCAGCAGTATTAAGAGTTTCTGTATCCTTAACCCAGCATGCTATTTTTGTGAAAGTTGTAGAAGAGGAGTGGCCAACTCAAATGTGTGGGCACATCATTAAAAGCTTCAATTTGTCAATGCCAGATCGAACTGGAGTGTGTGGGTAGATCATTAAAGGCTCGAGTTTATCAGAACCGATCTATAATCTGTTCCTCTCGCTCCTCCACCCTTCCCCCCAGCAGGACGGGTTGTTTCTCCAGGTTCTCCAGCGCTGAGGTCCATGGAAGTGCCTGGGCTGCCTGTGTGCCCCTGGGCTGTGCTGGGCTCGCTCCTGGCAGGCAGCTGCTGTGCTGGGCTCAGCCTGGAGCTGCTGCTGTGCCCAGAGCCAGCTGGCTCTCAGAGTGAGCTGATCCAGTGGGTTTGGAGGCCACCAGTGGGGCAAGCCCCAGACTTAATGCCGTGAGAACCTGTGCCTTTGGGAGCTCTCTGCTCCCATTAATCCAAGGGATTCAAAAGATGCAGGTGGGGCTGGGTGCACAAGGTACATGATGATCATGTAGGCTTTGTTCCCTTGGGAAACCTGGCTGAAGAAATGTTTTGTGGAGTGAGGTCAGTTTTTGATGGCGTAAGAAGCATCCGTTTTTCCAGGTGCGCTGTCAGAGTTCAGGCCAAGCTGGATGGAATGTCTTTGCCTCCTCCCTGTACTCCTGCTTATTCCTTGGGTAGGAGCTCCCTCAGATTGCAAATCTGCTTGTTGGCACAATGGTGCCAAGTTATTCCTTATGTTGAGGAAGGATGTGAGGAGTGATCCGCAGGTGAGGACAGTGATTCTGTACACTGTAGCCCTCATCTTCTGCAGACCATATATATTATTATTAAGACAGTAATTTTGCTTCAAAAATCTCAAACATTAACTTTTTTTGAGCAAGCATTAACTAAAATGAGCCTCGATTCCTCATCTTGCAAAGAGAGCTAATGATACTTCCCTGCCCTACAGATGCATCATGGATAAAGATTAGTTGAATGCTGTGGTGCAGCAGGTCAGCTGGAGAAATCTTGTCCCAACATATGCAGATGCAGCTTTCTGCTCAGCTACAAACCCATCTGCATATCTGTCATCAAGCACAGCAATAAAGCAAGGCTCGGATGTGTGTCTCTGACACTGCTCCATTGCTTCTCTCGAGTGCTCTGCCCCTCATGAATAAAATACAACCAATGCAAGATGCAGGTCACTTTTGGTTTGCAGGTATTTCAGAGTCTCCGAGAAAGAAGTAATTTTTAGCATAAATGCTGTTAAAAAACCCCTTTAGGGTCTATTTTTATTGTGTAGCACAGTTTTGTAATAGGGTCACATAATTCCTATATTTAGATTTCTGAACCTTTGTGATCTTTGAGCCGTTGCGCATTCAGCAAAGAACGGGAGAAAGCCCCAGGGCCAGAGAAGTACCTGGATTTTTGTCTTACAAAATTTCATGCAGTTGTTGCTGAGACAGAAGCTTCCAGATGTTCCTCAGGAAGGCTGCAGTGGACTGCCAAAATAATTAACTCCATGAAATTAATTTGGGGATGGCAGTACTTGACTCTGTCAGAGCACTGGTTGATATGAGAAGGCTGGGAACAGCCTTGGGGATGCTGTTGAGAGTGAGGACTGAGGAATGAAGGGCTCAGAAGCACCACTGGTGATTTCTGCTTTTGTGTATTTTCTTCTTCGAGTTTTTCAGGACGTTTTTCTCCATTGCGAAGTTTGCTTTGTCCCCTGGGGTTTGTGCTGCGGGTCCCTGTCGTGCAGAGGTCCTGGGAGCGGAGGCTCTCTCCGGTGTTGGTGCATCCATTAGGGCAGAGTGTGCCCTTCCCCAGTTCGGGCAGGCACCAGAGCTTCTGTTTAAATCCCATGTGGTTTCATAGGTGTGATGCAGAACAGCCCTGGGAACACCTCTGGTTGTATTTCTGAGTGTGAGTTGTTACTCAGTGCAGATACTTTATCAGTGAAGATATTATACTTCTTGTTTTAAAATACCCTTATTAGTAAAATGGATGTTTCATTTGTACAGTAGCTTCCTCTGAGCTAAGCTTAAGCTCAATCTGTGTTACTAATAGCTGGGGAAAAAAAACATACTAATTGGTATTTCTTAACTGATGTTTGCAAATTTTGCCTTTCCACCCTGAACATCACATAGTTTCTATATGTGTTTTTCCTTATCTCAGAGGAAAGATTAATGCTAACAAGAGATTGTCCGTTTTATTAAGGTTTTATCAGGATGCTGTGAGTGAAGACAGAGAGTAAATAGTTCAGAAACTCAGAGAGTGTTATATTTTGATAATGCAAAGTAGGTTAAAGTATCTGGATTTTGTGCTCAGTACAGTGTTTTCAGGCAGAATGTGGATTTGGATGGTGACACATTTTGGTATTTAGAAGGAACATAAGCTCTCCTGTCGGAGGAGCACGTTGCAAATGTAAAATAAGCATTTGTCTCTAAAAACCTTTCTTAATATTGTAAGTTTTGGTTTTATTTAAAGCCAAATAGAGTCTGCTGTGTGATAGTTTGATACATAGACATGCTTCTGTAATGCTCCCCCCAGCTCCAGCATTTATAACCACCTTCTACTTTCAAAGGAAAACGATAGACTTTGATATGATTCTAAGTGAGTGAAGTTTTAAAACATGTTTTTGTCTTTCAGTCTCCTGAGAACATTTTTCTGAGTGACTCCGGCTTCCAGACACATTTGCCATGAGAAGGGTTCCAATCCTTTCCTGTATTTGCCCTGAGTCATGAATGGATATGTGTGATGCCTGCAAGTAAAACTGGTGAGTTGTCAAGCCTGAGTTTGCAATAACTCTCACTTATTCTTTCTTACAAATTATTTTTCCCTCATTTTTTTCTCCCCTTTTTAATATGGTGGTGGGGGGTTGTATTGTCTGTGTTTAAAAGCAAGCCACCACTATTCTTAAAAAAACCCAAAGCAAACCTTCACTGTCATGAAATAGCAGAAATATCAAATATTTCCTATACAGAAAAAACACTCCTTTCCTTTCTTTCTTCTTTTCATCCCCCTCTATCTTATGAACAGTGAGGTCTTTGGTGGTGAAACTGGAGTTCAGTCATGCAGGCAAAGCTACTGCCCAGAACTGAAGCCTTGCAGATAGACAGGATCTAAACCAAGCTTATGTGGGCAATTCGTGTCGTGATTAAATATGGATATGGAGAGGTCTCCTTGCCATCTTGTGTCACATGATGGACTCTCAGAGGAGCCATTGCCAGCAGATAATTAGCTCCAGCGTTTGCTGCACTTGCATCCCAGTGACAAAATGGTGTCACTGGTACACAGGAGAGCTTCACCTTGGTGCTGCTGCCCAGCCTGGGGGACATGAGGACAAAGCCTTGAACAGCCTGCTTTGATCAAGCTCGAGAGGATGCTGGAGTGAGACCTCTGTTAAGGGTCAGTTGCCTTTCCTGGTGGGGTTACCCTCCTGAGAAGCCCCCTGGTCCCCTTTGTGCCAAGCAAGGCACAAAGATTGTGCCTTTTCCAGCTGTCCCCGTCCCCCAGGAACCTGGCATGGGGAGCTTTCCATGCTTGGTCCTCTTACCTGCCTCCTCCTGATTGCCTCTCTAAATAACTGGAGTGAGAGGAGGGGCAGTTCAGTTTGGGAAAACAAGAATCATCTCATTCTGCAGCAAAACTGGAAAGTCTGTGTAAGAAATCTTTCAAACCTAGGAAATCTGCATAATTAAATTGTGTAGGAATTGGGAGCACAAATTGTTTTTTTAAATAAATTCAGGTTTCCATTATATATTTAATATCCCTCTGTGTGTTGGAAAGTGCATTTCAATTCAAAGATTATAAAACCCGAGAAATTCATACATCAGTGAATTGTGATTTTTTTTTTAAGTTTCCATTTTTTTTTAATTTTTTTTTCCAGAGGTAGCATAATTACCATGTCATTTAGCAAAGATTATAATAGCTGTTCAGTTTTTACCGACTGGTATAGTAAACAGTTGAATAAACCCATATGGCACCTCAAAGTGTGCATAGAGGAGAGAGATTCTTACCATTTCTTTCATGTCTGAATTACCAACCTCACTGATAGGACCCGAGATCCCCAAATGGGGACCAATTCCAGACTTCTCCAGTCATGCAAAAATTTCCCACTGCTCTGTCGCACATGAATCAATTGATTTTAATCACAGTGGTTAGGTAATTAATTATTTCTTTGTGCCTATAAAGTATGCATGGGAAGCGTGGGGTTATATGCAAGGTACATGCCTCGATTTAAAGCACTCTGTGCATTTGCTTAATGCCTCTTTAGTAAATGTAAATAATGCCTGGGGTCGGAATCTCAATATCCTGGTTCTGTTAAAGATTGAGGCTGGCGTGGGTGAAGTGTGGCATCGCTGGGTGCTGTGACAGCCCCGTGGCACTGCTTGTGATGCCACTCTGTGTCTGGTCTCAGGGTGGCAAAAGGGAAGGACCAGAGTGTTTCAAAACATCCGCTTGAAATACCGGGTTGAGTTACCAGGAGGTGTGAAGCTGTGGCCAACCAGCACCTGGAGTAAAGACAAAGTGTTCAAGTAACGCGCCCTCTGGATACCTTCACTGTTAAAAAATAAAAGCAATGAGAAGAAGGATTGTTAACTCCCTCCAAATGCTGGCTTGAACAAAGAAAAAGACTCGCGCTATTCCTCCTAAAACTCACTTACTTCCAGTTACCTTAAAATTTTCATGTCACATAATAGCTTTAAAATACCTTCTGAATGCATTAGACTCTCTAGGTGCCTAGGAAATACTGCAGAATAATAACACGAAATGACCAAGCATTGAGCATTCCCACTGGAAAGGAGCAGTTGGCCCAAACTGGTGCTTGTGTTCATCTTAACCCTGATGTACGACCAGCCCTCCACCATAATTTTATCAAGAGATGGTAAGTTGCCTAGCAATGTGCTGACTGCAGAGGGTACGTGTCGAGCTAATTCAGTTTTTGTTCTCGTTTTCCTTGAGAGTTCAGCTTAAAGGAGTGATCCTTTCTCGGGCTGCAGCAAGAGCCACTTCTCGGCGGTCTCTCTTGTTCCCCGCTCGAGTGTCCCTGGTGATGTCAGGAATTCATTCACCGCCTTTAAGGTTTCCAGCTTATTGAGTAACCAAATGTGGTTTCTGCTGATTGTGTTGACTGAATACGTAGGGCCTTTCGAAGAGGCAAGGGTTTTTTTATTTAAAGCAGAGCGTTTAGTTGTATACCATTTTATGGCAGGCAAAGGTCATCTGGGGTAAGCAGCCAGAACAGTGAATTGCCTCATTGCAGCACCTCGGAAAATAAGAGGGAGAAAGATACAGTAAAAGGTTTTAACAAATTGCTCGTAGTTATAAATTTTTAAAGTCGAGGAGCTGGTGCTGTATACGTTTTTAAATTGGAGATAACCATGCTTGTAGGATAAATTGAGTTAAGAATGGAACAAATCAAAATAATGGGGTGGTACTAAAAGCCTGGTGGTGCTGCCGGCGGCGCTGAACACCGAGCTGACGGCACGTCAGGGACCTGCTGTGTCCCTGCCCTTCCCACGTGGATTCGTGGGGACCTTTCCACGTAACAGTGCCCCTCTCCTCCCTCAGTCCTCCCCTCTGGCTCCTGGTTACAGAAAGGGCTGGATTTGCCCTGTGATGCTTCTTGTGATACCCAGGGAGCAAGAGCCAGAGGGGTTTGTCCGTGGAGCAGGAGTGGGTTCCCCCAGATGTGCTAACCCAGATGTGTGTCAGTGGGGTGGGGGGAGCTCCAGGAGCCCCCCTGGCACCCCCTGGCAGAGCTGCTCGGAGAGAGAGGTGGCACCAGCCCAGGGATGTCACTTCTGTCCTTGCAGGATCTCCCTTGCTCCTTGTGGCATCAGTGGCTCCAGAAAGACTTTGTTTTTCTGAAACTTTTCTGTCCGTGGAACTTTTCTCTGTGGCAGGGGGAGGAGAGAAGAAGTAATTTTAACAATTTAATAAAGTACATAATGTAAGTTTTATAAGCTGGTGTGAATGCTCCTAAGTATTTTGGTCTTTTTTCATAACACAATGAACCTAATATTGGTAAAAATACAGATCTTAGCTGCCACCATAAAGAGAGGCTAGATTTAATAAACAGTTATGAATGTTGGCAGCTGCCTATCAGATTGTATAACATCGGCTATAGCACATGAAGACAGTGTCAACTTACATTTTATCTCAGAAGTATTTTCAAAGCATTTATTTTGCTTTCTCTTGAGTCCTTAACCTAATTCAAGTTATATAATTGGCGGAATATTTTTCCACACCGCTAATTGGCTGGGTGCCAGCGTGGAAACCATTGTATGACTTGATGATGATCAGGAATTAACATGACATTTGCGTGGTGGTAATGGAATACATTAGTAATGTAATTCATGACTGTAAGAAAGAGACCATCATCTCCCACCTCTGATCAGCAGGAGGGGCTGGGAGGATGATGAAATGCTCCCAGCAGGCACCTCACAACAGTGGCTGGCCAATCTCGATGTCAAATTTAGTTTTAAATTCTTCAGACAAAGCTGTAATGCTTACCAATTAATTACTACAAATGTCAATTAAAAATCTACCAAATAATGCAGTAAGATTAAATTTCAATTAAAAAAATTACATTTAACAAGGAAGATACAACATTATTTTAATGAATTCTGCTGAAGGTGACAGTTTATCTAGATATATTTATACCGTGTAGGTGGATCTAAATTCATTGGATGATGTTAACCATGTTACTCAGTGTACATATTAGTTTTGAAAATTATTTCGACTTTGGCTATGTCCTGGAGGAGCTGGAGCATCAGGGAGCATTTCTCATCACCAGGAGAAGGGGGAATTTCACGCCTTCTCAGTAAAAAAATCTTCTCACACCTAAACTGAAGGCTTTAGTGCAGAGCTCTATCCTGACCAAATTTGTGGCATTTTTCATTGCTTTATATTTAAAAAGCAAATAGAGCATTTTTGTTGTGGCAGTAGAGCAAACCCCGACTTCTCTACGTCTAGAATGTTTTCTTGGGACAGTTTCTCAAGTAATCCGTTTTGTCATACAAACATAATACCTAGCGTTCCAATAGATCACATAGCAGGAAAAGATTTTGCTTTGGGAAGGTGGTGAACTTAAAGTCCTGAACAGAGCTTTTATCTGCAAGGCTTCACCCTGGCTCAGCAGAGGTTATGAATACATGATTAAAACCACCTTGTTGATGCTTGAGATGCTTGAAGGGATATTTTGAACCAGGAGTGGCACAGCAGAGATGTTGTGGGGCCTGTGAAGCTGTGAGTTTGCAGGTGTGTGTACCACAGACTCTTGTATAGCACCTGGACCTCTTTGGATGCAGAGTGCTAACAGAGCAAAGTGGGGCTTGTAGCTGGAGTTTTGTGTGGAAGCAGCTTTGTTTTTATTGCTCAGGGCAGTTTTTAGGCTGTTGGAGATTGAGGTGCTTTGGGAAGGCATGAGTGCCTGCAGTCACCAACATGGCACAGGGGCAGAGCTGGGCTGTGCAAGTGGCTATCTTGGTATTAAAGTATTTATGAGATCTGAAAAATGCTTTATCAGCTTCCTTGAACTTCTTTTCTCAGAGCTGTTATTATGTTTTCACACCATCTCGTCTAGGTAAGAGGGAAGACATAATGGAAGAAGCAGATTCTGTGTGTCAAGCCAGCATGGAAAGAAATCCCTCTTAGGGACCAGAGGCTCCTTTCCTTGGCACTGTTGTGTCTGGAGCTATCAAATTTCAGCAGGTTTTAACTTAAAATAAAGTATAGAAAAATACAGTGTGCATGCAGAAAATCAGAGAAGCCAAACAACTGCTCGTGGCAGGTTAAAGTAGTGATATTCTCTTTAGTAGACAGGTCCCTTAGATGCTGCTCAGGCTTTGCCCATTGGTGGGTGAAGGCAGCAGGCATGATCTGTCTCTCCGCTGCAATTCAGATACCTCTGGGTATTGGTAACAGCTTTACAGGATCATAACTGCTTTGTGCTATTATCTGATAAAACTATCACCAGCAGGAGATGGGAGACAGCCTTTTTTTTTTCTATAAGGGCCTCAGAAATGGATGATGTGGAAGTGTAAGAGCAGTGGAAACATTTTCTCACCAGTCCTCACAGACAGAAAGGTGATGGAGAGGAGGTTAGAGCAAGGCAGACTCATTTCCTCACCAGCAGCCAGAAAGCTTTAAACAAGGAGGCAGAGAGGGAAGAGTGGGAGCACGTAACACCTTTCTGCCAGGAGATAATGGTGTGAGGAGCTTGTGGGTTTGGGGCACCCACTGGTCAGACAATTAGGTGCCAGCTGGAGCTCCTGCTCTTAAAAACCCGTCTTTCCAGGGGCTTTCAGCTCTGCACAGGACCAGTCATTTTCTGATTTGAGTCCCAGGGAGAAGCTCTTGCTCTGGCTGTTGCTTGAGAAGAGGTGTACGTGGTACAAAAGGAAGTGAGCACCTTCTGTATCCCAGGTTCTGGTGCTCCCTTGTGGAGCTTGTGCCCATCCCAAGCACTCCTCGCTGGGCTCCTCACTGGGGTGTCCCACAATGAACCCTGTGCCCATCCTGAGCTCTTTGAGATGGTGTCTGGCCTCCTCCAATTTCCTACAGGTGAACATTTCTGCCTTTGGCAGGGAAATGCTTCTCTCTTTCTGTAAGAGTTGACCAAACACCTTGAAGGAAGAGTCTTTGACTTTGGAGAAAATATTTATATCTCTTTGGGTTTTTCCTTTTTTTTTTCCCTTAGTGTAGGGCTATGTCAGCTGTATTACACTGAGGGAACACTGAGCTGGGGGAGGAAACTTAAATAAGCTGCCCTCATATTGCCAGTTTATTCCCAGCTTCCATCCACTGATTTGCATGCCATCTGAAATAAAAATACCCAGACTTCAGTAGTTTGTTTACCTTTGCTGGTATCACTGTGGGGTGACCCGAGGAGATGTAAAAACTGTTCTGGCTCTGACATTTGCATGAGCCGCGAGGTTGGGTGAGAGGAGACAGACGCTGCGCAAAGTGAAAAGGCAACAGGGTTTATTAAGTCTTCGTCTTGCCCTGGTTTATAATATTTAGACAAAAGCAAATATCTCTGGGGAGGCCTTGTGAAATGAGAGACCAGAGGAAGCTCTGTGAGCTGGTGGCAGATTCTGTCCTTGTCAGGTGGGGTTGGGTGGTGGGATGCTGAGGAGGGGGCTGCGAGGGGCAGGCACACAAGGGCTCCTGGATTGCTGCTTGGGGAGGAGGATGTGGACTTAAAGTACTTGTGTAGGACAAAGTCTTTATAGTGTCATCATGATAATGCTCCGGGGGGGGGGAGCAGCCTGAAATGCTCTTTGTCTTCATTAATACTTCTTCCCAGCAGAGCCTTAAGAGATCGTTCTCACGTTCAGATGTACAAGTAACCGAATATAGAGTTGTTTGTCATGAAAATCCCATTTATATACAGCGGCTGTAAAATCCCAGATGCTGAGCGTAGAGGGAGGCTGCTCTGTCATCAGCCAGTCGAGGGGAGAGTTGACTATAAAACCGAGCTGTAATTCCCTCTTGACAGGGGTGTGGTGCTTGTGCCTTCAAACAACTTCAAGAGCCTGCCCTGCCAAGCCTTTATGGATTTTGTTCTCACAAGCCAGGTAATAGATAAGTCTGAGCAAGGAGATAGATACAGATATAGATATATATGAAAGGAAGACCTTTGCTCTAGGAAAATATCCATCACTGCTTTTTAAAGCCTGGTTCAGGATTTCAGTGCAGAGCATCTGAAGTGTTTGGGGTCCTTTTGTTGCAATGGAGGTGCCATGGGCCTGGGGCTGCTCTTGACATCTCCCAAGCATTCAATATCCCCTTGATTCCAGGGCAGCAGGATATGACCCTCACAGAAAGACAGATGGCACTGGGGAGCTTGATGCTTATTGTTTTCAGCAGAGCTCTACTGGAACCAATAAAGTTGCCGC
The DNA here is from genome assembly GCF_029207755.1 of Chamaea fasciata. Classification (NCBI taxonomy): domain Eukaryota; kingdom Metazoa; phylum Chordata; class Aves; order Passeriformes; family Sylviidae; genus Chamaea; species Chamaea fasciata. The sequence continues at coordinate 17,138,152 of NW_027094098.1, read as the reverse complement.
CACCACTGCTCGGAGCAAAAGTGGCTACAGCTGAACAAGAGACACAAAATTATCAATTAAAAAAGACATCGCCAAGCCCATTATTTTACTGTTGAAAAAACATCCTCCTTCCCAGTCTTGTTTTTTCCCCACATGGAGGGAATCTTTGGGATATTAATGATCCACTGTCATGTTTGTTTAACATATTTTTCTGACAATGCCTTTTTAGGGTTGAAGCCTGAAGTTTTTCTACATGTGTTTCAGCTAGGGAAAACTCCCAGTGTCTCAATGGGGCCTCTTCTGAAACAAATGAAGACTAATTTTTCTCAACTTAATTGGAAATTTCATCTGAATAAACAGAGAAAGGCCCGAGCTTTGTTTATATAAAATATCTTGAAATGCTGTTCTGCTGAGCAGCTGAATTGCTGCTGGAGGGCTGGTTCTCACCCATGAGATTTTTCATGAAATTGGTGGCCAGAGCCCTCCACAGTGATTCAGTTTTCACGTGGACCATCATGACCCCGTGGTGTCCTGCCTTCCTGCCTCATCCTTGCTTTTCCTGGATCACTGCAGGCACCTGGGCGCAGCTTGGGAACTAAAGACAGTGTCATTTTGGGAGATTTGGCCTTAACCTGAAATTTCCGTGTTTTTGTGGGTTTAAGTCAAACCTTAATACTACTTCAGCATAATGTTTTTGTGGTTTAATGTTCTTACAGTTTTTTACAGTGTTTCTTCTAAATTCTGCCACTGAAGTGTATGAGAGTTGACAAGTGTAAATATGTAGTTAGACAATTTCAAAAGTGTATTATTTACTGATCGACCATAATGGCTCCAAAGGAACCATTATGCTCAATCATATCATGTCACTCTGTGGCACTTATTATGATGGTAATATGGATATGCATATTATTATTTTTTTTTAAAGCATGAGAAGCATTATTGTGCATGTGTAAAAGCTGTTTTTAATTGTCAGTAATGCTCTGAGCTTTTTTTAATACCGAGAATTTAAACCACCTATGGCTACCAGCCTGCAAATTGTGGAAGCAAAAATCCAAGTCTTTAGGAGGGTGGAAAAAGCCAGGCTTGATATTTACAGCAATGCAACCTGTGCATCTCCTTGATAAGGCTCTTTTATAGCTTTGTTAGATCCAAGGGCAGCCTAGACCCCTAACCTGAGACCCTGGCAGGTAAAAGCTTTCCATTTTATCTCTCTGCAGCTTTCATCTGCTCCTGTAAGCTGTTTCCCTGACTTCCTAATTGTGTTTGCAACATTAACAAATGGGCGGTCTGAAAATACCACGCAGTGCAAGTCACGTTAATTCAGGGACCTTTTTTCTTTAAGGTGTCACAGAAGATGTCTTTTTGTAGCACCGGGGCAGAGAAGGAAGGAGAAAAGGCAGAATGAGAGCAGAATGTGAACACTGAACCATGTAAAATAAAAGAAAGAGACAGGCAGAGAGCTGGGAGGGCTAAATATGCTCCAGCCTTTCCAAAGAGCTGGTTTCAGGAGAGAGAGAAAGAGAGAGGGAGGCAAGAGAGCATAAGCAGGAGCTTGCTTGCTAGAAAATGTCTTTTGTGGAGAAGATGGGAGGAGAGTTTGAGTTTTACTGACTAGAGGTGAGGAGCTAAGGTGCGAGTTTGGCGCACGGCAAATCGATCGCGGAGCAATAATTAGAGAGAGGAGGAGGAATCAGAAGTGTTTCTTAACTTAGAAACAAGGATGTGACTGGCTGCTGGCTGTTGCTACTTGGAAGCAGGTAAAAAAGAAGGGAATCTGTTGGGCAAAGTCCTCACCGCAGAAGACACAATGAAGGTGAAATCCAGCCCGTGGTTGTTGAAGAGAGACGTGGGAAAGGAAAAATCCAGTGTTGTCCAAGAGGTCTGCATTGTCCAGCAGGGCAGTGACCCCTCTCCAGGAGCTGTTCTGGGGCTGTGTCAGTGGGAAAACCTCCCACTGGAAATGCATTTCGCTGTAAATATGGGAGATTAACAAATAGATGCTAGAATGAGCCAAATTTGAATAGTTCAGGACAAGGAGGACATATGGTCTTGAACTAGTAACAGCCAGATTTCTTTGCAATAGATTTAAATTAATAAAAGTAACAAGATTTTTTGTGGTTGGGTTTTTTTTTGTTGGGTGTTATTTTTTTGGGATTTTTTTGTTTGTTTGTCTTTTTGTTGTTGTTGGGTTTTTTTGCTAATTCTGCAGCAATTCTACCTTGACTCTCTTTCTGAAATTGTATTAAAGCCAGTTGTTCTCTTTTGAAATACTGAGCAAGAAACATGAAAACAAATAAATGTACTCTTACTATTTCCGTCCTTGACCTACATAAACAGCTGTATAGTCAGGCTCAGTCTTACATTTGTGAAAAGTCTGGGGCAAGTTGAACATAAATTTTGAGATGGTTCCTGGTTAGAAAAGCTACTTATTGAAGTCTCATCACCCAAAACATGAAATATTGGTGTTTCTGCTGGGATCATTGGTTTAATATTCTGACTGAATTGTATAACTGCCGGTTTGTATAAGAGGATGGAATTTATGAAGCTACAGTGCATTTGTACACACACATGCACTAGCACACAACACTTGTTGATGATTCAGAGAAGGAGTAGAGTAATTCAGCTCTTGGACTGCCTCACGTGTGATTGGCTTCCTTTCTGGGGGACTTATTTTAGGGAAAAATCAATGTCAACTGAAAAACATTCCATTCTGAAAAGACAAAAATTCCCCTACTTGTGAAAATGTGTCTTGGCAGCTGATTTAACTTATGATACAAGATTTAACACTTTTCACTAAACATGAATTTTTTACCATGGCAACAGCTACGTTACGGGCCACATGTTGGAGACTTGCATGTTGTTGCAGAAACTTGTAGCTCTCCGCATTTAGCCGAGTCCTTGTTTCCACCGGCAGAAGGAGCCCACTCCTGCAGCTGTTTTGGGCACAGATCTCCTGCTGGGGCTCGTGGGCATCCCCCAGCCCCCAGCAAGGTGATTCTCTCCCAGGTGTACTCTGGGTGATGTGTAGGCAAAGCACTTGATGACAGAATAACCCAGTAAAACTCGTGGTTTTGCCTCCAATTTGCCATTCCAGTGGCAGGGTGGGAAGAGCCCTCCAAGAGTGTCATTTCTCCAGATTCCTGTGCCCATCCCCATCACCCCTCAGACACAGAGATCTCAACCCCCCTTGGCCACGTGCAGTAACAGTCCTCCGTGTCCCCCTGCTCCTCTCCCAGCTCCCTGTCACCTCTCATTTGCCGTGGAGTGGCTTTTCAGGCGACGTTAATTGAATCAGGCTCATCAGGGACTTCATAAAAGCGTGACGGGCGGGACGGAGCCCTGGCAGATGGCAGCAGCCCTTGACAAGAGGGATGTGTGGCTGGGCTGGTGCTCCAGAGGTGATGGGCTGGAGCACAAAATTCCTGCCTTTGGAGCTGTGAAAAGAGCGGGTTGACATGAGCAAAGGGATAGGTGGCTTCAGATGGTTGAGGCTGGGTTTTTTCCCTCAAGCAGAACCAGATAATCGTTCGCTAAAACTGCACATCCTAGCTACGAAGGATTAGGTGTGAAACAGTAAGAGAATTTTTAAGTTGATAGGTAATTGCAAACACATGCAGGTAATTTGAGTAGGAGCGGTTTTATTTAATCTTACAAGTTAGGAAGAGTTTAAATTTCTCTTGGTTTTGGACAAAGCTAACAAAGGGTTAGGCAGAAAGTCCTGTTTCTGGAGGTGAAAACTCTCAGTTCAGATGTTTCTTGCACCTTTCTCTGAAGTGCCTGGTCTTGGCCATTGCTAAGCACTGACCAAGAACATGAATGTGCCTTTCTGGGCACTGCTGGGACCTTTGCCCTTTTTCTTTCATGCAAAAACAGCCCAATTTAAATGAAATCAGCTATACAAAGCAGAAGCTTGGCATGGTGGGGATACTCATCCCCATCAGTTCTGGGCTGTGGTGGCACAGTGAAGGGAGTCCTCTGCACGCCCAGTTCTGCTGGTCCAATGTCCCCAGAAGAGCTCCTTCTCTTGGCTATAAGACTGGTTTAAATCTGGCCTTTAGTTGGTGTGAATTCTCCAAGCTGTGCTGGTCCAGAACTTAAATAATTTGCTTCTCTTTTTAGCATCGTGTCTTTTAAAGGTGTTATATTTGTTTCCATTTAGCGTTAAATTAAAATTAAATGGCTCTGCTTTGTAGATGTAATAGTGTACAAATATATCTATTTTTAAATCCTTTTAGCCCATGTCTATGTGACTAAGAAAAAAGCAGCAGAGTAGGGGCCTCTGATTTTTGTTTTACTTGAATCAAACACCCTATTGGGATTTCAATTATAAGTGAATGTTACACTTGTTTGTTACTAAGGTGACTACAGTGTCAAGGTTATACGAATCTTGTAGTATTATAAATGCAGAAATAATGCAAAAAAGAAAAATAGTTGTGTTGGCTAAAATCATCTTATTCCTATAGCATAAAGTTGCACACTGTCCTACATTTCAATTCTTGTTCTATTAAATTACCTGTTTAATAATTTGAATCCAGTGTTATTTTTATATTATATTGCAAGTGTGTGACTGTGAGGTTATTTTTAAGATATATTTATTAAGGGAATGAATACAATAAGACAAGTCATTGCAGCCCACATACAGTTCCTTGACTTCTCATTTTATGATGTTTCAATTGCATATGATTACTGAATATAAGTTTTAACTTTTATGGGGGTTCATTAGAGATGCAGCTGTGTAGAGAGAAATTCAATAGAATCTGATAATTTTTATTAAGCTCTAAAAGTGTAGTGAGATGGAGCAACTTGATGCAGTATAACTCAAACTTCTGACTTTGAGCTTCGGGGGCACAAATTGTGGGGTCTTCAAGGGCTTTGCAGGGCTGCAGTGGAAATCTGCTGCTGACGGGGAGAGGAAGGGCACTAATGCAAGGTCTGTGTGTTTGGGGTGTGGTAGTCCAGAGCATCTCAAGTGAAAGGCAGTGCCCTATTTTTTTCTGGGTAGGACAAAAAACAAGAGGTCCTTGTCCTTGCTTGGGGCCAGGACTAGCACGAAATGATTTTTGCTCCTGTGTGAATCAACACTCTGGTGGAGAAATACGGTTTCAGTAAATCCATGGTGTTTTCTTCTTAATAGAGAATCTAAGTTAAATGAACTCCTCAAAAACCGATATTGAAAGCAATCTTGGTGAGCAAGTGCTGAGAAAACAACTTTTGGGGCACATTTAAAGGAATAGATGTTGTAAATGAGTGAATTTACCCTGTGGTTTAATGCTGCAGTGCTTTGAGTGAATACTAAACAGGAACATATCCCATCAAATACAGTTTTTCCTAATTTATTAGCATAATATGTTTGTTTTTAATGCATAGGAATGTAAACGTTTCTAATGGAATGATCATGTCTTTTAGCAGGGGGAACCCCTGTTGAAAACTACTAGTGCCATTAGCTCTCTGGGGAAAAGTTATTTCATGGTACAGATGATTTCTTTCCAAACATCAACTATCATAAGGTTGCAAGCCCAGATCCAGAGAAAAGACATTCCTGTCTGGGCATGGGAGAATGTATCACGGGTGACTTGAATGCGAGACTTCAAAAATCTCTTCTCTGTGATTAAAGCTTTGGCTGGGCCTCATGTCCTTGCTTACTTCTAAGCATTTGCTGCTGATGGCTTCTCCTGGCAGGGCCTTGTGGGGTGGAAAAGCTGGATTTGGCTTAACTCAGAGCAGAAAATACCTCAGTTTTACTGGGAACTTGGTTCTTGCCTGTGGGGAGTGGAGAGGAGGGAAGGGCAGTGGTGCTGGGGAGCACGGGTGAGTTTGGTTTCATTCTGCCCATGGAACATCATCCCCAGAAAAATGGTGTTCCTGGGCCATGCCTCCTCCCACGGCAAGGGAAAACAGATGAAAAGCAATGAAGCACACAATTACATAATGAAAAACAATAAAATGCATTTTCTAATATGTACTACTAGTGACCAGATGACTTTATTAAAAAACTGAATGTGATTATGTTTCCAAGTATTGTGCTGTGTGATGAACTCCGGGGAAAAACTGACAAACAACTTAGAAGGAGAAGACTTCTTGTTTAATATAAACCTCAGACTTTGAAGTGACACATAGCAGGGAATAAATGTCCATCATCTATCAAATGAGGTTTGAACGGTTTAGGTCACACTAGACAAACACTTCTCACCCTAAAACCTTCTTTTCATCTTCATTCATCAACAACACCTTAAGCTGGTGCCCCTCTTTTTCTTTTCCACTCTCTCAAAAAACAATAATCTACTTGATGCCTACAAATCACTTCTGGCTGGCACTCGTTAGGCGAGTTATGAGCTGTGGCTGCTGCTGCTCCCTTCGGAGCTGCCTCCTGTACAGGGAGAAGAGGGGGTTGGAGGTTTGGGGAGAGGCGGAGGAGGGAGAAGTGCTGCAGAAATGGTGGTTGTAGACAAGGGAGGCAGTGAGCAGACAGAGCTGAGTGAGGTAAGAGACATAGCTGGCAAGGAGGATTCCTGTGTGGCAGATCCCTTTCTTGAACAGGAGATGGGAACCAATGGCTCTGCTGACGTTTTTGCTACTGTGTGTGTAACTCCAAACGAGCCGGGTTTGGAGCCTTGGAACACAAAGGCAAACCTCCCTGGGCAGGCTGGAGAGTTGTTCTCTTCTGCAGATTCCTCAGGCTGCCCCAGAAGCTTAGACCCAGGCTCATCCTCCATTTGCTTTCTTAGTCTGAGGCTAACTGACAACACGGTGCCTTGTAATTTCTTCCTGTTGCCTCCTCTGAAGTCCTTGGCTGGGCTGTGCATGAGGCGCTCAAATCACATTTCCTAGTAGGAAACCACCTCTCTTACACCAATCCTTGTCCAATAACTCCCGATTTTGCCTCTTAGCCTTTTCCCGCTGAGGGGACTCCTCCTGGATTAGTTTCCCTATGGCACAGTTTCCCCCCCTCACACTGCTTGCTTGTTCCTTCCTCACTGGTTCTTTTTTCTTTCAAAGATACTTTCATGACTCCATCCCCAACTGCCTGGAAGTGATTTATTGAGTAGCTCAGTCCCCTGGTTTTCAGATGCCACAGGTTGTTTTCTCTTGTTTTCTGCCTTCCTCCTTCTTTTCTGTGGTTCTGGGAAACAGTCTGGCAGACACGGCTTCCTCACAATCACTAGTTGATGTTAATCCTTGGGACTGCAGGGGGCATGGGTGGCGGCAAAGATCTGTTTGAAGGCAGAATTTTGTGTGGAAATTTCAGTAAATCTGGCAAAGAGAACTTGTTGGGAAGGTAGACAGTCTAGGGGAGACAAGTGAGCATTTTGATCGCAACATAAATTGATTTCTTTCCCCCCCATCTCCATTTTAAACATTGCTTCGTCTTATTCTGAGGTGGGATTTGGATGGTGCCACCATCCATGGTGTTGTGGCCCAGCATCAGGGACCATGGTGGGGAGGTCTGTCACCCACCCAGCCCATCTCTGGCATCTTGGAGTCGCTGTCTCATGCTCAGCACCCTCTGGACATATTCTCAGGGGAGTTTTGGGTATCATTACTCTTTGAAATTCCTCACAGTGATGTAAAATCCTCAGGGTATGGCTGGTGGTGGGGTGGGGGAGCTCCAGGTGGTCAGGGGGGACCAGGAAATCTGCAACCTCATTAATGAGGGAAGGAGGAATCACCCATTTGTGGGAACTGGTCACACATCGTGGGGTAGCACGAGCTAAGCCAATTTCCTACCCCAATACCTTCTTTTCCACTTCTCTCCTTTGCAGTTTGAAAACCATAAATCACCTATTTGAAATATATTTAAGGAGAAGAATATTTTCCCCTGCATTCCCACTTAATGCTTTGTAGCGAGTACAGTTGGGATCATTCATGTGCTAAAGCAAGAGAAAAAACCTTCTTTGATACTGTGTCTTCATTTTAGACAGTTTCGTCTTTTACTCAGTTCTTAGATGATAATTCTGAGTCCTTAGATGCTGCTCATTCTGTCACAAAAAGAAAATGCAAAACAGGATATTTTAATATTAGTAATAATGAATGTTTACATGATTAGCTCAATTACTTTGTTCAGTTTGACATTTTGTCATTGTGGACCTGTCTTCCTCTCTCTTTTAAAGTGCGTTAGTAGTGATGGGAAGTGCAGGGGTGGGGCTGTGATCTGGGTCTTGCTGAGCATCTCCCTGGAAGGAACAGGAATTCTTGCCCCTTACAGCACCTACCACCTCAGGCAGAGTTGCCAACACGTCTCCTTGCCCTCGACTGTTAGGGACACTTATTTGAGGCTCATTAAAATACAAGTTTTCGAGAAATTTTATCCTAAAAATACATATTTTGCCGGTAAAATGAAAAAGATGCATCTTCCATGTGGCCCTTTAAAGTCTGTACAAGACTGGGTCATTCACTGGTCTAGAAATTCTCCTTTGTGAATCAACTCCATGTTGTAAGGATGAGTTGTTCATCCAACCTGTAATTGCCGTTGTCTGACACATTTATTTTACGGGGTTTGGGTGTACGTAGTTAGGAAAAATACTGTTCTGCAAAGCTGGTTTCTGGCCAAAAAGGAAAAGAGAGTTGTGGAGGTTCTGCTGATATCGGAAGAAAAACACCTCAGTGGGTTTTGTTCTCGGTGTTTTTACTGAGGAGAAGCAGAAAGGATAACTGTGTTAACAGCAGGGTGCCACTGAATGATCGAGAAGCTGAAGGAATGGCTCGTTTTCCTGTTATGTCACCGCTTTGGCTTTCTCTTTCTCTGTTCCTCTGTTTCTTCAGAAAGGCCCTGCAGCCTGCAGATAGCAGAAATTAAATTAGTATTGATAAAACATTAGACACTCCTATTAATATTGACAGTTTGTCAATACTGTTGTGCTACTTTTGTAATACGGGATGTTAACGGATAATACTTTAAATAAAAACACACTAATCTTATAATCACTGAACATGCAGCGGGGTCTCGGCTGGGCTCACTCCTCCCCTGAGCTCCCCCAGCCCTGCCTGCCAGCCCTGCCTGTCTCCAGCTCCCCTTGGAGGCCCCGAGGGTCGGGAATGTTGTTCCCTCTGGGCTCGACCCCATTGCGGTGGGGCGGAGGTGGTGGTGCTCAGTTGTAAAGCGGGGATAGGGATGGGAATCTCCCCATGGCTCTGAGGGTGCTGGGGTTGGTTTGAAGAGCTGTGTGTCCCCTGCACTCTGGGGGGCTGTGGGTGGGTGCAGCCCTGGCTGTGGGGCTGGTCCCAGGACAACGGAGTTTCAGTCCTGTGGTTGCTCCTGGTGTTTGATGGTGTGCTGCCCTCCCTGGCTGTGTGTGTCCACAAAGTTTGGGGCAGGAGGCAGCACACGGGGATGACTTCAGGTTCTGATGCAAGGCAGCAAACCACAATTCCCTGTTGGACCGTGCCGGCTGAGCGTGCAGGGGGTGAGAATACGTGAGGTCAAAGCAGTGCCCTTAATCTGTGGTTCTTGTCCTAATACTTAGCACATGTTAGCAGCTCCACATTTCTTGTGAACTTTTTTTTTTTTTCCTTTTAAGTCTATCATGAAAATCACCATGTTCATCAGAGCTAAAGTTATTTGTTAAATGGCCTAAAAAATACGCATTAAACAATAATGATTACTTTGGTAAACACAGATGTCCTTGTATTATGCAGTGGGTTTTTTACACGACTTTGTACATGCCTGTGAAACTGAATTTGCCATCTACCTTGAAAAATGGGAAGCACAGGCCACGTTAATTGCTTCTCCCTGCGCCCCCCGCTCCACCTGCTGTGCTGCTGCAATCTCCTGGTGCAGTGCTGAAATCTGTGGTGCACCAGGACGGGCTCAGCCACCAGCAGGTTGGCACTTGCAGTTGTGTGCCCATCGTGGGAGGTAGCAGGCAACAGTCTTAACTTCTGCCTCTTTGTTTTCCAACTCCCAGGATATCTTTAAAAAGGGGGAGGGAAAACCCTTTATCTTGCTGAAAACCATCTAGTGATGATCAGTTATTCACCGCATTATTAATGCTTATTTGGACGTTGCTTGGACTGCTGGGTTTAGCAGCTTCCCCGTTATGTATTGAATAAAATGAAATACATGTCACAACAGCAGTGCTATGATGCTGACAACCGTCCTTGGCTGTGCATCTCATTAGAGAGAGATACATTTATCTTTGTTGTGTATCTGTGAATGACAGAAGTTGACAAACATCTTTTAAGAAGTTGCTGTTGGGAGAAAGTTACATTTATGGCGAAAAACCCAAGAAGAAACTGCTTGTTGTGGTGGTAAATAATTATTTCCCCATGCTTTTGTCTCATGAGTCGCCCTCCTCTGTCATAGTCAGTACTTTTTACTTCGTTATTGCATATATGTTGAAGGAGATCCTCCTCTGGATCACTTGCTCTTGGAAAGAAATCTTGGAGGGTTCAAAGCTCAGTTTGTATTGAAACTTGGACTTAAAACAGGATGAAAATCTTTGTATTTCACAGTTTTAAAGACTGAATTGGTTCTCTTATTGTAACAGTGTACATTAATTCTCAGGGGACAGTTGAATTTTTCCATAATGTTTTTTGGGGGCAAAGAGTATTAAATTGACAGGGGAGAGCTACTCAGGAGGAGAGCTACCAGATAGAGGCCTGGTTGCTGTCAGCTGAACAGTGAAGCTGTGCTTTAAAACACCATTTTCCAGATGCATGATATATTTGCATAATTCATCTCAGCCTGCATTTCTGCAGGTTGCTGGCACTGTCCCCTTTCAGTGCCTGCCTGACTTCAGGGCAGGAGCCGTGACTGCCGGCAGTGATAGTCCGCGTGTGTTTAAAGATCTTTGGACCATCAGTGGGAGGGCTGAGGAGCATCAAGAAGTCAGGATGATTTTTTTCAAAAGAATACTTTCCAAAGTGAAGAGTGGAGATGTTCACCATCCTGGTTAAAATGGCTCCTACCTATTCATAATGAATCAGAAAAGAAGATGTTGCATATTCAGGTGCGTTTGCATGACTCCCTGGATTTCGCAGGCGTCGTGTGAGTGCCAAGGCAGTGCCGTGTTGACCCACAGAAATCTGAGAACAGTTGAGAAACCAGTGGGAAGAGGCAAGTGTGGACTTGCAGAAGGGAGAAGAGGCTGGGAGGAAGCAGGCTGGAATTGCTTTTTCCTGCTGTCCCTCCACTTCCAACGTGTGATGGAGGAGTGGTCGTGCCGCCCTCTTCCCAAAACATCTGTGCCGCTGCAAGGAAGCTCTGCTGCTTCTGGGGTCAGTCAGTGGTGCATGATCTAGTTGGATTTTTTTCTTTTCTTTTTTTCATCTAGACTCATTCACCTTTCAGCATCCTGAAGCTGAGAACACATTCTCTGCAAGAAATTGTCATTTAGGGAGAAGTCTGTATTCGAGGAGTTCTCAGCTTACACTCACCCTTGTGTCTGAAATTGTTTTACTTCTGTTCCAAGTAACACCTAAAATTGCCACTTAACCTTGCAGGCACTTTGTTAAGTCTGTATTTTTGATTGCAGCAGCTGGGGTGGAGTTTCCTTTGGGAATTAAGGAGTAGGAAGTGTTGTTTGTAGTTTTTTGTTGGGGTTTTTGCTGACTGGTGCTAATGTGTAGGTGTGGATGTGCTGCTGTTTTTGTAATACTTTTATTGTTTATGGAATTGTTAGTTAATTAATGGTAACAATGCCTGGAGCCTGGGAGAGGTATTCTTTTATGTTTGCTCAGATCAGAACAAGTAAATAATTTCATAACTTAAAAAGAGATTCGAGATTATTCTCCTCAGTTTATTTACCTTGCAGGTTTGCATCAAGTATTTCCACAGCTTGTTATCAAATTTCCCCAAATTAATTAGTATTATTTCTAACAAAATAACTGATGAGAAGAATGCCTTTTTTTTTTTTTTTTAGGATTCAGTAGGATGTAGATGGAGCCCCCCAAGATGGACCCAGGTGCTGCACCTGAAGTTGCTCTAACCTAGTTGGTGTGGATGTGGTGGGGTCTCAAGTTGATTTGAAATAATTTCCATGTGAAAACTAGAAGGCAGTAGGGATTCTGGTGGATGAAAATGCATTTTGGAACTCTGTTAATTGCTTCACGGTTTACTCAGACTAAAACCTACTTGGTGACTTTGTCTTCCACATTTATCCAATGAAATAAAATTCAAACCAGCCCACAAGCCAGAGAATGTTTTTTATTTATGTGCAGTGTAGTTCCATCTGGTCCACGTTAAGGACCCCAAAAATATATGTGATTAGCTTTATAGTTCACTGCTAAAGGTAGCAAAGCTGCCTTTAAACATCTTTCCCATTTTCAGCTTGCATCTCAAAACATTTGCTGGCATTTCCTGACTATGATTACCAACCAAAGATTTTCCTGGTTGTCTTTTCACTTTTTAAAGTATGTTGCATAGTTTCCCTGCTTAAAATATCACTGAAGCCTCTGCTGTTCCCTTTATAACTCTTATGCTAAGTATCCATCTCTGTCAAGACTGGTCAGTCTCAAACCCCGAAGCTCAGTGTTAGGAAATGTCAGATAACATATACTATTAAAGTAGTAAAATTTATGAGTATCACCAGCTCTGAGCTCATGCTCAATAAAATAAAATGCTGTGTATTAGAAATAATACAGAAGGTGAGCTGTGCTGCGTCACAACAGTTAAGGAGAGGATTTTGTGTAATTGCCAAAAGCCACCTCAGAAGTGCCCACGGAGAGCACAAAGAAGGCTTAACATCATCAGCTCACCTCACTTTAAATTTTAGGTGCTGGCCAATCTAAGCCCTGTGTTTCCACTAACCAAGTGGCTGAAACCTTGAAGAAAGAGAAGAAAAAAATATCTATTGCACTTATACCAAGCTGTCTTCTTTTGCATCGCTGCTGTAACAAATCCATGATTGTATCTGGAGTTACTCCACACTGGAAAATATCACGGTTTTTGAGTGGTTTGGTGCAGCCCCAGCACTACCACGACCCCTGAAAAAGGTTAAGAACCCCAGATTTGTGCACTTCCAGGGTTTTTCTGCCTATGCCATATTTACTTTTGGAGCTGAAGTGGAGAACTGCTGCTGGGTTTGCTGCAGCATGTCCCAAACACCATTCTGGCACAAGGTTCTGTGGCTGCCCGTTTCTGAAATACAATTTGAACAACAATTTTAGCAGCTGCAGGGCTCAGAGCTCGTTCAGCAAACGCATGCTATCAGCTGCCTCTGAGTGCCCAGAAATCCACCCAGTTTTCTGCAGAGACACAGCAGACCAGCAACCTTAACCAGGTTTGCTTCACCTTGATGCTGCTGATGGAGACAAGACCCAAGCATGAGGTGTGGGCATCACTCTCCATCCCCTTAATTAGCAGACGATACCCCAGTACCTACCACATGGCATCCAGCTTGTGTAACCAGCCTGGAGAACATGTTCCATGTGCACGGTGGTAATTCAGGGAATTTTCCCTAAAAGTTCAGTATTTAGATCTCAAGGAGACAGGCTCTTAACCTCAAGAATGTCCAGAAGTGCGTAGCAAGAAGTGCCAAGGATTTTCAGGAGTTGAGCTGGAGGTGTTGTTTGAAGTTAACCATATTTTATTTTCTCAAACCCTTTCTTGGGACTTAATTTATAGAGCACTGCGATGGGCATGTATAAACATTGTGATCAGGTTACAGTATGAGTGAAATAGGTAGACTCGTTTTCTTTTTCTTTTTCTTTTCTCACTATAAAAATGTAAGAAATTCAATTGCTTACCCCATAAAATGCACATTTCTGCTACAGATTAGTCATATTTTAATGAGGCTGTTACTTATACAGTAGTACATTAGCAAAGTGTCCTTTGATTTTTATGTAGCCAGTGTTTACGCACTGGTTCAGAGAGGCCTGACTGTTATTCCCCCCTAATTCCTAAGATGGGATATTTGGGTTGAAAAGCTTTCAATGCGAGTTTGGGACATTTCTGGCTTACACACAGGTGCCAGTAATTTGGGGAATGGGTCCAGGCTCGGCACCCCAAAAGCTGCGTGTGAGCTGCTCCACAGCAGCGAGGTGGGGGCTGTCCCCAAGCTGCTGGGTGCAGGGGCCAAATACTGCACAGACACAGGGCGTAAAGAGATTTTCTAAGTTTTTTTGGATCCCTTTTATTGCACTTTCTCTGGAAGAAGCAGCGGTGAAGCGGAGCAGAAAGCCCAGCGGCGGGATGAAGACATCCTCTGTCCATCTCTGCCTGTGAAGCTGAACTGAAGCCTTCCTGCGCCGCTTAAAATTGTGATTTTGGATAAAAGGCTGTGTAATAACTTGAGAAATGTGTGAGGAGATCTCGTGTTAATACTGTATAAACCTTCTTTAACTTCAGGAAGCTTAAAATCAAATTTGGCAGAGCTTACAAGGGCAGTGAATATGGAGCCACTTGACTCGGGTAACCGAGAGAATTGGCTGACAAACCTGCAGTATTTTTTTTTTTTTTAAATAATGCTCTCTGCATTTTTGAAAGTATTTACTTGTGTGTAAAAATACATATTTGACTTTACCTATGTGTTGAAATTTAAGTCTAATGTCTGTGCAAAGATTTTCCCATTTCTTTGGGGAATTGGAATGAGGAGAGTATTACAGTGCAATTTAGGTTCCCTGGGTTTCAGGGTTTTTTTAAAAAAAGAGGTAATAAGGGAGGTTAATTGTGGAACTAGGAGGCTCCACTGACTCATCTTCTGAATAAAGAAATTCAGATGTGTTGTGACCTCAAGAAAGTGAATTTTTAGAGCAGTTGAAGTTAGAAATCTGGGATAAATTCGGGTATTTGAAAGTCATGGTAACAACCATTTGTAAGAGCATATCATGCTCTATAGTAAGATTGCATAAGGGCACAGGAGGAAGCATCTGATTTTTTACTTTTTTTTTTTTCCCTTTTGGCATTCTGTTTGTGACAATTACATGACTCTCTATTAACTGTGTGTGGAAGAAAGCAGTGTTATGAAATGAGGAGAGATTTCCTTCATCTGTTACTCTCTAGGTAATTTTTGTGCTTTTTCCAGTATTTAAGTACCTCTTAACTGCTTGCTGTCCATCTGTATACCATTCATAGTACTGTAAACTAGTATATGTAGCATGACCTTGTAACTTGCTTTGTTTGTGCATCTGCCAGTACAATATGTTGTCTTTCCTTAAAATGCAAATATGCTCCACGCAGCACAGAGCTCCTTAGTCAATAAATAAATGGAGGTAAAAAACTGTACCTAATACCCATTTAATTTAAATTCATTTTATAAACATAAAGACGCCTTTTAAGAGAAGCTTTAATTCAGACTAGCACCTTGATTTGTGGTTGCCATGGAGAATCAAATCTGTCATTTGACAAGAAAAGTCACCCATTTATGACAGCACTTTATCTTGTCTCTCCAGGGGAAGAAAATGTCAAAAGTGAGAGCAGAAAAAAATAAAGCCTTGAAACACCAGAATTTCTTGATTTCATTTTTATTATTCAGCTATCATATCCTTTCTGATAATAGCAACTTGGTGAAAATAAATAATGTTCCTACAGTAAAATCAAATATTTCCTATTGGAATGGACAGGGCTCTTTGTGATTGTCAGTGCTGTGAAGTCTGGTAAGAAATAGTGTTATTAGATAAACCCACAGTGCCCAAATCCCATTTTCTTTTCATTACAGTGTCAAAATAATTATACCTGTGTAATTTGGGTAAGAAATTGTAGAATAAGTAAAATGGTCCATTGGAAAAGATTGCTTTAAGCTTGTGTTCGCTATAGGGTGGGGTTTTTTTGCATGCTGAAGGGGGAAAAAAAAAAAAGATAAAAAAAATTTGTATAATTTCATTTGAATAAAAATGTCTGGTTACTCTTTCATGTTCTATGCAACCAGAGGAGACGGCAAGTGCTGTGTTCTGTTGGGGTTTTTTCATCCATGCAGCTTTTGTAAAAGAGAGTTAAAAGAGCCAGGAGTTTTAACACTTTTTGATTCTCAGGTGAAAAATCTCTGTAGAGTTTCAAAGACGGTAGATAAAATTGATGATTATCTGAAAAAAAAAATTTTTTTTTTGAAGTGTTTTTATTTTGTAGGATTAAGAGATGGGAAGAATCGGGTACTTTCAGGAATATAATTAGCTATCACAAGTGTTTACGCGTGTACATTTAATCCATATAGACACTCAGTTGCCCCCAGGGGAGAAACACTTACTGTAGCATTGCATTACTTTTTACATAAATCTAAAAAGTGCCGTTGAAATAACGAGACTAAAATAATCCACTCTGCGCCTCTTTCTTGAGACGGCGTTTTGTGCCTTTTCACAGTGTTAGGGGGTTTGATGTGGTTCAGGAGTAATCTTGTATCAATGAGATAGCATTATAATAGAAAGTCCTTTAGTGGTTTAGTGTAAATATTGGGCTGGTAGGGGAGCTGCTTGCTGGAGCCGCTGTGCCTGCAAGAGATTACAAAAAGGGAGAGAAAGGAAAGGGTCGGAGGCTCTTTTTTTTTATCCTTGAAATTGGCTGGCGGTGCTGGATCCATAGCCAAAGCTAGTTGGGATCTGCTGTGA
Organism: Chamaea fasciata; assembly: GCF_029207755.1. Classification (NCBI taxonomy): domain Eukaryota; kingdom Metazoa; phylum Chordata; class Aves; order Passeriformes; family Sylviidae; genus Chamaea; species Chamaea fasciata. The sequence goes on along the minus strand of NW_027094098.1, from coordinate 17,121,697 downwards.
GAAAACAGGCAGCACAATAGTTCCCTATTCCTGCCTTCATGCGGAGTCTGAAGCCAAATCCTGCTCTTAAATACTTATGTGTAACTCAGCGTGCCTTCACCAGGCACTGCCATGCCTGCCCGCTGGAAGTAAGTGATGTGTTGTATCCTGGGGGTCTTTAAAAAATGTACGTGGTTGCAAATGTCACCTTGGTGGGGAAATAGTTGCAATTTGGATTTTTTTTTTTAAATTTTTTTTTTTTTACGTTGGTTTTTTAACACGTATTAGCATCATGTCATAGGAAGTGTGTTAGCATGGGCTACCAGAATGTGATAACTTAGGGGTTTTTTTATGAGACCATCTGGAATAAAAGAGGGTGAATTAAAGATGCTCTCTGGGGTTATGGAATCTTAAAGATATTAAAAGGTCTGATTTCCATAATGTCTGCCTCTCCTTTTGCCCAACTGTTGATATAATCTGCTTAAAAATCGATTTGCTGTCATCGTGTAATCAAAGCCTTAATTGCATCATCATTGACTTCAGCATTTTTTGCTGATAAATTTGTGTGACTGATGGTGAAAATGTTGTGAAAAAAGAAACAACAATTGTTGGAAATAATTTTGCTGGATGTGCTGTCTCTTGCATACGGACACTAAATTTCACAGGTAGCCCAAGAGTCCTTGAATTTCAGTGAGAGATGGGAAAGTGTTTTCTTGTGTTCAAAACCTTAAGGTTTGATACCACGAACTGTTTAACTTGTTGAAGTCAAAGTAGGAATAAAAGATCAGTATTTAGCATGGCCTTATCAAAACTGTCTTTTAAAATATAAAGTCCATTTCAAAATGTAACTTTATACAAGTTGTTCTTAAAAAACAGTAATTTTAAAAACAGGGATGGTGGGGATAAAGCTGTGTATTCGCTGCGAGGTTGTTGCCCAAAGCACTGAATTAATCCCCCATAAGCTCGGTCCGGGCAAAGACCAAATTGAGTTTAAATGTTTTTATAAAACAAAAAATTGTGAGTAATGTGTCTCTCTGGCTTCCGATGGATGCCATCTGAAATGGCTGATATCCTGTCCTGAAAATCACAGATGGAAACTTCATCTCAGCACAGTGCTACGGCAAGAATGAAATGAAAGTAGCAGAGTCTCATTTACATTTCAGAAATAGTTCTCGGTAGTTTCCTGTTCAATCCACCAGATTTTCTTGTGTACCTGATGTTGGTTGTTGCCCACACTGGAAGGGCAGTGCTTTAGCTGTGACCCTTGGAGAATTGTGAGTGTGTAGGTGATGCTCTTGCTTTACCAAGGGATGCAGTTTGCTGCAGCAAGCCCCGGTGCAGCGATAACTGAAGCAGCAGCGACTGTTTGATGCTGTTCCCACAAAGGTTAACTCCTTCCTTTTGGCTTTCGCTGTTCTCTTTAGTCAGAGCAACTGCAGTGCAAGCTTTTCTCAGCTGATTTTTTTGCTGATTTATTTAAATTTCATTTTTGTTTTATTGACCCGTGTTCGGAAACGCCCTGGACTCTGAGAGTCCGTGATATAAAATGGCAACACTCGCCTGTTGTTTCTGTGAGGGGGAAGTCAAAGCGAACACATACTTTGAGAAGAGAACATACACCAGGTGCTAATAAGACTGTATTGACTGTAAATGGCTTTTATGGAAGTCTTTGAAAGAGAAGAAAGTGCAAATTATTGGGGAGGATGGAGAATGCCATAGATCAGGGGAAAAATGTGATACTTGGCAGTTTCTGTGTATTAGAGCAGCCCCTTCCCCAGCATATAATACCAAGTAAGTATTGAACAAAACTGAGATATGCCACTTCTGAACGACACCTGTGACTTCCTCGAACATATACAGGGCCAGAAATTAAGCTGCTGGGAGTGCGGCGGGTCTTCTGAGAGCACTGATCTCACCAAGTCTCTTCAGCTGCCCAAGCAAACCCAAACGGGTGCATAATGGACAGGAATGACAGCACAGCTCATTGCCGTATAAAGAATTGTTCTTTTTTAACGTATGGGTGCGTGTGTGTGTGTGTGTGTGTGTGTGTGTGTGTGTGTGTGTGTATTTTTAACAGAGCTGCAGTGTCTCTGTGCAGGAGCTGTCACTGGTGAGGGGAAGCCAGGGCAGCCACACAGCACTTTGCTGAGCACGGAGGGTCCTGCCCAGGTGCCGTGGGGGAGGACGAGTCCCACAGTGCCTCAGCATCCTCCTCGTGTGGTTCCTTGTAGGGTTTCATGGCCTCAGGGTGTCAGGGGGAAGTGGGTACCCTGAGAAGCAGTGGGAGCTCCTGGTTTCTCACATGGCTTTGGAGTCACTGGAGTTGTCAAGGCAATTCAAGTTGTTTGAGGATATTGGAGTGTTCCCTGTGGGGACGTCACATTTATGGCTGTTGGGGTGATCCTCAGAAGGAGGGGTTTGATGCCTCCACCCTGCCCTGCCAGCAGCAGCTCCCAGTGCCACCCAGCAGTGTCCGGTTGGCTCTAATTGTGGTGGTGGTAGTGGTGGCTGGTGGTGTGCCTCTCTTTGGCCACTCCGCTCTCTGGTTGTATCTGCTTCTTGCTTCTCTGTCAATTTTCACTTCTTAAAGACAGAGTAAAAAAAAAAAAAATTCTAAAGAAATTACATACATTGAAAACAGGTGTGTGTGAAAACAACCTTCAAGATGGTATAGTCTGGCACATGAGATTTGGGAAAGAACAGAGTTAATGTGGCACAGGCCTTAGTCAAGCCTCTGGGCTGTTAGACCTGTGAAAGTCTTGACATGTTCATGTAGTTTGGGGTGTTTATTTTGTTTCATTTTTTTTTTTTTTTCTTCCCAAAGAACTTTGCTTGGTGTTTGGCACGTCATCCAAACCCAGTTGCTCCAAACTTGCCACATGCTTCCCTGTTCCTCATTTCTGCATGCCCACCAAGAGACACCTGGGCCCAATTTACAGAAGTGATCTGGGCTTGGCAACCGCAGTTGAGGCCAGTGTGCAGCACATGGGGCTGTTAGAATCCATAAAGACCATGAGTCAGGGTGGGCTCAGATTGGTGCCTCGAGTTGTTGGGTAACTCATATCAGCAGCCACTTAGAGCCTCCCTTTTTCTTTGTCTTGGTCTCCCAGCCTTGAGGTGGTTGTGATGCCATCAAACATCTTTGCCAGTGGAGGTGAGAAGGTTTTTTCTTAACATCCTGATACTTTAATGAGAGATCTAGAGACGTGGTCAAGAGGAGTTTAGTAATTCTGTATTCATTTTGGATTTGCATAGCATGTTCTAAAAAAGTAGTGTGTGCCACTGGGAGTGGAGGTTTTATAAAGAAAAAGAACAATGTTTAATAACTGTGCATTAGATGGGAGTCCCACAGGAAAAAAAAAAAAAAGATTGTGTAAGTGAAGACTTGATTGTAATACTCATTCCAAAGGTGTAAATCAGGATTGCATGTTGATGTTGCCAACTTTGTTGCTTAGTTTTTGCAACCTTAACGTTATTTTAATATAGCTTTGGAGGCAATTCTATAAAGGATGTACAGCAATATGTTAACATGCTGTGCCATCCTACATTTAGGGCTTGTAATAAGCCTTTTCTATTTTTTTTGTATTGTCTTTGCCAAAAAAAATAGTGACTGTTGAGCAGTGAAGTATGTGTTCATATTGCTGCGTTTTTATTTGATTCTGGGTCCTGCATCTTACCCCAAGATCTCAAGGCAGTTACTCTGTTCCTTTTGTGTTTGGGAGAAGCAGTCAGGGCAGTCCATGGGCTGCACCAAGATCCCTGCTCGGGGCAGGATAACTGGTGGTGGTGGTGGGAAGGGCTGGAGGCAGAAGAGCAAGCACAAAAGAAGTTATAACCACTTAAATCAGACTCTTGCAACTAAAATAGCTAAAATATTTATATTTGCTGGGGGTGGGGAAGACATACCAGGATTAGTTATTTTTTGCCTAGATGTTATAGGTCTGTTTTTTGAGGGGGAGCCTTGTGAAACTTAATTTTTTGTTGCCTAAGGGAAGCAGCAATTCGTATGCTATGAGAGAAGTTTCCGATGATGGGGATTTTTCAGTAATTGGAATGATTATGTGCATGGACTAGGATTTTTTTTTCCCCCTGTTGTCCTTTCCCCCACTTCTAACCATAGCTACACCAGTCTCATCCAGACTGAAATGAAGATGGAAAGAAGTGTAGAATTCATTCCTCCTATTTCGATGTCCAAATATAGTGGTTCAAGTGGACCCACAGATGACAAAATTGATCGTATTAGCAGTTTGTGTGCCTGGCTTTCAGGATGACAGGAGATTGGTGTTCTTATTACTGACATCCTCACCGGCGCTCTGCACATCTCGGGACAACGTGTTTCAACTCTCTCTGCCTAAATTTCACCATATATAAAATTAGATAACCTTTACTGACTTTACAGGTTTTGCAACTATTATGTATGCATTCAGGTGTTCCCAGAGTACCAGCACATGGCTCTGCTCTCCCCCTTCCCCCTGTTCCAGCTCTGCCAGCTGGAAGTGATCTGTTCCTTAGGGTTGGGCAATCCTGATCTTGGTTTTCTTACTGAATTGATTAGTGATCCTGATTGAACAAGGAGGAGCCCTCACAGTCAGTGTCTGGGGAGGTGTTTCCAAGGGAGGTTCAGAGGAATGTTTGTTCCGGGAGAAGCTCACTGACCCCCTGGGATGGGGCAGTTTCCCAAGGCAGGAGCTGGTGTTTCCCTCCCACCCAGGAATGTGTCCACGCTCCTGCTCTCGCAGCCCCAGGGCCTCCTCTGGGTTTCTTATGCTCCTCTGCATGTGAGGCCGAATTTAATTACAGTGGATAAGGTCCTCCAGAGCAGACCTTTAAAAGTCCTATATAAAGATGCTGCTCTTAAGTAATTCAATATTTCAACTGCTCTGTGCTGGATTGATTGATTGATTAATGGAGGAGTTCATTTAATTAATCTGGGGCTTCACTAAGTCACATGTGTTACAGTAAATACTGCGATGGTGGTGATAAAGGAGGCGGGTGGGAGCTGCAGCTCCTGGTTTTCCTCTGGTCCCTCTGGATTCACGGCAGAGCCGCAGGTGCAGAGTCACCCGGGGCGCCTGCGCCGGAGCCGTCTCGTTGGGTTGCTATCTATAGGCTGCTAAATATGTTTCGGGTGGCAGGCAGACGTGATGCTTTGTCACTTCCTACAAGTGTGCATGTGGAGCGAGACGGTTTTTCCCCTCCTTTGCCCCAGCGCACGCCCAAGTGGTTTGCCTCCGATTTTGGATTCTGTGATGTTGGCGTGTCATCAAGTATTGACAGGGACCATATCCTCTGTTTCTGAGCAGGGTTCTGCTGCTGATGGTGTGTTAGCACGTTGCTGGCCAAGTTTGGTCCCTGGAGGCGCCCAGGTACTCCCCCTGTCCTGGGGGTGGTGGAGATCTGCATGCAGGTACTGTCATGGTACATGTGCAGCACCCAGGGGAGTTGTGACTCAGGCCACAGAACGCCCCAAAACTGAAAGTTTCAGCCCGGTGAGGAGCTGTGAAGCTTGGTCTGCAGGCTGATGGAGGGCTTATTACTCCTTCCCTCACCCTCATTGCCCTCAGTAGCTTTAACAAAGGGAAGTTGTATTTCCTCTGAGGGTTTTCCGTGTTGGCCCTGAGTATTTGAGGCGTGTGGGGACAGGACTGCTGTGGGGAGCTGTGCAGGAATGCCTCCAGGGTGTTGGTGCTCCATAATCCAGTCCATCTCTAGTGGAGATGCTTTAGTCTTGTACAGGAAGGTGGTTTCAGATGGGAAGATGACTGAAATGGCTGCAGTCCTGGCACTCTAAGATTTGGTACAAGTATTCTCAAATCTGTCATTGTGCCATAAGTAGACATGAAGGAGATGTGACTGCCTGGCCACAAACCCTTGTCAGGGGTGGGATCTTGCAGCTGCATTGTGTGGGCTGTATCCCAGTGCCTGAGCTGGGGGCTGTGCCTCTGTCCTGGAGTGTCACAGTCGCTGGCTCCAGGAACGGTCACTGCTGTCACATTTCCAGATTTCCCTGTCCAGACTTTGTACAAACAGATTAACAAGCACACATATGAGGCACACACAGTCATCCACCCCACTCTTGAAAAGCCCAAAAGCTGGCCAGCCTCACAGCTGGGTTTGGTTCCACATAACCAACACGTGAGCAGTTGCACAGCAGCTGAGTGGGCTTTTTTTTTTCCTCCTCTCTCTATTTTTTTTGAAAAAGAAATGAAGCCTTGATTCGTGGACAAGCAGTTTAGTGCTGCTGTCATAGGTTGGTGGTTTGTTGTGTGGTTAGCTTGGTTCTCAGACCTGTGCACTAGAAGGTAATGGGGTTCATCTCAGAAAGAGCTTTTTCTCGGCAGGATGTCTAACGATGTGTTGCCTCTGTTTGCTCACTTACTCTTACAGAATTTAGTCACGGTACAATATTTGATGAATAGCCTTTGATAAAAGGCTTTTATTCTTTTTTTTTCTTTTTTTTTTTTTTTTTTCATTTTGGTCACTGTTGTAATACTGTGAAATGCTGACGGAAAGCTGAGTGAAAATGATCACTAAACACTAATGCGATGAGCCAGAAGTTAACCTGAAGGAGTGTCGGTGGAATTCCATGAGTGCCGAGAGGATGCTGCTGCTGGACATGGGGGGACTGTGCTGGTACCTGCCTGGGCAGCCTGTGGATGAACCCCTTCCCAGCAGCTCATGGCTGCTGCTGTTTCCCAGCCCTGGCCATAGCACAGGAGGCAGTCTCTTGACACTCTTTACCTCCAGTCTTCAGTGAGTGTGGGGTGGAAATCCTGCCCAGTTTTGATGCTCTCTCTCCCTCCAGCCAGGCTGTGCAGGAGTTTTAAAGCTATTGGATCTGAAGTGGCTGCATTGTTCATCTTATTAAATAGTATTTAATTAGCTTTGTTTCGTCCTTTTGCTTCAGTCTGAAGACTGGGGAGGGGGGCCAGGAAAAGATAAAAAATCGTCTAAATGAAGCTTTGTCATTTAAAACACATATAAAACTCAGCGAGATGCCTTTTATTCCCCAGTCCTTTATCTTCCCTCGCAAGCTTTCCACGAATGAGTAGTGCATGTTGAGGTTTATCTTTGCTTTTATGTGCAGTAGCCACATGCTTAACATCGAGCACGTTTGAGCTGCATTTCACAGGGCTTTCGCAATCCCTTTATAAAGGGACTGATCTGCTAACATCACCCTCTTTAGATCTAGCAGGCAGGATGTTCCTCCACACAGTGAAGTGCTCGCAGTCTCTCTTGCCAGACCAGTAAGTGAATGATTTCAAGCCTGGTGGGCAATACTTGTGTCCATGCGTAGCACAGACAGACCACAGTAGTAGGCAGCTGCATGTAATTTTGAACTCCACTCATTGAACTGTAATAAAACAATATAAGCACTGCTTGGGGGAAAGATTGGATGCAGTTATCCTTACACAGGGCTCGGGCATATGAAAGCAGCGCTGGCTGACAAGAGGATTTTGAGATTTGATTTTGATTGAATTGCAGAATTGAACAGGCCAGGAATGTCAGTGGAAGGCTAAATGCCTGTAGTGCCATAAAGTTTTATTCATGTGAGGCTTTCCAATATAAAGTAGATGGATTATTGGAGAAGGTGTCAAGGGACATGAAATAGAAGTGCCCAAAACATAAAATGTGGGTATAAGGATAAAATTACTTCTTGCTTAGTACATAATTAGCTCACAAAAATGTTTTTCGGGTAGTTGTTTATTGTTCAACCTTTTTTAAAGCTAATTCATTACACAAAATAAAAGAACAGTCCTTGGTTTTTGCTTCATATCTCTCTGGCTGGAATTCATATTGTTTTAAGAACAGGTTTAAAAAATGACTTCTGTCTTAATTTAATTTTTTATTAAAAAAGAAGGTGTGTCATTAAAGAAAAAAAAAAGAGGGGGAGGAGAAGTCCACAGGATAGAAAGGAAAATGGAAAAAAAAAAAAAAAGACAAGTCTACAGGATATGAACACTGTGCAGACACTGAAAACTATTATGCTCAAAAACAAGAGAGGGATGTGTATTCACATACCACAACACACTGACTTATTTCATAGCTCAGTAATGCATATGTAATTAGAGTCAAATTTGCATAGGACAGCTGATAGCCAAATTTGTATGGCATTAGAGACAGCTTCACTCCTTTGCAGTGAACTCTGAGCAGTAAATAAAGTCGCACGCAGGTTGGATGTGGGTTAGCACAAGGGGCTGCTGCATTTCTGTTCCCAAATTCTGGGTCTGTTTACAGCCCTGCGTCTCAGTTAACGTTTTCCCTAAACATATTCTAAATCACATATATTATGACCACAGGAAAATAATCATAGCTTTATGCTACATCCAGTCATTTAGAATTATAACATAAACAGTAAAATGGCCTTCTTATTACAAAATCTTTTTTTTTTTCTGTTCTAAATTGCTTTTTTTTGGAACAGGGCTTGTTGTGTTAATCTTGCCTTAACCAAGAGCACGAATACCTTTCTATATGTGTTTTTTATAGGGAGGTGGTGTGTGGTACATACAAGACTGTCAAAATGGGATCTCAAATTGCCATAAAATCTAAACTTAAGAAATTGTATTTATAGGTGTATTTAAAGAACAGCATACATTTATATTTTCAGAACTAGTTGCCTGTAAGCTGTGTGTTCTTCCATTTCAGTCCCTCCTGACTGAGATAGCCTGTATGTTTAGGTAGTATTTATATGCAATTGTTTTTATTTTAAGTCCAAAAGAAACACACAAATAGTTGGTACTGTGCAGATTGTAATTATTATTTTTGAAATCTTCTATTGTGAGCTTGGATTTGTAGATTCTTTAGGAAAGAAATGCCACATTCAGTGCTGGTGGTAACTGTCCAGGGATTAGTTAAACTTTTATTTACCACATGTTATATATATCGTTCCTTCATGGCATTTTGAGTTATTTTCTATTATTATTTCGGATTGCTGAAAGTCAATGTGATGAGGATTTACCTAAATGAATAGCAGTTTATTTCTGATGCCTTTCTTTGAAGGAAAAGGATAAAAAAAGCCCCCTCTCCCCCCTACCCCCCAACTCATACTGGCTATAGTCCTTGAATTATGTGTGGTAGAGATGCTGTACTCAATAGAGAGACTTTTCTTTTCTTTTCTTCCTCCTCCTCACTTCCCCCCTCTAGCTGCCTTTTTTTTTTTTTCCTTAAATAGGGTTTTGCAGTAGACTGTAATGCAAGGAGTTGCTTTCAGGGGGGCTGTGTGTGGCTGTGAGGATGGTGGGGCTTTCTCAGAGCTGAGGATGGGGCTGGAGGTGTTACCACATGCAGCAAAGCCAAAATATTTACAGAGTCAGCAGGTAGCAGAGAACGAAGAACTTTGAACCCAAGATAATAAACCAGCTTTTTTTTTTTTTTAAATCTCCTGTTTTTTATTTAGTTTTTTTAAAGTATCTCCTGAATTTGAATATCTGAAGTTAAAAAAAAAAAGTGAGCTTTGTTTTTTTGTTGTTCTCTGTTTTGGTAGGGTTTTTTTTCATTTTATTGACTGTACTAGTTATGACCTTCTTAATATTTAGACATTTTAAAGTTATTTAGAAGTGCAGGTTAAATAGGCAGACAAAATTATTTCACTATAGACAGTTTTTAAATATTACTTTTATTTAAATTCTATTATGTTTAATTTTTAAAGTATTCTCCAATACTATTTTTAGATGATAATACTGAAATTTGAAACAAATTTATTGTGCATAAATGATTAAATGCAAAATAAAAATAAACTTTCTTGATTACATTAAAAAAAAAGCTCAAAGACCTAGCTGAAGTTGGCTTTTTCAGTTATGTTAGAGTATGTGAATATCGATAAGCTTAGATGACCTTCTGTAGACCAAGTTTGGTTTCAGTGTTCATTGAGATAGGGCTGAATGATTAGTTTCAGCAATTCCTTTGATGATTCAGTAAAAACTGAGAAAGGAGACCTTGCTCCACTTTTCCAATCTAGGAATAAAACAAAGGTGTGGAAGATTGAGATCTAATACTGCTGTGAGCATAATATATTCCATTTTCTTACAACAGATCATGTTCGGTAAACGTTTTACATGCATAAATGAATAAACTCACGATGTATCCAGCATATTTGAACAATCTTTATTTAATAAATAAAAATGTTATTTTCATTTTCTTTCAGTTTTATTTTTCAACCAAATGAAGATCGATATGAATCCTAAAATTGCCAACTAATAAAAACTGTCATAATTTCTAACAGAGTCATAGCCTAAAACTTAGGTATGCAAATGAATGTGAAAACAACCTGTTATCATCTTTAGCAGACAGAAAAATTAAGGTAATGAAAAGGCCATATTTTATGAAGCTGCTAACCAATTAGAATTGATGCTTCTTGAGGAAAATAAATATAAAAGTACAAATGCAAAACAAGATTGAAATCAGTGATTTAAACCATGTTTCCTGCTTTTTGATATACACCATGATTAGAATCAGTGATTCAAATCCCTTTGATTTAAATCAGTCTCATGCTTGGGGTGGATTAGTTTGTGGTTACCAACGAGAACCCTCTGAAGATAAAGGCAGGGAGTCCAAAGTGGAAGGGGAACTGCCTGTGACAGGGGGGGGCTTGGACATGATGGTCTTCAAGGTCCCTTCCAACCAAACCATTCCACATTTCAAAGTGCCCCCTCACTCCCTTGCCCTCAAATACTAAAATTACGCATGAAGGATTCCTGTGATCAGCCCTCAGCTTCTTTCTGACAGGATCCATCTGAATTTGGGAGCTTGTGGCAGGTAAGGTGGGGCTGAGTCCCCTTCTGGGGTGGCCTCAGCCCATCAGTTGTGGAAGCAGAGGGGCTCAGGCCCCTTCCCCTGGGCATTGTGTCCTTCCCCTCCCCGCAGGCAGCATGCCCGCTGCTTTCTGCCCTCCCTGCTTGCCTCTGGAGGCAAAAGCCACAGCTCCCCAGCTGTGGTCAGCTCTCCCCGCGGGCTTGGCTTTTCCCTTGCAGAGGACATGGCACAGGCACTCATTTGCATTAGCTCCCAGGTGGTATTTTTGGCGAATCAGTTCTCCCAGGTAAAGAGCAAGTATTAAGGCTTCTTTTATCCTTTCCTCAAAACTTGTGTTCCCTTCCAGGAGGAGCAGGGCTGTGTTCCTTGCAGTGAACTCTTCCGTGGGAGCTGTGGCCATGCTCTGCTTCAGACCATGGTGAAGCTCTCCCCTTTCCACCAGCTCTTTCTGGTTCTTTTCTGGGCATCCTGCAGGAGGGGTAGGCAAAGAGACAGCTTGCCTACAGGAAACCCTAGGGAAGAGCAAAATGAGCTTTTTTTTTGGCCAGAACATTTTGGCAGAGGGGCAGCTGTGGGGATTGGTAGAGCCCTGCTTCAGTGGCTGGTGGAGAAGAGCTCCTGTTCTAACAGCATAGATCACATCTTGCCTTGACAGGGTCTCAGTGTTAAAGAAACCCAACATAAACCTCGATATGCTCTGGGTCAGAAATGTCAAGTAGAGCAGATTGCATTCAAGTTGCACATAAATTATTTAAAATGCCCATAAAGATGGGTCAAGGGTCCTTGCATTGGTAGAAGTCAGTTTAAGCTTGTGTGCTGTAATTGTTTCCATATGATGGCCTTTTTGAACACACAGAGTAGAAATCCTTCGCAAGGTGCACAACTTGAGAGAAACACGTGGATTTTATTGTAATAATGTTTCTAGTTGGAAGGTCTCAAAATAATTAGCTTGATTTAGCGCTCTCATTTCTGCCCATGTTCCAGACTACGTTCAAGCCTTTTATGGAGCATAAATAGTTCCTTCATGTAGTGTTGGCAGCTGAATACTCCATACTGTAAGAATAATGCAGACAGAGACCTTCTACCAGTGCTGGATGAAGTCAGCTCTCCTGAAGGAGGCAGATGTTTTGGCAGAGGTAGGTGCCATGTGTTTCTTGAGTCAACCATCGTAAATTTGTGAGCAGTTGGTCCTTAAATAGAAAGGTTGGGGTTTTTTTCTCTTACATTTAGGGATAACTAGTAGTGGACTGATCCTATTAGTTAATGGTATTTGTCACATGACTTAAGCTGCATAATTACGAGTGAAGTTAACTCCAGTTCGGTGTATTTGAACATTGTGAAGTTTCTTCAGCAGGTTTTCCTAGGTTTAATCCATGCTAATTTATTCTTACATTCTGACTGTAGTGACTATCTCGAGGCAAATCAGATGACTGGGGTCAGATTTTTAGCTGGCATAAACCGACACAGTTCTTTAATTCTTCTGTACTTGCTGTAGCTGTGTCGGTTTATGCCAGCCAGGAGTCCAGGCCACTTAGATTAACCTGGTACTGTCTGGTGACTAAGTTTTAAAAACAACCCAAATACTTTGTACTTCCTGTGTGCTGCAACAGGAAAACATCCAGGAAAATAGTTAAAAATGGGGTGGGAGGGCTCATTGTGTGTAGAACAGGAGCTATATGGACAAGTAGGATGCAGAGATGTAGGACTGAGTCCCAGGGATATGTGATTTATAGAAATGGTTTGTAGCTGGAAATCTTCCACTTCTGGAAGTACTGGTGCATACCATAAAGGTAACAGCCAGTATTTAAGATTTGCTTTGAAAAGTTTAATATTTCTTCACATTAGGAAGGAATGCTGCTTGAATTTTTCCTCTGTATGTGAACAGACACATGAAATACATACACAGAACACAAATTACAGACACGTGGAGCAGGCCATAAGAAATGGTGTGAGAGGGCAATTTCACCTAATCAGGGGTGAGCCCACGTGATCTGTATTTTGGGATCTGGCCCCTGGGGAGGGAGATGCCTGGTTGCTTTATGCTGTGGGATACCCACTTAAAGAAGCAGGTGCTGTGGTAAATGCTTGTGTGTGTCTGAAAACCACCCTCCAGTGGTGCCTGGTTGGGCTTCTGGAGCCTGGAGACACTCCTGCCTTTCTGGCTTGGCTGATCCCTGTTGATTCATTCTGGAATGAGTTGGTTCTTCCCTTGCAAACTACTTTATGTGGTTTGCTCTTAGCAGGGAGTTACTGCTAAATGTTGGGATGGGCTTATGGTGACACCCTTGAATTTTTGTTGGTTTTCATCTGGGTTGTTTTTTGGTTGGTTGGTGGAGTTTGAGCTGAGGCTGGGCAGTGTCGTGAAGACTGTTCTGCACTTTCAGCTCCAGTGAGAGGTGCAGTACATCAGCCTTATCAGAGAAGTAACTTCATTGTGGTTGCTCTGGGAGGAGGCTACTGGATAATTCATGTGCACAGAGAAGAATGGGGTGGGTGTCTGTGGGTAGAAAGTGATTTTGGCATTTGCTGTTTGCTTTTGAAGTACACCGAGCCCACTGGTCCCCAAATTCAGAGCTAATACACCTGAAAATAAATAACCACACTAAAGCTAGAGATCACTTGAAGAAGAGTTAGGTGGCAAACCACACCAAGAAATCTTTGCAAAAGGCAGTGCAGAAGTTTTAGTGCTGCTCTTTAATATTCAAGATTTTATCTTGGAGAGTTATCTTTAGAAAAATAAACGTTCCCTTGGAATCAGGTATACTAATCCTGTGATACTGACTGTGGAATGCTTATTTCTCTGGAGAGACTGTAGGGAAGAAGGTGATGTTCGTTTGAGCAGCTTGAGACCCCCACAGCCTGTGTTGGTCTGATGTCAGTTCATTTGCTGAAATAAGCTGAAAACTCCATAGCAGAGGAAAGCCCTGTCTGGAATAAGATTCCTTTAAAAAAGAAAAAGAAAAAAAATCAAACTTCCCCTTTGTGATTTATGATCCCTTTAACAATGCCACTTTCTCAAAGCCATGCATCATACACAAACAATGGGCCACATAGAAAAGCGTGCTCCCCGGAGTATTACCAAGCATGTAATTTTGTCTTTAAATTCTTCGGAGTGAATTGTAAGAACATGACTTCATAGGAACCTTTTGAGACATGATGGCTTTTAATAATGCTTTGCTGCTACATGTAATACTTCAGTTTTACTTTTATTAATTAAATTGCTCGTTGCGTGCGTGTGCAGCGGGGAGGGGATCCCGTCCATCCCGGCACACCCAGGAGGGATGCAGCTGCCAGAAGGGGTTTGCTCCCCTCCTGAAGGTGAGGGGGCTGCACTCTGCAGGTCTGATGGAGGTTCAGGAGGGTTTTTCTCCAGTTTTCATCCCCTGGATAAGCCCATCAGTGCAGTCTCCCCATCCCTCCAGTGTTGGTGCCCGTTGCTGTGCCCACGAGGGGGTGCGCACGAGAGGCAGCTCCTCTTCTTCTTCTTCTTCCTCATCTTGAGCTCCTACAAAACCCTGTGGGGTGTGCAGCTGTCCCACCCCTCAGCCAGCTCACGTGCACAGAGTGAGGTAGCTCCTGCCTCGGCACTCCCGCCCGGCACAGCTATCCCCTCGCATCTGTGATCTTCCCAAATTTATATATATATATATATATGCTTTTATAAGTTTTCAAGAAAATTGAGGTCAAACTTATTTCCTCCTGTAATCCCTTTGCCCCCCCCTGGCAGCTTTATTTTTTTTTTTTTTTAGCAGACACATCTTGCATTATGTAAAACGTAGGTGAAGAAACACGTTCAGTAAATCTGCGTTTGCCTCTCTGTCTGCAGCAGCTGGATTTGGATCTGACTGCTTATCTAATAAAGGGTGGAAGCTGCACTTTTTACAGCTTTTTGTAGCACGGTTTGTGGGCTTGCCCATAATAATACAATTATGAAGGTTAACAGGAAAAAACTGGGTCCAGGAGTGATTCCAGGCAGCTGGCAATGCCGACGAATTGGAAGCGCACCACCAATGAAAACTGCAGTGAAAAGCAAATTAAACCTCATATCTGCCATCTCACTCGCTTTTCTCTGCTTTCCTGTTTGGACTTGAAAGGTGATTGGAGCCAAGGCAGTGACAGTTGACGGAAGTGCTGCAAGGAGAGAGTATTTATTTACAGTGAATCGTGGTGATGCTTGTTCAGGATGCGGTTTCACGCAGGATGTTCTGTCCCCACCCCCGGTTTGATCATTTCTCCCAAAAAAAAAAAAAAAGAGGGGGGGGGGCGGTTTAAAAAAAAAAAAAAGAAAAAGAAAGCTTCTTGATTGTTTGAGGCCACAGCTCATGCTTGAAGAAACAGCATGCAGCATGCCTGTACTTGGAGCATGTGGTAATGTGCTGTCGGAGGAAGTTCCTGTATTAGGCACAGAGGCTGCTTGGGACTAACTCCTGCCCAGATGTGTTCAAAACCCAGTGTTGGCCCTACACATTTAAACTGGGAATGGGCTGGGTGGGTCCCCGTGCTGCCAGTGAGGGCTAATGGAGGCCACCCACTTGGATCTTAGCAGCACTGCCAGCTGATACGGCTGTAAGTGAATTTTTTTGAAGAAGGAAGAAATTGCAGAAGTCATCCCCCTCCGTATGTTTTAGTGCATCAAATAAATGTTAATGGAGGATTGAGTGTGCAGAAGGTTTGGGATAGTTTAGCATTTGGATGAGGGGTTCCCCTCATTCTTTTTCTGCTTTAGTCATGGACTCACTGGATGGTTTGGGTTGGAAGGGACCTTAAAGACCATCGAGTTTTAACCTCCCTGCTGGGTCACCTTCCACCAGGTCAGGTTGCTCAAAGCCCCATCCAGCTTGGTCTTGGACCCTTCCAGAGATGGCCACGCACAGCTTCTCTGGGCAACCTATGCCAGGCCCTCACCACCCTCACAGTAGATCAAGACTTGAACCCCGCACCAGATGAAATAACAGAATGTCCCCATTTTGGGAGGTGAATTCCTCATCAGGAAATAACAAGCATTGTGCTGGCCCAGGGACCCCCAAGGGTGGGGTTTATCTGAAGTCCTCCTGCCATCCCAGCACAGGAGAAAGGGTCTGGCTCTCTGGGATCAGGCTGTTCCCCTGGGATGTTGGTGTGGTTGGGTGCCCATCCTGAAGCTGCCAGGTGGTTTTACAGCCCTCACACCTCTTGCTCCCGTATCAGCCCCAGCACCAATGGGTTTTGTGCAGCTCCTGACAGGCAGGCAGAGATAGTAACTTCTGTTAGTCCCAGACGGGGCTGGTGATTAGATAGGGAGAGTTTCTCTATCTCTTTTCTTTCCGAGATAGAGCACAGGGCTTAGGGAGGTGCTCTAGCATATACAGTTTCCTTCACAGGCACTGAGCGGGGAAGCTATTGGAAACTTGAGGGATTACAGGGAGGGGTGAATATGGTTTTTTATTTATTTATTTACTTTGACATTTTCTTTTAAACTATTTCCAAGAAGTACATTTTTACCAGTTTTTCTCTCTGGAAGAAGGAACCTGATGGGTTTTTTTTTCCACTCACAGCTTTTAATTGCACCATTGCCATCATCGGGGCCCTTTCTACAACTCCCACATTGTTCAGCAGACACAGTGAAATGTTTTTAGGAACCTATAAAAGCCAGTAATTTGCATCCAGAGGCCATGGTTGTAGTCGGCACTCAGGCAAGGAAGCAACTGCCTGGATAACTTTATGGCCAGGACATGTGCTGCATTGTGGAGCGTGCTGGGGAGGAGCGGGGCTGCTGCCTGCCCGCGCTCCCGCACGGATTGCTCTGCGAGTACCATTTCACTAAGGAATGAAGTTGTTAGGGCTCCTGGCCTGGAATCCAGCTCCCCAAAGGTCCATTGTGCCAGGGAGCCGAGCCAGAGCCAGCCTGCCTCCTTCCCTGGCTCTGTGCTGGCTTTCCTCAGCCCGTCCCCAGCTTTTATGCTTCGGGGGTGCGAGCTGTGCCTGCTTTAGGGGTTGGGCTCCCCTTAGTTCCCTTGTGGAATTGAACCTGCAGACAAGTGGGGCTGTTCTTGGTGCAGGATGCTGCCTGGCAGTCCTGTGAAATGGTTCTTGCTGCGGGTGATGGCTGACTTGACACGGGGCATCAAGGACTCCCACGCATCCACAGCTTTTGGAAACCATCAGTTTCCGAGGCTAACGAGGGCCTCGTGTTGCAGAAACATGTTAAGGTTTAGGATGAGATTTGCAAAATTGCCAAAGAGAATTTCTTTTTTTTTTTTAAGAGCTGTTTGAATTTGGGCAATCAAAACATCTTAAGTAGCTCTGAAAATGTCACTGTGGAAGATCCTGCTCATAGCTGGTCTAGCTGAACAAAAAAAGGCTAAGATGCTCCAGAAGGAAGAAAGCATCATCTCTTTTAAAGGTGATAGGATGGCTGTGGTTTGGTATTGTGTAAAAATTTTAAGTACTTTCTTAGCAAGAAAGAGCTGTCTATTCTCAGTGGGCTGTGAAGCCATGAGATACAGGGCCTTGGAGCATTCAGTAGCCAGGGAAGAGTTGTTTAAAAAGTAGCTTAAAAAATCAGGAATATTCACCTCCAAAAAAAGAAAAAAGTGCAAAAAGCCGTTTTAATTGAATCTGATTTTTTGGGAGGGGTTGAGGCTACTAGTAGTAGCTAGGCTGAATTAAACTTGGACTTCCCATCCAAACAGAACTTACATGCGTTTTTATTTTACTGTCACATGTGTGTACCTTTCAGACTGCCAGTCTCTCCAGTCAGGAGCACAACATAGTTTTTTTCATTATTGCTTTGTACACTTGTGCTTCCCCACCACCATATATTCTGTCCATTTGAAAGAATAAAGTGCTGCTCTGCTCCTTGAGTGGGAAATAACAGTAAGGATGGTGCGGGGTGTGTGGGATGCCTCTGCCCCCTGTGCGGGGCCTTCTGTTCCCCAGATTTCCCAGTTTCAACTGTTTCAGCTTCTTAAGTTATATCAACATCAACAAAGAAATAAAGCCAGGTCCTTACTTTTAGCACAGACACCATGAACAGGCTATTCAGTGTGTGCTCAGCTCCCAGCAGGAACATTTGTGCCAGACAGAGGACTTTTTGATTCCCTGTTTTCTTCCTCCATCTGAATAGGCTGTGGCCGGGGGTGAGATGTCTGTTGTTGGACAAGGGGAGCTGAATATCCAGAGGGCTCAGGCTCTTCAGTGCTCACTGATACTCCTGGGGAGGGAAGGATGGTTTGGTGAGGATGGGGGAAATTTCTGTCTCTGAGAGGGTTGACCCAGCACCTTGAATTATAGGGGATGCAGGGGGAAATTTCTGTCTCTGAGAGGGTTGACCCAGCACCTTGAATTATAGGGGATGCAGTGCTAAGGGCATATCTGCCCCAAGGGGCCAAGGGGGGAAGATGCTGCTTTACGAGAAGGGAGACTGTTCCCTGTGGCCTCAGCAAGTTGTCTGGGAGTCAGAAATGTGCAGGGTTTGTACCTAACCCAGCCACTTCGTGCTGAAACACGCTCCTGGAAACGGGTCCGGGGTGAGCCGGCAGTGGCTGACTGACACAGCCTTCTCCTGCCCAGAGCCTGCATCCAACTGCTTTTCGTGGCCCCGAGGGTTTGCCGGAGTGGGTCCCAGCCAAGACAGGAAACTATTTGACTTCGGGTGCTAGAGAGCTCCTCTCATGGTATTTACAGATAAAAGGGGAGGAGTTGAAAACTGTAGTCCGTGTTCAGCCCAATCTGATAACCTCCAGGGATTTTATTAGTTCAAAGAAATTTTGGATAGCGAACTTGGGTGCTTAAGTGGAGCTGAGGCCCCAACCCTTGGAGGCATCCAATCCTTACTAAAACCTTAGAGTAACAAATGCTGCTTGCAACAATCTTTTCCTTACTTTTTTTCCCCTTAATGTTTTAAACCATTAGGCCATTCTAAAATTTAATACACAGGTAAGAATACATCCCTGATCTTTACAATTAATTGTCTCTCCTGAGCATTGATGGCACAGAAACCAATTTTGTTCAACAGACTTCAGTCTCTGAGGGGCTAAAAATAAGAAGGGTGAATTATATTCAGTAACTAGATGGGCAGAATGTGTTTTGTTGGAATAAATTAGGAAAGCAACAGTAAAAGGACTGTTTTCCACAATGCTGTACTGGGTTACCAGATAGTTTAATGCTGTGTCCTCACGTTGGATGGAGATCCACGACCTCTCTACATGCCATGGTGGTGTTGTAGGTGGAAATGTCTAATGGAGACAGGCCCTTCACCTTGGAGTTAGATGTGCCCTGGCATCTGCCTGGTGTTGGGTCAGAGTTTCTCCCTGGCTCTGCTCAGCAGACATAAGTTGTCCATCTCCCACCCTTCCAAATCAGATGGAAACTCTTCCTAGCTCTTAGCTTTCTCCTTTTCCCTTGGTTTTTATCTCACCACTGGCTGTTAGAGACCTTGGATAAGGTACACGTTCTGCTGGAGGCAGTAAAGAGGGTCTGGTAGGACCCCATGTGCATTGCCAGGTTTCCAGCTTTTTTCTTTCTGGAGCCTCTGTTCCTTTCTTTGTAAGCCTAGAGCTACCTTCTGCTTCAAACAGGCAGATTCACTTGCTGATTAAAAAGCATTGTTAATTTAGAAGGAAGGCCACATTCCTTCTCAACACCATCATTAATTAAAGACTAGGAAATTGCCAATTCACCCAACATTCACATCCTTACCAGACTATGCTCACATAATTTATTGCCCAAATATCTTAATGCCCAAGTACGTGCTGAGGCCCGTACACAAAACGTAAACTCCAATCTCATATATTTTTCCTATGCATAATTAAGATGATTGCCTCTTAAAACCTTGCTTATTTTTGGTAAAACACCTTTGTTTTTCTGAGGTTGGGTTTTTTAGATTGTGCCCAAACATGGGCACTGACTGTGGCCGCGGCTTTATTAAACTGTGTAATTTTGCGTGTACGGGTGTGAATCATAACCCCCAGATGAAAATAGCTCCTTCAGAGCCGTGTCTCTGGGAGGAGGAAAAAGAAAAAAAAACCAACATGATACCAAACACTCCCTTATGCCTTCTCACAATTCTAAACTGTTGCAGGTTGGACAGAATCAGAAAACAGAGTTTTATGTCGAGTTTTGTGTCGGTGAGGGGAATGTAACTATGCAAAACCCACTTACAGCTTAGACACATCATTCATGAGTTACACCATGGCTCCGAGCTCATGGCAACGACGAGTGTCTGGCAATCCCCACCATCTGGTGAACTCTGATGTGTATTTGAACAGCACGCTGTGTTAGTGTGCCTATATACAAGACATATTCGCACACAACATATAGTGGCAGGGGAAAGAGAGAGAAATTATGTTTCAGCTGTGAATGACTTATATTTACTCAAGCAGCAAAGAAATAGCTGATAGCTTACGAGTGATCAAAGCTCGTGGTGAGTTATAGAGGTCTTTCCTCACCAGTGAGGAAGATATAGCACATTTCAGCCTGCTGTATATCCTTTTAGTCCAACACACACATTTTAATGCTTATTTTTATTTTGGTTTAGAGGCCTTTCTACTTTGCACAGCAAGCGATTTTTTTTATATTTTATTTTATTTTATTTTATTTTTTTAATTTATTTTTTTTTCAATCTCTTCTGCCTGTTCTCTGTCTGCTGCTGATGCCAGAGACAGAGCAGATTGGGAAGCCTTTGAACACATTACTGGTTGAACTCGAACGAGATTTTTGTATTGCTTGGTTGCAAGCTCCTGTGATGAGCATAAGGAATTTAGTTTTGATTGACATGATGTTCTCTTAAAGCAAAAGTGATCTATCAGCATTCAGGCACCCGCAACTTGTTTTTTCTTTCATGACAAAAAATAGTTTTGTTACAGTCGTGCTACAGCCACGAAGGTTGAATTGCAGTTTCCCTTTGAATCCTCTGATGGAGGAGGTAGAGAGGAGTGAGTCAATATGGGCCATTTTAGGTCACTCCTAACAAGCCAGGCTCGAGGATCTTCTCGGTTTCTGTTGCTCTGCCTGTTTTGTGTTCAGCCAGCTCTTTCTCTGGTGCACCAGCATGCTCATTCCAGTACAGAGTATTTGTACAGATGACACAACCTTATTATCTTCAGCTTCGGTCGCTTTAAAAGGAGTTTTTACAGTTAACACACCCGTGATCTTATACCACAAAGAGAACTGGTCTGGCAAAAAGATATATCCTGAGACAGAGTCTGAACGTGAGACATCCTCCCTCACTCCTCCTTGTGCTCATCACTAAATGTGAAACCTCTTCAAAATAAGCTGCTCTCCAAATGAGTTATTATTTGGCCTATGTCGGTATAGAAGACACGTGAGCATCCTCTGGGAGGAAATATAATCTTATAAATTAACCTTTGAACTTGGGAGAGTTGGATTGTGGTTTTTATTCAGCTGCTTTGTAGGGCACTGGGAGGTTATTTAACCTGCCTTTTTCAGGCCTGGGAAATGGATGCACAGCTCCTTTCCCCCACCACGGCCTTGCAGGCATATTCCTTCTGTCTGTAGGCCTGGGGGGCATCAGTGTGTGAAGAGCCGTCAGAATTAAAACTGTGTTATGGGTGATTTTATTGCTATTTGCAAACAGTTGAATCAGCACATAAGCTTTGAGGGGGCAAGGATTGATTCAAACCAGGGTTAAAGCAGTTTTAAGAAAGTTTGTAAATGCTGAAGGTTTTTTAGAGTCACACATCGCCGAGGCTTGGTGCTGAGCATCCCTATAACTCGCCTGCGCTGCCCTTTTTAAACTGACAAACTCTTACAAATGGGTTATTTGTGGGTGTGAGGTTTGCAGGGTTCGTAATGCCTGCGTTTAAGGGAGATTCAGGAATCTGCTGTGAAATTGGAAAGGCTCATTATCCCAAGGGTGGGCTTTCCTTATCAGTGGTCGTCATGGCAGGGCTGTTTGGGAGAGTCTGTCACTCTGCTTCCCATGCCCTGCCTGGTGAGGAGGAGAACTGAGGGAATACTCTTGCCTCAGTAACAAGTTTTATGGTTCATCAAGTACAGAAGTAGTACCTTGGAGGAATTTGCCATTTCTTTCCCCTGAAAATGTAGGTATGTGAGATACTGATCATCCACACTGGTCTTTAAAGCTCAAAATGAATGATAAAATAATTTGTGATTTATGTAGTGAGCATGAAAATAAACATCCGAAGATGGTAATTTTAAGAAGTACTTCTAAGACCTTCAGCTTTACATTTTTCCCTCTATTTGGGCAGATTTTGCTAATTCTTACAGGAGAAATGGTTGCATTTTCATGGACAGTGAATACATCTCTGCTGCGCCTGTCCTTGGTCATCCAGTTGTCCTTTGAATCGTTCTGAGCATGCTAATTTAATATCCTCCTCTTTGTTGTCCTGCTCCTGCATTTTTTCTTCCCAGGTTCCACTCCTGGCACTCTGCAGCTTCCCATTTCTATTTCAGTGTTTCAGGCACTGCTCAGAAACAGATGGATGGCGAGATTTCAACCCCACCTCCCAACTTCTACATACAGTCCACATCTCGCGCCGCATTCATGAGCACACACAAGCAAACAGGACGCTTGGTATTTGCTTTTCTTGTTAAGTGCATCCCCAAATCAGCTCTTCCCCATTTAGGCCAGGTGATGTACCACCAACAATTCCCTCCTCTCCCCAGGAAAACAGCAATATAGGGATGTTCGTGTGTTGGGAGAGGAGGAGGGTGGGGCACACGTGCTTTTCGGAAGTGCCGCGTTTCCCCACGGCTTCGAGCAGGTTTTGTTTTCAGGTGTGCCCGGCGCCGTGTGACCGCCTGGGGAGCGATCAGATGCCAACACCAGGAACAAAACCTCAGCTCTTACATTTGCTTTTCCTCCTTTGCTTTTGCGGCGCCCGGGTTTTGATGTGTTTTGCTTCTCAGAAGGCTTGACGGTGGTAATAACGGAAACAGCAAAAAATGTCAGCTTGACTACTGTCTGCGTGTCGGCACTAGTCCAGGGAGTTTCAAAGGGATGTTTTATTGATTCTGTAATTGCACAGTAGAATGGACAAACTGAACTGTACCTCAGGGCAAGGAAAGCCCCTGTCTGAACGGCATCTGTTGGATGTGTTCGCTGCTGTAATTTGGGCAGGGAGTGCTCACTGGGCGGTTTGAACCAGGGGACTGAAAGCTTGGCTTAACCCTTTCGCTGGAGGCAGTGGAAACTCTGGTTTTGCCTTCTGATGGCAGCCCAGGAAAAAGAGCTGCTTTGGGGATCCCTTTTAGCACCAAAGTGACAATTTGGGGCTTTGCTGGGATTTACACCGGCGTTGCTTTTAAAAGGAAATTTGGCACTAGATCCTTTCCCTGGCATTACACTCCAGGTATTCTCCTCCTCTGGGATCCCGAGCCCACAGAACTGTGACTTGCAGTGTTGCCTTGCTTGCAAAATCCACTTCTTAACTGAAAAACTGGTCTTAATCTCTGATGAAATATGTCTGCGTTACAGTGCTCCTGCCTGGGAGCTGGTAACTTCCTCTAACACGAGCTGATTACTTTCCAAAACTGAAGGAGTGGACTGAGCTGTTTTGCTAAAACAATTGCAAATTAAATTTGTAAACTTTTGCTGTTGCCATATTTTTTCACTGGCATGCTGTCTGCGTGCTGTGTCTTTAATTTGGTGAGAACACGAATCAATTAGGCTAACCTACAGCAATGCAGAAACCGAGGGGAAAAATTTAAAATGCACTGTCTTGACTTGATACGTGGGTGCCCAGGGTTTCTGTTCCAATTATTCTCTATAATTCCTGTTAGCCAGCCAGAGCTGGGCATCCTGCAAAGAGCAGTGCTTCGTCCCCAGGGCAGAGCCCACAAAACCCAGGGGTAGAAGAGCAGTGCAGGAAGAAGCAGAGTCCAGCCAGCCTCCCTGAGGAGGACTGTAAGTTTGACTGGGTTTCACAGTTTCAGGATTAAAAGAAAAAAAAATCTGGGGATGAGGATGTGCTGGGGATGGGAGGGTGGCAGCACACCCAGGAGCACCCAGCTGGAGCTTGTGCTCCACAGGCTACCAGCAGATGCCAGCGGTTTGTGAAATAAACGGTGATCTTGGGGTTTCCACTGCACTTATTTATGGCCATAATTAGAAATCTTGTTTTTTAAACTCAACGCTCTTTAAACGCAATTTTCTGGGAGAAACCTGCAGTGCAGTTCTGTCCTGTACTGGATTTAAGTAGATTTTACGAGAAAGTACTGCTTGAAGAAGGGAAGGGTCTGATAAGACCTCACTGGGCTCTTCAGTGCTTAAAGGGTACTTGTAGAAAAGAGGGAGAGCAACTATTTACACAGGCAGCTAGGAAAGGGCCAGTGGTTTTAAACTAAGCAAGGAGAGATTTAGATTTGATGTTAGGAAGAAACTGAGCACTGTGAGGGTGGGGAGGCTCTGGCACAGGCTGCCCAGAGAAGCTGTGGCTGCCCCATCCCTGGAATGGTCCTGGACTGGGTTGGACGGGGCTTGGAGCAGCCTGGGAGAGTGGGAAGTGTCCCTGCCTGTGGCAGGGGGTTGAAGTGGATGATCTTTAAAGTCCCTCCTAGCCTAAACTGCCCTGCAATTCTATTAAATGAAAGAGGACGTGCACTAAACTTCATAGTGTTTTCGGATATTGACTCTGATGAACTCCTTTATCTGGAGCCTTTCGTGCTGTAACAAAAATAGGCACTTAAGGACGTGGAGCACTCTGCCAGTTCAACAGAAAGAAAAGTGAAGCCCATCTTCAGTAATTTGTATTGCAGAAATCAGCTGGGGGAGATCCTGCATCTGGGATTTGTTCCGTTCCCTTCTGGTGATTCAGAGGAGTGTAAATTATATACTAGTGGCAACAGCTGTACTTTGGGGCTTTTGCCAGAGGAAGAGCAGCTTTATTCTGCATTGGGATGAGGATGCCAGAGATGTGCTGATTAACAGGGGAGGGGAACACTGCCCAGTGCAGCTGATACAGTGATCTTAGTACATAATTAGTTGCAAGTACACTTTGATCAAGTCCAAAACTCACAGTCCTGCTGAAAGGAGCAGTGAAACCTTGATTTGTCCTAGCTGGTGAAAGGTAGCTTATCTTTATCTAGTTTTATATTAAATTCACAGCCAAGGTATCGAAATTCTCTAAGACCAATAGTGCTGAGATTAGTCAGGACCCACAGCGTGGGGTGAGGGGCCGGGGAGCACAGGCAGCCTCACTGCAAGGCTTGTTCTTCATCAACTGCCTAATTTGGAGACAGGTTTAATAAAAGCTGAATAGAAATTAAAATATCAGACTGAACTGATATTTTAATGAACTGAAATGTTAAACTCAGTTTAACATTTGGCTGAGTCTTTATCACCTTCCTCCCCCATCTCTGACTTTTGTCAGATTGCTCATAATTTCAGTCTCAGTGATCTGACTCTGTTGTCTTTTTTTTTTTAATAAGAATGGTGAAGTGAGTGTGACTGAAAATACAGAATATGCACTAATATTTCCTGTGCCACATCAAATCACCAAAATGACTAAAGAACATCCTGAACTCTGAAATTCTCAGCACATATTTTCTGTCAACACTAACGCTGAAGTGGAATTGCCCCAGCCAATCAGACATGGGAAAAACACTGACTTACTGACCCAGAAAAAGCTGTATTTCCCAATTTTTTGCAGGTCCCTACTCTGGTTGTCAAGGAAAGGTGGCCGGAGTCAGGATTTGTGGTAGCACAGTGCTTGGAATCCTGAAGGCACTCCAGGCACATTGATGTGCATGTTAGAGAGGGGTTGCAGAGTCCTGAGGGTAGTAGCCATGGGAAGCAGGCATTTTGCCAAAGCTCTGCTGAGCATCTCTCTGCCTTGCTGATAAAAATCATTCATGCTTTTTGGCAGGAGTATCTGTAGCTGGTTTTGTGCTGCCCTGAGTCCATTGATGACTACTTGCAAAAAAATAAGATGTATAAAAGCTTGTGGGGTTTTCCAAATAAATGCTTGCTGGGTGCTTCAGAGAATGCTGGGGAATGTTTTCAAGAGCATCCTAGTCCTGCCTCCAGAAAGATCTTTGATAGGGACAGAGTTCGCTGGAGTAGCTGTTGGTGCTCTGTGCTGCTTTTTTTATTTTTTTATTTTTTTTTATTTATTTTTTTTTTAATCCCACATTAATTTAATTATTTCTGTTCCTGGAAATTTCTGTCCAGGATTTGATTGTAAGAGCTGGGTGTCTGGAAGATTAATTTGTCCTTTTGGACTGCATCTGGACTGTTACTATTTTATAATCATCGACAGTGGCTGTAAGGAGCGAGGAAGGGTGCAGTAAAACACAGCAATGCTGACAGTGTAAAAATAGCGCATCTTCTTGCTGTTTGATATTTTGATAGAAACCTTTTATCACTTTAAAAACTGGCCATGTATCAACATGATATGTTAAAAACAGAAGTAGGAAACTGCAGGCTTTTAATTTGTGCCATTTGAACCCTCTTACCTTGGATGAATGCGGCGTGTAAATTATAGTTCCCATGAGGTAAAAATCAGTCAAATGCTACTTAACCTTTACTCTGCCATGTTTCGTGTTCCATTTGTGCTAAAGAGAATATGCGCATATGCTTTCATCTCTCTACCAGGCAAAATCATCCTTAGGGTGCCTGTAACAACACAAAATGCCTTTAAATTTGGATTTGAGGTGAGCGAAACTGCTGTCGCTTTAGAAATCTTCGGGCTGAACTGGTTTCAGAAATTTCCTTTACCTTTCAAAGGTGAGGGGCTGGAAGAGGTTATTTTTTGTTCAGCATGGCCACAGCGATTGCTGCTGGTTCTAACTGGTTTATTTGCATGGTTATGTTTGTGCGGGGTATTCATGGCATGGAGTGGTATTTTCCAAACTTGGTCTGCTGCAAAATACCTTATGTTTTTTTCCTAGTTATTTCGGTTAAAAATATTCAGCTATTTCGGTTGTTTAATATAGAAAGCAACTTCTCTCCATGATAATTTCCTAGTAAAAGAGTCGGAAATTTGTCAGCTTTGGTGCTTGACATGCAAAATATCTGACCCAGAAACCACTAAATTTCCTAGAAAAAGTTTTCTTTTGACTTATGTGTTTGGATCAGACTTACTGTTCTCAATGAAGCTTGTGCCTAGGCTTCATAATTTATTAAATGACATCAATGAGAGCCTAAAAAACTTCATTTGGCACTATTTAGAGACACTTAACTATAGTTTTGGAAGAGCAAGATTTTCATAATAAAAAGCAGAAAAGAAATTGATTTTCCCAGTGAACATGATCATTTGAAAAAAAAAACAAAAACCCAAAAAAAAAACCCCAACCAAATGAGCGAAAGAAGAAAATTGGGGAAATGAGAAATACTGTTTTCAAATTAGCCGAGTTCAGAGCCTGCGTAACATTTGCATCCTGTTAATTCAAGGGGGTCCTGCAAAGTGATGAAACAAGTCAGTTGTGTTCCCTGGTGAGCTGCAGTGATTGCAGGAGGAGCAGATGTGGGCTGGGAAAGCCAAGGGGAGCTCCCTGCCCTGAGCCAAACGGGAGCTGAGTGTTACCCCCTCACCCCGACATCCCTCGTGCTGCTCACCCGCCTACAGTGGAGACTCAAAGTCTAATTGAGGAGTTTAAAAATAATTTTTTAACACATGCCTCCTCTCTTTTTTCCTTTTTTTTTCTTTTTTTTTTTTTTTTTTCTTTTTTGCTATTTCTAAAAGAAAAAAGGAAATAAAATTTTCACTAAAATGCCGTGGTTGGAACAGTAACAGTGAAGGGAAGTGCACAAGTTGGCGTGGTCTGTAATGCTTAAATTGGCTGTACTGGGTATCTTATACATTTAAATATATACACTTGTTACTGTATGGAAATATTAAATTTCACACTTAATGGGGACAAACAAATCTAAGAAGTTTATTGCGTATGTTCAGTGTGGCAAAATAAGTGCTTGTGGAGGAAGTTTTTCTTTAAACAAGCTTTAATCATGATGATTCATGTATACAGAATCAAACCCTGTGTGTTTATTTTAATTCTTTTTTTTTTGCTCATTCGTGAGGCAGACTTCCTGCTGATGTCCATGATCTGCAGGTGCTCACCTGAGTAGAAAATGAGTGGAAATGGAGGAAAGGTCATGAGAATTGTGGTGTGGGGTTTTTTTAATAGGTGTGCTTTAAATAAATAAAAAGTACTTTAAATTGCCTAGAAGCAGGGAGTGGGAACAGTGCACTGAGCTGTATTTCTCCTCCACAGCCTTTGTATGATTTGGAGAGTCTTTGCAAACACTCCTGCTGGTGTATTTATTAATGTGGAGCCCTGTGCAGTCCTTCAGGCCAGAAACTTTTTGTTGTGGTCAAGGGAAAAAAAAGCAAAGGAGGGGAAGAAGGAAGGGATTTGGAAAGCCTGGTGTATGCCTATATCACCCTCAGAGAGCAGTGCTGACATGAATATTCTTATTTGCAGAGCTGAGAAGAGGAGTGAAAATTAAACATACATGGTTCGCAACCACTTTGATTTAAAGAGTTTTAACTAAATGTGATCTGCATTCAAAAAAAACAAAATAAAAAATGCCTGTAAAGTGTGTTTTTTTTCAGGGTTTGTGTTAGCCAAAGCCTCGCTGACTCCATGCGGTTGTCAGATGAGTAAATAATGAAACTACCTGGTATTGCTTTCACTTGTGGACAGTGCCCAATTTTTCCCCCAGCCTCACCAAAAGCCCAAACAATGATAGAAAGAAGTTTCAAATGTGAAAAAAGGAAACATGGTGTTCATTAATGTTTCAAATATGACCGCAGATAGAAATACAGGGCAGTAGCGGGTTCCAGGGAACAGTGTGGGACAGAATCATCCCTTTCTAGACGGAGGCACCCTCATAGCTCAGTCAAGTTCTGCCTGGACTGACACAGCACAGGGATCATGGGTGATGCTGTTTTCTGCGATCTTAATGAACTCAGTAGCTTTGGGAAATCCTGAATTGTGGGGGAGGACCAGCAGCTGCCTGAGGGGTGGGCACCCAGAAGGTGCCACCAGCATCGGGACACCTGGAGATCCAGTCCGTGACACTCAGTTTGTGTCTTTCTGCATTACTAAATGGTTGTGAATGGAAAAGCATGCACAAAAAACTTTAAAGTGAACCACTCCCAGGTACTGGTGGCAGCAGGGCTCTTTGGGGAGGTTCTGAACACCTGAGAGAAGGGTGGTCTTAAAAATAGAGTGGACCAGAAACCAAGTGCTCCGGATTCCCCCCAAAAATTAGTTTACACGATTATTAAAGGTTTCCAAGAACCTTTCTTTAGTGTTGATGTCAGAACATAAAGCGTTTTTGGATGAAGAACTGACAGTGGTTTTTCATGGAAGGATCTATACAAGGAAAAATAGCCTTGATTGTTATTTGTCACACGTCTGAAAAGAACCCTGCAGCGGAACAGCGGTGTTAAGTGCAGATCAGTGATGAAGTGAACAGCTTCACTGTGTTGTTCTTCTTCTCCTGTAAATGGCTCGTTTCACTTCGTTTGTCAGCGCGTGGTTTCGGCTGAGCTTGTTTGTATGCACAAACTGGATAGTAGTGAAGTTGGGAAATCGTTTGACCTTCTGATCTGTGTAATCACTGAGAGAGACACGTTGTGATATTGGTATGCCATGGCTTTAGGTGGTTTAGTAACGTAAGGTAACATTGCTGGTAATATGAGCTCCGTGTGTTTTTCAAATATGCTTATTTTCTGTAGCAGTTTCCTAAGCATTGCACATCAGCCAACCCCGCAGCTGGACTGGAATTGCCTTTTGGAGCTTTGCAGTTGACTGTGGACTTTGTATGTTGGAAAGCTGAGAGGCTGCATCCTGAATAATGCACCCCAAGAAGGAATAAGTATGTTTTAACATTAAAAGAGTCTTTGGTGGCTTCAAGAGAAGGGTTGTGGTGACAAAATTCCATATTCTGTGGCCAGGGCAGAGCCCCTTGGCAGAAGTGCATGGCCTTGTATCTACAGTGAAAGCAATGATCTTTGAGCATCTTGGTTATTTTGGGAAAATGTTCAGACAATGCATCAGTCTAGTTTTGAAACAGCTTCAAACATTTCACCACTGAAACCTCTAAAGCAAATGTTACAGAACATGCAGCTTGTCTGTTTATCTTCTCTAAGACTATGTGAAGTCTTATGTGAAATGTGATAAGAATCACAGTATCTCCTTTGGTTGCTCAACATGAGAAGCTGATGAAGAGACAGTCATCCACAAGACATTCTTCAGAATAGCTGCAGAACAGATAGCTTTGCTAGGCTGTCTCTGTAGAGGGATGAAGGGGAGATTGTAACCCAAGCATGTAGGCATGATCTTTCTTTTAAACCTGGCCTAGCATAAGTGAGGGCTTTGGTTTAGCTTAGCCATCAAATCCATGTTTCCAGCATTTCTGGAGTTTGACCACTCCCCTGTGCTCCTGTCTGTTCTGCTGTTCCTTTTATCTGGTTGCTGTCCCAGGGCTCAGGTGGATTGTTCCTTGCTGTGTGTCTGCCAGCAGTGCACGGGAGGGATCACTGGTCCTGGGAGGATGCACACCACTGCTCCTCTGTCCTGGCACCTCACCGGGTGAGTCAGCTCAACCTGCACAAAGGAAATTTACCAAAAGGTAAAGAAGAGTTGATTCCTACCCCTTACGAGGTTCCCCAGGCAAACTACAGCCCCTGTGCCAGTAAAGTGGTGTTTTGATGGATGAAGTGAGTTGTGCACAAACCCCATGGCAGAGCCTGGCAACAGAGACCAGTACATTCTCAGTCCATGCTGTTCCACTAGAGAAGGGCTCATCATCTTCTCCTCTGGGGAGCTACAAGGTCCAGGGAATTCAGCTGGAAAAAGATCTGTTTTTCCTTTTTCTTACCCCTTATACAGTCATTGTGCTCACTGTGCATCTTTTGTATATCACTCCTCTGCTGAAGGTGTGGATGTGAAAAAGAAGAGCATGTAAATCATTCTTCATAACAGAAATACTGAAACCAAATGTTTTTGAGTGTTTGAGTGTGAACTAAACTGAGGACAGAATTTAAATCATGGGGTGATATGAGGGATGGGATGCACACAAGCAGTGGGGAGAGCATTTAACAAAGAGGGTGGAGTGATGCAGGTAATCCTTGCAAGTTACCTTTCCTTGTGGAAAACCAAAATCCTTTAACCAGTGTGATGGTGAACTAAAGGCAATGGGGAGTGCTCACATGGAGATTTTCCTTTATTATATTTTTTTTTATTTCTGGAGCTGTTTCCCCAGTGTTTATGATCTGACAGCACTAATGAGTCACTGTATCAAATTTGTGGCCAGGAAAGGGGAAAAAAATTGTCTATACCAAATGTCATGGACTGATGCTGTGTGTGGCAACACAAATAAAGGTGCTGTGTGGTTAATGCTGCGAAATTTGGCTCACAGAATGTACCTGCTTTTAAAAACCTTAGCAAGTAAGATGATCTGTTATTATTTCATTTGTAGGAGCAAAATGAGCGAAAAAAATCCTCTCTTGGTCTTATCTACATGTGTTAAATTTTGCAGTAACCTCCATAATGATGGGTTGGGGAAAGATGAATGGTTTTCAGTTTCTGAAGTTCTTATGTAGAGATATCTTAACTTTTTGTTGGCGTGGCTGTGAATGTGGTCACTGATTTGATTTTTTATTTCCCCCACTTCTCTGCCTTGTTGACAACCTGCTGGCACAAGTGGATTCAACACTGGGATAAATACTGCAGGTGTTACAAGCTTCTCTGATCCCTTTGTCTATATTTAATCTAATCTCAAATTAAATGAATGTTATTGATTAGATTCCTTTCAGACGTGTATGAGTTACTCAATGTGTGGCAAAATGTTATTCTTTTCTTGTGTGAGTGGAGCATAGAAGGTGAAAGTATACAATTAATTTGCCTGCAGTTTCTTGAAAATTGTATGCTGGATTTCTGTGAACACGCTGTATGGAACAATATTTCAGGCAAATTATTGTTATTTACCGTGGATTTTGCCTGGATATTAAAAGTCAACAATTATGCTTCCTCTTGGTTCTTAATGGCTTTTTATTTTGAGAAACCTGCCCAATTCTTTCACAGAGTTGGTGGCCCTAATGCTGATCTTCAGAAAGCGTTAAGTAGCACATGGCATAACTTGACAATACTGTTATTTTGCTGTATCAATGACCATTATAGTAAGTTTAAAGTGCTGATAAATTTGATGGGGACATGGGTTGCAGAGTCCTCACCAGGGATGGGGGTCTGTTGTGGGATAGTTGGGTCAGTGGTGGCTCACATGAGCCATGTGTGTGATGTTGGCTCCCTCCTCCATGGATCCATCCCATGGGATAGGTACCACTCCTTGAGGAGAACGAGGTTTGCAGCTGTGGCACAGCCAGCCTTGCAAGCAATCTGCCACAAATCCCAGTGAAGGTAGTGATGTGCCCCCTGCCCTCCCCACAAATGCACAAAGAAAATCCTGAGCTCTTAGCTCAAGCCCACTGCTTTTCTGGGCCCCCTTTTCCTTCCCATTTTTGTTGAGAAAGTGTCACCAGTTGGATGATCCTTGAGTGATGGAGTGTTGTTTATTGCGTGGAGAAACCAGGCTGATGCAGATGGGTCCTTGTGTTTTCTTCTGCCTTTCTACTATACTTGATTTTCCCATCCCAGATATCTTCGGATCTGCGTGGCACCTGCCTGGCCCAACTATTTATTAGCTGCAGTGGTGACCATCTCTGGTTAAATGTCACCATGACCTCTTTGGGGACAGCATTAGCCTTTGCTGGGTTCTGAATTCCCTGAAAAAACCTGGGGTGGTTGCATTTTGGCATTGCTGTCAGGGTGAGAATCTGTGACCAGCTTTCAAGACAAAAGATGTGCTGGAGAGGGTTTTTAAGTAGGTGTGTGCATTATAGTGGGTCATTTATCTGCTTAGTATAGACCATCCCCATGGTCACTTAACTGCTGGTTCATTTAGGCTTTTGTTAAATACATTAATTGGAGGAGCGAATGTCCTTGATTTATTATATTGGATTAGACAGGAAAACCCTGACATCGTCTTGTCTTTATTTCTTGATTACAGTTATACAATGAAAATTGCAGGTTTCTTCCTGCAAAAAGGGTTCCTTTCAACACAAACTCTTCTCCTGATAGGCAGAAAACTGTTTATGGAGAACTGCAAAACAAGGCTTGGTAGGAGAAATCTTTTCTGCCTGGAGACTTGATCCGTGTGTCAGAAAGTGGTTCTCAAGGCAAGGGGTGGAAAGTTGGATGGTCCAGGAGCCTTGAAAAAGGTGTGTTGCAAAACAAGAAGAAATAAGTGCTGCCTTGAAAGTCCTTGGGTTTCGGTTCCCTTTTGAAGATAAAGCTGTACATGCAAGGTTGAAAAATGTCAGAGCAGTCACCTGTATCAGCAAGTAAATTGGAAACCAGTGGTGATAAGATATTCAAAGAAGCATGGAGGGTACTGTCCTGGGCATAATGTAGTTTATCTGACCCATCAGTCTGGTTCACTGGCAGTTTCAGTTGCGAGGTGGGACTAGCTAAACAGAGAACTGATTTTTTCTGTGAGAACAAGACCTTCATTTGAATTCTTCAGCGAAGCCTGGCAAGTGTTACCGGCGTCAGTGTTTCTCCTGGCTGCTTCTGCAGAAAACAAGAGATGGTTCCTGGAGGTTCAAGCCTGGAGTTTGGACAGGCCCTTCCAGAGTTTGTCTCAGTAGAGGCTTCTCTTACAAGATACCCAGAGTTCTTGTAGGTCCATGAAAATCTTCACTTTTTTATTTAGTTGTGTTTTGGAAGCTCCAGGGTCTAGGGGAAGCAGACTGGGTCAGTGTAGTTCTCCTTCTCTTCCTATAAGAGTGTGCAAGATAAAACAAAGCATTTGAAGCTTGAAGTTCAATCCAAGCAACACCACGGAGCTGACCGTGCTCCTCACTCCACACCCTCTCCCAGTACAGCCCCTCTAGGTCTGGTCTGTATTTGGGTTCCTAAGGTTAAAGCAAGGAAAGAATGGTTCCTCAAAGGGATAGTGTTAAACTATTAGTACTGGGAAATGTAGATATTGTTTCTTTCTTTGAGGGCTGTGGATAATTTTCGTCAGGGTTTCCTTAGCTGCAGCATGTGTTTTTAATCGATGTCTGTGGCGTTTTTGGAAATCATCTGCAGCTTTGCACAGGTCAGCCAGGCTGTCACGCCAGGTCAAATGAAAGTCTGTCTCTTCACTTTTTGAAACTGCCTAAATGTAAGCAAAAGGTCCCTGCAACCTTGTTAAGGATAAAAATCCAGCCTGTGTCTACCTTTGGAGGCACGATTCTAACCACTTTAGTAGTAACCTGAAGCTGGTTGTCTTGAAATCTTCCTGTTTTGTCCAGTAGTGACTGACTGCTCAGTTCACATTTTTCCAGACAAGGTGTTTGTAGGTGGTTCAGAGCAGAACTGTCAGTCTGATTGAGTCTCACCTGCTCTTGTACTCTCTTAATTTTATTTAAGTTTGCAGAAAAGGAAAGAATTTAAGGAGCAAATAAAGGATAAAATGGCATTGAAGCATTCCCCCTCTTTTTTATTTTCCTTCATGGTTTAGGTGAAAGGCTTTCAGAGAGTAATTCCTGTGTGCCTTTCTCTATTGTTCTTGCAGACCTATGGAAGATGTGTCCTACCTTCATGATCTACCCATTGGTAGTGTGAGTTGCAGAAGTATAAGATGCTCCCCTGCAGCTAAGTGCTGCTCCCAGGTAGACAGTGATGAGCCCTGCTGATGTCAGACTAGTGAATTTCTCTCTCATTCTTTTTTTTTTTATTTCTCTTTCCCTTCTCTCCCATCTTGCCTCAATCCTTTCATCTAAGCCTTCCGATTCCTTACTGCTGAGCCTCGGGACAGTGGGATCTCTAGGAGGCAAGGGTTAATGTTGTTTGTTTGCAGGAGGAGGGTGGGGAGTGCTGCAGCGAGGCTGAGATGAAAGGTACCACCGGGAAGTGGTTTTCTTGGCTGGGGAAGGTAGAAATGCTTTTAGCCTTGTGACCCAGTTGACTGGCTTTGAGTTCCATGCTGCTGCGAGGCAGCAAGCCCAAGGGCAAGGGCTTATTCTGTGGTTTTCAGTGTGGAAGAATTTCCCAGGAGTTAGTGTATAATTTTCACTCCAAGGCTTGTCTCCATTGTTCACACAAAGAAGTTCACACAAAAGCTCCTCATAACAGCCCTTGTCCAAAGTTTCCTCACAGTGCCTGGCCAATGCTGCTCAGTTCTGTGGGCCCTTGGCTGGAAGCATACGACTTGAAACATACAACTTCCATGATTTGAAGTTTCTCTCCCAGTAAGGGTAATTATTTTTGTCTAGGTAAGCACCGTGCAATGTCACCTACTCCTCTTCCTTTGGGTCGAGGTGATATTTTTCTCCCTGGGACTGCAAAATTCCAGTACTCAATGTGTTTGCACTGCACAGCTTTTGGTGTGAATGAAAAAAATGGGTGATACATCACCTAAAGCACTGACTCAGGGTTTTTTGGAAGTACAGGAATTTAACTTGGGTGGGCTTTGGATCTGACTGTTTTCAGGCCTGGCTGTAGCTCTCCCACCCTGTACAGGAACAGGCATTTCAAAGTGGTATGCATCTGCAATCATTCATAGCATCTCTGCTGCCTAACGCCTTGCTGTATTAACGGGTGGTTTTGGTGAAGACTTTTCTTCTTCCAGGTTGTGCTATCAACAAGCTTTGACCTACCTGATCCTTCTGATGTGAATTTTGTCTCACTGGAGGTACCTTGGCCAGATACGGAGGTGAGTGATGCTCACCGGGCTGACTGTAGGGGAAGGTTTGTAGTCACGGTTAACAGGAAACAGTGGAGACTGTAACAAACCAAGCATGAAAGCAGGAGTGGGTGTTCGGATATCTTGAGAGATGGTTTTCCTTTGGCGGGATGAGGGGGTGGGGAATACACCAGGCAGAAGAAGGTTCAGAGATTGAGAGATAAACTTTCCAGAAGAGCACCTGCAGTAATTTGGGGCATGGTAGCTCAGGCTGGTGTAGGAGAGCTGATACGATGGTGCTGTGTGTTGGTTCCC
The DNA here is from genome assembly GCF_029207755.1 of Chamaea fasciata. NCBI lineage: Eukaryota > Metazoa > Chordata > Aves > Passeriformes > Sylviidae > Chamaea > Chamaea fasciata. Next base: position 17,086,008 of record NW_027094098.1, on the reverse strand, counting down.
TGCAGTTCTTTGGGGTCCTTTGTGCAGCTGGTTTTCACAAATGTGGAAGGGAAATTGAACCATTCTTTTGGGTAGTACAATAACGCTTCCTGATACGATGGTTTTGTGTGTTATGGGTACTTAAGGACCCTTATGTTTATTTTACACCACAACGATGCAGAGAGCTGGTGGCCCAAAGATGTCAAGGTGTTGGAATCCAGGTCTTTCTGCAAAATACCCAAACCTGTGTCAGGTTCTGTGGGGAGAAAATTCACTTAGTGATGGAGCAGGTAATAATTTTAAAGCATGTCTTCAAAATGAGGATTATTTTGGAAACCTAAATGAGGTTCATTATTGGGTTTTTACAGAAATGTAAAACCATCAGCAATAGAAACATCTTTTGGGTGGTTTGCCACTTTCTGAAGCTATATCTGCATAGTTCAGCAATACTGGGCAAAAGCACAGTGGCTCTGTGGAGAGAAGCAGCTGGTGCCATAGACCTGTGATCTTTCCAGAGGTTTTACACTGTTCCAGATTTGAGCCAATCCTGTGGTTTGAGAGTTTGGTGCTGAGCATGGGCTCAAAAGGGTGTTCCTGGAGCTGGTCGAGTTTCATTGGAGACGAATCCAGTTGATGTTTGCTGAGCTTGCTCTGTGATGTGAATTACAATGCACTAAGTGAAGCCTAATGCACTTTGTCCCAAAACCACTCTGGATTTTAACTGAAATGGTGAAGGCACCATTGGATCCTGTCAGTGCAGTCAGACTCCAATTGCTCTTTACGTGTGAATATTCCAGCATATGAGCTGGTTTAAATGACACCTTTGTTCTGAGTGAACTCTTAAACTTCCCTTGTTTATATTTTAATTTCTTTTAGAAAATTCCTAAATGGTAGAAGAGCTGTTTCTATTTGTGGTGTGCTGGCTTCCAAGCCATACAAGGTACAGAGATGAGTTTTCTGAATTCTTTCCAATACCAAAGTTTCTCCCTCACTTTTTCTTTGTAATGGTGCGTAATGGTTTTTCTCTGAGATCTTCGGTACCATAATATGTGCTTACATTTCAGAAAGAATCACTTTCATGGAAAGTTAAATAAATAAATATTATAATCAGTGAAGCATCATAAATAACTTTTATGTTTAAATCAAGCTATTAAAAGCTTTTTTATTTTTAAGTAGATAGGGGAATAAAATAGCTGCATAGTTCATAAAGTGGTATACTATTACTGCCTGCTGTGCCCATGAATTATGCCAGCTTTTTACACTTGGGAAGTAAAAAGCGGATTAGAACTGTGATCAATGTATTATCCTATATTTCTTATTGTGCATTATATTTCCTTTTTGAGAACCTTTGTAGACTAAATGGCTACTAATGACATAATTACAATTGTTTGTCACCACCATAATGTGTGATTTCCTATCTCATCATGAAGATGTAAGTTAGATAAAGGAGGAGTTTTGGCAGGAAGACAAAGTGCAGTGATTTATTAAAGACCAGATGTGGTTGTTAAAAGCTTTTCTACAGAAGGCTCAATTGAGTGATGTGAAATAGGAACGAAAGCTCCGAACACCACAGTCAGTGGTTCTTGGTGTGAGTGACACAGTTGCTCAGAGGAGCATGACAAATTAGCGGCGTGTTTTATTGTTGTGTACAAATTTATGTTTGAATTTAAACAGCATAAAAAGTTCAAAATTGCTCGCGCTATTGAAGCGGATGTTTAAAGGAAATAATTACGCTGAAATGGAGTGGATAACTTGAAAAGCTCAAATTCTATGAAAACAGCTCAAGATCATGTTAAGTCAAAGGATCTCAGGTCTTAGAAAGAAGAGGGTTTACTGAGGCGATTGACAACAGCAAAAGCAAGTGTGCTGGAATATTAATTGTTTTGATGCAGGCAGAATATCACTGTAAATCAGCATAACTCCATTGAAGTCAAGCTGGGGAGTGGGTTGCCTGTATACCCCTACAGAGACTGGTCTTCACACATCCTTCCAGAACAGGCGGAGCCTACGGAGGCAGAAGAGAGTGCACAGCACAGCTTCTGTGCGTGGCCCCAACATCGTGTGCTGACTGTGGGGAAGTGAGGGGCAAAGCCTAAGGAAGGGCAATTAAGGAGGAAATAATTTGTTCTGTAGCTCTGAACTTTTGCACTGAGCATTTGGCTGTGTTTGCCGAGGAGCTGTGGCCAGCCCCTGTCCCATGGGAACGCTGTTACAATGCTTTTCCCGGTCCTTACGCAGCGCCGTCTCTTGGCTTTTTTCATGTTCATGGCTTGTTGTGCTGTTGTGTGGCTCTGGCTGCTTTTCCCCAGCCACCTCTCAGTGCAGACCTCCCACCACCACATGTCCTGCTCAGGACCTTGTGCTTGCCAGAGTGTTTTCCAACTCACACCGTTGTGTCGGGCCATGGTCAGTTGTCTGTGCCAGTGGCTGATGTGTTTTGAGGCATGACTGGTTTTGGTCTAGCTTCAGCTGAAATTGTAATGTGCATCTATTTGTCTGTTGGGTAGAGCATTGTTAATTATTAATAGCTGTTGACATTAATATTTGTGAAGTGATCAATAGTGATGGGTGAATTCTGAAGACAGCATAGAATCATGGAATGGTTTGGGTTGGAAGGGACCTTACAGATCATCCACTTCGCAACCTCTGCAATGGGCAGTGAAACATTCCACTAGACCAGGTTACTCGGAGCCCCATCCACATCCTTCCTTGTCTTTTGTTGCTCTCAGCTGTTACTCTGATCTAAACTCGCAAAAGTCAAGATGTTCAGTCGGGGAGATGGAATAAAAGCTTCAATACCTCTTTTGCCCTTATTTCTTTTAGGGGTCTTTACACTTCACTTTGTCTTTTTGTGTCTTGCTTAGACACGTCTTGTGTCTTGCTTGATGTGGCAGGTGGCTGATAGGTGGTGGGGAGGGAGCAAGAGAAATGTTCAGAGAAACAGCTTCTGATAAGCATCTGAAATTCTTATATACGTGCCTTGTGGTCTGGGAATTCTGCTGAAATGTCATGAAACTGGTTTTATTTGAAGAGTCAGCTGCTGCTCTAGGTTAGGCACTTTCCTGGTTTTGTAGCTTACTGTGGTACTGGTTTTCACTGAAGCACAGGAAGTTTGAAAAGAATATTAGAATAGCCCTTTAATGAATCTCTCATCAGATTTTGACTTAAGATTTTTCTTAATACTTTTTATATCATTATTTTATCTGAACTGGTAAGCCCATCCCCTTTTATGAATAGAGTTTAAGCTAACTTTGAATTTCCTGTCTTCCTGTTTAATCCAGACCTTTATCATTGCTAGCAGGCTAGGAAAAATACTATTGTCTCAGAGTCTGGGATAACCAAAAGTCCGGTTTGGACACATTCAATCGAATGACTTTATAGAAGCATTTTTCAAATGATTTTTTGTTTTCTGCTGTCCTTTGTGTTTGGGTTATTTTTCCCTGCTCCCAGCACAATTAGAATGTTGTTGCCTTTCAAATGAAATGCCTTTCCTTTTTTTTTTTTTTTAACCTCTGTCCTCTTTTAGGCCCCTCTTGCTGTTCTCTCCTATAGAAATAAATCTTACTGTTAGAAACATTGCAGATTCATTGTCAAAACTTCATGCTTGGCATTTTAGTGATAGAAATCATGTTGAAATACCAGTTCTGGATTGTTTTGCACTATTGAGCAATGGCAGGCAGACTGGTTAGTGTGGAGAAGTCTAAAAGAATACAATTAATATTTCTTCATTACCTGTGTGACTTCTGCCTCTTTGACTTTGGTTATGCTCAGGTTCATGGGCAGTCAACTACTGATTTAAAGACATGGAGGTCAAGGCAATGTTGTGTAAGATCTTTGGTGGCTTTTTGTGTTCCCATGGGTGTCCTGGGTGTTGCAGAGGCACAGTCAGCTGGAGGCTCCACAGGCCTAGGGTTCAAAGGGGCAGATGGTCAAAGGATGAGTAACATAGGAAGAGGTTACTGGGCAGGACAAAGGGTCCTGGAGAGACATTTTGGTCTCTCCAGCAGGACCTTCCTAATGGAACAGAAATGCTCCCTCTTGTATAGTGCCCTGTGTTTTCTCTGCAGTGGGTAGATGTGTCCAGTTGAGGGGTCCCAGACCCGCAGGACAAACCTCAAATCTCAACAACTCTGAGTCTTGTTAAAAAAAAATAAATGGCTGCTGCCACTGTTACAGAACATTTACCTTTCTTATTTTGCCTAATGTGAGATGGTAAGAAGATGCCGCAAGTGGGGCTGTCACAGCTGCAAACAGAGCAAGGCAGACACCACAGAAATGTTTAACCCTGAATAATGGCCATGAAGAATTAGTAAGGTTGGGTGAGAGTTTTTTTGGGCAAAATTTCCCTGGGAACAGTTGTCTGTAATATTCTCAAGCTTGTTTTTCCTTGTTTTGGTGTCCACTTCTGTGAATTTGGTAACGTGCTTTGTGTGAGGAGCTTCTGAGCAGCACTGAAATGGTTCTGTATAATTTGTATTCACTGTTAATTTTAGTAACTGCGCTGAGATTTGAATTACGCTAATCAACTTTTCTTGTAATTTGTATAATTTACATACTGTACACACACTGCAAATGCAGGACTCTGGTGCAAAACAAAGTTTAATTAGTGTAACAGAGCCACATCAGCTTTCCAAGTGATTGATTTCTGAGCGTGGAAGAGATCTGTAGCAACAGATTAAAGCACTAAAATGTCCAGTGTTAGTGTAGGGCCCCAGTGGGCTTGAGATGAGTAGAACCAGGACAATTATTTGTAACCAGCCCTGTTCAACCATCACTTGAAAATATTCTCCAAATATTTGGCTTGTGCACAGGGAAGCACTGAGAACTTTATGTATGCCTTGATTTCTCTGGTTGCTTGTGTAGCTTTCCATTGATAGGAGGGTTTGGAGGATGTTCACCACCTGTCCTGGTTCTCCTGTCCCATGTCCACTTGTGTACCCCATCTTACAGGTGTTTCTCTTGCTCTGTGGAAATTATTTCCCTTCTGAAGGACTGGTGACTGTTGTTGTTCAGTGGGACAGCCGTGAAAAGTGTACTGGTATGCAGACAGAATTGCAAATTTGATCAATTTCTGACATTGTGTTATTTGTGGTTCCTGCCTTTAAACTCCAGGTCACTTCCTTAGTACTTGTGGTTTTACTTAGTTTTAAGTGTGTTTTTTCGTTAATTTATGGAGAGACCTCAGCAACAAAATGAAGAGGAGACCCTGGTTACATAAAGACAACAAAACTGTTGTTTTGACAGATCTAGAAAACAAAAAAACTTGGGCTAAGAACAAGATAATTTTGCCTTTCTTGGTTGAATGGGCCTTCAGTTCTTGTGATCTTGGACGGCATCTACAACAAATAGGCATCTGGTGTACTTTACATTGAGTTCTGAAATACTTTTTCTCTTAAAAAAAGAGTATTGATCTTTTAGATCATTTTTTAAAAAGTCTGTTGGTAAATTAACAGGTGTAAAACTGGTGAGAAAGTAATAAGCCTGAGAAAGTGCTAGAGCTCGTGTGAGGATCACTGTCAGTCCAAACCACACGTGGCTCTTGAACTCTCATTTGTACAGCTTGTTTGCTGCAACATGAAAGTCCCATCTCTGTGCTTGCTTTATCTTTTGCAGTGTTTGTCCGGTTGAGCTCCATGACATGATCTCCAGGTGTAAAGCCCAGCCTGTCATAAATTTTTTGACACCTGGGGCTTTATTTCATGTCTGATCTGGCACTGTTAGTCTTCTCTTACTGTGTTGGTTTTGACTTGGGAGCTGTATTCTCATTTAATAGGAGGGAAAGGTTTTAATGTCCATTTTTGTAGGCATTATGTTAAAACCATTGTTACCTAATTAGCATCCGTCATACATTTGTATATGACATTGGATGGGCAAGTGTAAATTCAGTGGGCTCTGAACATTTTATGAGGTGCTGCTGTGAAACTACTTCCCTCATCATTACTTAAAAGCCAGAGATTTGGCCTTAGGTATTACATCATGTGAAAACCAGTAGACAAAAATGGTGATCAATTTTTTATTATAATAAAGTTTTAATATGAGGCATTTTTAGATATGTGTCATGAATATATGAGTCATGTATTTCACACCAAACCAAACCTATTATGATGATATTTCTACTTCAAGGGGTTTTCAGTATTTAAGTACTAAATTTAATTCTATGGTTAAAAAATGATTCATATTCAAATCTATTTTTATGCTTTATAATTAAATAAGAAAATATTGCTTGTACCTACACTTTTACTATTCTGGGTCGTATTATAATTATTTCTTTAATTTGACCCATAAAAACAGTCCATTTCTTCATTAGTAAATTACAAGGATATCGCAACAGAAAAATGAGTTTTGAAGGTGTCTTACCATATCTAATGGGAATTTCAGTTTGGGATTTTCTCATTCCTTTCATTTGTTCCTTTTGTAAAACATGAAGATACTTTCTAGGTAAATTAATCCCTTCAAAGGAGCAAAATAACTTCCTTTTCGGAAAGGGTTATTAGAGACTTATTCTTTATAATCTTAAATACCACTTGTGTTAGGCTGAACAATGCAGGAAAAAATTACTCCAGTTAAAAAAAAAAAAAGAAAGAGAAAAAAATGATTACCAACCAAAGCCAAGTATATTACAATTATGTGATCATGGAAAAGTGAGCTTTCTACTGGGAAAAACGTGATCTAGATTCCCATGAAATTTCTAAGTTTAAGTATTTTTGTAAATTAGGTTGTTCCTAGTTAAACAGGTGGCTTTAAAGGCTGGTTTCACTGTTGTTTTAATCATAGTTTAGTTACCATGGAGAAATATGCAAGTTAGCATTTATACACAGAAGTGAAATTTATGCTGCATAGATAATAGCCTAAATTTAGCATGACTTAAGTTTACCACTTCCTTAAGAAAAAAGATATACATGTTTTATTATTATACTATCACACTATCAAGAAGTTAATTTCTTTAAAATATTATATGATTTAAAATTCAAATTTTATTGTCCTGAAATAAACACTTTTTTTTCTTTTTTTTTTTTCTTTTTTTTTTTCTTTTTTTTTTTTTAGCTCTAGCTTGAATTTATTTCTCCCCCCTATGATTTTTTGGTTGATTTCTCAAGTTTGAGTTTTAGACAAGTTCAGTGCATGGTGTGGAGCTGGTTTTTTATCAAACTGTGCAACTGGCACGCAGGAGTTCAACGAGGGACTTTGCAGGAGGGAAATCTGTGTTAGAAAATTTATTGAGGCATTTCAGCTGTTTGACCCAGAGTTTATCAGAATGGAGATTTCTGTTAATGCATTAAAACAATGCTGGGAGAGGGAAGAAAGTGGTGAGAAATCATAACATTGTGTTTTAGAGAATAGAGCTTGTCCTGGCTTAGCCAAGCCTTGTGAGCAAGTGGAGATGTTGAGTGTCTTTGGCTGACCTGGAGAGCTTGTTTCTCTCACCCAGATGCCCTTTCCTAATTTAACATATATTTTTTTTCTTTCCTTGTTTCTAAGTTTAACAGTCCTGTCTGTAGGACCTCGCAGCAGAGCTAAGTTTTCAAGGACAAATGTTGTAAGAGTAGCATGATCCAACAGGAGGTCCCCCAGCACACCGAGTGCAGCAGATCCCTTTCAACACCAGCTGTTCTCACAGATATAGATTGCTGCAGTGAAATTTTCTTAATATAATTCAGGAAGCTCTAGAGAATTCTCCAAAACAACTGTGCCAACAAGGAAAATGTTGAATTTTTCATCAGCTGCCCAACGCTGTGAGAGTTAGTGGGCAATCCGTTCATTCATGACCAGATGTTCAGTGTAGTAATGCTCTGCAGTTAACTTGAACCTTGTGGCCTGTTTTCTGGCAGCTGCAAGGACATTGGCAGCAGCCTGGCACCGGAGGATTGCGGCCTGAGAAGGTGCAAGATCCGCCGGCGTGTCCGTGGCTGCCTGGTTTGCCACCAGTGACCAGACAAGGTAGGGAGTGATGGAGGAGGGAGAGGCTGCAGCATCAATCATCGCAGGGGCCTGTCGAGAAGCATCTTTATTTTGCAGCTCTGCTGTCAGAGGAGGGCTGACCAATTTTTGTCTTTCCGTCTTCAAAGCGAAAGATTAGCTTTTTCGGTCTGCGCGCAGGGTGGGGTTAATGCTTAATGTTGTGTGTCATAACTTTGGTTTCTTACCCTTTTTTTTTGTGGTGAAATGATCAGAAGACAGGGGACTGGGAACTTTGCACAGCTGTGTGGGTGCGTGGAGGTGGGTAAGGTCAGGGTGGTGGTAATTCCACCTCAGCCCCATCTTGAGCTCAGCTGAAGGAAGAGAGTTGACTCCTAGGTAGACTCGGCCGCTCACTCAATCTCATGGTTTCTTTCATAAAGATGCATTTATGCCTTATGCCATTTCAGTGTGTTGTGTTAGGCACTAGTACACAGAAAAAAATAGTATTGAGTAGGAGTTCTGGAATAAACGGTGTGATTTTCTACTTTGAAAAGGATTCTTCCTTTAAATGATTAACTGTGTTTGATTCTGGGTATGCCAGCTGGCTAGAAGAGGGAAGGCAGGATTTGATAATGTTTAGTTTTTTCTTAGATGTTACAAGAATCTTAATTCCTTCCTTCATTGTATTTCAAAATAATATAACTATTGATTTCAAAGTGGAACCGTCGATGAAACTGCTATTATCTTACGCTGTCACAATAGCCTCACTTTCTCAGGTTCCTTTGATGAGCAAGGGGAAAAAATCCCTTTTCTTTAAATGCAGGAGTTTGGGCTTTCAACTTCCAGGCATATTCTCGAGGAGGGGAAAAAAAAAAATCTCTCCTAGGCATGTTTTTGAGAAGGATAGCCCTTCTAACAGGGCGGGCAGCAGACAGGAAGGCAGTACCTGGACTTGCCCCAAGAAAGGAGTTGTTGCCCAGCACTGGGTGAGGAGCTGCAGGCCCGTCCTTGCGTAACGGTAGCGTGACCGTCGCCGGCCGGGACAGGACACCCCTCCAGCTCTCATCTGTGCTCGAGCAGAGCCCTCCCAGTAATGATGTTTGCTTTGGCACGGCTTTCTGGCTCTAATTTGTCAAGTTGCACTGAAACCCTCCCTCTGCATTTCCTGCTCAGGGAGAGGAACCTTGTTGCATATTGTGTTCAGCCCTGGAAATTCATCTTTATTGTGCTCGTGGAGTTGAGCTTGACCTGTCCTCTGAAAGGGCAGGGGAAAGTTTTGCAAACAACTTTGTCCGTTTAGAAACAGCAGTAAGAAAATGCCCTGAACCATAAACTGGAGGAATAAAATAGGGTAAATAAAAATAAGTTCGTTTCTGTCTTGGTTTTGTTGTTTTTTGCTTTTTTTTTTTTTAAAGGAAGGATGGGGGAATAATAGCCTTGTTTTCATTGATGAGAACTTGCTGATAGAAAAATGAGAACAAGTTTACAGTAGCTTTGACATTAGTTACCTTTATTCAGCATGCTCCAGCTGCATTGAGCCCTCAGGAAGCCTTCACCATGCACACAGTTTGTTCTTGGGTGTGAAAGCAAACAGTATTTGAGTTGGCAGTAACTTCCCTTTTAGAGAAGTTTGCTGCCTCGGCAAGAAACCGCAGCGTGAGCTTTCTGCTGTTGAATGTTTCCACTGGCAGGATGGCCTTTTTCCACATTTCCTTGGTTTAAGGAAACAGATTTTGAACTTTTTTTTTCTTTTTTTGAGACAAAATGCCAACATTTAACAGCTGGAGTTAACATATAATTTATGGGTTTCACTTTTATGCTTTCTGTATATAAAAATTAAAAATCTGCAATTATTCTGAAGTTATGCGAGTTATTGCAGAAAAGTGATTAAAAAGCTGAACCTCTGTTATGAGGATTTCAAAAAAGTCATTGTTATCTAAACAGTTATTTTTAATTACGCCCTTTAATGACTTGTAATTGTTATAATTTACTTCTCTTATTACACTTACCATATACATGATATTTAAGGAAGTCTTTTGTTTCCCCCTTTTGATTAACAAGGAGGAGTTTCTGCAGTTGAAGCACTTTATATATTTAGTTTTTTAATTATTCTTGCATGAGAGCTTGTTAATCTTCCCTCTCCTATGAGAGTCTTCCCACTGTGGCAGCTCCTTTTGGAATATTGATGCAGGTAGAGCAGGCAGAGCCTTCCTAGTTGCACCTTGCCAAGCTGCTACTCACTAGCAAGAAGGGCTCTTAAATCTGGCAATAAAGATACCCAGATGCTGAACGGACCCCGATTCACCCCCCTTTGCTCCCTTTTGGGATGGCCTCTTCTTCTGAGCTGAAATTCGGTGCATGCTGCTCAAGCTTTGAAATGCCTCGTATTGGCTACAAATTTCAGATCCCAAACTCAGCAGCTAGAATTAGAAACAGATTAGATGCAGGAAATTAATGCAGCCAGCCAGTAAATTATGGAGCAACAGCCGCTGTAAGTGTGGTGGTATTTGTGTTCTGTCAGTTCAGGGATGCTCGTTGTGTTTTGCTGAGCATCACTCAGCTCACATCTGTATAAACACTGGGAACACAGCACAGATCTTTAAAAAGCAAATCAGCCCAAAGAAAGCTTTGCTGAAGGAGTTTCCCTGGTTTCGCAAGCTGGAAAAGAAGGGAGGGGGAAGGAGAGGAGAGGCTGGAAAGTAAATATGTTATGTACAGTGCTGTTCATATTAAAATCACTTAATTTGTATTTTAGATTTAGGGGCAAAAACATGTTGTAATGATGAACAGCAGTGTTTGAGAAATGTATATTTTTTTAATTTTCCCAGACAGTGGCTATTTGTCATTTTTATCTGTGCGACTTGTAGACTTGATTGGATTTATTATGTATGCTGCATGTTTATGGCGCTTTTATTGTATGCTGTTAATTTGTTGTAACTGCTGCCACTTTCTTGCCAAGGACCCCTTGAAAGCAAGTATGTGTCAACAGTTACCTTCCAGTTTAATAAACGTAATGCTATTTCTCAAGTTCGGTTGTTCTGTGTTCATGGGAGCTCTTGACTCTGTTGTAGCTGAAGAAAGTTGCTGGACACAGGCTCAGTCCTGCAGCACGTGTGTTTGAAGGTAAAGCACTGTCTTTCATTTTTTGGAGGTAGTTTATCCGTATTTTAAATGAATAACACAAAACTAGCCTATGGATACAGTTACTTTAGTTTATCGCAAAGGAAGTAAACGGAAAAAATCTCAAGCTTCTTTTAAATAAGCAGGTCATTCGCCTTTTAAAATCAAATACAAAATGTCTTTTAAATATGATGCTAATAGTGAAAAATGAGATGATACCTTTTTATGTTTTTGAAGCTCAGAAACATTGATAAATTATCCAAACAGGATTAGGGTGTAGTTATTGGTAATAAAACTGAATGTATTTATATGATAAGGATTATACAAGATAAGACTTCATTTTTCGAGAAAGATGCAAAGACAGAAATAATCCTAAGAAAAATAATATGCTGTGGATATATATTTAAGGCACAACTGGAGGTAGAATTAAAAGGGTGGATTAAAGGTGTTTTGTGGTAAAATAATGGCTGGAGTTGATATGTTTCATTTTCTTTCTGTTTAATGTATTTGAGTTTATTGCCTGCCGATGAATCTCAATGATGATGCTGATTCCATGAGGTCAGCTATGTTATTAACTTTCTTGATAACGAGGTGGAAGCGTGCTTTGGAGAAGGAGCAAGAGTCCTTCAAATGGATGGGAACTGCTGGGTTTAGTTTACTGTGAGGGTGTGGTTCTCCAGCCCATGATAGAGAGTGATGGGTGATGTGCAGCCCTCAAGAAGGGGTGCATCTGGGGAGGCAAGAGATCCTCCTGGCTTTGAGAGTGCTTTTGGTGGATCATTTGTGCTTTGGTGGTATCAGGTTTATGAGATGGCTGAATTTTAACATCTGTAAAAGTCCTTATAAACCAGAATAAGTCTCACGGGAACACAGTACAGTCACAGTGTGTGTGACCACAGCACCTCTTCAAACCTGCAGATTGTATCTTGTCCTGCAGGAGCCTTGCATTAAAATCCTCCTTTCTGAAAAGGTCATGCAAGTTTTGCTTTTGGAATTGATAAAACCTGTCTGTTTTCATGTCTAAAGGCTGGTTTGCTCAACGGTGCCTTACATGGCAAGCCCAGAGTTTGTTCAACTCTGGTATGAACTGGTCTTGTTGGTATGAACTGGTTTCCGTGAGCTCTGCCCCTGTTTTGTCTCAGATTATTACATTCCCCTCCCGTTCCACCTTGCCCATCATCATGTGCATATTTCATATTGTAATGGTTGCCCATATGCGTGCTTGGAAATAGCACCTGCTTTTTCCAGAGTCACAGTACTACCCAGGGAGACACCTGATTTGTAATCCTGGCTATATTAAAAGCCAGTGTAATGCTGATGGGCCATAGAGTGCAGATTCAGAAAGAGTAAACCCCTCACTGAGTGATTTGATATGCATTAAAACAATCCTATATTGCTAATATCTGCGTTTGCACTAGTGTGCACGTGTGTGTGCACCCATGCCCTCTGTCTTACTTTGACTGAGTTCTGTGCACTCACATATGAAGGGTGGAATTCCACCCATGACAATGTAGAAAACAGACTTTTTTCCTCCTTCTTGGTTTTTTTTTTTGGGGGGGGGAGGGAGTGTTGTTGTTTTGGTTTTTTGTCACATTTTCTTTATGCAATAGTTGTGAGTTCGATAATGACAAACACTCTAGTTGGGCACTCTTCACTCTGTGTTCTACGTTTATCATATGGCAGAGATCCTTTGGTGTGCTCTGATGAATCAGTGTGCAGACAGAAACACAAAGCATTGACTAAACAGATTACCAGGAATAGTTTATTTAAAGAGGGAATGTTCCTGGTGGGATGAGAGGAACTGAATCTGCTCAGCTTTAGTATGTGGGGCTGTAACGTCTCCCTCTCTGCCCCCTCTGCAAGAAAAGTTGGGGCTGTTTTTGTTCTTTGCTGGTGTGTGTTGCAGTACAAAAAAGTACTTAAAAATGCTGCGATTGCTTCCCCAGTTCAGTAATATTTTATGTGTAGGTGACTTGTTACATACCTGGCTCCTTCCATGTTTAATTCCATGATTTATGTGGGCAGGAATGTACTTTTTGAGTCTTTAGGAACAGGACTTGTATAGGATCTGACCTGGGGATGGAGGGAACTGAAGCCCCACCTTGCACTTGGTGAGCTGGTGGTCAAACTTGCACAGTATAAAATGGCTTTTTGCTGTTGGGTTCGTGCTGTGAATTCATGAAGGGATGATTCCTCCTCCTGGGCTCCGTCTGGGCATCCTGGTCCCCTGCCTGGGTGGGGAGTGCCTGCTCATGGAGTGCCTGTTCCCCTTGTGCCAGACCCAGCCAGGGACTAATTCTCTGCTCCATGAGATGTCACCCTGCCAAACCCAACCCAGGACAGATAAACTGAGAAAACAGGTCTCATGTGAAACATACAAGTAACAAACATTGTTTGTTTAGTGCTTCCCCACCCTCATGTTTAATTGTATAAATTAAATGTCGCGTCAGTCTGCCTCAGGTGTTGGGATCCTATTCAAATTTCAATTACCACCATTAAAGTATATTTATGCAGTGCACGAATATAGGGAGAACATATTTATAGCAATCTTTTATTGCTGGTTACGTCCTAAAAAAATAACACTGAAATGCTGAATTGCTAAGTTTAGGCAAGTTTTAAGTTGAAGGAAAATTTCTTTTCTCACACAGTACAAGTCCTAGATGAAACAAACAGCAATGAATTGTATTGCTGCTCAGCTCATGTCTCTGTGACTGTACAGCAGTAATCATATATTGTTACTGGAACCACCTAAATAATTAATTGTAAGAAAACAACATAGTTAAGGCTCAGGAGGGGAGCAAAGGGGAGAGGTGCAAGAGTGAATTTTCTCACTGCCTGAAAACAACATTTGCAAGGTTCTCTTTAGCTACTGCTAGGAAGAATATAATTGAACAGAGGCTGAAATTATACTTCTGAAAGAATAAGCTTTTCTGTATATCAAACATTTCATGCAGTAAAACAATGCTACACCTGATGAATAATTAAAGTACTGAAGAAAAACATCTCTCCATGTGTAACTTAATTATATGCGTGAAGAATTTTTACCCTTATGAAAAAAATGTAAGGAATGACTTTTGTTTTCATCTCCGTTCATTATGTGAAAGTCTCTTTCTATAAAATATGAAGTGTTGTGGAGCTCCGTGAACTTCTCAGTGGCTTTCTGGGGTTGTCCTACGTGACCCTTAAAGTGTTGGTGATAGATTCAAGTGTGGTGGCATTTTCAGGGTGGGTTTTTTTAATCTAAAGCAGTGGGTAAAAACACGTAAGAAGAGGAGAGAGTGCAAATGAAAGCACTGCTTCCTTATGTATACAAAGCAGAGTTTGAGAGAAAGAGAATTAGGAGTTGACTACTTCAATAATGAGAAAAATAGTGTTAATTTATATAGTTTTGTGAGTGCATGTGGACTCTTGGATAAAGTTGCAGCCACTCTAAAGTGTTATTTTCTTCCTTACTCTGTTAAGTGACCATGGTTTAATTTTTTCTAAATATTGCTAAGACAGACACTTTCCCAACTTTCACCTTCAAGGCAAATTGGCATTCACTGTCCAATGAACTCATAATGTTCTTGAGGCACTTGCATCACCAGTGCAAATGCATCTGAACCAGAGATCCTGACATCACCTCCAGCACCTTGGGCTTCAGATTACTCCAAGTAACCAGTGTGTTTGTGTTGGGCAGTTGTGGGGAGCTCAAGTTCCCCAGCATGGTGATTTTACAGGTGTTCTACAGTTATTGGGTGTTTCTTTCTCTCACAAGAGAAATACCAGCTGGGAAGGGTCTTTTAACTCATCCAATCTCAGCCCTTAGTTGTGCTCCTGTCTCCAGTGCTGCTGCACCTGGATGGCTTTCCCTCTCCAAGTAAGAGGTTGGCAGCTGCTCCGTTCAAGACTTTGTAGCCTGTTGAATCATTCAAATGTGTGTCTCCCACAGAAGGCACTCTTTTTCTTTCCTTATTCTTTTTTTCTTTTTTCCTCAGTGCAGTCAAATGTCTGGTTTTGTTTCTCACCTCCACGTAATAAAATCAAAACTATTAGTAATAGAAGAACCTGTAGAAAGGGGAGGTTTTTCTCCCATCTGCTACTTCATGCTTGGGTGTGAAAGGATCATGTTTCTCCTGGCAGTTGTCTCGCTGCCATCCTG
Organism: Chamaea fasciata; assembly: GCF_029207755.1. Lineage (NCBI taxonomy): Eukaryota > Metazoa > Chordata > Aves > Passeriformes > Sylviidae > Chamaea > Chamaea fasciata. Next base: position 17,070,869 of record NW_027094098.1, on the reverse strand, counting down.
GATGTGGGGAGGCTGGGGAAGGTGGGTGAGGGGGGGCACCTTAAATGTGGCTTGGTCACATTGATGAAGCCCCTGGTGACACAGTTTTGCTGGGCAGGGAGGTCTGTCTGTTGTCAAAAGCTGCACCCAGGAGGCTGGGTCACGAGCTATTCAAGTACATCCTAAAGCATTCTCTTGTGAAATGGGTAAGGAAACGACTGGAAAAACATCCTTGTGGATTATTTTTAACCCAGTCTCTCAGGACCAATGTGAGCCTTGTCCCCTGTAGCAGAGGAACGAGATGAAGTGGGTTGCATCTGGTTAATTAACATTCTCCTAAGGGTTTCTTTGGGGGCCTTCTTCCTCTGAAAGTACTTTTCTAAATTACTGTGAATTAAGGGTGGGAGTAGATTTGATTAGCTTGGGTACTCCTTGGTAGTCATCATGAAAGCCTTCATTTTTGTTTGGGAGGATTGAAGAGTTTTCCTGGTGTACGTAGTGGTTACTGCCATGGAAATACCTCTAGTGCAGAGGCAGAGCTACTTAAAAATACTTTCAGCCAGCAGATCCTTGCTGTGTTTGCAAGGGTTCCTTTGGCAAGGAAGATGATTTCAGAAAAGAGTATATTTTTTCTTCTTAAAAGGTTACTAAGGATACTGTCCCTAAAATAAGGATAGGAAACTCTTAAATATGGCATCACAGATTGGATACCTTTGCTTCTAAATCACTTGTGTTTGATATGTGGGTGCTTGTGTTGTTTTCTCATTCTTTGTTAGTCTGTCTGTGCAAACAGATGTACATTGTCTTCAGGATTATTTAAAACCATAAACTATTTAAGACATTTTAATGTGAAAACAGCAGTATTTGAAATCCAGGCTGGAAGCAGGTGCTAATCCTGCTGCTTGAAAACTCAGGGAAGATTTGGGTGTAACCAGTGAAGGTTTTTTGTTTGGTTTTGGGTGTTTCAGTCAAGAACGTATTTTTATTTTCTGTAGACCCAAGTACATGATCAGAATATATTCTGTACTTGGGAATATTTTTTGCTACTTAATGCTAATAATATTTACAATATTTACTTTGTTCCTGTTAAGTTGTCTTTAGATTTGTAAATATGCCTTTGACTTCTCCTGTACGTCATTGCATGCTCAGATGGCTTCATGTAGAGACAAAGTCATCAGAGCATTGAAAATGATTGAAAATTTCTGAGCATCTCAGTGATGCTGTTGGTTTTCATTTTCCAAGAGCAATGCAACCCTTCATTATAGGTTGATATACCTGACACGTTAGAGGGGAATTTTTGAAAAGAAAACAGTTTTCAAGGATATTTTATTCTTGGGCTGTAAGCAAACGTTGACATAAAAGTCTCAGGCATTTCTAGCTGAGGTGTTAAAGATACCTACATAGTTCTCTACTGCTCCTGGGACATGCTGCCAATTTTATTAGTTTTGAGAGTTCTCTGGTCCTGCTATTTCAGCAGGAACATAGTTGAAGATGAAGGTCAGTCTCTATACTCTTCAGAAAACAGAATGTGCACTGTTGAGAGGTTTCCACCCCTTTCTTCTTTTTATGAACAGAACAGCTTTGCTAAGCAGACACATATTTTAATGATACCAAACTACATTTACACATTGTACAGTGGTATTTTGCTACATTAATTACCTTGTCAAATGTAATAGGTAATTACCACATCAAATCACCTTCATATATTACATGGAGGCATAATTTGGTAAATTATTTAAAAAAACAAACAAACAAAATCCCAGAAGCCCGAGGGCAACATCACCACAAACCTGTCTCTTTCTCTTTTAAAGTCACCCACTGATGTATATGAAGGCAGGAGCTTCGTTAACCGCAGACAGGGTTGGCTGAGGGGGATTGGCAGCAGTTGCTCTGTGTCCCCCAACACCATGAATGTCCCTTCTCTGATTTTCAATAAATCTTCAGATTTTATTTGGTTTTTTGTTCCTAGCCTAAAGCTGGTCTTTGGAGGAAATCCAGGAGGTGGTTTGTGTTCCACCTAGGCCATGGGGAAAGGAGCACCTCTTCTATGTGACTAATGGCAGTACACAGCAGAAGAAAAATAATAAATTTTGGTTATTCTTTCCTAGCTGATAACCACCTCAGTGGCATTTCTGGTGAAACTGTGCAACAAATGTGTGAAACTGGTTAGTGCTTTAGTGTGCAGAGAGCACATGCCAGAGTGGTACCCCAGAGAGACCAGGAGCTGAGTGCTGCAGGTCTTTGTCTTGTCTTGCCCTAGCAGAAAAGGGATGTGGGGGAAAGACTACTTTGGAGTGCAGTTGTGAGAAGAGACCATTTTGTAAAGCTCAGTTAGCAGGTTGCTTTGCAGATAAGTACTGTTGCTTTAGATCCTCCTTACTTTACCTTTTTGGGCTTCTCCTGAGTGTCCCTCAAGGGTTTTGGCAGAGGCTGCTTGGTGCACTACATAGGTCTGGGAAAAAGAGACTGCAAAGGGGTTCTGTCAGGGAGGGAAGACCCTTTTGTATATTGCTATTTTGTGTCTTTGTTTAAATATGCTTAGTGTCTTTTGTCCAGTGGTGAAAGAAGGATGGGAAGAGGTGGCAAATGCTGTTGTTGGTACTTTCTTGTGCATTACACACGCCTAGAAAAGACTCCAATTACCAGTTTTTGGAAGAAAAAACAATTTATTTTGAAAACCGTATAAATATTTTACTATCTATCTATCTATCTGTATATCTAGCTATCTATCTATCTCTGTGTAGATATATGTAACTATATATAACCAATTTTCAGCCTTGGTGAGACTTCATTGTGATCTTCAGCATCCTTATGAGGCGAAGCCAAGGGGCAGGTACTGGCCTCTTCTTTCTTGTGACCAGTAGCAGGACACAGGGAAATGATGTGAAGCTGTCCGGGAGGTTTAGGCTGGATATCGGGAAAAGTGGTTTTCACCCAGAGGGTGGTTGATTGCTGGAACAAGTCATAGCATTGAGCCTGTCTGAGTTGAAGAAGCATTTTGACAATGCTAGGCAGGCACACGGTGGGATTCTTGGGGTCTCCTCCACCGGGCCAGGAGTTGGGCTCAATGATTGTGATGGATCAACATATTCTGCGATTCCAGTAATTCAGGTCCTTGGCAGGAACTGAAACTGATTTATGGAGGCCCCTCCAGTCTCAGTGACGTGGCCTCCTGCGAGCTGGAGAGCCTTGGGGGCTGCTGGCCTTCCTTTTTCGTGGTCGCTGTGGCTCCCCAGGAGAACGACCTCCGCCCCTAATTAAATGACGGTGGACTGGGAAGAGCCGCTGTGGATCCTCCTGGGGCTCTTCTTCCACACGCACAGTAGTGGAAGCAGAGGGGTGAATGCTTGGACCCCAACCAATGCCACTAGATGAGCTGCAAGGCATCTCATCCAGACTGGATGTAGCTGGACTGTGGTTGAGAGATGCGGAGCTGTCCTCCTGCCCTGTGGCACCAGGGGTGTCCCACTGGCGTGGCAGGTGGCGGTCCTCCCTGCGACGCTGCTGCTCAGGGACGCGTGTGTGCTGGGCCCTGGGTGGTGGTGTTTCAAACATCGTCTCCAAGCTCTGACAGATCAACGAGTGCAGGATCTGTTGTAAGGCTTGGTTCTCTGAGAAACAGCCCATCCAGTTGGGGAGGTCGAAGCCACCCACGAAACTCGGGACATCTCCCGCTGTCACCCACTCTTGATGTTCTCCAGGGCAATGGAGGTTGGGGACATCTGCCTCTCTGCAAGCTGTTCTGTCTGGGAGGAGTACCGACGCTCTCATGGGTGGAATGATGGCGTGCTCCTCAGAATCACCATCTGCCCCCACTGAGTGCAGGATGGAGGTCATCTTCTTCTTGCACACAGGGCACTGGGTTTTTTTGTTGTTGGCCCTCCTCAGGATGCAGGCATAGCAGAAGCGGTGCATGCATGGCATCACAAAGCTGGGCCTCGTGCATGTGTCCAGACAGATGGGACAGCGGCCACTCCCCTCTGCGTCCATGCTGCCCCTGCGCTGCTGTGGGCTGGGGGGATCTTGGGATGGTGAGCCGCTCCCCCTTGCTGCTTCTGCAGCAGTGCTTTCCAGGCTGGGCAAGGGCAAGAGACACAACAGTCACTGATGGGCCCAGGGAGGGGAGGAAGAGATACCTATGCCTTTTAGGAAGGAAACCCTCCCGTCTCCCCAGGGTGACGTGTCCCTGTCCAGCTCACCTCAGCTGCTGTGAGCACGCCTTCCTCAAGCCCCGGCTGCCTGAACCTGGCGTGGCCGGGGAATGTCCTTCAGTGGCTCTGGAGTGAATGTCTGAGTGCTGTGACCAACCCTCAGCTCACTGCCAGCTCCAAGGCCTGGCACTCCACACCTCGCGTCTTGCTCGGCCGGAGTCTGAGCGCAGGCTGGCTGGGTCAGGTTCTGCGCACAGGTATGAGCAGTCAGGGCAGGTGACATCACAATCACCCCTTGGGGACACCTCGGTTCCTTCCTTGGTGGCCATGGGACCCATCTCTTGGGTTGTGAGCAGCACCAGAAGCCATTGCTCGGGGCTGGCAGTGCCCCGGGCCGTCCCCGCCATGGCGCTGCCTGGCAGGTCTGTGGGCTCAGCAGGTGTGTCAGGGGTTGTCCCTGCCCACCCCATGCCCTGTGCCTTGTGCTCAGCGTCAGTGCTTCCCACCGGCCCCCCAGGCCTCTGCCGTGTCTGCCCAGGGCTGTCAGGTTGCTCTGGCCGTGTCAGGTGTCTCTGGGCATGCACGGCCAGAGGGTTCACTTGGCTACACCTCAGGGTGCCCCTGGAGCTCTGTTGCTGCAGGCCATCCCTCTGGGCTGGTGCTTTTGCCAGTCTCTCTGCCTCTTGCACACTTGACGTGCTTTAGTTCTTTTTCTCCATGGTATCTCGGCCGGATTTCACAGGACCGGTGATCTCCAGTTCCCTTCTCTCTGGTTTGCCTGTTCAAATAAAGCAAGCCTTGCTGCTCTTTCACCTACTGCCACCTTGCAGCTGTCCCTTGTGTCCTTCCTCAGGCCATGGGCCTGCGCTCGGGGTATGGGGAGATGAGCAGAGGGTTGGGAATGGTTGCTGGTTGTTTGGATCAGTGCAGTGAAGCCATTCCTGATTTTATTTTACTTGGTGGTTTATTCCTAGCCCAAAGCTGGTCTTTGGAGGAAATCCAGGAGGAGGTTTGTGTCCCACCTAGGCCGTGGTGAAAGGAGCACCTCTTCTATGTGACTAATGGCAGTACACAGCAGAAGAAAAATAATAAATTTTGGTTATTCTTTCCTAGCTGATAACCACCTCAATGGCATTTCTGGTGGAACTGTGCAACAAATGTGTGAAACTGGTTAGTGCTTTAGTGCGCAGAGAGCACATGCCAGAGTGGTACCCCAGAGAGACCAGGAGCTGAGTGCTGCAGGTCTTTGTCTTGTCTTGCCCTAGCAGAAAAGGGATGTGGGGGAAAGACTACTTTGGAGTGCAGTTGTGAGAAGAGACCATTTTGTAAAGCTCAGTTAGCAGGTTGCTTTGCAGATAAGTACTGTTGCTTTAGATCCTCCTTACTTTACCTTTTTGGGCTTCTCCTGAGTGTCCCTCAAGGGTTTTGGCAGAGGCTGCTTGGTGCACTACATAGGTCTGGGAAAAAGAGACTGCAAAGGGGTTCTGTCAGGGAGGGAAGACCCTTTTGTATATTGCTATTTTGTGTCTTTGTTTAAATATGCTTAGTGTCTTTTGTCCAGTGGTGAAAGAAGGATGGGAAGAGGTGGCAAATGCTGTTGTTGGTACTTTCTTGTGCATTACACGCGCCTAGAAAAGACTCCAATTACCAGTTTTTGGAAGAAAAAACAATTTATTTTGAAAACCGTATAAATATTTTACTATCTATCTATCTATCTGTATATCTATCTATCTATCTATCTCTGTGTAGATATATGTAACTATATATAACCAATTTTCAGCCTTGGTGAGACTTCATTGTGATCTTCAGCATCCTTACGAGGCGAAGCCAAGGGGCAGGTACTGGCCTCTTCTTTCTTGTGACCAGTAGCAGGACACAGGGAAATGATGTGAAGCTGTCCGGGAGGTTTAGGCTGGATATCGGGAAAAGTGGTTTTCACCCAGAGGGTGGTTGATTGCTGGAACAAGTCATAGCATTGAGCCTGTCTGAGTTGAAGAAGCATTTTGACAATGCTAGGCAGGCACACGGTGGGATTCTTGGGGTCTCCTCCACCGGGCCAGGAGTTGGGCTCAATGATTGTGATGGATCAACATATTCTGCGATTCCAGTAATTCAGGTCCTTGGCAGGAACTGAAACTGATTTATGGAGGCCCCTCCAGTCTCAGTGACGTGGCCTCCTGCGAGCTGGAGAGCCTTGGGGGCTGCTGGCCTTCCTTTTTCGTGGTCGCTGTGGCTCCCCAGGAGAACGACCTCCGCCCCTAATTAAATGACGGTGGACTGGGAAGAGCCGCTGTGGATCCTCCTGGGGCTCTTCTTCCACACGCACAGTAGTGGAAGCAGAGGGGTGAATGCTTGGACCCCAACCAATGCCACTAGATGAGCTGCAAGGCATCTCATCCAGACTGGATGTCGCTGGACTGTGGTTGAGAGATGCGGAGCTGTCCTCCTGCCCTGTGGCACCAGGGGTGTCCCACTGGCGTGGCAGGTGGCGGTCCTCCCTGCGACGCTGCTGCTCAGGGACGCGTGTGTGCTGGGCCCTGGGTGGTGGTGTTTCAAACATCGTCTCCAAGCTCTGACAGATCAACGAGTGCAGGATCTGTTGTAAGGCTTGGTTCTCAGAGAAACAGCCCATCCAGTTGGGGAGGTCGAAGCCACCCACGAAACTCGGGACATCTCCCACTGTCACCCACTCTTGATGTTCTCCAGGGCAATGGAGGTTTGGGGCATCTGCCTCTCTGCGAGCTGTTCTGTCTGGGAGGAGTACCAACGCTCTCATGGGTGGAATGATGGCGTGCTCCTCAGAATCACCATCTGCCCCCACTGAGTGCAGGATGGAGGTCATCTTCTTCTTGCACACAGGGCACTGGGTTTTTTTGTTGTTGGCCCTCCTCAGGATGCAGGCATAGCAGAAGCGGTGCATGCACGGCATCACAAAGCTGGGCCTCGTGCATGTGTCCAGACAGATGGGACAGCGGCCACTCCCCTCTGCGTCCATGCTGCCCCTGCGCTGCTGTGGGCTGGGGGGATCTTGGGATGGTGAGCCGCTCCCCCTTGCTGCTTCTGCAGCAGTGCTTTCCAGGCTGGGCAAGGGCAAGAGACACAACAGTCACTGATGGGCCCAGGGAGGGGAGGAAGAGATACCTATGCCTTTTAGGAAGGAAACCCTCCCGTCTCCCCAGGGTGATGTGTCCCTGTCCAGCTCACCTCAGCTGCTGTGAGCACGCCTTCCTCAAGCCCCGGCTGCCTGAACCTGGCGTGGCCGGGGAATGTCCTTCAGTGGCTCTGGAGTGAATGTCTGAGTGCTGTGACCAACCCTCAGCTCACTGCCAGCTCCAAGGCCTGGCACTCCACACCTCGCGTCTTGCTCGGCCGGAGTCTGAGCGCAGGCTGGCTGGGTCAGGTTCTGCGCACAGGTATGAGCAGTCAGGGCAGGTGACATCACAATCACCCCTTGGGGACACCTCGGTTCCTTCCTTGGTGGCCATGGGACCCATCTCTTGGGTTGTGAGCAGCACCAGAAGCCATTGCTCGGGGCTGGCAGTGCCCCGGGCCGTCCCCGCCATGGCGCTGCCTGGCAGGTCTGTGGGCTCAGCAGGTGTGTCAGGGGTTGTCCCTGCCCACCCCATACCCTGTGCCTTGTGCTCAGCGTCAGTGCTTCCCACCGGCCCCCCAGGCCTCTGCCGTGTCTGCCCAGGGCTGTCAGGTTGCTCTGGCCGTGTCAGGTGTCTCTGGGCATGCACGGCCAGAGGGTTCACTTGGCTACACCTCAGGGTGCCCCTGGAGCTCTGTTGCTGCAGGCCATCCCTCTGGGCTGGTGCTTTTGCCAGTCTCTCTGCCTCTTGCACACTTGACGTGCTTTAGTTCTTTTTCTCCATGGTATCTCGGCCGGATTTCACAGGACCGGTGATCTCCAGTTCCCTTCTCTCTGGTTTGCCTGTTCAAATAAAGCAAGCCTTGCTGCTCTTTCACCTACTGCCACCTTGCAGCTGTCCCTTGTGTCCTTCCTCAGGCCATGGGCCTGCGCTCGGGGTATGGGGAGATGAGCAGAGGGTTGGGAATGGTTGCTGGTTGTTTGGATCAGTGCAGTGAAGCCATTCCTGATTTTATTTTACTTGGTGGTTTATTCCTCACCCAAAGCTGGTCTTTGGAGGAAATCCAGGAGGAGGTTTGTGTCCCACCTAGGCCGTGGTGAAAGGAGCACCTCTTCTATGTGACTAATGGCGGTACACAGAGGAAGAAAAATAATAAATTTTGGTTATTCTTTCCTAGCTGATAACCACCTCAATGGCATTTCTGGTGGAACTGTGCAACAAATGTGTGAAACTGGTTAGTGCTTTAGTGTGCAGAGAGCACATGCCAGAGTGGTACCCCAGAGAGACCAGGAGCTGAGTGCTGCAGGTCTTTGTCTTGTCTTGCCCTAGCAGAAAAGGGATGTGGGGGAAAGACTACTTTGGAGTGCAGTTGTGAGAAGAGACCATTTTGTAAAGCTCAGTTAGCAGGTTGCTTTGCAGATAAGTACTGTTGCTTTAGATCCTCCTTACTTTACCTTTTTGGGCTTCTCCTGAGTGTCCCTCAAGGGTTTTGGCAGAGGCTGCTTGGTGCACTACATAGGTCTGGGAAAAAGAGACTGCAAAGGGGTTCTGTCAGGGAGGGAAGACCCTTTTGTATATTGCTATTTTGTGTCTTTGTTTAAATATGCTTAGTGTCTTTTGTCCAGTGGTGAAAGAAGGATGGGAAGAGGTGGCAAATGCTGTTGTTGGTACTTTCTTGAGCATTACACGCGCCTAGAAAAGACTCCAATTACCAGTTTTTGGAAGAAAAAACAATTTATTTTGAAAACCGTATAAATATTTTACTATCTATCTATCTATCTGTATATCTATCTATCTATCTATCTATGTGTAGATATATGTAACTATATATAACCAATTTTCAGCCTTGGTGAGACTTCATTGTGATCTTCAGCATCCTTATGAGGCGAAGCCAAGGGGCAGGTACTGGCCTCTTCTTTCTTGTGACCAGTAGCAGGACACAGGGAAATGATGTGAAGCTGTCCGGGAGGTTTAGGCTGGATATCGGGAAAAGTGGTTTTCACCCAGAGGGTGGTTGATTGCTGGAACAAGTCATAGCATTGAGCCTGTCTGAGTTGAAGAAGCATTTTGACAATGCTAGGCAGGCACACGGTGGGATTCTTGGGGTCTCCTCCCCCGGGCCAGGAGTTGGGCTCAATGATTGTGATGGATCAACATATTCTGCGATTCCAGTAATTCAGGTCCTTGGCAGGAACTGAAACTGATTTATGGAGGCCCCTCCAGTCTCAGTGACGTGGCCTCCTGCGAGCTGGAGAGCCTTGGGGGCTGCTGGCCTTCCTTTTTCGTGGTCGCTGTGGCTCCCCAGGAGAACGACCTCCGCCCCTAATTAAATGACGGTGGACTGGGAAGAGCCGCTGTGGATCCTCCTGGGGCTCTTCTTCCACACGCACAGTAGTGGAAGCAGAGGGGTGAATGCTTGGACCCCAACCAATGCCACTAGATGAGCTGCAAGGCATCTCATCCAGACTGGATGTCGCTGGACTGTGGTTGAGAGATGCGGAGCTGTCCTTCTGCCCTGCGGCACCAGGGGTGTCCCACTGGCGTGGCAGGTGGCGGTCCTCCCTGCGACGCTGCTGCTCAGGGACGCGTGTGTGCTGGGCCCTGGGTGGTGGTGTTTCAAACATCGTCTCCAAGCTCTGACAGATCAACGAGTGCAGGATCTGTTGTAAGGCTTGGTTCTCAGAGAAACAGCCCATCCAGTTGGGGAGGTCGAAGCCACCCACGAAACTCGGGACATCTCCCGCTGTCACCCACTCTTGATGTTCTCCAGGGCAATGGAGGTTGGGGGCATCTGCCTCTCTGCGAGCTGTTCTGTCTGGGAGGAGTACCGGCGCTCTCATGGGTGGAATGATGGCGTGCTCCTCAGAATCACCATCTGCCCCCACTGAGTGCAGGATGGAGGTCATCTTCTTCTTGCACACAGGGCACTGGGTTTTGTTGTTGTTGGCCCTCCTCAGGATGCAGGCATAGCAGAAGCGGTGCATGCACGGCATCACAAAGCTGGGCCCCGTGCATCTGACCCGACAGATGGGACAGCGTTCCTTCGCCTTTGCTGCTCTATCTGGGAGGATTACTGGCGCTCTCATGGGTGGAATGATGGCGTGCTCCTCAAAATCGTCATCTGCCCGCACTGAGTGCAGGATGGAGGTCATCTTCTTCTTGCACACAGGGCACTGGGTTTTTTTGTTGTTGGCCCTCCTCAGGATGCAGGCATAGCAGAAGCGGTGCATGCACGGCATCACAAAGCTGGGCCTCGTGCATGTGTCCAGACAGATGGGACAGCGGCCACTCCCCTCTGCGTCCATGCTGCCCCTGCGCTGCTGTGGGCTGGGGGGATCTTGGGATGGTGAGCCGCTCCCCCTTGCTGCTTCTGCAGCAGTGCTTTCCAGGCTGGGCAAGGGCAAGAGACACAACAGTCACTGATGGGCCCAGGGAGGGGAGGAAGAGATACCTATGCCTTTTAGGAAGGAAACCCTCCCGTCTCCCCAGGGTGACGTGTCCCTGTCCAGCTCACCTCAGCTGCTGTGAGCACGCCTTCCTCAAGCCCCGGCTGCCTGAACCTGGCGTGGCCGGGGAATGTCCTTCAGTGGCTCTGGAGTGAATGTCTGAGTGCTGTGACCAACCCTCAGCTCACTGCCAGCTCCAAGGCCTGGCACTCCACACCTCGCGTCTTGCTCGGCCGGAGTCTGAGCGCAGGCTGGCTGGGTCAGGTTCTGCGCACAGGTATGAGCAGTCAGGGCAGGTGACATCACAATCACCCCTTGGGGACGCCTCGGTTCCTTCCTTGGTGGCCATGGGACCCATCTCTTGGGTTGTGAGCAGCACCAGAAGCCATTGCTCGGGGCTGGCAGTGCCCCGGGCCGTCCCCGCCATGGCGCTGCCTGGCAGGTCTGTGGGCTCAGCAGGTGTGTCAGGGGTTGTCCCTGCCCACCCCATGCGCTGTGCCTTGTGCTCAGCGTCAGTGCTTCCCACCGGCCCCCCAGGCCTCTGCCGTGTCTGCCCAGGGCTGTCAGGTTGCTCTGGCCGTGTCAGGTGTCTCTGGGCATGCACGGCCAGAGGGTTCACTTGGCTACACCTCAGGGTGCCCCTGGAGCTCTGTTGCTGCAGGCCATCCCTCTGGGCTGGTGCTTTTGCCAGTCTCTCTGCCTCTTGCACACTTCACGTGCTTTAGTTCTTTTTCTCCATGGTATCTCAGCCGGATTTCACAGGACCGGTGATCTCCAGCTCCCTTCTCTCTGGTTTGCCTGTTCAAATAAAGCAAGCCTTGCTGCTCTTTCACCTACTGCCACCTTGCAGCTGTCCCTTGTGTCCTTCCTCAGGCCATGGGCCTGCGCTCGGGGTATGGGGAGATGAGCAGAGGGTTGGGAATGGTTGCTGGTTGTTTGGATCAGTGCAGTGAAGCCATTCCTGATTTTATTTTACTTGGTGGTTTATTCCTCACCCAAAGCTGGTCTTTGGAGGAAATCCAGGAGGAGGTTTGTGTCCCACCTAGGCCGTGGTGAAAGGAGCACCTCTTCTATGTGACTAATGGCAGTACACAGAGGAAGAAAAATAATAAATTTTGGTTATTCTTTCCTAGCTGATAACCACCTCAATGGCATTTCTGGTGGAACTGTGCAACAAATGTGTGAAACTGGTTAGTGCTTTAGTGTGCAGAGAGCACATGCCAGAGTGGTACCCCAGAGAGACCAGGAGCTGAGTGCTGCAGGTCTTTGTCTTGTCTTGCCCTAGCAGAAAAGGGATGTGGGGGAAAGACTACTTTGGAGTGCAGTTGTGAGAAGAGACCAATTTGTAAAGCTCAGTTAGCAGGTTGCTTTGCAGATAAGTACTGTTGCTTTAGATCCTCCTTACTTTACCTTTTTGGGCTTCTCCTGAGTGTCCCTCAAGGGTTTTGGCAGAGGCTGCTTGGTGCACTACATAGGTCTGGGAAAAAGAGACTGCAAAGGGGTTCTGTCAGGGAGGGAAGACCCTTTTGTATATTGCTATTTTGTGTCTTTGTTTAAATATGCTTAGTGTCTTTTGTCCAGTGGTGAAAGAAGGATGGGAAGAGGTGGCAAATGCTGTTGTTGGTACTTTCTTGTGCATTACACGCGCCTAGAAAAGACTCCAATTACCAGTTTTTGGAAGAAAAAACAATTTATTTTGAAAACCGTATAAATATTTTACTATCTATCTATCTATCTGTATATCTATCTATCTATCTATCTATGTGTAGATATATGTAACTATATATAACCAATTTTCAGCCTTGGTGAGACTTCATTGTGATCTTCAGCATCCTTATGAGGCGAAGCCAAGGGGCAGGTACTGGCCTCTTCTTTCTTGTGACCAGTAGCAGGACACAGGGAAATGATGTGAAGCTGTCTGGGAGGTTTAGGCTGGATATCGGGAAAAGTGGTTTTCACCCAGAGGGTGGTTGATTGCTGGAACAAGTCATAGCATTGAGCCTGTCTGAGTTGAAGAAGCATTTTGACAATGCTAGGCAGGCATACGGTGGGATTCTTGGGGTCTCCTCCCCCGGGCCAGGAGTTGGGCTCAATGATTGTGATGGATCAACATATTCTGCGATTCCAGTAATTCAGGTCCTTGGCAGGAACTGAAACTGATTTATGGAGGCCCCTCCAGTCTCAGTGACGTGGCCTCCTGCGAGCTGGAGAGCCTTGGGGGCTGCTGGCCTTCCTTTTTCGTGGTCGCTGTGGCTCCCCAGGAGAACGACCTCCGCCCCTAATTAAATGACGGTGGACTGGGAAGAGCCGCTGTGGATCCTCCTGGGGCTCTTCTTCCACACGCACAGTAGTGGAAGCAGAGGGGTGAATGCTTGGACCCCAACCAATGCCACTAGATGAGCTGCAAGGCATCTCATCCAGACTGGATGTCGCTGGACTGTGGTTGAGAGATGCGGACCTGTCCTCCTGCCCTGTGGCACCAGGGGTGTCCCACTGGCGTGGCAGGTGGCGGTCCTCCCTGTGACGCTGCTGCTCAGGGACGCGTGTGTGCTGGGCCCTGGGTGGTGGTGTTTCAAACATCGTCTCCAAGCTCTGACAGATCAACGAGTGCAGGATCTGTTGTAAGGCTTGGTTCTCTGAGAAACAGCCCATCCAGTTGGGGAGGTCGAAGCCACCCACGAAACTCGGGACATCTCCCGCTGTCACCCACTCTTGATGTTCTCCAGGGCAATGGAGGTTGGGGGCATCTGCCTCTCTGCAAGCTGTTCTGTCTGGGAGGAGTACCGGCGCTCTCATGGGTGGAATGATGGCGTGCTCCTCAGAATCACCATCTGCCCCCACTGAGTGCAGGATGGAGGTCATCTTCTTCTTGCACACAGGGCACTGGGTTTTTTTGTTGTTGGCCCTCCTCAGGATGCAGGCATAGCAGAAGCGGTGCATGCACGGCATCACAAAGCTGGGCCTCGTGCATGTGTCCAGACAGATGGGACAGCGCCCACTCCCCTCTGCGTCCATGCTGCCCCTGCGCTGCTGTGGGCTGGGGGGATCTTGGGATGGTGAGCCGCTCCCCCTTGCTGCTTCTGCAGCAGTGCTTTCCAGGCTGGGCAAGGGCAAGAGACACAACAGTCACTGATGGGCCCAGGGAGGGGAGGAAGAGATACCTATGCCTTTTAGGAAGGAAACCCTCCCGTCTCCCCAGGGTGACGTGTCCCTGTCCAGCTCACCTCAGCTGCTGTGAGCACGCCTTCCTCAAGCCCCGGCTGCCTGAACCTGGCGTGGCCGGGGAATGTCCTTCAGTGGCTCTGGAGTGAATGTCTGAGTGCTGTGACCAACCCTCAGCTCACTGCCAGCTCCAAGGCCTGGCACTCCACACCTCGCGTCTTGCTCGGCCGGAGTCTGAGCGCAGGCTGGCTGGGTCAGGTTCTGCGCACAGGTATGAGCAGTCAGGGCAGGTGACATCACAATCACCCCTTGGGGACGCCTCGGTTCCTTCCTTGGTGGCCATGGGACCCATCTCTTGGGTTGTGAGCAGCACCAGAAGCCATTGCTCGGGGCTGGCAGTGCCCCGGGCCGTCCCCGCCATGGCGCTGCCTGGCAGGTCTGTGGGCTCAGCAGGTGTGTCAGGGGTTGTCCCTGCCCACCCCATGCCCTGTGCCTTGTGCTCAGCGTCAGTGCTTCCCACCGGCCCCCCAGGCCTCTGCCGTGTCTGCCCAGGGCTGTCAGGTTGCTCTGGCCGTGTCAGGTGTCTCTGGGCATGCACGGCCAGAGGGTTCACTTGGCTACACCTCAGGGTGCCCCTGGAGCTCTGTTGCTGCAGGCCATCCCTCTGGGCTGGTGCTTTTGCCAGTCTCTCTGCCTCTTGCACACTTGACGTGCTTTAGTTCTTTTTCTCCATGGTATCTCGGCCGGATTTCACAGGACCGGTGATCTCCAGCTCCCTTCTCTCTGGTTTGCCTGTTCAAATAAAGCAAGCCTTGCTGCTCTTTCACCTACTGCCACCTTGCAGCTGTCCCTTGTGTCCTTCCTCAGGCCATGGGCCTGCGCTCGGGGTATGGGGAGATGAGCAGAGGGTTGGGAATGGTTGCTGGTTGTTTGGATCAGTGCAGTGAAGCCATTCCTGATTTTATTTTACTTGGTGCTTTATTCCTAGCCCAAAGCTGGTCTTTGGAGGAAATCCAGGAGGAGGTTTGTGTCCCACCTAGGCCGTGGTGAAAGGAGCACCTCTTCTATGTGACTAATGGCGGTACACAGAGGAAGAAAAATAATAAATTTTGGTTATTCTTTCCTAGCTGATAACCACCTCAATGGCATTTCTGGTGGAACTGTGCAACAAATGTGTGAAACTGGTTAGTGCTTTAGTGCGCAGAGAGCACATGCCAGAGTGGTACCCCACAGAGACCAGGAGCTGAGTGCTGCAGGTCTTTGTCTTGTCTTGCCCTAGCAGAAAAGGGATGTGGGGGAAAGACTACTTTGGAGTGCAGTTGTGAGAAGAGACCAATTTGTAAAGCTCAGTTAGCAGGTTGCTTTGCAGATAAGTACTGTTGCTTTAGATCCTCCTTACTTTACCTTTTTGGGCTTCTCCTGAGTGTCCCTCAAGGGTTTTGGCAGAGGCTGCTTGGTGCACTACATAGGTCTGGGAAAAAGAGACTGCAAAGGGGTTCTGTCAGGGAGGGAAGACCCTTTTGTATATTGCTATTTTGTGTCTTTGTTTAAATATGCTTAGTGTCTTTTGTCCAGTGGTGAAAGAAGGATGGGAAGAGGTGGCAAATGCTGTTGTTGGTACTTTCTTGTGCATTACACGCGCCTAGAAAAGACTCCAATTACCAGTTTTTGGAAGAAAAAACAATTTATTTTGAAAACCGTATAAATATTTTACTATCTATCTATCTATCTGTATATCTAGCTATCTATCTATCTATGTGTAGATATATGTAACTATATATAACCAATTTTCAGCCTTGGTGAGACTTCATTGTGATCTTCAGCATCCTTATGAGGCGAAGCCAAGGGGCAGGTACTGGCCTCTTCTTTCTTGTGACCAGTAGCAGGACACAGGGAAATGATGTGAAGCTGTCCGGGAGGTTTAGGCTGGATATCGGGAAAAGTGGTTTTCACCCAGAGGGTGGTTGATTGCTGGAACAAGTCATAGCATTGAGCCTGTCTGAGTTGAAGAAGCATTTTGACAATGCTAGGCAGGCACACGGTGGGATTCTTGGGGTCTCCTCCCCCGGGCCAGGAGTTGGGCTCAATGATTGTGATGGATCAACATATTCTGCGATTCCAGTAATTCAGGTCCTTGGCAGGAACTGAAACTGATTTATGGAGGCCCCTCCAGTCTCAGTGACGTGGCCTCCTGCGAGCTGGAGAGCCTTGGGGGCTGCTGGCCTTCCTTTTTCGTGGTCGCTGTGGCTCCCCAGGAGAACGACCTCCGCCCCTAATTAAATGACGGTGGACTGGGAAGAGCCGCTGTGGATCCTCCTGGGGCTCTTCTTCCACACGCACAGTAGTGGAAGCAGAGGGGTGAATGCTTGGACCCCAACCAATGCCACTAGATGAGCTGCAAGGCATCTCATCCAGACTGGATGTCGCTGGACTGTGGTTGAGAGATGTGGACCTGTCCTTCTGCCCTGCGGCACCAGGGGTGTCCCACTGGCGTGGCAGGTGGCGGTCCTCCCTGCGACGCTGCTGCTCAGGGACGCGTGTGTGCTGGGCCCTGGGTGGTGGTGTTTCAAACATCGTCTCCAAGCTCTGACAGATCAACGAGTGCAGGATCTGTTGTAAGGCTTGGTTCTCTGAGAAACAGCCCATCCAGTTGGGGAGGTCGAAGCCACCCACGAAACTCGGGACATCTCCCGCTGTCACCCACTCTTGATGTTCTCCAGGGCAATGGAGGTTGGGGGCACCTGCCTCTCTGCGAGCTGTTCTGTCTGGGAGGAGTACCGACGCTCTCATGGGTGGAATGATGGCGTGCTCCTCAGAATCACCATCTGCCCCCACTGAGTGCAGGATGGAGGTCATCTTCTTCTTGCACACAGGGCACTGGGTTTTTTTGTTGTTGGCCCTCCTCAGGATGCAGGCATAGCAGAAGCGGTGCATGCACGGCATCACAAAGCTGGGCCTCGTGCATGTGTCCAGACAGATGGGACAGCGCCCACTCCCCTCTGCGTCCATGCTGCCCCTGCGCTGCTGTGGGCTGGGGGGATCTTGGGATGGTGAGCCGCTCCCCCTTGCTGCTTCTGCAGCAGTGCTTTCCAGGCTGGGCAAGGGCAAGAGACACAACAGTCACTGATGGGCCCAGGGAGGGGAGGAAGAGATACCTATGCCTTTTAGGAAGGAAACCCTCCCGTCTCCCCAGGGTGACGTGTCCCTGTCCAGCTCACCTCAGCTGCTGTGAGCACGCCTTCCTCAAGCCCCGGCTGCCTGAACCTGGCGTGGCCGGGGAATGTCCTTCAGTGGCTCTGGAGTGAATGTCTGAGTGCTGTGACCAACCCTCAGCTCACTGCCAGCTCCAAGGCCTGGCACTCCACACCTCGCGTCTTGCTCGGCTGGAGTCTGAGCGCAGGCTGGCTGGGTCAGGTTCTGCGCACAGGTATGAGCAGTCAGGGCAGGTGACATCACAATCACCCCTTGGGGACGCCTCGGTTCCTTCCTTGGTGGCCATGGGACCCATCTCTTGGGTTGTGAGCAGCACCAGAAGCCATTGCTCGGGGCTGGCAGTGCCCCGGGCCGTCCCCGCCATGGCGCTGCCTGGCAGGTCTGTGGGCTCAGCAGGTGTGTCAGGGGTTGTCCCTGCCCACCCCATGCGCTGTGCCTTGTGCTCAGCGTCAGTGCTTCCCACCGGCCCCCCAGGCCTCTGCCGTGTCTGCCCAGGGCTGTCAGGTTGCTCTGGCCGTGTCAGGTGTCTCTGGGCATGCACGGCCAGAGGGTTCACTTGGCTACACCTCAGGGTGCCCCTGGAGCTCTGTTGCTGCAGGCCATCCCTCTGGGCTGGTGCTTTTGCCAGTCTCTCTGCCTCTTGCACACTTGACGTGCTTTAGTTCTTTTTCTCCATGGTATCTCGGCCGGATTTCACAGGACCGGTGATCTCCAGCTCCCTTCTCTCTGGTTTGCCTGTTCAAATAAAGCAAGCCTTGCTGCTCTTTCACCTACTGCCACCTTGCAGCTGTCCCTTGTGTCCTTCCTCAGGCCATGGGCCTGCGCTCGGGGTATGGGGAGATGAGCAGAGGGTTGGGAATGGTTGCTGGTTGTTTGGATCAGTGCAGTGAAGCCATTCCTGATTTTATTTTACTTGGTGGTTTATTCCTCACCCAAAGCTGGTCTTTGGAGGAAATCCAGGAGGAGGTTTGTGTCCCACCTAGGCCGTGGTGAAAGGAGCACCTCTTCTATGTGACTAATGGCGGTACACAGAGGAAGAAAAATAATAAATTTTGGTTATTCTTTCCTAGCTGATAACCACCTCAATGGCATTTCTGGTGGAACTGTGCAACAAATGTGTGAAACTGGTTAGTGCTTTAGTGTGCAGAGAGCACATGCCAGAGTGGTACCCCAGAGAGACCAGGAGCTGAGTGCTGCAGGTCTTTGTCTTGTCTTGCCCTAGCAGAAAAGGGATGTGGGGGAAAGACTACTTTGGAGTGCAGTTGTGAGAAGAGACCAATTTGTAAAGCTCAGTTAGCAGGTTGCTTTGCAGATAAGTACTGTTGCTTTAGATCCTCCTTACTTTACCTTTTTGGGCTTCTCCTGAGTGTCCCTCAAGGGTTTTGGCAGAGGCTGCTTGGTGCACTACATAGGTCTGGGAAAAAGAGACTGCAAAGGGGTTCTGTCAGGGAGGGAAGACCCTTTTGTATATTGCTATTTTGTGTCTTTGTTTAAATATGCTTAGTGTCTTTTGTCCAGTGGTGAAAGAAGGATGGGAAGAGGTGGCAAATGCTGTTGTTGGTACTTTCTTGTGCATTACACGCGCCTAGAAAAGACTCCAATTACCAGTTTTTGGAAGAAAAAACAATTTATTTTGAAAACCGTATAAATATTTTACTATCTATCTATCTATCTGTATATCTAGCTATCTATCTATCTATGTGTAGATATATGTAACTATATATAACCAATTTTCAGCCTTGGTGAGACTTCATTGTGATCTTCAGCATCCTTATGAGGCGAAGCCAAGGGGCAGGTACTGGCCTCTTCTTTCTTGTGACCAGTAGCAGGACACAGGGAAATGATGTGAAGCTGTCCGGGAGGTTTAGGCTGGATATCGGGAAAAGTGGTTTTCACCCAGAGGGTGGTTGATTGCTGGAACAAGTCATAGCATTGAGCCTGTCTGAGTTGAAGAAGCATTTTGACAATGCTAGGCAGGCATACGGTGGGATTCTTGGGGTCTCCTCCCCCGGGCCAGGAGTTGGGCTCAATGATTGTGATGGATCAACATATTCTGCGATTCCAGTAATTCAGGTCCTTGGCAGGAACTGAAACTGATTTATGGAGGCCCCTCCAGTCTCAGTGACGTGGCCTCCTGCGAGCTGGAGAGCCTTGGGGGCTGCTGGCCTTCCTTTTTCGTGGTCGCTGTGGCTCCCCAGGAGAACGACCTCCGCCCCTAATTAAATGACGGTGGACTGGGAAGAGCCGCTGTGGATCCTCCTGGGGCTCTTCTTCCACACGCACAGTAGTGGAAGCAGAGGGGTGAATGCTTGGACCCCAACCAATGCCACTAGATGAGCTGCAAGGCATCTCATCCAGACTGGATGTCGCTGGACTGTGGTTGAGAGATGTGGACCTGTCCTTCTGCCCTGCGGCACCAGGGGTGTCCCACTGGCGTGGCAGGTGGCGGTCCTCCCTGCGACGCTGCTGCTCAGGGACGCGTGTGTGCTGGGCCCTGGGTGGTGGTGTTTCAAACATCGTCTCCAAGCTCTGACAGATCAACGAGTGCAGGATCTGTTGTAAGGCTTGGTTCTCTGAGAAACAGCCCATCCAGTTGGGGAGGTCGAAGCCACCCACGAAACTCGGGACATCTCCCGCTGTCACCCACTCTTGATGTTCTCCAGGGCAATGGAGGTTGGGGGCACCTGCCTCTCTGCGAGCTGTTCTGTCTGGGAGGAGTACCGACGCTCTCATGGGTGGAATGATGGCGTGCTCCTCAGAATCACCATCTGCCCCCACTGAGTGCAGGATGGAGGTCATCTTCTTCTTGCACACAGGGCACTGGGTTTTTTTGTTGTTGGCCCTCCTCAGGATGCAGGCATAGCAGAAGCGGTGCATGCACGGCATCACAAAGCTGGGCCTCGTGCATGTGTCCAGACAGATGGGACAGCGCCCACTCCCCTCTGCGTCCATGCTGCCCCTGCGCTGCTGTGGGCTGGGGGGATCTTGGGATGGTGAGCCGCTCCCCCTTGCTGCTTCTGCAGCAGTGCTTTCCAGGCTGGGCAAGGGCAAGAGACACAACAGTCACTGATGGGCCCAGGGAGGGGAGGAAGAGATACCTATGCCTTTTAGGAAGGAAACCCTCCCGTCTCCCCAGGGTGACGTGTCCCTGTCCAGCTCACCTCAGCTGCTGTGAGCACGCCTTCCTCAAGCCCCGGCTGCCTGAACCTGGCGTGGCCGGGGAATGTCCTTCAGTGGCTCTGGAGTGAATGTCTGAGTGCTGTGACCAACCCTCAGCTCACTGCCAGCTCCAAGGCCTGGCACTCCACACCTCGCGTCTTGCTCGGCCGGAGTCTGAGCGCAGGCTGGCTGGGTCAGGTTCTGCGCACAGGTATGAGCAGTCAGGGCAGGTGACATCACAATCACCCCTTGGGGACGCCTCGGTTCCTTCCTTGGTGGCCATGGGACCCATCTCTTGGGTTGTGAGCAGCACCAGAAGCCATTGCTCGGGGCTGGCAGTGCCCCGGGCCGTCCCCGCCATGGCGCTGCCTGGCAGGTCTGTGGGCTCAGCAGGTGTGTCAGGGGTTGTCCCTGCCCACCCCATGCGCTGTGCCTTGTGCTCAGCGTCAGTGCTTCCCACCGGCCCCCCAGGCCTCTGCCGTGTCTGCCCAGGGCTGTCAGGTTGCTCTGGCCGTGTCAGGTGTCTCTGGGCATGCACGGCCAGAGGGTTCACTTGGCTACACCTCAGGGTGCCCCTGGAGCTCTGTTGCTGCAGGCCATCCCTCTGGGCTGGTGCTTTTGCCAGTCTCTCTGCCTCTTGCACACTTCACGTGCTTTAGTTCTTTTTCTCCATGGTATCTCAGCCGGATTTCACAGGACCGGTGATCTCCAGCTCCCTTCTCTCTGGTTTGCCTGTTCAAATAAAGCAAGCCTTGCTGCTCTTTCACCTACTGCCACCTTGCAGCTGTCCCTTGTGTCCTTCCTCAGGCCATGGGCCTGCGCTCGGGGTATGGGGAGATGAGCAGAGGGTTGGGAATGGTTGCTGGTTGTTTGGATCAGTGCAGTGAAGCCATTCCTGATTTTATTTTACTTGGTGGTTTATTCCTCACCCAAAGCTGGTCTTTGGAGGAAATCCAGGAGGAGGTTTGTGTCCCACCTAGGCCGTGGTGAAAGGAGCACCTCTTCTATGTGACTAATGGCAGTACACAGAGGAAGAAAAATAATAAATTTTGGTTATTCTTTCCTAGCTGATAACCACCTCAATGGCATTTCTGGTGGAACTGTGCAACAAATGTGTGAAACTGGTTAGTGCTTTAGTGTGCAGAGAGCACATGCCAGAGTGGTACCCCAGAGAGACCAGGAGCTGAGTGCTGCAGGTCTTTGTCTTGTCTTGCCCTAGCAGAAAAGGGATGTGGGGGAAAGACTACTTTGGAGTGCAGTTGTGAGAAGAGACCAATTTGTAAAGCTCAGTTAGCAGGTTGCTTTGCAGATAAGTACTGTTGCTTTAGATCCTCCTTACTTTACCTTTTTGGGCTTCTCCTGAGTGTCCCTCAAGGGTTTTGGCAGAGGCTGCTTGGTGCACTACATAGGTCTGGGAAAAAGAGACTGCAAAGGGGTTCTGTCAGGGAGGGAAGACCCTTTTGTATATTGCTATTTTGTGTCTTTGTTTAAATATGCTTAGTGTCTTTTGTCCAGTGGTGAAAGAAGGATGGGAAGAGGTGGCAAATGCTGTTGTTGGTACTTTCTTGTGCATTACACGCGCCTAGAAAAGACTCCAATTACCAGTTTTTGGAAGAAAAAACAATTTATTTTGAAAACCGTATAAATATTTTACTATCTATCTATCTATCTGTATATCTATCTATCTATCTATCTATGTGTAGATATATGTAACTATATATAACCAATTTTCAGCCTTGGTGAGACTTCATTGTGATCTTCAGCATCCTTATGAGGCGAAGCCAAGGGGCAGGTACTGGCCTCTTCTTTCTTGTGACCAGTAGCAGGACACAGGGAAATGATGTGAAGCTGTCTGGGAGGTTTAGGCTGGATATCGGGAAAAGTGGTTTTCACCCAGAGGGTGGTTGATTGCTGGAACAAGTCATAGCATTGAGCCTGTCTGAGTTGAAGAAGCATTTTGACAATGCTAGGCAGGCATACGGTGGGATTCTTGGGGTCTCCTCCCCCGGGCCAGGAGTTGGGCTCAATGATTGTGATGGATCAACATATTCTGCGATTCCAGTAATTCAGGTCCTTGGCAGGAACTGAAACTGATTTATGGAGGCCCCTCCAGTCTCAGTGACGTGGCCTCCTGCGAGCTGGAGAGCCTTGGGGGCTGCTGGCCTTCCTTTTTCGTGGTCGCTGTGGCTCCCCAGGAGAACGACCTCCGCCCCTAATTAAATGACGGTGGACTGGGAAGAGCCGCTGTGGATCCTCCTGGGGCTCTTCTTCCACACGCACAGTAGTGGAAGCAGAGGGGTGAATGCTTGGACCCCAACCAATGCCACTAGATGAGCTGCAAGGCATCTCATCCAGACTGGATGTCGCTGGACTGTGGTTGAGAGATGCGGAGCTGTCCTCCTGCCCTGTGGCACCAGGGGTGTCCCACTGGCGTGGCAGGTGGCGGTCCTCCCTGCGACGCTGCTGCTCAGGGACGCGTGTGTGCTGGGCCCTGGGTGGTGGTGTTTCAAACATCGTCTCCAAGCTCTGACAGATCAACGAGTGCAGGATCTGTTGTAAGGCTTGGTTCTCTGAGAAACAGCCCATCCAGTTGGGGAGGTCGAAGCCACCCACGAAACTCGGGACATCTCCCGCTGTCACCCACTCTTGATGTTCTCCAGGGCAATGGAGGTTGGGGGCATCTGCCTCTCTGCGAGCTGTTCTGTCTGGGAGGAGTACCGACGCTCTCATGGGTGGAATGATGGCGTGCTCCTCAGAATCACCATCTGCCCCCACTGAGTGCAGGATGGAGGTCATCTTCTTCTTGCACACAGGGCACTGGGTTTTGTTGTTGGCCCTCCTCAGGATGCAGGCATAGCAGAAGCGGTGCATGCACGGCATCACAAAGCTGGGCCTCGTGCACGTGTCCAGACAGATGGGACAGCGCCCACTCCCCTCTGCGTCCATGCTGCCCCTGCGCTGCTGTGGGCTGGGGGGATCTTGGGATGGTGAGCCGCTCCCCCTTGCTGCTTCTGCAGCAGTGCTTTCCAGGCTGGGCAAGGGCAAGAGACACAACAGTCACTGATGGGCCCAGGGAGGGGAGGAAGAGATACCTATGCCTTTTAGGAAGGAAACCCTCCCGTCTCCCCAGGGTGACGTGTCCCTGTCCAGCTCACCTCAGCTGCTGTGAGCACGCCTTCCTCAAGCCCCGGCTGCCTGAACCTGGCGTGGCCGGGGAATGTCCTTCAGTGGCTCTGGAGTGAATGTCTGAGTGCTGTGACCAACCCTCAGCTCACTGCCAGCTCCAAGGCCTGGCACTCCACACCTCGCGTCTTGCTCGGCCGGAGTCTGAGCGCAGGCTGGCTGGGTCAGGTTCTGCGCACAGGTATGAGCAGTCAGGGCAGGTGACATCACAATCACCCCTTGGGGACACCTCGGTTCCTTCCTTGGTGGCCATGGGACCCATCTCTTGGGTTGTGAGCAGCACCAGAAGCCATTGCTCGGGGCTGGCAGTGCCCCGGGCCGTCCCCGCCATGGCGCTGCCTGGCAGGTCTGTGGGCTCAGCAGGTGTGTCAGGGGTTGTCCCTGCCCACCCCATGCCCTGTGCCTTGTGCTCAGCGTCAGTGCTTCCCACCGGCCCCCCAGGCCTCTGCCGTGTCTGCCCAGGGCTGTCAGGTTGCTCTGGCCGTGTCAGGTGTCTCTGGGCATGCACGGCCAGAGGGTTCACTTGGCTACACCTCAGGGTGCCCCTGGAGCTCTGTTGCTGCAGGCCATCCCTCTGGGCTGGTGCTTTTGCCAGTCTCTCTGCCTCTTGCACACTTGACGTGCTTTAGTTCTTTTTCTCCATGGTATCTCGGCCGGATTTCACAGGACCGGTGATCTCCAGCTCCCTTCTCTCTGGTTTGCCTGTTCAAATAAAGCAAGCCTTGCTGCTCTTTCACCTACTGCCACCTTGCAGCTGTCCCTTGTGTCCTTCCTCAGGCCATGGGCCTGCGCTCGGGGTATGGGGAGATGAGCAGAGGGTTGGGAATGGTTGCTGGTTGTTTGGATCAGTGCAGTGAAGCCATTCCTGATTTTATTTTACTTGGTGGTTTATTCCTAGCCCAAAGCTGGTCTTTGGAGGAAATCCAGGAGGAGGTTTGTGTCCCACCTAGGCCGTGGTGAAAGGAGCACCTCTTCTATGTGACTAATGGCGGTACACAGAGGAAGAAAAATAATAAATTTTGGTTATTCTTTCCTAGCTGATAACCACCTCAATGGCATTTCTGGTGAAACTGTGCAACAAATGTGTGAAACTGGTTAGTGCTTTAGTGCGCAGAGAGCACATGCCAGAGTGGTACCCCACAGAGACCAGGAGCTAAGTGCTGCAGGTCTTTGTCTTGTCTTGCCCTAGCAGAAAAGGGATGTGGGGGAAAGACTACTTTGGAGTGCAGTTGTGAGAAGAGACCATTTTGTAAAGCTCAGTTAGCAGGTTGCTTTGCAGATAAGTACTGTTGCTTTAGATCCTCCTTACTTTACCTTTTTGGGCTTCTCCTGAGTGTCCCTCAAGGGTTTTGGCAGAGGCTGCTTGGTGCACTACATAGGTCTGGGAAAAAGAGACTGCAAAGGGGTTCTGTCAGGGAGGGAAGACCCTTTTGTATATTGCTATTTTGTGTCTTTGTTTAAATATGCTTAGTGTCTTTTGTCCAGTGGTGAAAGAAGGATGGGAAGAGGTGGCAAATGCTGTTGTTGGTACTTTCTTGTGCATTACACGCGCCTAGAAAAGACTCCAATTACCAGTTTTTGGAAGAAAAAACAATTTATTTTGAAAACCGTATAAATATTTTACTATCTATCTATCTATCTGTATATCTAGCTATCTATCTATCTATGTGTAGATATATGTAACTATATATAACCAATTTTCAGCCTTGGTGAGACTTCATTGTGATCTTCAGCATCCTTATGAGGCGAAGCCAAGGGGCAGGTACTGGCCTCTTCTTTCTTGTGACCAGTAGCAGGACACAGGGAAATGATGTGAAGCTGTCCGGGAGGTTTAGGCTGGATATCGGGAAAAGTGGTTTTCACCCAGAGGGTGGTTGATTGCTGGAACAAGTCATAGCATTGAGCCTGTCTGAGTTGAAGAAGCATTTTGACAATGCTAGGCAGGCACACGGTGGGATTCTTGGGATCTCCTCCACCGGGCCAGGAGTTGGGCTCAATGATTGTGATGGATCAACATATTCTGCGATTCCAGTAATTCAGGTCCTTGGCAGGAACTGAAACTGATTTATGGAGGCCCCTCCAGTCTCAGTGACGTGGCCTCCTGCGAGCTGGAGAGCCTTGGGGGCTGCTGGCCTTCCTTTTTCGTGGTCGCTGTGGCTCCCCAGGAGAACGACCTCCGCCCCTAATTAAATGACGGTGGACTGGGAAGAGCCGCTGTGGATCCTCCTGGGGCTCTTCTTCCACACGCACAGTAGTGGAAGCAGAGGGGTGAATGCTTGGACCCCAACCAATGCCACTAGATGAGCTGCAAGGCATCTCATCCAGACTGGATGTCGCTGGACTGTGGTTGAGAGATGTGGACCTGTCCTTCTGCCCTGCGGCACCAGGGGTGTCCCACTGGCGTGGCAGGTGGCGGTCCTCCCTGCGACGCTGCTGCTCAGGGACGCGTGTGTGCTGGGCCCTGGGTGGTGGTGTTTCAAACATCGTCTCCAAGCTCTGACAGATCAACGAGTGCAGGATCTGTTGTAAGGCTTGGTTCTCTGAGAAACAGCCCATCCAGTTGGGGAGGTCGAAGCCACCCACGAAACTCGGGACATCTCCCGCTGTCACCCACTCTTGATGTTCTCCAGGGCAATGGAGGTTGGGGGCATCTGCCTCTCTGCGAGCTGTTCTGTCTGGGAGGAGTACCGACGCTCTCATGGGTGGAATGATGGCGTGCTCCTCAGAATCACCATCTGCCCCCACTGAGTGCAGGATGGAGGTCATCTTCTTCTTGCACACAGGGCACTGGGTTTTTTTGTTGTTGGCCCTCCTCAGGATGCAGGCATAGCAGAAGCGGTGCATGCACGGCATCACAAAGCTGGGCCTCGTGCATGTGTCCAGACAGATGGGACAGCGCCCACTCCCCTCTGCGTCCATGCTGCCCCTGCGCTGCTGTGGGCTGGGGGGATCTTGGGATGGTGAGCCGCTCCCCCTTGCTGCTTCTGCAGCAGTGCTTTCCAGGCTGGGCAAGGGCAAGAGACACAACAGTCACTGATGGGCCCAGGGAGGGGAGGAAGAGATACCTATGCCTTTTAGGAAGGAAACCCTCCCGTCTCCCCAGGGTGACGTGTCCCTGTCCAGCTCACCTCAGCTGCTGTGAGCACGCCTTCCTCAAGCCCCGGCTGCCTGAACCTGGCGTGGCCGGGGAATGTCCTTCAGTGGCTCTGGAGTGAATGTCTGAGTGCTGTGACCAACCCTCAGCTCACTGCCAGCTCCAAGGCCTGGCACTCCACACCTCGCGTCTTGCTCGGCCGGAGTCTGAGCGCAGGCTGGCTGGGTCAGGTTCTGCGCACAGGTATGAGCAGTCAGGGCAGGTGACATCACAATCACCCCTTGGGGACGCCTCGGTTCCTTCCTTGGTGGCCATGGGACCCATCTCTTGGGTTGTGAGCAGCACCAGAAGCCATTGCTCGGGGCTGGCAGTGCCCCGGGCCGTCCCCGCCATGGCGCTGCCTGGCAGGTCTGTGGGCTCAGCAGGTGTGTCAGGGGTTGTCCCTGCCCACCCCATGCGCTGTGCCTTGTGCTCAGCGTCAGTGCTTCCCACCGGCCCCCCAGGCCTCTGCCGTGTCTGCCCAGGGCTGTCAGGTTGCTCTGGCCGTGTCAGGTGTCTCTGGGCATGCACGGCCAGAGGGTTCACTTGGCTACACCTCAGGGTGCCCCTGGAGCTCTGTTGCTGCAGGCCATCCCTCTGGGCTGGTGCTTTTGCCAGTCTCTCTGCCTCTTGCACACTTGACGTGCTTTAGTTCTTTTTCTCCATGGTATCTCGGCCGGATTTCACAGGACCGGTGATCTCCAGCTCCCTTCTCTCTGGTTTGCCTGTTCAAATAAAGCAAGCCTTGCTGCTCTTTCACCTACTGCCACCTTGCAGCTGTCCCTTGTGTCCTTCCTCAGGCCATGGGCCTGCGCTCGGGGTATGGGGAGATGAGCAGAGGGTTGGGAATGGTTGCTGGTTGTTTGGATCAGTGCAGTGAAGCCATTCCTGATTTTATTTTACTTGGTGGTTTATTCCTCACCCAAAGCTGGTCTTTGGAGGAAATCCAGGAGGAGGTTTGTGTCCCACCTAGGCCGTGGTGAAAGGAGCACCTCTTCTATGTGACTAATGGCAGTACACAGAGGAAGAAAAATAATAAATTTTGGTTATTCTTTCCTAGCTGATAACCACCTCAATGGCATTTCTGGTGGAACTGTGCAACAAATGTGTGAAACTGGTTAGTGCTTTAGTGTGCAGAGAGCACATGCCAGAGTGGTACCCCAGAGAGACCAGGAGCTGAGTGCTGCAGGTCTTTGTCTTGTCTTGCCCTAGCAGAAAAGGGATGTGGGGGAAAGACTACTTTGGAGTGCAGTTGTGAGAAGAGACCAATTTGTAAAGCTCAGTTAGCAGGTTGCTTTGCAGATAAGTACTGTTGCTTTAGATCCTCCTTACTTTACCTTTTTGGGCTTCTCCTGAGTGTCCCTCAAGGGTTTTGGCAGAGGCTGCTTGGTGCACTACATAGGTCTGGGAAAAAGAGACTGCAAAGGGGTTCTGTCAGGGAGGGAAGACCCTTTTGTATATTGCTATTTTGTGTCTTTGTTTAAATATGCTTAGTGTCTTTTGTCCAGTGGTGAAAGAAGGATGGGAAGAGGTGGCAAATGCTGTTGTTGGTACTTTCTTGTGCATTACACGCGCCTAGAAAAGACTCCAATTACCAGTTTTTGGAAGAAAAAACAATTTATTTTGAAAACCGTATAAATATTTTACTATCTATCTATCTATCTGTATATCTAGCTATCTATCTATCTATGTGTAGATATATGTAACTATATATAACCAATTTTCAGCCTTGGTGAGACTTCATTGTGATCTTCAGCATCCTTATGAGGCGAAGCCAAGGGGCAGGTACTGGCCTCTTCTTTCTTGTGACCAGTAGCAGGACACAGGGAAATGATGTGAAGCTGTCCGGGAGGTTTAGGCTGGATATCGGGAAAAGTGGTTTTCACCCAGAGGGTGGTTGATTGCTGGAACAAGTCATAGCATTGAGCCTGTCTGAGTTGAAGAAGCATTTTGACAATGCTAGGCAGGCATACGGTGGGATTCTTGGGGTCTCCTCCCCCGGGCCAGGAGTTGGGCTCAATGATTGTGATGGATCAACATATTCTGCGATTCCAGTAATTCAGGTCCTTGGCAGGAACTGAAACTGATTTATGGAGGCCCCTCCAGTCTCAGTGACGTGGCCTCCTGCGAGCTGGAGAGCCTTGGGGGCTGCTGGCCTTCCTTTTTCGTGGTCGCTGTGGCTCCCCAGGAGAACGACCTCCGCCCCTAATTAAATGACGGTGGACTGGGAAGAGCCGCTGTGGATCCTCCTGGGGCTCTTCTTCCACACGCACAGTAGTGGAAGCAGAGGGGTGAATGCTTGGACCCCAACCAATGCCACTAGATGAGCTGCAAGGCATCTCATCCAGACTGGATGTCGCTGGACTGTGGTTGAGAGATGCGGACCTGTCCTCCTGCCCTGTGGCACCAGGGGTGTCCCACTGGCGTGGCAGGTGGCGGTCCTCCCTGTGACGCTGCTGCTCAGGGACGCGTGTGTGCTGGGCCCTGGGTGGTGGTGTTTCAAACATCGTCTCCAAGCTCTGACAGATCAACGAGTGCAGGATCTGTTGTAAGGCTTGGTTCTCAGAGAAACAGCCCATCCAGTTGGGGAGGTCGAAGCCACCCACGAAACTCGGGACATCTCCCGCTGTCACCCACTCTTGATGTTCTCCAGGGCAATGGAGGTTTGGGGCATCTGCCTCTCTGCAAGCTGTTCTGTCTGGGAGGAGTACCGGCGCTCTCATGGGTGAAATGATGGCGTGCTCCTCAGAATCACCATCTGCCCCCACTGAGTGCAGGATGGAGGTCATCTTCTTCTTGCACACAGGGCACTGGGTTTTTTTGTTGTTGGCCCTCCTCAGGATGCAGGCATAGCAGAAGCGGTGCATGCACGGCATCACAAAGCTGGGCCTCGTGCATGTGTCCAGACAGATGGGACAGCGGCCACTCCCCTCTGCGTCCATGCTGCCCCTGCGCTGCTGTGGGCTGGGGGGATCTTGGGATGGTGAGCCGCTCCCCCTTGCTGCTTCTGCAGCAGTGCTTTCCAGGCTGGGCAAGGGCAAGAGACACAACAGTCACTGATGGGCCCAGGGAGGGGAGGAAGAGATACCTATGCCTTTTAGGAAGGAAACCCTCCCGTCTCCCCAGGGTGACGTGTCCCTGTCCAGCTCACCTCAGCTGCTGTGAGCACGCCTTCCTCAAGCCCCGGCTGCCTGAACCTGGCGTGGCCGGGGAATGTCCTTCAGTGGCTCTGGAGTGAATGTCTGAGTGCTGTGACCAACCCTCAGCTCACTGCCAGCTCCAAGGCCTGGCACTCCACACCTCGCGTCTTGCTCGGCCGGAGTCTGAGCGCAGGCTGGCTGGGTCAGGTTCTGCGCACAGGTATGAGCAGTCAGGGCAGGTGACATCACAATCACCCCTTGGGGACGCCTCGGTTCCTTCCTTGGTGGCCATGGGACCCATCTCTTGGGTTGTGAGCAGCACCAGAAGCCATTGCTCGGGGCTGGCAGTGCCCCGGGCCGTCCCCGCCATGGCGCTGCCTGGCAGGTCTGTGGGCTCAGCAGGTGTGTCAGGGGTTGTCCCTGCCCACCCCATGCCCTGTGCCTTGTGCTCAGCGTCAGTGCTTCCCACCGGCCCCCCAGGCCTCTGCCGTGTCTGCCCAGGGCTGTCAGGTTGCTCTGGCCGTGTCAGGTGTCTCTGGGCATGCACGGCCAGAGGGTTCACTTGGCTACACCTCAGGGTGCCCCTGGAGCTCTGTTGCTGCAGGCCATCCCTCTGGGCTGGTGCTTTTGCCAGTCTCTCTGCCTCTTGCACACTTGACGTGCTTTAGTTCTTTTTCTCCATGGTATCTCGGCCGGATTTCACAGGACCGGTGATCTCCAGCTCCCTTCTCTCTGGTTTGCCTGTTCAAATAAAGCAAGCCTTGCTGCTCTTTCACCTACTGCCACCTTGCAGCTGTCCCTTGTGTCCTTCCTCAGGCCATGGGCCTGCGCTCGGGGTATGGGGAGATGAGCAGAGGGTTGGGAATGGTTGCTGGTTGTTTGGATCAGTGCAGTGAAGCCATTCCTGATTTTATTTTACTTGGTGCTTTATTCCTAGCCCAAAGCTGGTCTTTGGAGGAAATCCAGGAGGAGGTTTGTGTCCCACCTAGGCCGTGGTGAAAGGAGCACCTCTTCTATGTGACTAATGGCAGTACACAGCAGAAGAAAAATAATAAATTTTGGTTATTCTTTCCTAGCTGATAACCACCTCAATGGCATTTCTGGTGAAACTGTGCAACAAATGTGTGAAACTGGTTAGTGCTTTAGTGCGCAGAGAGCACATGCCAGAGTGGTACCCCACAGAGACCAGGAGCTGAGTGCTGCAGGTCTTTGTCTTGTCTTGCCCTAGCAGAAAAGGGATGTGGGGGAAAGACTACTTTGGAGTGCAGTTGTGAGAAGAGACCAATTTGTAAAGCTCAGTTAGCAGGTTGCTTTGCAGATAAGTACTGTTGCTTTAGATCCTCCTTACTTTACCTTTTTGGGCTTCTCCTGAGTGTCCCTCAAGGGTTTTGGCAGAGGCTGCTTGGTGCACTACATAGGTCTGGGAAAAAGAGACTGCAAAGGGGTTCTGTCAGGGAGGGAAGACCCTTTTGTATATTGCTATTTTGTGTCTTTGTTTAAATATGCTTAGTGTCTTTTGTCCAGTGGTGAAAGAAGGATGGGAAGAGGTGGCAAATGCTGTTGTTGGTACTTTCTTGTGCATTACACGCGCCTAGAAAAGACTCCAATTACCAGTTTTTGGAAGAAAAAACAATTTATTTTGAAAACCGTATAAATATTTTACTATCTATCTATCTATCTGTATATCTAGCTATCTATCTATCTATGTGTAGATATATGTAACTATATATAACCAATTTTCAGCCTTGGTGAGACTTCATTGTGATCTTCAGCATCCTTATGAGGCGAAGCCAAGGGGCAGGTACTGGCCTCTTCTTTCTTGTGACCAGTAGCAGGACACAGGGAAATGATGTGAAGCTGTCCGGGAGGTTTAGGCTGGATATCGGGAAAAGTGGTTTTCACCCAGAGGGTGGTTGATTGCTGGAACAAGTCATAGCATTGAGCCTGTCTGAGTTGAAGAAGCATTTTGACAATGCTAGGCAGGCACACGGTGGGATTCTTGGGGTCTCCTCCACCGGGCCAGGAGTTGGGCTCAATGATTGTGATGGATCAACATATTCTGCGATTCCAGTAATTCAGGTCCTTGGCAGGAACTGAAACTGATTTATGGAGGCCCCTCCAGTCTCAGTGACGTGGCCTCCTGCGAGCTGGAGAGCCTTGGGGGCTGCTGGCCTTCCTTTTTCGTGGTCGCTGTGGCTCCCCAGGAGAACGACCTCCGCCCCTAATTAAATGACGGTGGACTGGGAAGAGCCGCTGTGGATCCTCCTGGGGCTCTTCTTCCACACGCACAGTAGTGGAAGCAGAGGGGTGAATGCTTGGACCCCAACCAATGCCACTAGATGAGCTGCAAGGCATCTCATCCAGACTGGATGTAGCTGGACTGTGGTTGAGAGATGCGGAGCTGTCCTTCTGGCCTGTGGCACCAGGGGTGTCCCACTGGCGTGGCAGGTGGCGGTCCTCCCTGCGACGCTGCTGCTCAGGGACGCGTGTGTGCTGGGCCCTGGGTGGTGGTGTTTCAAACATCGTCTCCAAGCTCTGACAGATCAACGAGTGCAGGATCTGTTGTAAGGCTTGGTTCTCAGAGAAACAGCCCATCCAGTTGGGGAGGTCGAAGCCACCCACGAAACTCGGGACATCTCCCGCTGTCACCCACTCTTGATGTTCTCCAGGGCAATGGAGGTTTGGGGCATCTGCCTCTCTGCGAGCTATTCTGCCTGGGAGGAGTACCGGCGCTCTCATGGGTGGAATGATGGCGTGCTCCTCAGAATCACCATCTGCCCCCACTGAGTGCAGGATGGAGGTCATCTTCTTCTTGCACACAGGGCACTGGGTTTTTTTGTTGTTGGCCCTCCTCAGGATGCAGGCATAGCAGAAGCGGTGCATGCACGGCATCACAAAGCTGGGCCTCCTGCGTGTGTCCAGACATATGGGACAGCGCCCACTCCCCTCTGCGTCCATGCTGCCCCTGCGCTGCTGTGGGCTGGGGGGATCTTGGGATGGTGAGCCGCTCCCCCTTGCTGCTTCTGCAGCAGTGCTTTCCAGGCTGGGCAAGGGCAAGAGACACAACAGTCACTGATGGGCCCAGGGAGGGGAGGAAGAGATACCTATGCCTTTTAGGAAGGAAACCCTCCCGTCTCCCCAGGGTGACGTGTCCCTGTCCAGCTCACCTCAGCTGCTGTGAGCATGCCTTCCTCAAGCCCCGGCTGCCTGAACCTGGCGTGGCCGGGGAATGTCCTTCAGTGGCTCTGGAGTGAATGTCTGAGTGCTGTGACCAACCCTCAGCTCACTGCCAGCTCCAAGGCCTGGCACTCCACACCTCGCGTCTTGCTCGGCCGGAGTCTGAGCGCAGGCTGGCTGGGTCAGGTTCTGCGCACAGGTATGAGCAGTCAGGGCAGGTGACATCACAATCACCCCTTGGGGACACCTCGGTTCCTTCCTTGGTGGCCATGGGACCCATCTCTTGGGTTGTGAGCAGCACCAGAAGCCATTGCTCGGGGCTGGCAGTGCCCCGGGCCGTCCCCGCCATGGCGCTGCCTGGCAGGTCTGTGGGCTCAGCAGGTGTGTCAGGGGTTGTCCCTGCCCACCCCATGCGCTGTGCCTTGTGCTCAGCGTCAGTGCTTCCCACCGGCCCCCCAGGCCTCTGCCGTGTCTGCCCAGGGCTGTCAGGTTGCTCTGGCCGTGTCAGGTGTCTCTGGGCATGCACGGCCAGAGGGTTCACTTGGCTACACCTCAGGGTGCCCCTGGAGCTCTGTTGCTGCAGGCCATCCCTCTGGGCTGGTGCTTTTGCCAGTCTCTCTGCCTCTTGCACACTTGACGTGCTTTAGTTCTTTTTCTCCATGGTATCTCGGCCGGATTTCACAGGACCGGTGATCTCCAGCTCCCTTCTCTCTGGTTTGCCTGTTCAAATAAAGCAAGCCTTGCTGCTCTTTCACCTACTGCCACCTTGCAGCTGTCCCTTGTGTCCTTCCTCAGGCCATGGGCCTGTGCTCGGGGTATGGGGAGATGAGCAGAGGGTTGGGAATGGTTGCTGGTTGTTTGGATCAGTGCAGTGAAGCCATTCCTGATTTTATTTTACTTGGTGGTTTATTCCTAGCCCAAAGCTGGTCTTTGGAGGAAATCCAGGAGGAGGTTTGTGTCCCACCTAGGCCGTGGTGAAAGGAGCACCTCTTCTATGTGACTAATGGCAGTACACAGAGGAAGAAAAATAATAAATTTTGGTTATTCTTTCCTAGCTGATAACCACCTCAACGGCATTTCTGGTGGAACTGTGCAACAAATGTGTGAAACTGGTTAGTGCTTTAGTGCGCAGAGAGCACATGCCAGAGTGGTACCCCACAGAGACCAGGAGCTGAGTGCTGCAGGTCTTTGTCTTGTCTTGCCCTAGCAGAAAAGGGATGTGGGGGAAAGACTACTTTGGAGTGCAGTTGTGAGAAGAGACCAATTTGTAAAGCTCAGTTAGCAGGTTGCTTTGCAGATAAGTACTGTTGCTTTAGATCCTCCTTACTTTACCTTTTTGGGCTTCTCCTGAGTGTCCCTCAAGGGTTTTGGCAGAGGCTGCTTGGTGCACTACATAGGTCTGGGAAAAAGAGACTGCAAAGGGGTTCTGTCAGGGAGGGAAGACCCTTTTGTATATTGCTATTTTGTGTCTTTGTTTAAATATGCTTAGTGTCTTTTGTCCAGTGGTGAAAGAAGGATGGGAAGAGGTGGCAAATGCTGTTGTTGGTACTTTCTTGTGCATTACACGCGCCTAGAAAAGACTCCAATTACCAGTTTTTGGAAGAAAAAACAATTTATTTTGAAAACCGTATAAATATTTTACTATCTATCTATCTATCTATCTGTATATCTAGCTATCTATCTATCTATGTGTAGATATATGTAACTATATATAACCAATTTTCAGCCTTGGTGAGACTTCATTGTGATCTTCAGCATCCTTATGAGGCGAAGCCAAGGGGCAGGTACTGGCCTCTTCTTTCTTGTGACCAGTAGCAGGACACAGGGAAATGATGTGAAGCTGTCCGGGAGGTTTAGGCTGGATATCGGGAAAAGTGGTTTTCACCCAGAGGGTGGTTGATTGCTGGAACAAGTCATAGCATTGAGCCTGTCTGAGTTGAAGAAGCATTTTGACAATGCTAGGCAGGCACACGGTGGGATTCTTGGGGTCTCCTCCACCGGGCCAGGAGTTGGGCTCAATGATTGTGATGGATCAACATATTCTGCGATTCCAGTAATTCAGGTCCTTGGCAGGAACTGAAACTGATTTATGGAGGCCCCTCCAGTCTCAGTGACGTGGCCTCCTGCGAGCTGGAGAGCCTTGGGGGCTGCTGGCCTTCCTTTTTCGTGGTCGCTGTGGCTCCCCAGGAGAACGACCTCCGCCCCTAATTAAATGACGGTGGACTGGGAAGAGCCGCTGTGGATCCTCCTGGGGCTCTTCTTCCACACGCACAGTAGTGGAAGCAGAGGGGTGAATGCTTGGACCCCAACCAATGCCACTAGATGAGCTGCAAGGCATCTCATCCAGACTGGATGTCGCTGGACTGTGGTTGAGAGATGTGGACCTGTCCTTCTGCCCTGCGGCACCAGGGGTGTCCCACTGGCGTGGCAGGTGGCGGTCCTCCCTGCGACGCTGCTGCTCAGGGACGCGTGTGTGCTGGGCCCTGGGTGGTGGTGTTTCAAACATCGTCTCCAAGCTCTGACAGATCAACGAGTGCAGGATCTGTTGTAAGGCTTGGTTCTCTGAGAAACAGCCCATCCAGTTGGGGAGGTCGAAGCCACCCACGAAACTCGGGACATCTCCCGCTGTCACCCACTCTTGATGTTCTCCAGGGCAATGGAGGTTGGGGGCATCTGCCTCTCTGCAAGCTGTTCTGTCTGGGAGGAGTACCGGCGCTCTCATGGGTGGAATGATGGCGTGCTCCTCAGAATCACCATCTGCCCCCACTGAGTGCAGGATGGAGGTCATCTTCTTCTTGCACACAGGGCACTGGGTTTTTTTGTTGTTGGCCCTCCTCAGGATGCAGGCATAGCAGAAGCGGTGCATGCACGGCATCACAAAGCTGGGCCTCGTGCATGTGTCCAGACAGATGGGACAGCGGCCACTCCCCTCTGCGTCCATGCTGCCCCTGCGCTGCTGTGGGCTGGGGGGATCTTGGGATGGTGAGCCGCTCCCCCTTGCTGCTTCTGCAGCAGTGCTTTCCAGGCTGGGCAAGGGCAAGAGACACAACAGTCACTGATGGGCCCAGGGAGGGGAGGAAGAGATACCTATGCCTTTTAGGAAGGAAACCCTCCCGTCTCCCCAGGGTGACGTGTCCCTGTCCAGCTCACCTCAGCTGCTGTGAGCACGCCTTCCTCAAGCCCCGGCTGCCTGAACCTGGCGTGGCCGGGGAATGTCCTTCAGTGGCTCTGGAGTGAATGTCTGAGTGCTGTGACCAACCCTCAGCTCACTGCCAGCTCCAAGGCCTGGCACTCCACACCTCGCGTCTTGCTCGGCCGGAGTCTGAGCGCAGGCTGGCTGGGTCAGGTTCTGCGCACAGGTATGAGCAGTCAGGGCAGGTGACATCACAATCACCCCTTGGGGACGCCTCGGTTCCTTCCTTGGTGGCCATGGGACCCATCTCTTGGGTTGTGAGCAGCACCAGAAGCCATTGCTCGGGGCTGGCAGTGCCCCGGGCCGTCCCCGCCATGGCGCTGCCTGGCAGGTCTGTGGGCTCAGCAGGTGTGTCAGGGGTTGTCCCTGCCCACCCCATGCCCTGTGCCTTGTGCTCAGCGTCAGTGCTTCCCACCGGCCCCCCAGGCCTCTGCCGTGTCTGCCCAGGGCTGTCAGGTTGCTCTGGCCGTGTCAGGTGTCTCTGGGCATGCACGGCCAGAGGGTTCACTTGGCTACACCTCAGGGTGCCCCTGGAGCTCTGTTGCTGCAGGCCATCCCTCTGGGCTGGTGCTTTTGCCAGTCTCTCTGCCTCTTGCACACTTCACGTGCTTTAGTTCTTTTTCTCCATGGTATCTCGGCCGGATTTCACAGGACCGGTGATCTCCAGCTCCCTTCTCTCTGGTTTGCCTGTTCAAATAAAGCAAGCCTTGCTGCTCTTTCACCTACTGCCACCTTGCAGCTGTCCCTTGTGTCCTTCCTCAGGCCATGGGCCTGCGCTCGGGGTATGGGGAGATGAGCAGAGGGTTGGGAATGGTTGCTGGTTGTTTGGATCAGTGCAGTGAAGCCATTCCTGATTTTATTTTACTTGATGGTTTATTCCTAGCCCAAAGCTGGTCTTTGGAGGAAATCCAGGAGGAGGTTTGTGTCCCACCTAGGCCGTGGTGAAAGGAGCACCTCTTCTATGTGACTAATGGCGGTACACAGAGGAAGAAAAATAATAAATTTTGGTTATTCTTTCCTAGCTGATAACCACCTCAATGGCATTTCTGGTGGAACTGTGCAACAAATGGGTGAAACTGGTTAGTGCTTTAGTGCGCAGAGAGCACATGCCAGAGTGGTACCCCAGAGAGACCAGGAGCTGAGTGCTGCAGGTCTTTGTCTTGTCTTGCCCTAGCAGAAAAGGGATGTGGGGGAAAGACTACTTTGGAGTGCAGTTGTGAGAAGAGACCAATTTGTAAAGCTCAGTTAGCAGGTTGCTTTGCAGATAAGTACTGTTGCTTTAGATCCTCCTTACTTTACCTTTTTGGGCTTCTCCTGAGTGTCCCTCAAGGGTTTTGGCAGAGGCTGCTTGGTGCACTACATAGGTCTGGGAAAAAGAGACTGCAAAGGGGTTCTGTCAGGGAGGGAAGACCCTTTTGTATATTGCTATTTTGTGTCTTTGTTTAAATATGCTTAGTGTCTTTTGTCCAGTGGTGAAAGAAGGATGGGAAGAGGTGGCAAATGCTGTTGTTGGTACTTTCTTGTGCATTACACGCGCCTAGAAAAGACTCCAATTACCAGTTTTTGGAAGAAAAAACAATTTATTTTGAAAACCGTATAAATATTTTACTATCTATCTATCTATCTATCTGTATATCTAGCTATCTATCTATCTATGTGTATATATATGTAACTATATATAACC
Organism: Chamaea fasciata; assembly: GCF_029207755.1. Lineage (NCBI taxonomy): Eukaryota > Metazoa > Chordata > Aves > Passeriformes > Sylviidae > Chamaea > Chamaea fasciata. The sequence goes on along the minus strand of NW_027094098.1, from coordinate 17,033,157 downwards.
AATTTTCAGCCTTGGTGAGACTTCATTGTGATCTTCAGCATCCTTATGAGGCGAAGCCAAGGGGCAGGTACTGGCCTCTTCTTTCTTGTGACCAGTAGCAGGACACAGGGAAATGATGTGAAGCTGTCCGGGAGGTTTAGGCTGGATATCGGGAAAAGTGGTTTTCACCCAGAGGGTGGTTGATTGCTGGAACAAGTCATAGCATTGAGCCTGTCTGAGTTGAAGAAGCATTTTGACAATGCTAGGCAGGCACACGGTGGGATTCTTGGGGTCTCCTCCCCCGGGCCAGGAGTTGGGCTCAATGATTGTGATGGATCAACATATTCTGCGATTCCAGTAATTCAGGTCCTTGGCAGGAACTGAAACTGATTTATGGAGGCCCCTCCAGTCTCAGTGACGTGGCCTCCTGCGAGCTGGAGAGCCTTGGGGGCTGCTGGCCTTCCTTTTTCGTGGTCGCTGTGGCTCCCCAGGAGAACGACCTCCGCCCCTAATTAAATGACGGTGGACTGGGAAGAGCCGCTGTGGATCCTCCTGGGGCTCTTCTTCCACACGCACAGTAGTGGAAGCAGAGGGGGGAATGCTTGGACCCCAACCAATGCCACTAGATGAGCTGCAAGGCATCTCATCCAGACTGGATGTAGCTGGACTGTGGTTGAGAGATGCGGAGCTGTCCTTCTGCCCTGCGGCACCAGGGGTGTCCCACTGGCGTGGCAGGTGGCGGTCCTCCCTGCGACGCTGCTGCTCAGGGACGCGTGTGTGCTGGGCCCTGGGTGGTGGTGTTTGAAACATCGTCTCCAAGCTCTGATAGATCAACGAGTGCAGGATCTGTTGTAAGGCTTGGTTCTCTGAGAAACAGCCCATCCAGTTGGGGAGGTCGAAGCCACCCACGAAACTAGGGACATCTCCCGCTGTCACCCACTCTTGATGTTCTCCAGGGCAATGGAGGTTGGGGGCATCTGCCTCTCTGCGAGCTATTCTGCCTGGGAGGAGTACCGGCGCACTCATGGGTGGAATGATGGCGTGCTCCTCAGAATCACCATCTGCCCCCACTGAGTGCAGGATGGAGGTCATCTTCTTCTTGCACACAGGGCACTGGGTTTTTTTGTTGTTGGCCCTCCTCAGGATGCAGGCATAGCAGAAGCGGTGCATGCACGGCATCACAAAGCTGGGCCTCGTGCATGTGTCCAGACAGATGGGACAGCGCCCACTCCCCTCTGCGTCCATGCTGCCCCTGCGCTGCTGTGGGCTGGGGGGATCTTGGGATGGTGAGCCGCTCCCCCTTGCTGCTTCTGCAGCAGTGCTTTCCAGGCTGGGCAAGGGCAAGAGACACAACAGTCACTGATGGGCCCAGGGAGGGGAGGAAGAGATACCTATGCCTTTTAGGAAGGAAACCCTCCCGTCTCCCCAGGGTGACGTGTCCCTGTCCAGCTCACCTCAGCTGCTGTGAGCACGCCTTCCTCAAGCCCCGGCTGCCTGAACCTGGCGTGGCCGGGGAATGTCCTTCAGTGGCTCTGGAGTGAATGTCTGAGTGCTGTGACCAACCCTCAGCTCACTGCCAGCTCCAAGGCCTGGCACTCCACACCTCGCGTCTTGCTCGGCCGGAGTCTGAGCGCAGGCTGGCTGGGTCAGGTTCTGCGCACAGGTATGAGCAGTCAGGGCAGGTGACATCACAATCACCCCTTGGGGACGCCTCGGTTCCTTCCTTGGTGGCCATGGGACCCATCTCTTGGGTTGTGAGCAGCACCAGAAGCCATTGCTCGGGGCTGGCAGTGCCCCGGGCCGTCCCCGCCATGGCGCTGCCTGGCAGGTCTGTGGGCTCAGCAGGTGTGTCAGGGGTTGTCCCTGCCCACCCCATGCCCTGTGCCTTGTGCTCAGCGTCAGTGCTTCCCACCGGCCCCCCAGGCCTCTGCCGTGTCTGCCCAGGGCTGTCAGGTTGCTCTGGCCGTGTCAGGTGTCTCTGGGCATGCACGGCCAGAGGGTTCACTTGGCTACACCTCAGGGTGCCCCTGGAGCTCTGTTGCTGCAGGCCATCCCTCTGGGCTGGTGCTTTTGCCAGTCTCTCTGCCTCTTGCACACTTCACGTGCTTTAGTTCTTTTTCTCCATGGTATCTCGGCCGGATTTCACAGGACCGGTGATCTCCAGCTCCCTTCTCTCTGGTTTGCCTGTTCAAATAAAGCAAGCCTTGCTGCTCTTTCACCTACTGCCACCTTGCAGCTGTCCCTTGTGTCCTTCCTCAGGCCATGGGCCTGCGCTCGGGGTATGGGGAGATGAGCAGAGGGTTGGGAATGGTTGCTGGTTGTTTGGATCAGTGCAGTGAAGCCATTCCTGATTTTATTTTACTTGGTGGTTTATTCCTAGCCCAAAGCTGGTCTTTGGAGGAAATCCAGGAGGAGGTTTGTGTCCCACCTAGGCCGTGGTGAAAGGAGCACCTCTTCTATGTGACTAATGGCAGTACACAGAGGAAGAAAAATAATAAATTTTGGTTATTCTTTCCTAGCTGATAACCACCTCAATGGCATTTCTGGTGGAACTGTGCAACAAATGGGTGAAACTGGTTAGTGCTTTAGTGCGCAGAGAGCACATGCCAGAGTGGTACCCCAGAGAGACCAGGAGCTGAGTGCTGCAGGTCTTTGTCTTGTCTTGCCCTAGCAGAAAAGGGATGTGGGGGAAAGACTACTTTGGAGTGCAGTTGTGAGAAGAGACCAATTTGTAAAGCTCAGTTAGCAGGTTGCTTTGCAGATAAGTACTGTTGCTTTAGATCCTCCTTACTTTACCTTTTTGGGCTTCTCCTGAGTGTCCCTCAAGGGTTTTGGCAGAGGCTGCTTGGTGCACTACATAGGTCTGGGAAAAAGAGAGTGCAAAGGGGTTCTGTCAGGGAGGGAAGACCCTTTTGTATATTGCTATTTTGTGTCTTTGTTTAAATATGCTTAGTGTCTTTTGTCCAGTGGTGAAAGAAGGATGGGAAGAGGTGGCAAATGCTGTTGTTGGTACTTTCTTGTGCATTACACGCGCCTAGAAAAGACTCCAATTACCAGTTTTTGGAAGAAAAAACAATTTATTTTGAAAACCGTATAAATATTTTACTATCTATCTATCTATCTGTATATCTATCTATCTATCTATCTATGTGTATATATATGTAACTATATATAACCAATTTTCAGCCTTGGTGAGACTTCATTGTGATCTTCAGCATCCTTATGAGGCGAAGCCAAGGGGCAGGTACTGGCCTCTTCTTTCTTGTGACCAGTAGCAGGACACAGGGAAATGATGTGAAGCTGTCCGGGAGGTTTAGGCTGGATATCGGGAAAAGTGGTTTTCACCCAGAGGGTGGTTGATTGCTGGAACAAGTCATAGCATTGAGCCTGTCTGAGTTGAAGAAGCATTTTGACAATGCTAGGCAGGCACACGGTGGGATTCTTGGGGTCTCCTCCACCGGGCCAGGAGTTGGGCTCAATGATTGTGATGGATCAACATATTCTGCGATTCCAGTAATTCAGGTCCTTGGCAGGAACTGAAACTGATTTATGGAGGCCCCTCCAGTCTCAGTGACGTGGCCTCCTGCGAGCTGGAGAGCCTTGGGGGCTGCTGGCCTTCCTTTTTCGTGGTCGCTGTGGCTCCCCAGGAGAACGACCTCCGCCCCTAATTAAATGACTGTGGACTGGGAAGAGCCGCTGTGGATCCTCCTGGGGCTCTTCTTCCACACGCACAGTAGTGGAAGCAGAGGGGTGAATGCTTGGACCCCAACCAATGCCACTAGATGAGCTGCAAGGCATCTCATCCAGACTGGATGTCGCTGGACTGTGGTTGAGAGATGTGGACCTGTCCTTCTGCCCTGCGGCACCAGGGGTGTCCCACTGGCGTGGCAGGTGGCGGTCCTCCCTGCGACGCTGCTGCTCAGGGACGCGTGTGTTCTGGGCCCTGGGTGGTGGTGTTTCAAACATCGTCTCCAAGCTCTGATAGATCAACGAGTGCAGGATCTGTTGTAAGGCTTGGTTCTCTGAGAAACAGCCCATCCAGTTGGGGAGGTCGAAGCCACCCACGAAACTCGGGACATCTCCCGCTGTCACCCACTCTTGATGTTCTCCAGGGCAATGGAGGTTGGGGGCATCTGCCTCTCTGCGAGCTATTCTGCCTGGGAGGAGTACCGGCGCTCTCATGGGTGGAATGATGGCGTGCTCCTCAGAATCACCATCTGCCCCCACTGAGTGCAGGATGGAGGTCATCTTCTTCTTGCACACAGGGCACTGGGTTTTTTTGTTGTTGGCCCTCCTCAGGATGCAGGCATAGCAGAAGCGGTGCATGCACGGCATCACAAAGCTGGGCCTCCTGCGTGTGTCCAGACATATGGGACAGCGCCCACTCCCCTCTGCGTCCATGCTGCCCCTGCGCTGCTGTGGGCTGGGGGGATCTTGGGATGGTGAGCCGCTCCCCCTTGCTGCTTCTGCAGCAGTGCTTTCCAGGCTGGGCAAGGGCAAGAGACACAACAGTCACTGATGGGCCCAGGGAGGGGAGGAAGAGATACCTATGCCTTTTAGGAAGGAAACCCTCCCGTCTCCCCAGGGTGACGTGTCCCTGTCCAGCTCACCTCAGCTGCTGTGAGCACGGCTTCCTCAAGCCCCGGCTGCCTGAACCTGGCGTGGCCGGGGAATGTCCTTCAGTGGCTCTGGAGTGAATGTCTGAGTGCTGTGACCAACCCTCAGCTCACTGCCAGCTCCAAGGCCTGGCACTCCACACCTCGCGTCTTGCTCGGCCGGAGTCTGAGCGCAGGCTGGCTGGGTCAGGTTCTGCGCACAGGTATGAGCAGTCAGGGCAGGTGACATCACAATCACCCCTTGGGGACGCCTCGGTTCCTTCCTTGGTGGCCATGGGACCCATCTCTTGGGTTGTGAGCAGCACCAGAACCCATTGCTCGGGGCTGGCAGTGCCCCGGGCCGTCCCCGCCATGGCGCTGCCTGGCAGGTCTGTGGGCTCAGCAGGTGTGTCAGGGGTTGTCCCTGCCCACCCCATGCCCTGTGCCTTGTGCTCAGCGTCAGTGCTTCCCACCGGCCCCCCAGGCCTCTGCCGTGTCTGCCCAGGGCTGTCAGGTTGCTCTGGCCGTGTCAGGTGTCTCTGGGCATGCACGGCCAGAGGGTTCACTTGGCTACACCTCAGGGTGCCCCTGGAGCTCTGTTGCTGCAGGCCATCCCTCTGGGCTGGTGCTTTTGCCAGTCTCTCTGCCTCTTGCACACTTGACGTGCTTTAGTTCTTTTTCTCCATGGTATCTCTGCTGGATTTCACAGGACCGGTGATCTCCAGCTTCCTTCTCTCTGGTTTGCCTGTTCAAATAAAGCAAGCCTTGCTGCTCTTTCACCTACTGCCACCTTGCAGCTGTCCCTTGTGTCCTTCCTCAGGCCATGGGCCTGCGCTCGGGGTATGGGGAGATGAGCAGAGGGTTGGGAATGGTTGCTGGTTGTTTGGATCAGTGCAGTGAAGCCATTCCTGATTTTATTTTACTTGGTGGTTTATTCCTAGCCCAAAGCTGGTCTTTGGAGGAAATCCAGGAGGAGGTTTGTGTCCCACCTAGGCCGTGGTGAAAGGAGCACCTCTTCTATGTGACTAATGGCAGTACACAGAGGAAGAAAAATAATAAATTTTGGTTATTCTTTCCTAGCTGATAACCGCCTCAATGGCATTTCTGGTGGAACTGTGCAACAAATGTGTGAAACTGGTTAGTGCTTTAGTGTGCAGAGAGCACATGCCAGAGTGGTACCCCAGAGAGACCAGGAGCTGAGTGCTGCAGGTCTTTGTCTTGTCTTGCCCTAGCAGAAAAGGGATGTGGGGGAAAGACTACTTTGGAGTGCAGTTGTGAGAAGAGACCAATTTGTAAAGCTCAGTTAACAGGTTGCTTTGCAGATAAGTACTGTTGCTTTAGATCCTCCTTACTTTACCTTTTTGGGCTTCTCCTGAGTGTCCCTCAAGGGTTTTGGCAGAGGCTGCTTGGTGCACTACATAGGTCTGGGAAAAAGAGAGTGCAAAGGGGTTCTGTCAGGGAGGGAAGACCCTTTTGTATATTGCTATTTTGTGTCTTTGTTTAAATATGCTTAGTGTCTTTTGTCCAGTGGTGAAAGAAGGATGGGAAGAGGTGGCAAATGCTGTTGTTGGTACTTTCTTGTGCATTACACGCGCCTAGAAAAGACTCCAATTACCAGTTTTTGGAAGAAAAAACAATTTATTTTGAAAACCGTATAAATATTTTACTATCTATCTATCTATCTGTATATCTATCTATCTATCTATCTATGTGTAGATATATGTAACTATATATAACCAATTTTCAGCCTTGGTGAGACTTCATTGTGATCTTCAGCATCCTTATGAGGCGAAGCCAAGGGGCAGGTACTGGCCTCTTCTTTCTTGTGACCAGTAGCAGGACACAGGGAAATGATGTGAAGCTGTCCGGGAGGTTTAGGCTGGATATCGGGAAAAGTGGTTTTCACCCAGAGGGTGGTTGATTGCTGGAACAAGTCATAGCATTGAGCCTGTCTGAGTTGAAGAAGCATTTTGACAATGCTAGGCAGGCACACGGTGGGATTCTTGGGGTCTCCTCCCCCGGGCCAGGAGTTGGGCTCAATGATTGTGATGGATCAACATATTCTGCGATTCCAGTAATTCAGGTCCTTGGCAGGAACTGAAACTGATTTATGGAGGCCCCTCCAGTCTCAGTGACGTGGCCTCCTGCGAGCTGGAGAGCCTTGGGGGCTGCTGGCCTTCCTTTTTCGTGGTCGCTGTGGCTCCCCAGGAGAACGACCTCCGCCCCTAATTAAATGACGGTGGACTGGGAAGAGCCGCTGTGGATCCTCCTGGGGCTCTTCTTCCACACGCACAGTAGTGGAAGCAGAGGGGTGAATGCTTGGACCCCAACCAATGCCACTAGATGAGCTGCAAGGCATCTCATCCAGACTGGATGTCGCTGGACTGTGGTTGAGAGATGCGGAGCTGTCCTCCTGCCCTGCGGCACCAGGGGTGTCCCACTGGCGTGGCAGGTGGCGGTCCTCCCTGCGACGCTGCTGCTCAGGGACGCGTGTGTGCTGGGCCCTGGGTGGTGGTGTTTCAAACATCGTCTCCAAGCTCTGACAGATCAACGAGTGCAGGATCTGTTGTAAGGCTTGGTTCTCAGAGAAACAGCCCATCCAGTTGGGGAGGTCGAAGCCACCCACGAAACTCGGGACATCTCCCGCTGTCACCCACTCTTGATGTTCTCCAGGGCAATGGAGGTTGGGGGCATCTGCCTCTCTGCAAGCTGTTCTGTCTGGGAGGAGTACCGACGCTCTCATGGGTGGAATGATGGCGTGCTCCTCAGAATCACCATCTGCCCCCACTGAGTGCAGGATGGAGGTCATCTTCTTCTTGCACACAGGGCACTGGGTTTTGTTGTTGGCCCTCCTCAGGATGCAGGCATAGCAGAAGCGGTGCATGCACGGCATCACAAAGCTGGGCCTCGTGCGTGTGTCCCGACAGATGGGACAGCGCCCACTCCCCTCTGCATCCATGCTGCCCCTGCGCTGCTGTGGGCTGGGGGGATCTTGGGATGGTGAGCCGCTCCCCCTTGCTGCTTCTGCAGCAGTGCTTTCCAGGCTGGGCAAGGGCAAGAGACACAACAGTCACTGATGGGCCCAGGGAGGGGAGGAAGAGATACCTATGCCTTTTAGGAAGGAAACCCTCCCGGTCTCCCCAGGGTGACGTGTCCCTGTCCAGCTCACCTCAGCTGCTGTGAGCACGCCTTCCTCAAGCCCCGGCTGCCTGAACCTGGCGTGGCCGGGGAATGTCCTTCAGTGGCTCTGGAGTGAATGTCTGAGTGCTGTGACCAACCCTCAGCTCACTGCCAGCTCCAAGGCCTGGCACTCCACACCTCGCGTCTTGCTCGGCCGGAGTCTGAGCGCAGGCTGGCTGGGTCAGGTTCTGCGCACAGGTATGAGCAGTCAGGGCAGGTGACATCACAATCACCCCTTGGGGACACCTCGGTTCCTTCCTTGGTGGCCATGGGACCCATCTCTTGGGTTGTGAGCAGCACCAGAACCCATTGCTCGGGGCTGGCAGTGCCCCGGGCCGTCCCCGCCATGGCGCTGCCTGGCAGGTCTGTGGGCTCAGCAGGTGTGTCAGGGGTTGTCCCTGCCCACCCCATGCCCTGTGCCTTGTGCTCAGCGTCAGTGCTTCCCACCGGCCCCCCAGGCCTCTGCCGTGTCTGCCCAGGGCTGTCAGGTTGCTCTGGCCGTGTCAGGTGTCTCTGGGCATGCACGGCCAGAGGGTTCACTTGGCTACACCTCAGGGTGCCCCTGGAGCTCTGTTGCTGCAGGCCATCCCTCTGGGCTGGTGCTTTTGCCAGTCTCTCTGCCTCTTGCACACTTCACGTGCTTTAGTTCTTTTTCTCCATGGTATCTCGGCCGGATTTCACAGGACCGGTGATCTCCAGCTCCCTTCTCTCTGGTTTGCCTGTTCAAATAAAGCAAGCCTTGCTGCTCTTTCACCTACTGCCACCTTGCAGCTGTCCCTTGTGTCCTTCCTCAGGCCATGGGCCTGCGCTCGGGGTATGGGGAGATGAGCAGAGGGTTGGGAATGGTTGCTGGTTGTTTGGATCAGTGCAGTGAAGCCATTCCTGATTTTATTTTACTTGGTGGTTTATTCCTAGCCCAAAGCTGGTCTTTGGAGGAAATCCAGGAGGAGGTTTGTGTCCCACCTAGGCCGTGGTGAAAGGAGCACCTCTTCTATGTGACTAATGGCGGTACACAGAGGAAGAAAAATAATAAATTTTGCTTATTCTTTCCTAGCTGATAACCACCTCAATGGCATTTCTGGTGAAACTGTGCAACAAATGTGTGAAACTGGTTAGTGCTTTAGTGTGCAGAGAGCACATGCCAGAGTGGTACCCCACAGAGACCAGGAGCTGAGTGCTGCAGGTCTTTGTCTTGTCTTGCCCTAGCAGAAAAGGGATGTGGGGGAAAGACTACTTTGGAGTGCAGTTGTGAGAAGAGACCAATTTGTAAAGCTCAGTTAGCAGGTTGCTTTGCAGATAAGTACTGTTGCTTTAGATCCTCCTTACTTTACCTTTTTGGGCTTCTCCTGAGTGTCCCTCAAGGGTTTTGGCAGAGGCTGCTTGGTGTACTACATAGGTCTGGGAAAAAGAGACTGCAAAGGGGTTCTGTCAGGGAGGGAAGACCCTTTTGTATATTGCTATTTTGTGTCTTTGTTTAAATATGCTTAGTGTCTTTTGTCCAGTGGTGAAAGAAGGATGGGAAGAGGTGGCAAATGCTGTTGTTGGTACTTTCTTGTGCATTACACGCGCCTAGAAAAGACTCCAATTACCAGTTTTTGGAAGAAAAAACAATTTATTTTGAAAACTGTATAAATATTTTACTATCTATCTATCTATCTGTATATCTAGCTATCTATCTATCTCTGTGTAGATATATGTAACTATATATAACCAATTTTCAGCCTTGGTGAGACTTCATTGTGATCTTCAGCATCCTTATGAGGCGAAGCCAAGGGGCAGGTACTGGCCTCTTCTTTCTTGTGACCAGTAGCAGGACACAGGGAAATGATGTGAAGCTGTCCGGGAGGTTTAGGCTGGATATCGGGAAAAGTGGTTTTCACCCAGAGGGTGGTTGATTGCTGGAACAAGTCATAGCATTGAGCCTGTCTGAGTTGAAGAAGCATGTTGACAATGCTAGGCAGGCACACGGTGGGATTCTTGGGGTCTCCTCCCCCGGGCCAGGAGTTGGGCTCAATGATTGTGATGGATCAACATATTCTGCGATTCCAGTAATTCAGGTCCTTGGCAGGAACTGAAACTGATTTATGGAGGCCCCTCCAGTCTCAGTGACGTGGCCTCCTGCGAGCTGGAGAGCCTTGGGGGCTGCTGGCCTTCCTTTTTCGTGGTCGCTGTGGCTCCCCAGGAGAACGACCTCCGCCCCTAATTAAATGACGGTGGACTGGGAAGAGCCGCTGTGGATCCTCCTGGGGCTCTTCTTCCACACGCACAGTAGTGGAAGCAGAGGGGTGAATGCTTGGACCCCAACCAATGCCACTAGATGAGCTGCAAGGCATCTCATCCAGACTGGATGTAGCTGGACTGTGGTTGAGAGATGCGGAGCTGTCCTCCTGCCCTGTGGCACCAGGGGTGTCCCACTGGCGTGGCAGGTGGCGGTCCTCCCTGCGACGCTGCTGCTCAGGGACGCGTGTGTGCTGGGCCCTGGGTGGTGGTGTTTCAAACATCGTCTCCAAGCTCTGACAGATCAACGAGTGCAGGATCTGTTGTAAGGCTTGGTTCTCTGAGAAACAGCCCATCCAGTTGGGGAGGTCGAAGCCACCCACGAAACTCGGGGCATCTCCCGCTGTCACCCACTCTTGATGTTCTCCAGGGCAATGGAGGTTGGGGGCATCTGCCTCTCTGCGAGCTGTTCTGTCTGGGAGGAGTACCGGCGCTCTCATGGGTGGAATGATGGCGTGCTCCTCAGAATCACCATCTGCCCCCACTGAGTGCAGGATGGAGGTCATCTTCTTCTTGCACACAGGGCACTGGGTTTTGTTGTTGGCCCTCCTCAGGATGCAGGCATAGCAGAAGCGGTGCATGCACGGCATCACAAAGCTGGGCCTCGTGCACGTGTCCAGACAGATGGGACAGCGCCCACTCCCCTCTGCGTCCATGCTGCCCCTGCGCTGCTGTGGGCTGGGGGGATCTTGGGATGGTGAGCCGCTCCCCCTTGCTGCTTCTGCAGCAGTGCTTTCCAGGCTGGGCAAGGGCAAGAGACACAACAGTCACTGATGGGCCCAGGGAGGGGAGGAAGAGATACCTATGCCTTTTAGGAAGGAAACCCTCCCGTCTCCCCAGGGTGACGTGTCCCTGTCCAGCTCACCTCAGCTGCTGTGAGCACGCCTTCCTCAAGCCCCGGCTGCCTGAACCTGGCGTGGCCGGGGAATGTCCTTCAGTGGCTCTGGAGTGAATGTCTGAGTGCTGTGACCAACCCTCAGCTCACTGCCAGCTCCAAGGCCTGGCACTCCACACCTCGCGTCTTGCTCGGCCGGAGTCTGAGCGCAGGCTGGCTGGGTCAGGTTCTGCGCACAGGTATGAGCAGTCAGGGCAGGTGACATCACAATCACCCCTTGGGGACACCTCGGTTCCTTCCTTGGTGGCCATGGGACCCATCTCTTGGGTTGTGAGCAGCACCAGAACCCATTGCTCGGGGCTGGCAGTGCCCCGGGCCGTCCCCGCCATGGCGCTGCCTGGCAGGTCTGTGGGCTCAGCAGGTGTGTCAGGGGTTGTCCCTGCCCACCCCATGCCCTGTGCCTTGTGCTCAGCGTCAGTGCTTCCCACCGGCCCCCCAGGCCTCTGCCGTGTCTGCCCAGGGCTGTCAGGTTGCTCTGGCCGTGTCAGGTGTCTCTGGGCATGCACGGCCAGAGGGTTCACTTGGCTACACCTCAGGGTGCCCCTGGAGCTCTGTTGCTGCAGGCCATCCCTCTGGGCTGGTGCTTTTGCCAGTCTCTCTGCCTCTTGCACACTTGACGTGCTTTAGTTCTTTTTCTCCATGGTATCTCGGCCGGATTTCACAGGACCGGTGATCTCCAGTTCCCTTCTCTCTGGTTTGCCTGTTCAAATAAAGCAAGCCTTGCTGCTCTTTCACCTACTGCCACCTTGCAGCTGTCCCTTGTGTCCTTCCTCAGGCCATGGGCCTGCGCTCGGGGTATGGGGAGATGAGCAGAGGGTTGGGAATGGTTGCTGGTTGTTTGGATCAGTGCAGTGAAGCCATTCCTGATTTTATTTTACTTGGTGGTTTATTCCTAGCCCAAAGCTGGTCTTTGGAGGAAATCCAGGAGGAGGTTTGTGTCCCACCTAGGCCGTGGTGAAAGGAGCACCTCTTCTATGTGACTAATGGCGGTACACAGAGGAAGAAAAATAATAAATTTTGGTTATTCTTTCCTAGCTGATAACCACCTCAATGGCATTTCTGGTGAAACTGTGCAACAAATGTGTGAAACTGGTTAGTGCTTTAGTGTGCAGAGAGCACATGCCAGAGTGGTACCCCACAGAGACCAGGAGCTGAGTGCTGCAGGTCTTTGTCTTGTCTTGCCCTAGCAGAAAAGGGATGTGGGGGAAAGACTACTTTGGAGTGCAGTTGTGAGAAGAGACCAATTTGTAAAGCTCAGTTAGCAGGTTGCTTTGCAGATAAGTACTGTTGCTTTAGATCCTCCTTACTTTACCTTTTTGGGCTTCTCCTGAGTGTCCCTCAAGGGTTTTGGCAGAGGCTGCTTGGTGTACTACATAGGTCTGGGAAAAAGAGACTGCAAAGGGGTTCTGTCAGGGAGGGAAGACCCTTTTGTATATTGCTATTTTGTGTCTTTGTTTAAATATGCTTAGTGTCTTTTGTCCAGTGGTGAAAGAAGGATGGGAAGAGGTGGCAAATGCTGTTGTTGGTACTTTCTTGTGCATTACACGCGCCTAGAAAAGACTCCAATTACCAGTTTTTGGAAGAAAAAACAATTTATTTTGAAAACTGTATAAATATTTTACTATCTATCTATCTCTCTGTATATCTAGCTATCTATCTATCTCTGTGTAGATATATGTAACTATATATAACCAATTTTCAGCCTTGGTGAGACTTCATTGTGATCTTCAGCATCCTTATGAGGCGAAGCCAAGGGGCAGGTACTGGCCTCTTCTTTCTTGTGACCAGTAGCAGGACACAGGGAAATGATGTGAAGCTGTCCGGGAGGTTTAGGCTGGATATCGGGAAAAGTGGTTTTCACCCAGAGGGTGGTTGATTGCTGGAACAAGTCATAGCATTGAGCCTGTCTGAGTTGAAGAAGCATGTTGACAATGCTAGGCAGGCACACGGTGGGATTCTTGGGGTCTCCTCCCCCGGGCCAGGAGTTGGGCTCAATGATTGTGATGGATCAACATATTCTGCGATTCCAGTAATTCAGGTCCTTGGCAGGAACTGAAACTGATTTATGGAGGCCCCTCCAGTCTCAGTGACGTGGCCTCCTGCGAGCTGGAGAGCCTTGGGGGCTGCTGGCCTTCCTTTTTCGTGGTCGCTGTGGCTCCCCAGGAGAACGACCTCCGCCCCTAATTAAATGACGGTGGACTGGGAAGAGCCGCTGTGGATCCTCCTGGGGCTCTTCTTCCACACGCACAGTAGTGGAAGCAGAGGGGTGAATGCTTGGACCCCAACCAATGCCACTAGATGAGCTGCAAGGCATCTCATCCAGACTGGATGTAGCTGGACTGTGGTTGAGAGATGCGGAGCTGTCCTCCTGCCCTGTGGCACCAGGGGTGTCCCACTGGCGTGGCAGGTGGCGGTCCTCCCTGCGACGCTGCTGCTCAGGGACGCGTGTGTGCTGGGCCCTGGGTGGTGGTGTTTCAAACATCGTCTCCAAGCTCTGACAGATCAACGAGTGCAGGATCTGTTGTAAGGCTTGGTTCTCTGAGAAACAGCCCATCCAGTTGGGGAGGTCGAAGCCACCCACGAAACTCGGGACATCTCCCGCTGTCACCCACTCTTGATGTTCTCCGGGGCAATGGAGGTTGGGGGCATCTGCCTCTCTGCGAGCTGTTCTGTCTGGGAGGAGTACCGGCGCTCTCATGGGTGGAATGATGGCGTGCTCCTCAGAATCACCATCTGCCCCCACTGAGTGCAGGATGGAGGTCATCTTCTTCTTGCACACAGGGCACTGGGTTTTTTTGTTGTTGGCCCTCCTCAGGATGCAGGCATAGCAGAAGCGGTGCATGCACGGCATCACAAAGCTGGGCCTCGTGCACGTGTCCAGACAGATGGGACAGCGCCCACTCCCCTCTGCGTCCATGCTGCCCCTGCGCTGCTGTGGGCTGGGGGGATCTTGGGATGGTGAGCCGCTCCCCCTTGCTGCTTCTGCAGCAGTGCTTTCCAGGCTGGGCAAGGGCAAGAGACACAACAGTCACTGATGGGCCCAGGGAGGGGAGGAAGAGATACCTATGCCTTTTAGGAAGGAAACCCTCCCGTCTCCCCAGGGTGACGTGTCCCTGTCCAGCTCACCTCAGCTGCTGTGAGCACGCCTTCCTCAAGCCCCGGCTGCCTGAACCTGGCGTGGCCGGGGAATGTCCTTCAGTGGCTCTGGAGTGAATGTCTGAGTGCTGTGACCAACCCTCAGCTCACTGCCAGCTCCAAGGCCTGGCACTCCACACCTCGCGTCTTGCTCGGCCGGAGTCTGAGCGCAGGCTGGCTGGGTCAGGTTCTGCGCACAGGTATGAGCAGTCAGGGCAGGTGACATCACAATCACCCCTTGGGGACACCTCGGTTCCTTCCTTGGTGGCCATGGGACCCATCTCTTGGGTTGTGAGCAGCACCAGAACCCATTGCTCGGGGCTGGCAGTGCCCCGGGCCGTCCCCGCCATGGCGCTGCCTGGCAGGTCTGTGGGCTCAGCAGGTGTGTCAGGGGTTGTCCCTGCCCACCCCATGCCCTGTGCCTTGTGCTCAGCGTCAGTGCTTCCCACCGGCCCCCCAGGCCTCTGCCGTGTCTGCCCAGGGCTGTCAGGTTGCTCTGGCCGTGTCAGGTGTCTCTGGGCATGCACGGCCAGAGGGTTCACTTGGCTACACCTCAGGGTGCCCCTGGAGCTCTGTTGCTGCAGGCCATCCCTCTGGGCTGGTGCTTTTGCCAGTCTCTCTGCCTCTTGCACACTTCACGTGCTTTAGTTCTTTTTCTCCATGGTATCTCGGCCGGATTTCACAGGACCGGTGATCTCCAGTTCCCTTCTCTCTGGTTTGCCTGTTCAAATAAAGCAAGCCTTGCTGCTCTTTCACCTACTGCCACCTTGCAGCTGTCCCTTGTGTCCTTCCTCAGGCCATGGGCCTGCGCTCGGGGTATGGGGAGATGAGCAGAGGGTTGGGAATGGTTGCTGGTTGTTTGGATCAGTGCAGTGAAGCCATTCCTGATTTTATTTTACTTGGTGGTTTATTCCTAGCCCAAAGCTGGTCTTTGGAGGAAATCCAGGAGGAGGTTTGTGTCCCACCTAGGCCGTGGTGAAAGGAGCACCTCTTCTATGTGACTAATGGCGGTACACAGAGGAAGAAAAATAATAAATTTTGCTTATTCTTTCCTAGCTGATAACCACCTCAATGGCATTTCTGGTGAAACTGTGCAACAAATGTGTGAAACTGGTTAGTGCTTTAGTGTGCAGAGAGCACATGCCAGAGTGGTACCCCACAGAGACCAGGAGCTGAGTGCTGCAGGTCTTTGTCTTGTCTTGCCCTAGCAGAAAAGGGATGTGGGGGAAAGACTACTTTGGAGTGCAGTTGTGAGAAGAGACCAATTTGTAAAGCTCAGTTAGCAGGTTGCTTTGCAGATAAGTACTGTTGCTTTAGATCCTCCTTACTTTACCTTTTTGGGCTTCTCCTGAGTGTCCCTCAAGGGTTTTGGCAGAGGCTGCTTGGTGTACTACATAGGTCTGGGAAAAAGAGACTGCAAAGGGGTTCTGTCAGGGAGGGAAGACCCTTTTGTATATTGCTATTTTGTGTCTTTGTTTAAATATGCTTAGTGTCTTTTGTCCAGTGGTGAAAGAAGGATGGGAAGAGGTGGCAAATGCTGTTGTTGGTACTTTCTTGTGCATTACACGCGCCTAGAAAAGACTCCAATTACCAGTTTTTGGAAGAAAAAACAATTTATTTTGAAAACTGTATAAATATTTTACTATCTATCTATCTCTCTGTATATCTAGCTATCTATCTATCTCTGTGTAGATATATGTAACTATATATAACCAATTTTCAGCCTTGGTGAGACTTCATTGTGATCTTCAGCATCCTTATGAGGCGAAGCCAAGGGGCAGGTACTGGCCTCTTCTTTCTTGTGACCAGTAGCAGGACACAGGGAAATGATGTGAAGCTGTCCGGGAGGTTTAGGCTGGATATCGGGAAAAGTGGTTTTCACCCAGAGGGTGGTTGATTGCTGGAACAAGTCATAGCATTGAGCCTGTCTGAGTTGAAGAAGCATGTTGACAATGCTAGGCAGGCACACGGTGGGATTCTTGGGGTCTCCTCCCCCGGGCCAGGAGTTGGGCTCAATGATTGTGATGGATCAACATATTCTGCGATTCCAGTAATTCAGGTCCTTGGCAGGAACTGAAACTGATTTATGGAGGCCCCTCCAGTCTCAGTGACGTGGCCTCCTGCGAGCTGGAGAGCCTTGGGGGCTGCTGGCCTTCCTTTTTCGTGGTCGCTGTGGCTCCCCAGGAGAACGACCTCCGCCCCTAATTAAATGACGGTGGACTGGGAAGAGCCGCTGTGGATCCTCCTGGGGCTCTTCTTCCACACGCACAGTAGTGGAAGCAGAGGGGTGAATGCTTGGACCCCAACCAATGCCACTAGATGAGCTGCAAGGCATCTCATCCAGACTGGATGTAGCTGGACTGTGGTTGAGAGATGCGGAGCTGTCCTCCTGCCCTGTGGCACCAGGGGTGTCCCACTGGCGTGGCAGGTGGCGGTCCTCCCTGCGACGCTGCTGCTCAGGGACGCGTGTGTGCTGGGCCCTGGGTGGTGGTGTTTCAAACATCGTCTCCAAGCTCTGACAGATCAACGAGTGCAGGATCTGTTGTAAGGCTTGGTTCTCTGAGAAACAGCCCATCCAGTTGGGGAGGTCGAAGCCACCCACGAAACTCGGGACATCTCCCGCTGTCACCCACTCTTGATGTTCTCCGGGGCAATGGAGGTTGGGGGCATCTGCCTCTCTGCGAGCTGTTCTGTCTGGGAGGAGTACCGGCGCTCTCATGGGTGGAATGATGGCGTGCTCCTCAGAATCACCATCTGCCCCCACTGAGTGCAGGATGGAGGTCATCTTCTTCTTGCACACAGGGCACTGGGTTTTTTTGTTGTTGGCCCTCCTCAGGATGCAGGCATAGCAGAAGCGGTGCATGCACGGCATCACAAAGCTGGGCCTCGTGCACGTGTCCAGACAGATGGGACAGCGCCCACTCCCCTCTGCGTCCATGCTGCCCCTGCGCTGCTGTGGGCTGGGGGGATCTTGGGATGGTGAGCCGCTCCCCCTTGCTGCTTCTGCAGCAGTGCTTTCCAGGCTGGGCAAGGGCAAGAGACACAACAGTCACTGATGGGCCCAGGGAGGGGAGGAAGAGATACCTATGCCTTTTAGGAAGGAAACCCTCCCGTCTCCCCAGGGTGACGTGTCCCTGTCCAGCTCACCTCAGCTGCTGTGAGCACGCCTTCCTCAAGCCCCGGCTGCCTGAACCTGGCGTGGCCGGGGAATGTCCTTCAGTGGCTCTGGAGTGAATGTCTGAGTGCTGTGACCAACCCTCAGCTCACTGCCAGCTCCAAGGCCTGGCACTCCACACCTCGCGTCTTGCTCGGCCGGAGTCTGAGCGCAGGCTGGCTGGGTCAGGTTCTGCGCACAGGTATGAGCAGTCAGGGCAGGTGACATCACAATCACCCCTTGGGGACACCTCGGTTCCTTCCTTGGTGGCCATGGGACCCATCTCTTGGGTTGTGAGCAGCACCAGAACCCATTGCTCGGGGCTGGCAGTGCCCCGGGCCGTCCCCGCCATGGCGCTGCCTGGCAGGTCTGTGGGCTCAGCAGGTGTGTCAGGGGTTGTCCCTGCCCACCCCATGCCCTGTGCCTTGTGCTCAGCGTCAGTGCTTCCCACCGGCCCCCCAGGCCTCTGCCGTGTCTGCCCAGGGCTGTCAGGTTGCTCTGGCCGTGTCAGGTGTCTCTGGGCATGCACGGCCAGAGGGTTCACTTGGCTACACCTCAGGGTGCCCCTGGAGCTCTGTTGCTGCAGGCCATCCCTCTGGGCTGGTGCTTTTGCCAGTCTCTCTGCCTCTTGCACACTTCACGTGCTTTAGTTCTTTTTCTCCATGGTATCTCGGCCGGATTTCACAGGACCGGTGATCTCCAGTTCCCTTCTCTCTGGTTTGCCTGTTCAAATAAAGCAAGCCTTGCTGCTCTTTCACCTACTGCCACCTTGCAGCTGTCCCTTGTGTCCTTCCTCAGGCCATGGGCCTGCGCTCGGGGTATGGGGAGATGAGCAGAGGGTTGGGAATGGTTGCTGGTTGTTTGGATCAGTGCAGTGAAGCCATTCCTGATTTTATTTTACTTGGTGGTTTATTCCTAGCCCAAAGCTGGTCTTTGGAGGAAATCCAGGAGGAGGTTTGTGTCCCACCTAGGCCGTGGTGAAAGGAGCACCTCTTCTATGTGACTAATGGCGGTACACAGAGGAAGAAAAATAATAAATTTTGCTTATTCTTTCCTAGCTGATAACCACCTCAATGGCATTTCTGGTGGAACTGTGCAACAAATGTGTGAAACTGGTTAGTGCTTTAGTGCGCAGAGAGCACATGCCAGAGTGGTACCCCACAGAGACCAGGAGCTGAGTGCTGCAGGTCTTTGTCTTGTCTTGCCCTAGCAGAAAAGGGATGTGGGGGAAAGACTACTTTGGAGTGCAGTTGTGAGAAGAGACCAATTTGTAAAGCTCAGTTAGCAGGTTGCTTTGCAGATAAGTACTGTTGCTTTAGATCCTCCTTACTTTACCTTTTTGGGCTTCTCCTGAGTGTCCCTCAAGGGTTTTGGCAGAGGCTGCTTGGTGCACTACATAGGTCTGGGAAAAAGAGACTGCAAAGGGGTTCTGTCAGGGAGGGAAGACCCTTTTGTATATTGCTATTTTGTGTCTTTGTTTAAATATGCTTAGTGTCTTTTGTCCAGTGGTGAAAGAAGGATGGGAAGAGGTGGCAAATGCTGTTGTTGGTACTTTCTTGTGCATTACACGCGCCTAGAAAAGACTCCAATTACCAGTTTTTGGAAGAAAAAACAATTTATTTTGAAAACTGTATAAATATTTTACTATCTATCTATCTATCTCTCTGTATATCTAGCTATCTATCTATCTCTGTGTAGATATATGTAACTATATATAACCAATTTTCAGCCTTGGTGAGACTTCATTGTGATCTTCAGCATCCTTATGAGGCGAAGCCAAGGGGCAGGTACTGGCCTCTTCTTTCTTGTGACCAGTAGCAGGACACAGGGAAATGATGTGAAGCTGTCCGGGAGGTTTAGGCTGGATATCGGGAAAAGTGGTTTTCACCCAGAGGGTGGTTGATTGCTGGAACAAGTCATAGCATTGAGCCTGTCTGAGTTGAAGAAGCATTTTGACAATGCTAGGCAGGCACACGGTGGGATTCTTGGGGTCTCCTCCACCGGGCCAGGAGTTGGGCTCAATGATTGTGATGGATCAACATATTCTGCGATTCCAGTAATTCAGGTCCTTGGCAGGAACTGAAACTGATTTATGGAGGCCCCTCCAGTCTCAGTGACGTGGCCTCCTGCGAGCTGGAGAGCCTTGGGGGCTGCTGGCCTTCCTTTTTCGTGGTCGCTGTGGCTCCCCAGGAGAACGACCTCCGCCCCTAATTAAATGACGGTGGACTGGGAAGAGCCGCTGTGGATCCTCCTGGGGCTCTTCTTCCACACGCACAGTAGTGGAAGCAGAGGGGTGAATGCTTGGACCCCAACCAATGCCACTAGATGAGCTGCAAGGCATCTCATCCAGACTGGATGTAGCTGGACTGTGGTTGAGAGATGCGGAGCTGTCCTCCTGCCCTGTGGCACCAGGGGTGTCCCACTGGCGTGGCAGGTGGCGGTCCTCCCTGCGACGCTGCTGCTCAGGGACGCGTGTGTGCTGGGCCCTGGGTGGTGGTGTTTCAAACATCGTCTCCAAGCTCTGACAGATCAACGAGTGCAGGATCTGTTGTAAGGCTTGGTTCTCTGAGAAACAGCCCATCCAGTTGGGGAGGTCGAAGCCACCCACGAAACTCGGGACATCTCCCGCTGTCACCCACTCTTGATGTTCTCCAGGGCAATGGAGGTTGGGGGCATCTGCCTCTCTGCGAGCTGTTCTGTCTGGGAGGAGTACCGGCGCTCTCATGGGTGGAATGATGGCGTGCTCCTCAGAATCACCATCTGCCCCCACTGAGTGCAGGATGGAGGTCATCTTCTTCTTGCACACAGGGCACTGGGTTTTTTTGTTGTTGGCCCTCCTCAGGATGCAGGCATAGCAGAAGCGGTGCATGCACGGCATCACAAAGCTGGGCCTCCTGCGTGTGTCCAGACAGATGGGACAGCGCCCACTCCCCTCTGCGTCCATGCTGCCCCTGCGCTGCTGTGGGCTGGGGGGATCTTGGGATGGTGAGCCGCTCCCCCTTGCTGCTTCTGCAGCAGTGCTTTCCAGGCTGGGCAAGGGCAAGAGACACAACAGTCACTGATGGGCCCAGGGAGGGGAGGAAGAGATACCTATGCCTTTTAGGAAGGAAACCCTCCCGTCTCCCCAGGGTGACGTGTCCCTGTCCAGCTCACCTCAGCTGCTGTGAGCACACCTTCCTCAAGCCCCGGCTGCCTGAACCTGGCGTGGCCGGGGAATGTCCTTCAGTGGCTCTGGAGTGAATGTCTGAGTGCTGTGACCAACCCTCAGCTCACTGCCAGCTCCAAGGCCTGGCACTCCACACCTCGCGTCTTGCTCGGCCGGAGTCTGAGCGCAGGCTGGCTGGGTCAGGTTCTGCGCACAGGTATGAGCAGTCAGGGCAGGTGACATCACAATCACCCCTTGGGGACACCTCGGTTCCTTCCTTGGTGGCCATGGGACCCATCTCTTGGGTTGTGAGCAGCACCAGAACCCATTGCTCGGGGCTGGCAGTGCCCCGGGCCGTCCCCGCCATGGCGCTGCCTGGCAGGTCTGTGGGCTCAGCAGGTGTGTCAGGGGTTGTCCCTGCCCACCCCATGCCCTGTGCCTTGTGCTCAGCGTCAGTGCTTCCCACCGGCCCCCCAGGCCTCTGCCGTGTCTGCCCAGGGCTGTCAGGTTGCTCTGGCCGTGTCAGGTGTCTCTGGGCATGCACGGCCAGAGGGTTCACTTGGCTACACCTCAGGGTGCCCCTGGAGCTCTGTTGCTGCAGGCCATCCCTCTGGGCTGGTGCTTTTGCCAGTCTCTCTGCCTCTTGCACACTTCACGTGCTTTAGTTCTTTTTCTCCATGGTATCTCGGCCGGATTTCACAGGACCGGTGATCTCCAGTTCCCTTCTCTCTGGTTTGCCTGTTCAAATAAAGCAAGCCTTGCTGCTCTTTCACCTACTGCCACCTTGCAGCTGTCCCTTGTGTCCTTCCTCAGGCCATGGGCCTGCGCTCGGGGTATGGGGAGATGAGCAGAGGGTTGGGAATGGTTGCTGGTTGTTTGGATCAGTGCAGTGAAGCCATTCCTGATTTTATTTTACTTGGTGGTTTATTCCTAGCCCAAAGCTGGTCTTTGGAGGAAATCCAGGAGGAGGTTTGTGTCCCACCTAGGCCGTGGTGAAAGGAGCACCTCTTCTATGTGACTAATGGCGGTACACAGAGGAAGAAAAATAATAAATTTTGGTTATTCTTTCCTAGCTGATAACCACCTCAATGGCATTTCTGGTGGAACTGTGCAACAAATGTGTGAAACTGGTTAGTGCTTTAGTGTGCAGAGAGCACATGCCAGAGTGGTACCCCAGAGAGACCAGGAGCTGAGTGCTGCAGGTCTTTGTCTTGTCTTGCCCTAGCAGAAAAGGGATGTGGGGGAAAGACTACTTTGGAGTGCAGTTGTGAGAAGAGACCAATTTGTAAAGCTCAGTTAGCAGGTTGCTTTGCAGATAAGTACTGTTGCTTTAGATCCTCCTTACTTTACCTTTTTGGGCTTCTCCTGAGTGTCCCTCAAGGGTTTTGGCAGAGGCTGCTTGGTGCACTACATAGGTCTGGGAAAAAGAGACTGCAAAGGGGTTCTGTCAGGGAGGGAAGACCCTTTTGTATATTGCTATTTTGTGTCTTTGTTTAAATATGCTTAGTGTCTTTTGTCCAGTGGTGAAAGAAGGATGGGAAGAGGCGGCAAATGCTGTTGTTGGTACTTTCTTGTGCATTACACGCGCCTAGAAAAGACTCCAATTACCAGTTTTTGGAAAAAAAAACAATTTATTTTGAAAACCGTATAAATATTTTACTATCTATCTATCTCTCTGTATATCTAGCTATCTATCTATCTCTGTGTAGATATATGTAACTATATATAACCAATTTTCAGCCTTGGTGAGACTTCATTGTGATCTTCAGCATCCTTATGAGGCGAAGCCAAGGGGCAGGTACTGGCCTCTTCTTTCTTGTGACCAGTAGCAGGACACAGGGAAATGATGTGAAGCTGTCCGGGAGGTTTAGGCTGGATATCGGGAAAAGTGGTTTTCACCCAGAGGGTGGTTGATTGCTGGAACAAGTCATAGCATTGAGCCTGTCTGAGTTGAAGAAGCATTTTGACAATGCTAGGCAGGCACACGGTGGGATTCTTGGGGTCTCCTCCACCGGGCCAGGAGTTGGGCTCAATGATTGTGATGGATCAACATATTCTGCGATTCCAGTAATTCAGGTCCTTGGCAGGAACTGAAACTGATTTATGGAGGCCCCTCCAGTCTCAGTGACGTGGCCTCCTGCGAGCTGGAGAGCCTTGGGGGCTGCTGGCCTTCCTTTTTCGTGGTCGCTGTGGCTCCCCAGGAGAACGACCTCCGCCCCTAATTAAATGACGGTGGACTGGGAAGAGCCGCTGTGGATCCTCCTGGGGCTCTTCTTCCACACGCACAGTAGTGGAAGCAGAGGGGTGAATGCTTGGACCCCAACCAATGCCACTAGATGAGCTGCAAGGCATCTCATCCAGACTGGATGTAGCTGGACTGTGGTTGAGAGATGCGGAGCTGTCCTCCTGCCCTGCGGCACCAGGGGTGCCCCACTGGCGTGGCAGGTGGCGGTCCTCCCTGCGACGCTGCTGCTCAGGGACACGTGTGTGCTGGGCCCTGGGTGGTGGTGTTTCAAACATCGTCTCCAAGCTCTGATAGATCAACGAGTGCAGGATCTGTTGTAAGGCTTGGTTCTCTGAGAAACAGCCCATCCAGTTGGGGAGGTCGAAGCCACCCACGAAACTCGGGACATCTCCCGCTGTCACCCACTCTTGATGTTCTCCAGGGCAATGGAGGTTTGGGGCATCTGCCTCTCTGCGAGCTGTTCTGTCTGGGAGGAGTACCGACGCTCTCATGGGTGGAATGATGGCGTGCTCCTCAGAATCACCATCTGCCCCCACTGAGTGCAGGATGGAGGTCATCTTCTTCTTGCACACAGGGCACTGGGTTTTTTTGTTGTTGGCCCTCCTCAGGATGCAGGCATAGCAGAAGCGGTGCATGCACGGCATCACAAAGCTGGGCCTCGTGCACGTGTCCAGACAGATGGGACAGCGCCCACTCCCCTCTGCATCCATGCTGCCCCTGCGCTGCTGTGGGCTGGGGGGATCTTGGGATGGTGAGCCGCTCCCCCTTGCTGCTTCTGCAGCAGTGCTTTCCAGGCTGGGCAAGGGCAAGAGACACAACAGTCACTGATGGGCCCAGGGAGGGGAGGAAGAGATACCTATGCCTTTTAGGAAGGAAACCCTCCCGTCTCCCCAGGGTGACGTGTCCCTGTCCAGCTCACCTCAGCTGCTGTGAGCACGCCTTCCTCAAGCCCCGGCTGCCTGAACCTGGCGTGGCCGGGGAATGTCCTTCAGTGGCTCTGGAGTGAATGTCTGAGTGCTGTGACCAACCCTCAGCTCACTGCCAGCTCCAAGGCCTGGCACTCCACACCTCGCGTCTTGCTCGGCCGGAGTCTGAGCGCAGGCTGGCTGGGTCAGGTTCTGCGCACAGGTATGAGCAGTCAGGGCAGGTGACATCACAATCACCCCTTGGGGACACCTCGGTTCCTTCCTTGGTGGCCATGGGACCCATCTCTTGGGTTGTGAGCAGCACCAGAACCCATTGCTCGGGGCTGGCAGTGCCCCGGGCCGTCCCCGCCATGGCGCTGCCTGGCAGGTCTGTGGGCTCAGCAGGTGTGTCAGGGGTTGTCCCTGCCCACCCCATGCCCTGTGCCTTGTGCTCAGCGTCAGTGCTTCCCACCGGCCCCCCAGGCCTCTGCCGTGTCTGCCCAGGGCTGTCAGGTTGCTCTGGCCGTGTCAGGTGTCTCTGGGCATGCACGGCCAGAGGGTTCACTTGGCTACACCTCAGGGTGCCCCTGGAGCTCTGTTGCTGCAGGCCATCCCTCTGGGCTGGTGCTTTTGCCAGTCTCTCTGCCTCTTGCACACTTCACGTGCTTTAGTTCTTTTTCTCCATGGTATCTCTGCTGGATTTCACAGGAGCGGTGATCTCCAGTTCCCTTCTCTCTGGTTTGCCTGTTCAAATAAAGCAAGCCTTGCTGCTCTTTCACCTACTGCCACCTTGCAGCTGTCCCTTGTGTCCTTCCTCAGGCCATGGGCCTGCGCTCGGGGTATGGGGAGATGAGCAGAGGGTTGGGAATGGTTGCTGGTTGTTTGGATCAGTGCAGTGAAGCCATTCCTGATTTTATTTTACTTGGTGGTTTATTCCTAGCCCAAAGCTGGTCTTTGGAGGAAATCCAGGAGGAGGTTTGTGTCCCACCTAGGCCGTGGTGAAAGGAGCACCTCTTCTATGTGACTAATGGCAGTACACAGAGGAAGAAAAATAATAAATTTTGGTTATTCTTTCCTAGCTGATAACCACCTCAATGGCATTTCTGGTGAAACTGTGCAACAAATGTGTGAAACTGGTTAGTGCTTTAGTATGCAGAGAGCACATGCCAGAGTGGTACCCCAGAGAGACCAGGAGCTGAGTGCTGCAGGTCTTTGTCTTGTCTTGCCCTAGCAGAAAAGGGATGCGGGGGAAAGACTACTTTGGAGTGCAGTTGTGAGTGAGTAGAGGGACATGAAGGGGTGAGCTAGTGGGGACTGAGAGGACTGTTCCCAAACCTCGAGTGTACTTGTATCCTGATTTATTATGGTCCTGACATTGCTTTTAGCCAGTTGCACAACTTCACCTGTTCTAAAGGTCTGGGTAAGTTCTCAGTCTGTTCCCATGTGTTTCACAAAGCTCAGCTGGCAGATTGCTTTGCAGAAAACTTCCAAAACTTTTTATCCTCCTCCCTTTTTCTTGTTTGGGACCTGTGGATGGTTTTTAAGGTAGTTTGGTTGGGCAAGCTGGCCCCAGAGAGCCCCTGCCCATGGCCCAGGGAGCAAAACTGTACTGATCCAGCCATCTCTTGTGGAAACCGTGGCAGGTCATCAGGATCAGGAAGTTTGTGATCTGAATCTTTATTGAGAGCTGCTCCTCATCCTGACAGAGGGTGAGCCTCTCCTCTCTTCATTCTCTCATGGGGAATGGCATCCTTTTTGCCTCACCAGCCTCATTCTCAGAGGCAGAGAGTGCAAGGAAAGGAGGGCGCTGCCTGACTGCTATTGCTTGATGCCCAGGTTTGCCTGCTACCCTCACCACAGCTTCTCTCTAGCCTTGGGTGAATCCCAGGTATCTGCAAAGGGACACCCTAAGATTGCAGGGCTGCTGCCACCCTCCAGTGCAGAGCCAGGGGTCAGCAGGAGAGCTCCTGCCTCCATCTCCGAAAGTGGGTGAGATTTTTTTTTTAATTTGGTTGTTTTTGGTTTTTTTTAATTCTTTGGTGGTTGCTACTTCCTCTTGCCCAAGATTTCTTAGTCAGTGCTCAGGGAGAACTTGCCTTAAACGGGAAGTGTAACCAAATCCATTGCAAATTAGCAGTTAAACTGACAGAAGGACGTTGGAGTTTTTAGTTTTTGCGTTTTGTAGTTGGCCAAGTCATGCTGCGGATATAAAAGGGTTGTTCTTCACACTCTGGCATGCTGGGCAAGGAGGCTGCTGTGGTGTGTCCGCACAACGTGGCTGAACGTGGCATAATCTGATTGGAAATAAACTTGATGACTTTCTTCTCCTCTGTGTAAATTAATATTGGGGGTTTATGAGAACAGAGAGCAAAATGCATCATGTCCTCATTTTTCCGACAGCTGACACATAGAGATGCTGTTGTTTAGGAGAAGGCCACTCACCAATCCATCCCCAGCCATGTGGAAAATGTTAGCGGTGGTGTATCTTGGATACAGCACCTCTATTTTCCAAAGAGATGAACACTGTTAAGTGTATCTTTCTGCAGGAGCTGAGCCTCCGTTTAGGATTCTGGGATCTCTTTTTCTGATCTTTTATTTCCTGCTGAGTGCTGACTGAGGTATTTCTGGGGTAGGTGCCAGAGTTGTTCTCTCACTAATGATTCACGTGCCCTTCGCATGTTGCTCTGCAAAATGACATGTAACAGCGTGTACCCAGTATTTATGTTACATTGGCTTGGCTCTCCAAACGTGTACTTTTGCTTTCATCTCGGAAGTTGTGCTGCTCCAATAGATTTGTGGTGCTGCCATTGGCAGAAGTTATTCAGACGCTAATTTCTGGAGTATTTGGAGCCACTGGTGAAGTGCCCAGTGCTCTGCTGCGTCATGGTTTCTAAAGATGGCATGTGCTGCTGGGGAATCTGTGGTGCTCTGCAAAGGGGCCCTGAGTACATGGGATTGTCAGGCACTTGGCTCTGAGCTCTGATGCTGCACAGCAGCTCCTTTGCTATTCCTGCCCTGTCAAAAAGGGGTGAGGAACCATAGTGTGAGAACTGCAGGTATCAGGCTCCATGCAAATAAAACTCCTCCTAAATACAGATCACAATGCAAGACAGCAGTGAGCAGCCAGGAGGGCACAGGTGGAGGTTGTAGAGCCCTGGCTGGGGCCAGGGATCCCCCTTGACCTTAAATTGCCTAATATGTTCCTAATAGAGTTGTGGCTTTTCCAGAGTAGATACAGCATGTGAAGGGAGACCACTGATTGAATTCCTGGAGACCACTAGAGAGTCATTAGCTGGTAATGGCTTTCAAACTGTCCTGGGGTGGTGGTGAAGCACATCTCCCTCACCTTTGTGTGTAACACTTTCGAGTTTGTAACGTTTTTCTAAATGACTCAGTAGCGTGTGCTAGGCTTTTGGTGGCCCACTTGAAACGCTCTTAGAAGGGTTTGCTTTTCAGAAAGAGCTAAGTGTTATCCTTAGAAATTCAGGCTGCTTTTCAGGGTAGTAACATATCTTCAGTCTGCGTGTTTAATATACGACACGCGCTGGTCGGTCCATTGGCCTCTTACAGGATTGCAATTCTGCATTGCTGCAGAGGCATTAGAAAAGTATAGAATTGTAAATATGGTAAAGTATGCAGTCAAAATACACTGCATAGCTGTGCTAGATCAGGACCCAAAGCGAGGAATAACGGTTGATTCTGGAAAGCATGATTCAACTTTTCTTACTCTTTATGTTTTTACATCCAGATCATTCAGAGATACATAAAGCCCTTATGAACTTTCAGAGTTCATATTGAGGAATCAGTTCTAACAATATAATCTAGGAAAAAGAGACACTTTTATTCTTAGTTTGTGATTTGTCTAGTACAAGTTTTTGTTCTAGAAAATTTCTTTCTCCTAGGAGAAAGAAGATACCTTTGGAGCCTCCCTTTGTCTACAAAATTTATGTCCTGAGTGATGCAGACAGTAAAACTCAATGAAGATCTATATGTTGTTTGAGAAGTACTATTAAAAATTAATCCAATTTTCTATTCTTCTGGTGTAAATAAATGACAAAAAAACCAGCGTGAAATCAAAATGGCCACTTTCTGAGTTTTATGCAGAATAAAAGGCTGTTTATCCTTTCTGCTTTATTTTAAGCCATGGTTTTACTATTCAAGAAACAAATTCTAATCAGCCACCGTATCAGACAAATGGGAGCTTTAGTGAGAGGTTCGTATGTTGGGAGGGAGCACTAAGATTCTCATTATAGTGCATGTCTGAATAATTAGTAGGACCACTCTGCACTTTTTTTTGGCAATAAGAAGAAACTCCATTCAGTGCAGCGACAGACTGACAGGAGCATCAAGCAGTGCAGTCATTAGTGTGTGTCTGCCATCAATGTCATGTTACGGTGTCAAATTAGTTAGTGCCCCCTCCGGAGCCAAGCTGGACCTGCAAATTATCCTCCTACATCCCAGGAAACCGTGTTTGCTAAACCTCAGATCAAATGGGAACAAATGATTAACATGGCTCATAAATTAACTACTTTACAGGCTTATAACTTTTTACAAGTAGATAATAAAGACAGAATTTTTAAGACTGTGTTGTGTTTACTTCAAAGCTGTGATGTATTCTGGTTTTGGGGGTTTTTTTCTTTGCCTATTTTTTGTAGATAGGTTTGCTTTTCTCTTGGGGGATAAAAAAAATTGTATACAGCCAAGGAAATAATGTTTAGAAAATCTAGTGTCCTAAAGGAAGCAAATGTAAATCCACTGAAAACAATATAATTAAGTTTGTTATCTCATTGCCCGATAAGTCGCTGACAATAGTCTTTCTTCTTGTAGTGGCAGTTGTTCGTTAATGAGTTCACCAATTAAGTTTGAAAGATTACAGCCTTTGCCAAGAGGATTTATCTGTTTAAAAGCATTATATTTTTTGTGATACATTCTTACCATATTGTAAGCCTCTTTGTTAAAGAGGTATAAGACTACCTCTTAAACACATTAAATCCTATTACAGGCCCAAAAATAATTTTACAATCTGTTTACACATTAGCATCTACAAAACTGTAACAAATCTGTCCAGAGATGTCTGTTTTGAGAATAGGATGCTAACAGATAGTGCACTCTCTTGAAGCTGGATTGCCCTTGTGAAACGAGTGCTTTTTTGCTGCAGAATAATTGTTTTATAATGATTTATGACTATGCAAATAATATTCTTTTTATATCTCCCCCTTTTTAAATCTCTTCTCAGCTGCATTTTTTAACCAATGCAGAAATAGTACTGAATTTTTAGTGCTCTTTTATAGCTTTTGAATCTAAAATAAACTGAAAAGAGTAAGTTTTGTGCTTTCTATATATTAAAGTCTCATTCCCCCACATGCAAGCTACTGTTACCTTTCTTTTGTACCTTCAAGGGGGTGAGTAAGCCTTGATGTCAGAGATCAAATCAGCATTTTGGAAAGGGCCTAGCATGCAAAAACGTGCAAAATATATCTATTCATAAGAAAACGTCTGAAAATGCCAGAGGTTATGCTCAGTTTATCTGTCAGCAAGTTTAACTTAAAGTAGGTGGTAGTCAATTTAGTAAATACTTTACTAATACTGTAACTATAAAGAACCATGAGTGCAGTCTCAGCATCCTGACCCGTGCACGTTTTAATGACTCTGCTAGGGAAACACGCTGCACTGCAGATTAGCAATAACATTTAAAACACAAGTAATTTCTGCAGGAGGGTTTGCTTGTGTACAGTCAGAGTGAAAATCAGGAGAGAAAATCGTGCTCTTTAGTTAATCCTGGGAAAGAAAACTTGTTGTTGTTGCTTATATATCCAGTGAACTGCGCATCCTGTTCTGAGTAGATCTGTCGTCCTGTTACTTGAGTAGATCTGTGGACTTTATCAGGGATAATCCAGAGACATTATTTTTTCTGAAGTTTCAGTGCCTCTTTCCTGGGTCCTCTTCTCCCTCCAGCGTGCTCATTGCAGTCTTTTACATGCAACTGAAGGAAGAGGCAAGAGTGATTTCACACATGAGAGCTGCCCTAAAGCTCGTTACTCAGAACTCCTTGTTGCCACACGCCTGCAGACCTGCTCCCTCTCCCTGCAGCCTGGCCCATCCCCTGGTGATGCCCCAGCTTCCAGAAGTTGCAGCGCTGTAGCAGAGCCCCACAGGCAGGGTGGCAACACCTTGGGGTTTTTTAAGCCTGATATTTTCCTGTCACTTTGCCTTTCTCTGTGAAGTCAGGCCCTGGGCAATGCATTTCCCCTGGATGGTTTCCCAACCCCTCTTAGGAAATGACAAGGATATTTGCTAATATGATAAACCAGCTGGGAACTGCATCCCCAGTTCAATCCTGCCTTAATGTTTCTCAGCACTTTCTTACATGTAAAGTGCCTGCCGTGAGCTGGTAGCTCATAGCTGAGCAATTAATAAATGTGATATATCCCCAAAGCATTGCACCAGATGCCCAGCAGCAGCTCTAAATCAGCAAGGCTGCCCCAGATCTGCCACGGGCGGGGAGCTCTGGTTCACATCACCTTGGAAAAGCATAAACCTCTGAGATTCTAGAAGCAGAGTTAAAGGTAGGACTTTGTGTTTGACTAGCCACCTTATTATGGTTTAAATATTACTTCATTGGAAATAAGACCACCCACCACCTCACACATGCTGTGTATGCTGCTGTCCTACATGTGGCATTTAGGGGAATAATGAAATTATACCTGTGGGATAGTGCTACTTGGTGCCTAGTTAGCAAGACAAAATTACACTCCTGGTTGTGAAAAAAAAAAAAAAGTAAATTAAATATACTGTGAATTGCCTAATTGTTGAGAAAAACATGGGAGGTTTTTTCACATCTTTGGCCTTTGTCAAAATCAAACTGATGGTACTTCTCAAAATACTGAGTGCTTTCCTTCCCCCCCACCCTCAGCACAGTTGACACCTGGTGAGAAACACTGCTGGATGCTTCTGTGGATCTCTGATAACTGGGTTGATCTTGATCACAGTGGGGTTGCCTCCATCACATCGTGGCTGTTGAACTGTCCCAAGCAGCCCTCTCTTTAGTCTGCAATTTCTAAGGAAGCTGCTGTAGTCCCAAATCAGACTTTTTCTCCACTTCTAGCCCTCTTTAACTTCTTGTGTCTTTGCTCCCTTCCTTACCTTCACCCAACCACATAATTGCTTTATATTGCTTTAACACGCCAATCTGTGAAACTGCTCCATTTTCTCAGTTATTGGGCTATTTTCCTTGTTCTTTTGCGATAGAAATCCTAAGAGATTGTGCCTTTTGCACAATAGCAGATTTATGTTTAAGGAGACTGGCAGTCCTTGGAGAATGGGAAGTCTCATGTCTTTATCCTTGGATGATGATACTGAAGAGAGGATTTCTAGTACCAGTAGGCTTGTATGTAGGCATGTGAAAATGATGCCAAAAGCCTATTTGATCTAAATACATGTATTCACAAGTGTGGGGGGAAAAATGCTGATTCTGATATTGAACACTGCAGTCTGCTTTGTGTTCTAACCTAAGTGGAGCAAGCTGGCTTAAATCATAAAATATTTTTGAACTCTGCATGGAGGCGGCTGTTGTCTTACAGAGTGAAGGCAAAGCTGACATGTACTGGCATGCTCGGAGCAGACTTTATAGCACTGAATAAGGATCACATCGTATTTAAATCACAACAGGACAAACCACCCAACCTTGCCTACCCTTGGGAGTGGGGAACACCCCTGGCACTTCCTTTCAGGGTGGGAAAGCTCGCTTCCAGATACGTCCCAGGTACTGATAAGGAACTTGGAAGCTTTAGTTAAGCTGAGTTAATCATGGTTGTTTTCATTTTTATGGTACATGTTGATGTGTCTGCAGTGACACCCTCTATTTTTTCTTTCGTGCTGTTTAAAAAGAAAAACCAGGAAAACAATGTCCTGTTTGCAGTGAACAAGAGCTTGAGGGTACAGCATGGAAAATGAGTTAGAATTTCTGTCTTGGGAAAAACATACGAATTTTGTGCTGGGTTTTTGATACTGAATGATCAGGTTCTGTTTTTATTAAAGCAAAACATATATATTGTACAAGGATAAGTGTTATATTTATAAACACTTTCCTGGCTCTACAAGCTCTTGTTCCCTTTACAAAAAAAAAAGCTGTTCATGCTGCAATAAAAATACATACATTTAATTCTTAAGGAGAAGGTTTATGTATTTTACTCCTGGTTCACAAAGAAAGTTTTGCTTAGCAGAAACCTGCAGTTCCTTTCAAGGCAGCTGCATGAATTTATATAGAAAATCCAAACTGGCACAAAGAATAAACTCCTTAAATCTGGAAAGGTCTCTGGTGAGAATCCCTTTTCAGGGATCTCTCATTCAGAGATGTTACAGTATGAGCACTGGGCATTTCCCTGTGCTGTCCTTTTGATTTTCTTAGACCAGTTCTAACTCTGTTTTTGGAATGTTAAAGTTGCAGCACATGCTGGGACTGCAAAGCCTGCTTAGTTATGTAGTGAACAATTAGAATTATCAAATCATAGAATGGTTTAAGTTGGAAGCTCAGTTTGTTCCAACCCCCTACCATGGGCAGGGACACCTTCAATTAGACCAGGTTTCCCCAAGCCCCATCCATCCTGGGCTTCAACACTTCCAGGGATGGGACATGATTCATCCACTTGTTTGAAAATAGTATTTCTATGGGCAGGGTTAAGGGAACCTCAGTGGTGTTTCAGGTTTGATAGCTGCTGTGGTGGTGGTGGGGTGGGGAGCCCTGTGAAGAGACTCTGCTGGTGTGGCACAGCTCATCCAGCTCTAGGTCGGGGCTGGCTGGGACCAGCTGCTGTTTCAAGGGTGAGAGAAGGGCACATTCTGGGCTGAACCCTTTTCTCCCCATGCTCCAGCTGTGTTTGGATGGGGCAGCAGCAAGGCTGCAGGTGGGCACAAGGGTGGTGCCTAGTGGTATCCTCAGGGGGTGGTCTGAGCAGCCCCTGCCCAGCTCCTGATGCTGACAGTTACACATTTTCCAGAGAGCTGGTAGCAAACCTTCAGCTGCTGGTGAGTTTGCTGCCTTCACCACCGGCTTTGGTCTGACCACAGGCATGAAGAAAATGGGCGCCAGCCATGAGCCAACGGCTGGAGGAGCCTTGGGTAATCCTTCTGTAACCATGGGCAGGAGCGTGCTGCCCATGATTTGTGAGCTCCTCTGCTTTGAAAGCACCTCGAGTGTGACTGTACCTACTTTAGCACAGGGAATGGGTTTTCCAAGCCAAAGAGTCAGTGTGACCTTTGATGGGTTCCACGAAACGAGCACAGAGATTATGAAGAAGCAAATCCTGTGCTGAACTGAATGTCTCAACTGAATGATCCTTCAGTGGGCATGCGGGACCCTGACAGCCAGCAGCGAGGCAGCCTGCGCAAAATGTTTCAGGCTAACTTACTTTGGGTTAACTGGTATGACAGAATGATGAATGCTGAGGTTTTGTGATGCAGCAATTGCACCAATGTTGAAATGTTAATTGTGTGGGCTCAGCTGCCTCCGGCTGGATATGCTGTCCTCAGACGTGGCTGCCCCAGCAGCTGCCAACCCAGGGACTGGAGCTTGGCACAGGCAGTGTGGCTGCTGGGGAGGAGCTCAAGTGTGTGCTCAAGGCTGTCTTGACCCTGGTAAAAATGGTTTCTAGCTTGCTTTTCTTTTCTTGCAGTGCAAACGTGGCCCAGAGCAAACTGTCCTAGGTGTTTGTGGGCACCACGTCTGCCTTGATGCATTGTGTGGATGTGAAGACGCAGGGTTAGGTAGTCCCATGTTTTGACCCAAGCGCCTTGACTTTGCAGATGACTACACTGGGCTGTGCAGAGGTGCTGGGAGCAGAGCTCCCTTTGTGCAGCTCTGCAGTG
This sequence comes from Chamaea fasciata, assembly GCF_029207755.1. NCBI lineage: Eukaryota > Metazoa > Chordata > Aves > Passeriformes > Sylviidae > Chamaea > Chamaea fasciata. Next base: position 16,999,783 of record NW_027094098.1, on the reverse strand, counting down.
GGAATAGTGTTCTGAACAAAGGTTAGAGGCCATCTGTGCAGGAGGCAAGTGCAATTTAATGTCAGCTGCGTGGGATAGCAAGGACTTTTCTGCAGGCTATTAACTATTCCCAGCTTTAAAAATCAAGTCCTGTGTAATTTGCCCAAAGAGACGGAAGGATGGAAGCAGACCTCAGGCCTGCTGTTTCTCTGTGTTTTCTTCAACCACAAGATCATGTTTCCCACCAATTTCACACATATGAATGCATGGGTTTGAGCACACGAAATCAGAGACACAAACTCAGATATTGTCTTGAGGCACCTTTGGTCCTTTCTTCTGTTGTTTCCTCCATTTGGGGCCTTAGGGGAGGTATGATGAGATCTGATTAGCAGTAAGTCTGTTAATTATAACTCCTAAATTAGAGCATCAGTGCAGAAGCATCACTTTCTAATTTGGATTAAAAAGCCCTTCATCTCAACAAAGCACAGCCAGTTGCAGCTGATAGCAAAGTGCACTGAGATGCATCAGATCAAAGTGATGCACTTTGTGCGTGATGCCAAAATGGCTAATGAATTACTTAGACTGAGATTTATTACCCACTACTTACTGATGCTCTTGAAAGGTACTATCCAAAGCCATGAGTTTATATTTAAACAAACCTGCTGGTTTATCTTTCTGTTTCACCAAGAGGCTCCTCTGTGAGTGTCCAACTTTAAATTTAGTTCAGCCTGGTGTAGTCCTTCCTTGAATTCTGAACTTGGTAGAAGTTTATTCTTGGGGTGGGACTGAACATGGGGGGTTTGATCCAGATTGTATTTCCCTGGCTGTGTGCAGAGCTGCTGGCCCCATGAATGTTTTCACAGGAAGGTAACAGATAATGTGTCTCTCTCACCTTTACACTCCCCTCCCTCTGCTCTGCCCTTCTACAGCCACCCTCCTTCTCAGCTTCCCATGTCAAGGACCTCTCCCAAAATACTTCTGGTTCATTTTTTACTTGTCAGAAGGTCTCCATGTGACCTCAGGATAATGAGAAGGCACTGAGGATCATTACACAGCTTGCTGAACAGCTTCTGACTCTCTTTCTCTGCTTTTGAAAAGAGGTTTGGGGGACTGTAGGCCGTGTTATGAGCTAAGCTGTGAGTAGGGTGATTTTTTGCTGCTTTTTTTGCTTCTGTGCCAGGGTTATATTATGCATGAACAAATCCAGGCTTCTGGAAAACATTTAGGCTGTAGATTTAAGGGCAGGAGATGTTGAGAGAATCCACCTGGCTTGACATGAAGCCATAAAAAATGGGAGGGCCATGTGAGAACCAAGTTATCGGAACATCCGGTTTCCAACTTTCTTTATACCAGGATTCCGTAGCTAGTGGTGTGTCCATGTAAATAACACAGACTTCCACAGTTGTTTTCAGTTGCAATTTCTCTAAAAATAGGGTAGGACAAAGCACCTATGGGGTGGAAGTTTGACACAAGTAGGTGAAATGGCCTGGCTGTGTACAAAGATACAGGAACAACTATTTTTGCCTTCAGGACTTGTTGGGCAGAAAATAACTCGGTCCTACCAAAGCTGGGACATCTGGTACATGAAACTGTTTTGTAATGAATTGGAAATGGCATTACTGCAATATATATAATAACATGGAGATGGTGCAGTATGGTGTGGGGAACTTGTGTAGAAGATAGAAAATGTCATGGTTTTCACATACATTGTGGAAAAGAGAAAATAACTTCAAGTGTAAAGGATATGGAAATTCAGTGAATAAACATCAGTGCATTCGAGGATTTTTCATGCAACAAGCTAGATTTATCTTTCACAGAAAAAATCTATAAACATCAATGACTGCAGTTAGATGAGAAAGTCTGGGTGTGCAAGAAAACCTACTTTTCAATAGATCTCAATTTCTTTAAATTTAAACAATCAAACATTAGAAGTTCTAAGATCTGAATCATTTCTCATTCGTATCGGTTTCATCCAGGACACCTCCTGAGATTTGAAAAAAGCTGTGCTGTTTAACACCTGAGTAAGCGAAAACCAGCTTCATTTTTCTGTTTGAGCTCAACAACATTTCAACAGCTTGTTTCTTAACAGGCAAAATGGACTAGAACTGTGAAAACACTCAATTCACTTTGGGCAATAATTCACCAGGGCTGGGCAACTTGTAAACACATTGAGAAACCGTTCCTTCCAGATTTAACCAGGGGCTGGTTGGGAGTAGGAAAGAAATCCAACATTTCTTGAAAAGCTGGGATTTCTGTTCTTTTATTGCTTTGAAGCAGAAAGAGTCTCATGAAATGCAGGTGCAGCTCTGACTTCCACCTAGGCAATGAATGACTCAACAAAGAACATTATCTCCTTGTTCAGAAACAGATGTGGTGCCCTTACCTATCCCATTGCATGGCAGAAGACATAGGAACGTGGAAGTGCAAGACCACCTTCATGGAATATCACATATTCCAGTATTTTTGTTAGCTCACGTGTTCACAAACTACATCCACATGGTATAATACCCCAGAGACATATAGTATAACATGATGCAGTTTACTTCTAAGTCAGGCCTCTGTTGTATGGCCTAAAAGCTTTGTAAGAGTTTAGCAGCAATATCAAGAAAAACCAATATAAGTGGTCCATTAATGAATAGGTCCTTGAGTGTCAGGAAGCAGACGTTGTTGGAAACTTGTGTAATATTACTGTTGGGTTTTATTAATTAAATATAGCTATTAATATGACCTTGGATTTAAACACAATGACCTCTTTTGTGAGTATGATTAGCAGATGTTTACCATAATTCTTCACTCTGTGAAAAATGCTTGTTGCACCCAATAAAAACAACCATATTTACTTTGCTAAATCAAATATTTGGAATTTGGGTCTTACTTTATATATCATGGCTCCAGTGTCTTAGACTTTCCAAGTTTAAGGCTGAGAGCCCTTGGAGTAACATATGTGGTAGATCCGGGAGTACAATGACCTATTGTATCAGGGAGTGCTTTTCCCCCTCTCTTTGGCATTGTATCTACTACAGTGGAACCAGTGTGTTCCACCAGCCTCTGGATTTTATTTTTACAGAAGGGTGAGGAGAGCATTTTTGAATCCTCAGGGTTTTCTGTATTTTATCCATTACTTGCGGGCAACTTCCTTTCCAGAAGAACTGCAGCAATGGAAGCAGGAAGCACAATTCCAGTTCTTAAAACAAAGCTGGAAGTTATTTTCCTTTTCAATGGCATCTCACCTAATTTTAGACTTTAAAAAGTCTAGAGTTTGCCGATAAATTTCCTTTTCTCCTACCAAATCCAGAATTTAGAGGTGGCAAATCCCATTAACATCCCCCCAAATGCCACCTGCTGCCCTCAAACTATTTTCTGGGTATATTGAGTGTTGGTTTCTAACTGCTAGGGTCAGTTTTAGTAGCTGGTCTGCTGCCTGCTTGTCTGCAGTGCTGAAAGGAAATAGCAAGGGAACAAAAGTATGCTTTTCTTGGGAAACCACTCCCTTTGGAATGGAGAGATATGGCTTGCCACTTTTATTTTGTTTCCCCCTCCAAAGTAAGCAACAACACTGCAAGGATCAGGGCCAGCAAGAAAAGAATATTATTTAAAAGGCGTCATCTATCTAGCCCAGTGTATTTCAGGAAAAGGAGTCTCCTGCTTCATATTTTAAGGAGTGTAATAAAAATAGCAATCGGTTTAAGAAAGGGGCTGACGGACCGGAGAAAGTGACAGCGGCAGCGCAGGGAAATAGTGCTCCATTTATCTGAGCACGCGAGCACATTGATAACGCTGCTCTCTGCAGTAGGTGCTATCAAATCCCAGACAATTTGTATCCCTGGCGTGGCAGGTTACTTACATGGGAACAAGTCTCCCTGACGTTATTGCAGATCATCATTAACCAGCTACTACTGTTTGTTTGGCGTTACTTGCTGCACGGTGTTCCCGAGCCATGGATCATTTATACACCTCACCCACTTTAGGGACCTGCTGCTTCCAAAACCCCGGCATCTCTTCCCTTGCTGCCTTTTCCATGGGGGAAAAAAAAATTACTGGGTGCAGCTTCTGTCTTGCTTTAACCTAAGCAGAGGTTGTGTAACGAACATTTAACAGGCTGCAAGAAGCAGCTACAGTGGGCATAGACAAAAGGAGAGGCAGGAGTAATAAGGAAGAAGGATGGGCTCCCCTTCTCCATCCTCAGATCTGCTGTTGACAGGGGTGTGGGTGTGTAAGGATCCAGATAAGACTTAACGGCTCTAGGTGGGATATCCTGCTTTCTGAAGATCTTTAATCAGCTGGACTGGCATCCTATAAGCACAGTTCTTGATTATCTTTCTTGGCATGTTTCGGTTTCCTTTTCCTTTGTTCAGTAATATTTGTGATAATTGTCTTTATTTAAATGCTAGCTCCGTTGCAGCTTGCAACCTGAAGGCTATTTCTTTTTCTTTTTTTGCCAGTTTTTAAAGTTTTATTTGGTGATTCTTCCAGCTTGATTAGTTTCCTCTCAGGAGTACCTATTCCTTTACTGAAAATATGGGAGGTAGAATGTCACAAGTCTTTGGAAGCCAATTGCAAAATCTCCATTGAAGCCAGTACATCTCTTGATTTGTAGTTGACAGTTTGCCCCATAATATCAATCCTGAATAGTTACAGGTTAGGTCACTCAGGATGTAAGGTTATAATTTTGTCTGAGAGCACAGTTTGGTGAAACTATGATATCAGCACAACTGTTATAAAACATGAAGTCTTTTGTCTTCTCCCTTATAAAAACGTGTAATTTCTACCCATTATCAGTATTATTACTAGGGTCCTTGCAGTAAACTTGTCTTTTGATAGGCAGAAACTTGTCTTTGCTAAGAATGAGTACAGTGAAGTATAACTTCTTTTTTAAAGGAGAATAAATAACATGAGTGAAGTTTACTAGAACACAACAAAGCCATTTCCAGGAAAGCTGCTGCAGAGTCAGGTAGGATATGCTGAAGATTTATACTTGGGGTGAACATGTGCAGGTACCAAAATGATGCTGTAAAGAACACTGGAGTAAAATATTTGATCAACAGATATGCCTAAAGAATATACATGGTCTGGATTTCTGAGTGGCTTTTAGATTACAGGACAGTTAAATGAAAGTTCCTTTAAATATGTGCATGGAAACATCATTGTGGCTGAGGGGGGAGGTCAGGTCTAGCAGGGTTACCTCTTTTCTAGACAGAAAAAACCTTGACTGAGCACCAGTCTCCCCTGGATTGTGGACTCAGGGATGAGCTCCAGGAGGATGAGAAGCTGCACAATGAAAGGGTGGTCTTAACATCATACAACTCACTGTTCAGCTGCTACCGTGAGAAGGGGTTTAAAACCAAAGTGTTGCTTATCCTGGCTAGGTGTGCAATTGTTTTGAAATAATTCAATCAAGAATCAGGAGATTTATAGTGAAATAAAGATAAAAAAAAGGAAAAGATCAATAAAAAGGGTGGAGTAGCAGCTGTGATTAAGGAAAAAGATTAATGTTGATTTATTGATTCGGTCCTCAGCTTGCCATCTCAATCAGGGCTTCTTTTTCTTTTTAATATTATTAATATTTATACTTTAGTGCCATGTGCCAATTAGAGTAGATTGTAATTAAGTCTCCAGGTCTGAAAATACTAGGCCCCACGTAACACAAAATGTTAACATTGCACGTTACTGGAAAGAGAAACTTAAGTCTGGAAAGCTCATGCTGAGTACAGAAAAAGGCCAGTTCTCTCTGCAGTGCAAGCAGCAGTTTTTGTGGTCACCCTTTCTGGGAATGCCAGAGAAAGATGATTGCAGAAGGCTGTTGTGCCAGGCTTTTGAGTTTTGAGGGAAGTTGCTCTGGCCAAGTCTGTCTTCCTCTGCATGAAGTGAGCAATGTTCCTCAAGCTCATGTTGAAGGTCTCCTTTTCTCTGCAGAGAACTCAGTTTCAGGGTGCTTTTGTCTTCAGATGATGTTTGTTTGCTGGGTGTGTGTTAGCCCAGCACCCTAGCCTAGGGTCTTACTGCAGTAGGCAGCACAAATTATAGGAGTTCCCAAGGTCTTCCCTTTGGTTTGAGCTGAGAACAGGGTAGTTGAAGACTGATTTTTTTTTTCCTGTGTAGAGGGAAACATGAGAACTCCTTGTTGTGAAGCGGCAGAACTGAGTCACCGAGGGTTTAGTCAAAGGAGAAACACATCAGTGCAAACCAGAATAAAAAAACGTGCTTTCTTCATTACTCATTATACCACAGTGGGAACCAAAATCACTCAAAAATTGTTGTTACAGCTATATGTTGCTTAGATAAAATAGTCTGGAAAGGAGGGATTTTGTGGGAATCGCTTCTGATTTATGCAATACAATATGTGAAGCCAACTTGCTGTGATTTTTTCCAGTTATGTGCAATTATGTGAGATTTAATCAAAGAACTTTGAATTACTTGCATTGCTCCATAGCACTTGCACGGTACCTCTGGGTGTCACTGAATGAGTTGTGGCCATTTAAGTGTATTGCTCTTGCAAACAACACAGTGGGAAAATTAATTTAAAATTTCCTTTTATATCTGGATGCTTAATTTTTAGAGCTGCACTATGTTCTGCGTTGGTTTTCTGTATTTGAAGCATAAATCCCATTTTTAAGACAAACCGTAAGCAATTCTATTTTGCCCTTACAGAATAAAGAGATTTACTGTACAATATACTGGGAATGGGGGCTGAGTTTAACCTATTGTGTCAAATGTAACCTCCCTTTCCTGTTTCCATATGGATAGACAGGGGGTGGAGATTTTTGTCTCGTGGGGATAACCAACCCCAGCAGATACTCCCCTCTAAAAAATGTGCTGTGCCCCTCAGCCCAGGGGTCGGAGCCATGTCACCCTTATGATCCACAAGTGATGGAGTCACCAAACCGTGGCTGCTTGGGATGATGGGGTTGTCAGCTCTGGAGGGCAGATGAACCTTTGAGGTTGGTGGGAGCACATGGGAGTATTTGGGTGACCAGCTCTTCATGAACCCACACCCTGCTAGCCTCTGTATTGGCCTTTCATGCCTGTGGAGCTGCAGCAATGTCTTTGTTCTGTGCAGTCACCCACAAGAACACTTCAGTATCATTAGAAGGAGGGATTTATTAGTTTCTCTCGTTTAAGAAGTTTTAATTAGTTCCTGTAATATTTCATGTTTTACATACAGGAAAGATACAAAATGGCTCCTGAGGAAGACGAAGCCAGCTCGAAGGGAAAAGCCCTTCTCCAAGCCCCAACCTTGGGAAGCCTTTGTAAAAGCAAAAATGTGACAGAAAAGTCTTGTCAGTTCTCAGCACCTACTTGATTTATTGTTTTTTATAGAGCAACTACCTTGCAGCAGCTGGAATTGTATATGAATTTTCTTGGTGCGAACCCACGTGGAGGGCAACAAATACCACATGAAAAGATGGCCAGTTCTTTCTGCAAAAGGCAAAACTGTCTTCTTGTGCTGGGGCCAGCACTGGCAACCTCTCTGAATTGGTGCCATGGTCAAAGCTCTTTTGGCAGGCGGAGCATTGGGGACTTAGAAGCTTCATAGCCCCTGAGTAGTTAAGTAATAGAAATAAATTTTGTATTATTTTTTCAAAAAGTCCCTAACTTTGTGCATCAGCAATTCAACACATTTGGACTTTGGTTAGTCTTGCAGTGGTTGCGGAAGAAATGCACTCTTTTTAGTAAATCCGTGTCTTACAAAATACAATAATCGCTATTTAGCCATACAAAATAAATAGCTACGTAAAAATGAGCTCCTCCCCTAGGAAAAGAAATAGAGCCTATAAAATTTATTTTGTTGATCTTTGCCTGCTCTATTGCAGCTGCCGGAAAGGTGGCTTTGCATTTGCAGTGCTTGGTGCACAAATAAAGGAGTAAATAAAAGGGTTTGCTGACGCAAGCGTTGCGAGGAACGCGCAACACGTGAGTGGAAAACCACTCCAATGGGCAAACAAAGCGATGAGCTGCCTTGAGTATCCCGGGCAAAGCTGGGAGGAGTGGAAGGCAATAGTGATTTTTTGTCTTTTTTTAGTGCGAATGTTTTTAAAACAGTGCTGACTGTCAGTGTCAACAGAGAAGTACAGAGGAAGAAAAGCAAAAGTAAAGGTGTGACTGGAAAGGTGCATCAGAATACAGTAATTACAGAAGCTTTATTTTTGCTGCCTTTGATGCCAGCGTAAGTACGTGAAAAACTAATGCACTGCAGAGGACAGGTTTCTGGTTGAAATACACTTGATAGATTTTGACAAATTAAACAGTTGTAAAGATGTTTGGAACTTTTCCAGATCTTTACTGTTATTTATGTCACTGAACTAAAAAATCAGTGGTTAATTTGCAGTTCTTATAATTTTTATGATACTTATGTTGTTGTAAATTTAGCAGCGTGCGGCATCAACTCAGCGGGATACATTTTATGTTGTCAGCTACCTTTTGATATCATAATAGATTTCAGTTGCCAAAGCTTCAGGGAGAGAGAGAATAAAATGTATGAGTGTGCTGTGTGAGCTCCTGGATCAGACCCAAGCAGGAGAGGAGTCGGTGCAGGATGGTCCCTAAAGCCAGGCCTGGTCCTTGGGGGCAGTGGGGATGCTCCAGAGTCCTCTGCCAGTGGTGACAAATGTGTTTTAAAGTGGAAAGGATGGATAAGATGCTGGTAGGTTTGGGCCCTGCAGTAACATTGGTGGGTCTTTGAAGTCTGAGTGGCTGCTTGGAGAGAAAATAGCAGCAGTGCAGAGCTGCTCAAGTCTGGTCCCACCACGTGGACCTTCTCCTGACCCTGCATCCTAGCAGTGCCCAGTGTGGGCTGTGCCTAACAGGTGGCAGGATGAGATCTGGTCTTACAGCAGTTGGAAAACTCATGTGTGTAACCTGGGTTTGCGGAATTCTTCACCCCCAATTTACATCTGCTAGTGACTTTCTCCATACACAGTGGTCCACAGAGTGTTTCCTGGGTAAACACAGGCTAGAGAGAGAGAGCAAGTGAATCCTCCAATGTGATGTGGTTGGACGTGGGAGTAGCTTCTGTCCTGTGGGATGGCGTTGATCAAAAAGGGAAAGTCAGTAACTTGCATTTTACAGAGTGCCTCTGATGCCTGAATTCACACTTTTTTATAGGTACTTTTTGCACTATTTTTCTTTTTATGAAGACTCTATTCTCTGTATTTATAGACTTTTCTTCTGTTGTCTCCTGTCATGGAAGTTGGAGAGACATCTTAAATTTAGGTGACTTAAAGAAGAGATGTAGTTGTTCCCTCTTGGGAGGCTTTTTTTTAGTGGGTTAAAAATCCTGGTTTTAATCTGAGGAGTGAGACCTGCCTCAAGAATATGTCACACATGAAATGGACTTCGTATAAAGCCTAGCCATGCCCTTCTCATCTTCTGCTTCTTTCAACATTTGCCCTTTGCCTTCTAAGCCTGAAAATGGAAGAATTTATTAACGGTTGTTTCCTCAGTGTTTGTGGCATTAGCCACATTTCTCAAGGGCGTTTCGTGTGCTCTTTCCACTCTAACGGGATTGTCCATTGAGTTCAGCTCTGGCACGTTGGGGATCCATTTGCAGAGATAGCTGATTAAGCTGAACCTTCCTCATCCGTAGGTAATCCCAAAGTACGCAAATCGTTAGCGTGAGATTAGTTTTCGAACATTTTTAGGTTTATAATTAAGCGCTTTGTAGTGGTCTTCCACCTCCCTCCTCATCAGAATCTTTAGCTGTGCTGACTCCAGCTCTCCCATTCCCTTTTTCTTTCTTGATTGTCTCTTCATTTCTTTTCTTTTCCCCTGGAGGTAGTTTTATGTCTGGCTCTTTCTCTGGGTCTCGCTTCAAAGCTGCATGGCTTGGAGCAGATTTTTGGGCACAAAGAAATTTTGCAAAAAGAGCGTTCTGCCACTGCTTGGGGTTTTGCTTGGTCTTGCTTCCCAAGATTACAATGGCCAGTGCTGGACCGAGCACATTTCTATGGGGGGTAAACACTGATTTATTTACTCTTGACTTGAGGAGAGACTGGAGATGGGACAGCTGAGATGGGTCTGTTTGGAAATTTCCAGCCAAGAAGGAGGTGAGGTGGTGTTGTGAGCAGCAAGGAGCTGATGTTTGCTTGTGCTCCTGCACTGGTGCTCTTCAGGTGGAAGATGCTGTTCTTCTGTGTTGGAAGAACAAATTTTCCTTTTGCCTTGCAGCAGCAGACTGGTATGTTAGTCTGCATTCGCTGGCTAGACTTATTCTGGCTAATGTTTGCCAGATTCTTCTATTACATATTAAAATAAGATCGTATGAGTGGGTTTTCTTTTTGTGCGTGTTTCAAAAAACTAGGCCAGCCCTAACAAGCACATTTTCGTGTTTTTGTTGTTTTTTTGCATTTTGTCATTTTACATATTGAAAAATGGAATGCAAAAAGAAAAAGGAAAAGCCTGCTAACATCAAAAAGAAATAAAGCTTTGCATTATTCTGCATAAGTGTTAAAATCTGACTGATAGTTTGTATATACAGACTTCGTTCTTTATGGTGTTTCCTTTCCCCACCCAAAGATCACAGATGCTATGATAAAAATTAATGCTCTTTTAGGAAATGCTTTTCTTTTCTGAATTTGGCCTAAAGAGAGTCATGCAGTGCTTGTGTTACTAATAAATGTGGCAGCATTTAGGTAAGAATAATAGGCAGACATTAATTTGTTGGGGCTGGATCTTCTAAAACAAAATGCAGAGCATTTATACCTCCTTAAATCCAGCTATGTTAATATCATAAAGTTTTTATTTTAACCATCAGGAGAGTAGCCCTGTTTGAAGAATTCAGCTTTAAAAAATGTCTTCGTAAATTGAGATTTTAGGACTACCTATTTGGAGGATGTTCTGTATGATAAATGACCCTTATAAGACAAAAAAAAAAAGTAATTTTGCATGTCTGCTTCCTAGGATGTGTGATAATAATAAATGAACATTTTATATTTCATTATATATATATCATGGCAGAACAAAAATCAGAAGATATATTATTCATTATTCCTGTTACTTCATATTTAAAAGGCAAAGGTTTTTGCTTCTTTGCCAAAACAGCGGCTACAGAATGTATTTGTAATAATCCCCCCAAATATGAAGGGGAGAAAGATCTTCCAGGTCGTTAGCACTGAAGAAAACAGAGATGCCTTTAATTGTATTCATTTGAACATTAATACATTAATGCTGAGATTTAAGTACTGTTACTATTAAAAATTAAACTGGAGGGGTAGTGTGCAGATCATATGCTTTAGTGTAAGTTGTCAGGTGCAGTGTTTGCATATTTAGCCTGCCATTCCAACACTAAAATGGATGTTTGAGGCCGCATCTGGCTTTCCGAGGGGCACTTTTTACACCACCTCATCCCATTTTCACTCCTGGCAATAGCATTTCTTTTCATGGATGCAATTGCACCACCTGAGCAAAAGTTGCAGCAGTTAAAATCAGAGAAGGAGTGACTTGTTTGCTGTCCTGAAGTCCTCTTGTTCTTCTCCCTGTCCTCCCCCCGCCATGCCCGCAGTTATTTTGCAATATGCAACCCCCTCCGAGCACTGCCTGCGGAACTGGAGTAGCTCTGGCATGTAGATTTCCCAGTGGGAGAACTTGTGTGAATGGTAATTTTAATGAGACCTGATTTAAGCAGTAGAATAGATCCATAAAACTAATACAAGCAGACTTTCAAGAGCTCTACTATTTGTCAGGGCAGTGAATTTTAGAGGTGCATCCATTGGCTTGGTAAAGAATATTATCATCTGGAAACCTCAGTCTGTATTAATTCAGATTGTTTCTATGCAAAGTACTATTGAGAGTGTCTCGAATCCAGGGCAGGCCAAATATAGACTTATTTATTTTTGAGTCTCAACTTTCATCCAAAAATCGTGCTGGAACCACAGGACCTGAAAGCTGTGCTCTATGTGAATGAATGCAAAGTCTGTATGAGTGCACACAGCTGTGCCTCCAAGCTGTGACAAACCCTTAGCTTTGCTTTTTTTCCCCCTTCATTTAAGGCCACCACTTGGTCCATATGTATTTCAACCTCTCCCAAGTTGTCACACCTAGTTATATATGGCAGTAACACGAGTTTCTTTGGATACACGGGAGTTTTTCTGTGAATACAGGCGTTACACCCATCCCAGAAGCTGAATCCTGCTTCACGTAATACACTTGGTCCATGGCTTTTATTTTTCATCCTAGTGCTCTGGAGCATCTCTTGCTGTTGTTGGAGAGTGTGCAGTTCTGCTTGGCCCTGCTAAACTGTTTTCTTTCCCTGCTCTCCTCCCCAGCCTCTTCCCGCAGTTCTGTTTGTTGTGGGCTTTTCCCCAACCAGCCTTTTTCACCTCAGCTACCTCAGATGGCAACAAGGAAGAGAGCAGGTGTAGGAACCTCAGGGCAGGAGCCTGAGATGGGAATGGGGGGAGCTGGAACACCAGTAAACGGCAGAGAACAAGGGGCAGACAAGCAACATGGGGAAAAATAGAAGGAAAAGTGAGGAGGAAAGGATGGAGGCAGAGGGCAAGGAGGGAGGGAGGCCAGGGAGTCCATGTGAAGGTGAAGCAGAGGGATGCTCTGTGCCATGGAGGGGACACCAGCTTTGCCACCCCTTCCCGTGCTTGGGCATCCCACTGACTGCAGGGACAAGGGCAGAGCTGGTGATAGCAGGAACATACATTTAAATAGGGAAAAAGTTTATTTGCTTTTTCTCGCAGGAGATGCTAAGTGATTCTTGCAGTTTGAGTGGAGTGGCATTATTGTACTTAGCTCTGCATTTATTAAATAAATTTGTTCTCCAACTCGAGTGTTAAGTGTGTATTATGAAACCTCGGAGCCAATCTTAGTGGTTGCAGTGTGCAAATATTTTTAAAATTATGTAATTAAACAGGGCTTGGGCTGCAATGTCCACTGAAGTGATTTATTAATTGAATGGTTTGATTAAATTTAATGTTATTTTAGTTTATACAGAAAGGGTTGGTATCTGTTTCACAGACAGGGACATCTTGTGGGGCTGTCAGTGATGGTTCAGAGGTCCTTAGGAGGAATCTTTAGCACCCAATTAAATATTAACCAAGAGGATCTGACTCTTTCTTTCTCTGTCCCTGAAACTGTGTTTTGACATCTTAGGCTGGTGATAAAAATTTGCTCGGCAGAATCACTTGCAATGCACTCTATTTATCACTAGATTATTTCCAAATTAATCACGCTAAAAATCTTTCCATTGTAATTGTGCTGGGGCTCAGTGCTGTACGATGTGTGTAAATAAAAAATGCCCTTCTAATTCCACGTTAACTGTGTCTTGCTGCTGTTGCAGCCAAACTGTATCTGTTTCGGTGGAATGTCATTTTAAAGGTACTGTGGTTACTGAGCGGCAGCTGTGATTGAAAAGTATGTAAACTAATCTTTAGTTGCTCGTGTCATTTTTATATTCTTATGTCAGAACACAAGAAAGCTGCTTTAAATTTGTCTTTCACTGTGTATTAATTTTCAAGTCTAATTTTTCTTGGGTTAAAGCATATACTGCGTTCTCTGCTACACATTACCATTCGCTGCCAAAGTAAATGGCTACTTGTGAAAAAGTACAAAATTAGTTCCTGCTTGATTACTCTAAATAGATATGTTTATTTTCATAGGGAGAGTTTTTATTGCCAGTGTATAAAGGACAATTGTCCTGTATGGTATCGGTGACTTAAAAGGCGAAGTAATCAAGCACTATATATTTATTACTATGAAGAGCAGAGCTGTGCATTGCTTTCCCAAAAACAAGAATGAAGGTACAAGAGGTTTTGATTTTTTTTCTTCTTCTAAGCTTGCACTATGTGTTGTTCTGTTCTTTTAAATGCAGACCATTTGAAATGAAATCCTCAGCTAGTATGTCTGCATAAGAACTTCTTTGTCTCTCAATGCCCAACCATTGAAAATTAAATGTGTTTGCGGATAAGTATTTATTCATACCATACCTCACACCTGATCTTGTGTCAGTATGACATCATCTTTGCCACAAAGACTTCTGGTGGTTTAAAAATGTTCCGTTGTGAAATAAGTGGGAGAGGTAGAAAAGGGGCAAGGAAGGCAACAAAAATAAACTGCTAGTGGGATTTGATGTTTTGCCAATTAAAAACAAAATATAAAAAATCATGTTCTGAGGTCCACATGCTGCCTTTGATCCATACACAGGACTTCCATTTGTGCCGGTGGCTGTTCAGCCTGTGGAGGGAAGGCTGTACATGACTTAATTTGTATGTTGTGGGAAGTACATTTTCCTAGCATGTGGTCTAGCTTACTTGAAGAATCTGAAATGCGTTATAAATGTAAATGCTGTGTTTAAGTAAAACTTCATTATGTTTTGGTGGTTTCCAAAAATGCACAGGATTTGACCTTAAAGTGTTATTTCAAGGTGTTATGATGTATGAGCTAGACTTTGTAGTCTTCTAAATTAAATCTTTGAACATGTTATTATTGTATTTTGGCATCGGCAAGATGTAGTTCTCAGCTATTTTTTGTCACAGCCTTCATTTTTCTAACAAGAGTAACGAGACAGGGCCAGATTCTTCTGTAAGAGGCGTGTGCGGGATGGGGATTACCCTGCCTTCACCGTGGTGTAACCAAGGACGGGTCTGCCCTTCGCATCTGAGTCCAAGGGCACGGAGACTCCTCGCCCATGGCTGCCATCAGCGCGGCCACCACCCACCACCACTGCCTGTGACCATCACAGAGCCCCAAGTAGGATGTGGTGAAGGGTTTAGCGTTTGGATCCAAATCTGGTTCATATATAAAAGGGGTTGTGTTTCTGTTTGGAAAATATGAGCCCCTTTCACGTAGCCCAGGTGTGGATTAGCTCTCTAAACCATTTGCCCATTCCTGCGTTTGTGGGGGACTGTTTTCAGTTCTTACAAAGAGGCTGTACAAGTCAAGCCGTACAAACAGCAGAAGCAATCCAAAAGTGGATTAAAAAAACAGAAAAAAAAAGATTTAACAAAGTGTTTGTGATCTCAGGTTGGTAGTCTGGATGAGGGAGCAGACATAACCGCTATGCGTATTCTTATTTCCAAAGAAAATAACTGCAAAACGTTTCCACCTATGCCATGAGTGCTCAGGGCTTGTATTTCTCCTGCTCTGTGTAACAGCCATCTGTTCATGTTACGGCAGGGCCGTGGGGCACCGTCCCCGCCATGCCTTGTCCCCGGGGCAGCACCAGGCACGGGGAGTGTGCCAGCCAGCCACGGGGAGAGGCAGGGCTTGGGCCAGGGTATGTTGTTGCAGAAAAGTTGATTAAGAAGAAGAGATCTGAGTCAGCCCCCGGGGCCGTGGCCGTCGGTCGGTGGAGCGCCAGAGAGAGACTGCGTCTTTGTAGTGTTGTTTTTGGTACCGGTTTCACGTTGCGCGCTCGTGGTATGAATCACGATGGTTACAAGGGTGATTTTCCCTCAAGAAAACAATCCCTCCCCCAAACAATCGTGGAGCTACCCTTTCGGACACTTTGCATGGATGGCTTTCTGTCTGTCTGTCCTGAGGTGATCTTCCGTTGCAGGCCTGGGGTGGGAAGGGAGAGCGGCGCTCAGCCAAAGCACAGCAGAGGCTCGTCCTCCATCTGTGGCCAGGAGTTTCCCATTTTCCTCCTTCATGAGCAGGCTGGCTCCTGGATGGGGGAGGCCCGAAAAATTCGTGCAAATCCTAAAAATAAAAGACACATAGGATACCCTGCTTTCCCTTTGTCACTCCTTCCCTGCATCCCAAATAGGGTAATGCTTAGAAATGCATCCAGCCTCGAGTTCAAAACGGATCGCTTACCCATGTTTCTTGAACAGCTAATTTTGCTGGCATGTTATTATTCACCCTCTGCTATTTTCAAACTGTGACACAAAACTAGAGAGAAGAAGAGATTGAAATTTTGACCAGTACGTTATCCTGATACCTGAGATGCTGTGTTGATATGAGAGTATCTTTACCACAAGGACTTTCTTGGTGGTTTTAGAGATCCCAGTGTGAATAAGTAGAAAAAAGCAGAACTAATAGCTAAAGAAGCAAAAATATTTTTTTTCTTAAAGAAATTGATTAACATGCAAATATGTACTGTATGCATATTAAATATCATTTCAAAATGTGATGGGCAGGAAGCATAAGTGATGCCATTTGGTTTTGTGGCATCAGTGTGGGTTGATTAAGGGGGTGGGGATAAATTTTGGGGATTATTGATATAGCATGAGTAGAGCCAGATGGTTGTATTACACATCTTTTGTGTTCTTGTTTGCTTCTT
The DNA here is from genome assembly GCF_029207755.1 of Chamaea fasciata. NCBI lineage: Eukaryota > Metazoa > Chordata > Aves > Passeriformes > Sylviidae > Chamaea > Chamaea fasciata. The sequence continues at coordinate 16,983,579 of NW_027094098.1, read as the reverse complement.
AAAGCAGTTGCAGAATTTTGCCCTGGGCAAAATTTACTCTTTGCTCGTATGTTCCCCTGTGAATTTACTTTTGACAAAGTAGTTCACAAAGAGGGGAAACGCTGTGCCCGCAAACTCGTCTCTTCCCTTCACGTTTGTGAAGACAGCCCCCTACTTCAGAAATATTTTGTAACTTGTGAAATAAATTAGCAGTAGGTGCAAGTTCAGAGTGTGTGTGTGTGTGTATCGCTCCCCCTCGGTGTGCAGTATTGATTTACAGAGAATGCCGTTTTTTAGATTTTCCTTGCGGTGTTTCGAAGAAGAAACTGTGGAAATGGCAACCAGTTCAGTTTAATGCACTACTTATGTAGTGTTCTTCCATTAAAGAAATGTTGTCTTAAAGATTAATGAGCTAATTTTTCCACTACTCATTTTTTATTTTAAGTTTTGAGATTGTGGCATACCTGATTCATGTGATCAAAAACACATACTTTGTGGTATTCAGGTTGAGTGGGAGAAGGTTGTGCTAGGTAGGTGTTTGTGACATTTGTTGGAACTGCTTATCACCGGAACCACCAAAATTTACATGTGTTTGTTATTTCCCTTTGAAAGCAATTTTTTATTTCCCATAAAAAGATGGGTTTTTGTAAAGGCTTTGTAAGAAAGAATTTATGTCTTTCTCATGCCTCACACCAGTTTTTGTGGGTGTGTAACTCCATTGATTTGGGTGAGGTTATTCCCAGCTTACATTGCTGTAGGCTCCTGGATGATGAGTTCCCTTTACATCTGGCAATTATAGTGGAAACAGTCCTACTAGTAAGCATGTTTTGTCCTCTGCCTGTATCCCTGTGTGAAATGTGTGTTTGCAGAAGGTGAGGAGACTCACCTTGCTCGTGGTGGTGGGACATTTATTGGGGACCAGTTCATGCTGACACTGATTCTGTGGCCTCATGTCTGCATCTGCTCTCCACACGAAGCTGGGCCCCGTGTTTTGCCAAGGCTGGGAGCAGCAGCCTTGGGCCCATTTTTTAGAACCAGTACTTGATGTGGAAATGGGGGAGGGGCAGCTCTGACCCCACTGAAATCTCTGAGTAGTCCAGTCAGAAGTCTGAGACCGGAGCAACTTACTCCTCATAATGCTGCCATTGTGCTCATCCGATCTGATCAGTTCTGGAAATGTTTTAGTAAGTCTATCTTACAACACTATAAGAAGATAATCAGCTGCCTTAGAAGGTCCCCATCTGGAGTATAGAGTTCTTTTACTGAAAGATGTTTTGCCTTTCCGAGATAGCTCTCGCATTTCATCATCTGTTGTGCAGAGATGAAGTGCATATGAAAAGTCAGTGACTCTGAATCCATCTGTTGTTATTATTTTCCACTGATAATTGGCTTGAACAATGAAATGTCTGTGTCTGTAGCCTTTGAAACTGTACACCCTGTTTATTTTCTGGAGGTCTTGCTCCACTCTCCCCCCTGCTTTTTTTTTTTTGTTTGTTTTGTTTGTTTTATTTCGGGGGTTTTTTTGTTTCATTTTTCTCTCAAGCTCATAACTAGTGGAGCTTGTATGAAGATGACATCTTTGACTCTGTGCATCAGTATGTGTCACTCAGCATCTAAAGCTTGCCTGCCAATTTTTGTCAGGGTCCTGTGTCTGTGCTGTGTGAGTGTAGAGCAGGCTTACAGCGGGAAGACTGGCAGATCCAGAGTTCATAGATATCTTACCTGAAATGCGGTATTTATATCACTTTCTCTATTAAAATATTAATTTAGAGACCAGTATCTAATACCTGTGGAATTAGATACTACCTGTAATTGTGTAATATATTCAGCTGCATCCAGTTTTGCACGATGCAGGGTATTAATATTGGATTCCACTAACAGCAGTTCCATTAGCTTGCTCAACCAGTATGAGATATATATGAGCAGGGAGGCATAACTACCAGCCAGAACTGCCAAAACAGTCATTAGAAGCTCCATTGGGATGGACAAAGGCTTTTACACAGTGATACACTGATTAAATTTTGTTCTATGGTTTATTTGCATCAAGGTTAGATCGGTATCATCTGTGTGAACTGTATTATCTGACGCCTTATTTGGAAGGTCATTTCAATGTAAAAATGGTGAACGACAGAGGAGCTCTAAAATTTCTTGCGGGATTCTTTCTTGGAGGATTTTTATCCTGTAAGGCTTGACTAGCTCACGGTATCAATGTTTTTGTGCTTTAACCCTGGTGAGTTTATCCAAGGAGGTGTAAAAACTCCCTCCATACCAAACAAGGGCTCAGTGGAACTGAACACACTCGATGCCCATTAAAACTGTGAGTTATATCCAGGATCCTTTGAAATAATCTGTGACACATGCTTGAGAATCCAGTAAATGTGTGTTGCATCTTGAAAGGCTGAATTTTCCTGTGCCTGCCTGTGTGTAAGTGCTCTTTCCGAATGAAATTTCGGGGCCGGACGCAGTCGTGTCGTCCATGTTACGCTGTAGTCTGGAGCACCAGAGAGTAAGGCAGAGGAGTATAATCTTATTTGTGTTTCAATGGCAATCATTTAATACTGCAAGTTATTAAAAAATAATTAAATTACCAAAACCAACATGTAGCTGAGACTTACAATAAAAGGTCAATGTGATTTGACTCCTTAAGTTAGGAAGGGACACTGGTGAATTCCAATTGCTTTAAAATCGTGCTGCTTCATTCTATTTCTGGACTGGAAGGATAAACGAGACTGAAAAATAATTTATTTCTCTAGAAGGAAGAGTAAATCACAGTATATAATTATGGATATTCAATTATAATAATAAATGTTTAGATGTGTTTGGTGGTTATCACAGTCTCTAATTTAGTTGTTTTTTGAAGTAAATATAGTTTGGAGGGGTCATTTCATGAGAGCAATATTTTGAAAATAATGTTTTTAAGGAATGCTTCAGAAATTTATTCCTCTTCCCCAAATAAACTAGTAAATAGGTGTGCATTTTGTGGTGATTCATAACAGCTAAAATAGATCTGTGTGTGGAATGTCTTTTATATAGTAAACAAAACAAGGATAGTAAAAGCAAATGCAGATTTAATCTGTCAACTCAACCAAAAGTCTCTGTATTAATTTTAAATCCTTGTTAAGAAAAGGCCAGGCCAGGAATGTATTGGATTTCAGCACAGTTAATGAAAATTAATTTTACAGGTGGTGTTTGGTTGTGTTTCTTCTGCTGTGGTGAGATGGGTGGCTGAGCCAAAGTGGGCACAGCACACGATTCAGCTCTGTGCCAGAGGAATGCTTAGATTAGAAATGAGCGTTTGGCGTGGAGTTGTTGGTGCTGTTGTTATTTACTATCAGAGGAGCAGAGCGTTTAGCGCTATGATTTGATTTGATTTTGCAGCTCCTACCCCCTTAAACAAGCTGTGTAGCTTGTCAGAGATCAGGACAGGTAGAATGCACAGCAGGCGTCTGATTTGAGCCAGTTACTCATTTGCTGAGTGTTTGTGTTTATGCAAAGGGGCCTCTTCCTGCATATTTAATCTAGAGTAAGGCAGTGGCTTTTGTTGTGTTTAGACCACATACCTTCAGTCCTTCCTTACACTGCAGCCAGTGTTGAAGCACAGAAAGGCTTGATAGTCAAAAGTGCTTTAGTGTTTTCAAACTCTCAACTTTCTGCAGTTGGTTGGGAATTACTGTACAGCTCTAAGCCTTTTTCTTCCTCATTAATGGGTAAGTTTTCACTCGGTAGAGAAAGATACTTTTGTTTCTGTTCCATTTTAAAAATGCGCAAAATATTTGTTTGTTTGTTTGTAGTTGTCCAAAACCTCCTTGAGCAAATCGGGTCCGCTGAGGGAGTTTGTTGCAGGGAATTAGATCAAGAATACAGGTGTTTCTGGAATATACTTCTGAACCAAGGATTAAATGCCATATTGCAATAGGCAGGTATTTGTGGGGCGGGGAAGTTGGGGGGGCAGGGGGGGATGAGTTCGGTGTTATTATTCTTTGTACTAACAAATCCTGTTTTGTAACTGTCCTGAAGATAATGCTTCCATTGTTAGCTAAAAGCTTTCAAACAGTGAGCAACGCAGAACTGCAAAAGAAGCTGCAAGGGGGAAAAAAAAAAAAAAAAAAAAAAAAAAAAGGAGGAGGAGGAAGGGGGGAGGAAAAAAAAAAAAGCAACCCTCTGGTCTTTATTGTTTCCTTTGCAAGGGTCCTCACTCGAATGTCTGCGCTGTAATAGGGAGGTTTTTCTTATGTGGAAATTGAATCGTCTCTTCATTGATATTAATAGCACACTAGAGATGTTAGCCATGATGCAGAGTACCAGAGCTGTGGAGTAGGAAACCTGATATTGCAGGGGGAAAAAATGACAGTCCTATTGCTCCTCAGTGTGGGAGACATCCCTCCCCGAGAGCGGAGTTTGCATAATGGCATCCTGCCTCAACTATTTACTTATAGGTATTTTAATCTCGGGCTCTTTCTTTTAGTACAGGCGTAATTACTGCCGCTCGCTCCTGCACTTATTAACTGCGCAGCTCGGTTTCTGATTCCGTCTGGACAAATTAGTTTTAAAAATGACTTTGGAGAGAATCCGTGCGGTGTGCCTGCACAATGTACACAGTGTATACGTAATGTGTGCTGGGCTGGGAGAGCGTCGGGGTCCGACGGGAAGGAATTGGCATCAAAAATTAAAGAAAAGACGACAAAGGGCACGTCTTGGAGGCTGAGGGTTGAAGCACAGACAGCGCTTGGAGAAATGTGGAAAATGTGCGGCGAGGCCAGAAGTAGTAGTTTTGGTTCCCAATTAACTATTTCCTTCGTTTGAGTAACTCCTCTCAAACAGAAGAGTGTGCTGTTCCACCACATGTTGGAAAGTGTGAGAATCTGAATAAAATTTCATCAACCTTATTAAAATATGTAGGGACTTTGGTCTTCTTGGGTACGAATCAGCCTACAGACTCAGAGGCATTTATTAACAATAAGACTGCTGAGGTTTTTTAATAACAAAATTACAAATACCGTGTCTAATTGTAAGTGTATTACTTTTATGCACCAGTTAAAAAAAAAAAAAAAAAAACAACAAAAAACTTTTTATGAGGAAAAGTACCTCAGTCAAAGCACCTCGTGTGATTAGTGCTATTGTATTCTTAAATTTTGATTGATAGAGATAATAGTTTTCACTTAAAAATACAGACAGGTACTTTAACTTTCCATGACAATAGCTATTTGCATTTCTTTTATCTTTTTGTTTAACATTTGTGGGGGTTGGGACGGATTTGATTATTAACTCTTATTGCACACCGAGGTAAATGCTAAAACAAAGCTTTTGTTAAAGCTTCAAAAGGTAAAGCAGCAAATATTGTTTTTAGGCTTCAATATTTAAAGGCTGTTAAAGGATACCTCGAAAATATTTTCACATGACCACGACCAGGAGTGTCACTCGCCTGCCAGGTAAGGGACGGGACGGGGGCGGCGGGGGAGGCTGCGGCGGGGAAGTGCCCCCGAGCAGCGCCGGGGTCACGGCTCGGGGAGGGCGGTGTGTCCCCGTGGCCGTGTGTGTGTGTGTGTACGTGTGTGTGTGTGCGCGGAAAGTGGCGCTGGGGGCAGCGCCAGCCTTGCCCGAGGGGCCCCGGGGTGTTGCCCCGGCCGGGCAGCGGCGGGACCGGCCCCGGTGCCCGCAGCCGCCGCGGTGCCGCCGCTGGGCACGGGCATCCTCCGCCTGCTGCCGCCCGGAGAGGTCAAGTTTCAGCAGGAGAGTTGTAGCACAGGCATAAAAATGGTTAAGGCCGGCACGGAGGCACGGGGAGTTTATTTTAAGAATCGGGGAAGATCTGGCGATACGAGCCAGGCGGCGGCGTTTGATGGCTGGCTCTGGCTCCAGGAGATGGTGGCCCCTGGCTCGGGGAGGTGGGATGTGGCCGAGGGAGATGGGATCTGCCTCGGGGATGGCCTCTCCTCACCTGACGGGCTGGGTGGCTCCCGGGAGCGCCTTGCCTTCACCTGGGACGGATTCGGTGAGGGCCAGCGCTGTCACACACGAGAGGCAAACAAGCAATCCATCAGTCAGAGATGCAGGACTGAGCGATCGCGGTGCAGATCCCGTGTTGGAAGCGAGCTGTTCCCAACTTGCCTGCGAACTGCACCCGTGTGTTCCCTGTAAGAGCTGTTAAAAAGCGGGGGAGGAACGAATCGTGATTAGTTTTGTAGATTTGGCTTGCACCGAGTTATTCTTTTCCAAGGTTACGGTGGACTTGAAAGGTAATATTATTTTGAAAGAGCAAATGTGCTGTGCATAGCTTTGTCCTCGTGCTGCTATTTATTTTTATTTTATTTTATTTTCTGTTTGGAATAAATAATAAGCACCAGCCAGAGATTCTGAACAGCCTGCTAATGACTGAAAAGGAAAATAGAGTATGATTTGCTCCCTCCTTCCACTGAGAAGCAGCAAGGTAGTGAGCACTGATATCCCTGTGTTTTGGCCTGTACCAAATTCACTTCCCCCTCTTCAAAGAGAGGTGGAAGAAGTGCCCTTAGTCTCTCACAGTTTCACTGTTCACCTGCATCTCACTTTCTGAGAAGGTGGTAGCGACTCCTGGTATAGAAAATCTCCTGTGCCGTGCCTCCTGAGATTTAATATATGCTGCACAATTAAAAGTGGCCGCCTTGACAGTGGTCAGAAAAAAATACTCTCTCAGATTATTTGAAGTATCTAGTTTTATTATGTTTATGTATTTTTTTTCAGGTTGCTAGATAGCTCTTTAAAAACAAAACTGGTACAATAAAACTGAAGAGACAACTACTGACCGTCCTCAAAACAGTTCTAGACATGATTTGTGTTAGTGCAAGTAACCCAGCTGAGTGTGCTGGTTGAGGAAAGTGCAGGACTGGCCCACGAGTCTGCCTGGTACCAGATGTTTTCTCCACAATCAGTGTACATCCTGTATTTTCAGAACCAGCAAAATACCAAATAAAAAAACATTTTTGTTTTTCTCTTGCAAATACGAGGTTGATAAAATCACAGACTGTGTCTTTTCCTGAATAGGACAAGAAAATAGTGGTTATGCGAATACTAGGACATATTTCATATTTCAGTCTGTGTGCAGTTGAATGTGACGCAGGGAGTTTTGAGGGGAAAGAACAGCTGTATTAGGTGGTTATGGTTCACTTTATTTAGAAGAAATTACTGCACAGAAGTGCTTATTTTGGTGATCAGTTTTTGGTATTTTAAAACTTCCAGGAAGCTTTTTAGTAAATATTTTAATCACACACATTAAATACATCTCAGCTGGTCTTATATAAGAAAAATAAATCAAAATCTAATTTCAAAACCTATTTTTTTCTTGTGCTATCAGGTGCGTGTGTCTGTTTTCTCTTTTTTTATATTTTTTAAGAAAGCGTGCTTTCTAGGTAGTGAAGGGGGAGAATCCTTTGCTGCTTTAGGTTTCCTGTAATAAATTGTAGGCTTCTGAGGGCTGGGACACTGAGAAAAAAATGTACATGCGTAATTCTGAGCAGAGGAGCAGCTCAACTGGTGTTCTACTTTCCTGTGTAAAATTACTCAGAGCCAGTTTGTGTGGGATCAAGGTCCTTGTTAATCTATTTTTGGCTATACCCAAGGCTGTTCTCATTTAGATATTAGTAAAAATGTTAGAGTTTTAAGTAGACTTTCATTCTGCAATAGTGTCTGTTTCTGAGTATTCTCTGTATTACTGGTTACATTTGGTTTTGCAATCCCTTGGAGTTAGGGCTCCATCCTGGAGCCTCCCTGGAATGACCTCGCTGCCCAGGAGGAGGAGATCACTAAATCAAATAAATGTTGTGGGATCAGAAGAGTTACCAGGTCCAGCCCAACAGCAGGTGTAATGGCAAAGCTCCTGCTCTTTGTCTGCTCCCTTGGTACCGGGTGAATAGGTAGGACCTGGTCCAGGACAAGAATGGAAGAGGTGGAAGAGGTTGTGGTGCTGGCTCAGGGCATGATCTTGTTCAGATTATTGCCGTCTTTCCAAATCCTGCCCAAAATATTGTTTTAAAAAGTATCTTTATAACCAAGGATTTCAAACTCTGTTAACAATTATTTATCTTGCTGGTGGGTAAACTGAGGCAGGTGTTGAAGAAACCTGACATTTTCAGGAATATCTGGTAAAATCTGTTCAGGACACAGAGTTTTCTGTGGACTCTTCCTTGTGTAGGGAATCAGTTGAGCCTTGGAGGAGGCGTTGAGGGTGCTTTGACACCTTCTCTCTGCTCATCAGGCAGCAGGACCACTGCTGCTTGCTTGCAAAGTGGATTTTTGTTTGTGGTTTGGTTTTCTATTTTAATCATCTCCTTTGGGGGGAAAATATGAGTGTAGCGAAATGTCTTGCTTTAGTAGGATGGGATTTTTTTCTTTGTTTGCTCCACACACACACTTACAGTGTTGATGGTACTTTGTGTTTATCTTAAAGACAGCATGATGGAAGGAATGTGTGTTGCCTACATCAATTCGCTCACCCGTATAAACAGTTTCAGGAGGAAAATCTGTATTTGTGTTTCTATGTTTTGAGATACTCAACTTTTAGACTATTAATGAGAAATTTTCACAGGTGGGAACAGCTGTTTCTGCTGCTCATTTTAACTTCAATGGTACATTATCCATATTTTTGAAAGCCAGGTAACATATAACAGGAGTGTGATAACCAAAAATTAAAGCGGTCTGGGTTTCAATCAGCGAGTAATTTGTGAGGAGAGCAGAGTCCTCCTCAGCCCCCTGTAGACCCTGTTGGTCTCCCACCAGCTGATTGTTGGGCTGGATTTCCTTAGAGTGCGTTTGGTTCATGCAAGACAAATGTGTTTAGAAAATGATACCTGCCTTTTTCAGCACTGCCCAATGTACATTTTATGCAAACGTGTAATTTTCAGCAGCTTCCTTAAAAAGTACATTTTAAGATGGTTCATTTGCTATCATGAAGACTCAGGGTAGAAATGAAGTCTGCTTGCCAAAATACTGCCAAAATAAGGATGTGACTGCCAAATACCCAGAAAATTTATAAAACAGATAAATACGAAAAGAGGTTTAAAGTGTCAAACCCAAGATAACCCCTGCAGCAAAGCAGGATAAAAGCCTTTATTGTTGCTAATCTAAGAGCACATCACATGTCGGAGGTCATGTATTTTACATAAAAGATGTATTGTTTTACATACTCTCAGGAAGGTGAGCCCTGACCTATTATGATGGAGTAGTGTTATGTCCTTTACAGTGCAGAATCAGGAATGTCTTATATGTGTACCTTAGCAAGGCACACAGGGCTTCCTATACAGCAAACATGCACAAATTTTGGCCCCTGATGTTCTGGTACTGCATTACAAGAACTGTGAGGAGCTTCTCACTCAAAACGTAAAAAAATAAAAATGAACTAAAGTGCCAGTGAGCAACAGATAAAACCAATATTCATTTCATATCAGGGTAACCTTTTTTCTCCCAGCTAAAAATAATCAGGTTTCAATGGTAAAGAAGTAATGCCTCATTATCATTGTGAAAACATTTTTTCCTCCCAAAATAAATGGTGAATGAGTTCATATTCTTTTGAAAGAACTTAGTGAAGATTCTGATTTTTTTCCCAGAGGTTGGTATTTTACTGCTTCAGTAAAAAGCTTCACCTAGTGATGTAAATAGCACAACTTACCATTTGGTGAGTTTCACAAACACCCCCAAAACTCCACATCACTGTGTGAATTTTATGAAATGGAGTTTCACGTAGCTCTGTCTTACACATCCACATGTCACTGACTTTCCGTTTTGTATGAAGTCATCTGTGTCACCAAATTATCGCATATTTCTTTCTGTCTATATTACATATCACTCTGTACCCCTGCGGCAGAAGATCAACATTTCAGTGAAATTATGTTATAATTTTACTCTGTTAAGGTATTTGGTCAATTGATGTGGAATTAATTCTGAATGCTGTTAGTGGTTTGAGTTAGTAACTTGATCTAAATTAATAAACAAATGTTTTTCTTTTCTCTTGTACCATATGTTGATCCCAATTACATGAACAGAAAGTGGCAGATTGTCATGTTTCTTAAAAGATTACATACTCTTTTGCATAAGAGAGAGTACACAAGATGCAGTAATATACAGGGTAAAAAAAACCTACACGTGCTGTTTTCTCCCTCCTACTTTTTATAAAGATACACTTTAATTATTCCTCCTTTTAATACCCACTGCTCTCACCACCTTGGCGTGCTTGGCGTGCTCTTGGTAATGCTTAATGAGAAGATATCCCAAGACAATAAACAACTTTCTGAATTAGGAAGATGCAGCTAGTTCTAAAATCTCATCTAGGACTGTATCTCTGTGGAAAAGGATGAGACAGAAGAAAGGATCCAGAAGATAAAATAGCAGCGGTTACAAATGGTCTTAAAATGCCTTAAGTAAGGAGAACCCATGCAGACAATAGTCAGATTTCTGAAACAAAGAACTGAACTCATTTATTATTCAAACTGAAAATAGATTGATAGACATCAAGATTAAGAAAGTTTATGTTAGAGAACAAAGATGTCTCATCTCCATGGGGTTTTTTGCTTCTCTTTTTCTCCTCCCAAAGACCAAGTTGTTTGTGCTGAACTGAAGAACCTCACGCTAGCTGGTACTGATAAGCAGCAGTCCTGTGACTTGATTGTTTTTATTAACTCTCTCTGAAAGTCATTCACCATTAAACACGATTAGATTCATTTGTTGCTTTATTTATGTTTGTACTTGCAAATGTTCTGCCAATGAAAATGCTTTGGGTGTTGCTGCTGACACTGACCCAGAGTCACGTGTGTTACCTCCTTTCTCTGCAGGGTAAGAAGAGTGACCTTTTTGGGCGGCTGTAACTGAAGATTGCTTTACAGGAGCAACTGAAGAAGGTAAATACAAATATACTGTTTTTCACACAGTTTTTGAAGTATGTCTGAACAAAGGATCTGATCCTGCAAACCCCAGGACCGTACTTTAGCTGCACAAGTAAAGGCTTTTCTGGCAACGTGGATAAAGTTTGCAGCGGTGGGCTTGGAGCTTTGGGAGTAAATGCTGTGCCTTAAAACTCATGTTTTGCTGAAGAAGCCAATGTTTTAGGTGGTTTAGGTGTCCAGTTGCATTTCAGGAGCAAGGCCAAAAAGATGCACTTTCTGGTTTTCAGCCATGTTCTGAAAAGGCTGTTTGGTACCTGGGCAGAGCCTGTGTGGGAATGGGAAGACCCTGCTCTGGCTGGTCTTTGTGGCAGGTTCATGGTCCATGGCTGCTGGGCTGGGAAATGCAATGGCACAGGCTGTGGCAGGGTCCCCATTCTGAGGCAAATCCCTGGGTAGTGGTCAAGTCAGCTTCAGTGCTACTTAATCCCAGGCTGAGACACTCCTGGATTTCCAGCAGCACGTTGAGCAGAGCAGGAGAGCAAAATTTAGCCGTTAATTTGATTGCTTATTATCACTGCAAAAGTTAAAACACATGCTTTTTAGTCTTTTGGAGCACAGCAAAAAGGAAAGAAATATCACTCTCTGCAAAATGATTTTTATTTAAAGCAGCGTGAAAGTCCTTTGCTTCTAAATTAACTCCTTGCCTCTCTTCTGGTCCAAAGTTTCAAGTTGGGAAGGAATATTAACATCACAAAAGTGGTGATTCACAAAATTAACTCGCAGAAGAGAAGAGTAACGCAGGGATCAGTGTTTGGTACTGAAGGGTGTCATCTGACTGAGGTTCATATGGCTGCTTTATAATCACCTTCTTTCAGAAATTAATAGTCGGTTAAGCACCATAGCAACAAGCAACACTGATGTAAGCGCTGAGCAGTGGCTGCTGTTCGCTGTGATGTCAGTGCTCGTTAGTGCTGTTCTCTTGACCTTGTTTGAATATAAAATGGTGATTTCATTTTAAACTTAGAATTTTACAGAATGACTAAATGCACTGGAGTGAATTAGAGCTATTTTTATTTTTAATTTTATTAAAATGTACTTGAAGGGGGGAAAAAATGTCCCTGTTCTCTTCTGTTTTAAATTAAAATAGATCTGAGGATGATCTGGGAATTTTTTTTTCAGTTCTTTGTTGCCAAAAATATCTATTTAGTTAGGATGAAATTCATGAAGTTCAAGTGAATATTGCAATCCTTGGCCATGCCAGTGGTATATGTCAGCTATATGATATATCCCTCTCTTCGAGATTTGAATCTTGCCGGTTTGTTTTTTTATGGTGGAGCCCATGAAGTATTAGATGTATTTCAGCTACTGGAGAAGAAGCAGATCCTGCAGTTAAAGGAGATAGTACTTCCTTGCTCTGCAGTGTTGTTCCTCCTTTGAGTTTTTGTGAAGAAGGGAAGAATTTGAAGTCCCAGGTGCATCAGAGGGCCTCATAATTAATGAGTCTCTTGTTCCTGGTTCATGTGTGGCTGTGTCCCATGTGACCCAGGAAAACTGGGAATTTTGGTGGTGTTAAATGCAGCACCTTTAGACTCCCTGATCCCTGTAGGCTGTGTCTCCAAAAGCAGATCTATTTTGTACTACTACCATCAGTGCACCACTCACGCACATGCCCTCTTGTCACTCATCCTTCAGCAGAAAGCAGTTTGGGTGATTCACTGGAAAAGACCATTAGATGTTTCAGTCTGATCTCCTGTGTATCACAGGTTATTGATTCTCACCCCTGAGCAGAGCTGGTAAGCTGAGTTCAGCCAAACACTGTTTCCTAGAAGCTGGTTCAAGCTTAGGGGGAAGACAGTGAGGACTGGAGAAGCAAGGGGCAGTCGTGGCGTGTGCAGGTGGATCTGTGTTCAAGGGTATGTTATCAAACTACTCAACAAAATTTAAAACTTAATGGAAAACAAGCTATTCAACATGTCCTTTAATGTCAGGATTGTTTCTCAAAGAAGGTTTTGCTCTGTCCTGCTTCTGCTGCAGTGAGGGGTGCAGTTTTCAAAGAAAACCTATTTATTGCAGGATCGGTCTGTAGTCCTGCAACATATTTCATAAAATAACGCCATAATGAATGATATGTGGTCCAAGAAACTGGATGTCAAATTTAAACTGGGCAAGAATTGAAACCGCTGAGATAATAAACCACGAGAATAGGAGATAGTAATGGAAATAGTGATAGAGTCCTAATTAGAGCAGTGCCACTGAAACAGGGAAGGTTAAGGGTTTGGTTGATTGAGTTTGAGCTCAATTGCTTGATAGCTTAATTTCAGGTGAAATCCCATCTCCTGAGTTAGTGGTTAAGCCGCTCAGAGCAGTTGCAGAGCAGGACTCTGCTCCTTGAGGAGCAGCCGCGTGGCCCCGGGCGTCCCAGCCCTGCGCGCGAGCCTGGCCTCGGGCATGTGGGGTGGGAGGCAGCTCAGGGCTGGCAAAATAGATTTTTATTCTGCCTGTTTTGTTTGCTTTTTTTTTTTTTTTTTTGCTTTTTTTTTTGCTTTTTTTGCTTTTTTTTTTTGCTTTTTTTTGTGAGCTCCAAGGATCTCTGAGTAGAAGCACAAATAGCAGAACAGATACAGCAAGGGGCTTTGATGGTTAAACCTTCAGAATTAAGATGTTTGCCTTCTCCTTTATTTAGCACTGTTAGGCATGATGCCTAATTGTGTGCCAGTTTTTCCTCAAAGTAGAGAATTCGAAATGTTTGATTTGGGGAGAAGGAAGAGGAAATGTATTTTTATAGAATTATGGACAATGGTGTTAGTTTTCCAGGAGAAGTCATTTGTTTAAATGTAGTAAAAGCATTTTCAATAATCAAACAGCATTCAGTGAGCACTGTAAATCAGGGATACCTTGCATGCTGAAAAAATTGAAAAGTACAGAACATGCTACTAAAATTGTACATTATTGATAACAAAAGGCACGTGTAGACTTTTAAGATAGCAAAGATAGAATCCTTTAGAAAATCTTTAACAGCCAAAAAATCAACACAAAGGATTTAGCAAAGTTGCACTTAGTTTAGAATTTCAAATCTTAATGCTTGTCAGAGTTAAATGCTGATTAAATATTGATAATAAACCAGAAGCTGCTTGCTGAAACTCAGGGCTGAATGAGATGATCAACAGATAAATCTGTGAGTTTGTGCTTTAAATTTCTTATATAGGTGTATTTTCTCCTTTGTTCCATTCAAGCCAGGAGAAAGGTCAGAAGGACTTTTCCTTCTAAGCTCAGTACAAAAAAATGGATTGTGTAGTTGGTCTACGTGAAAAACAAAGTGGACAAAAAATTTTCACTTTTTTCCAACTTTGTTTCATCAGGAAGAGAAATGGTTCTCAAACCAGGTTGTCAAGTTGCTGTACCACATCTTTCTTAGCCATTGCAGGCAAAAGTCAAAACCCTGAAACCAGCTCTTTCAGACACATTTCTGCTTATGAAAGGCTCGGCAGCGTGTGCAGTTTCTCCCCAGCACTCTCCCTTCCTGGTGACTTCCAGAAGGTGTGCTGGTGATGTCCTCAGTCCTATTTTTTTGTGCTGGCTTGCGTGGCAGGAGTGTTTGCACATCAGGCAGTGGAAAGCTTGTAGGATGATGGTTTCCCCAGTGAATTTGGCACCTTGACTCTTCCTGCTTTTGACCTAAAGGTCTTAAAGCATATTAGGGAGCAGAAACAGCTTCTGTCCCTAGAACATGTGTGCAGCTAATTCTGAACATGGGTCCTGAATATGGGCTGGGGTGCAGTCATAAGGAAGGTTGTAACAGAGCAGGCAACCTGGTTCTTGGACTTTTTCTCTAGTTTTCTCTGCCGTGGGCCCAAATTGCACAGGGCTGTACTGGAAACATTTTGGATGAACACTTTTTTCACCCTCAGCAGGAAACGGGGGCTGGGGAGACTGATCCCATTGATCCCTGCTGTTTCCTTGCTGCTGGGGTGGTATTCCTGTAGCTGGAGCGTCTGTCAGGCCTCATCTAAGACTGGATTTATTTACTTTTGGATTATTGGGAGAAGTTGTGACATCTTAATTGTTAAGAACCTTGAGTTACTGGATGGTCCTAAGGTCACACCTTTTCCTAAGGTTCAAAGGTACAGTGTGATGCAAAGTGTTTCCATATTCATTAGTAACAGAAATTACAACATTACCTGGATGTTTTGGGGAAAACCCTAAAAAGTCTGTGTGGGGGTCATTGGAAACACAAAGTGTTTGAAGACCTTCCCTATTTGAATGAAAAGTTGAGTCCAGACATGTGGGAAGCTGTGACTTTTCTGAAGCAATTGGGTCAAGACAATGTAGTAGATTAAGACATTTTGGGATAATTTAAGAAGTATCTGAGCAAATCTCATTAACATGGCCCACTAGCTTGCTGCATTGAAGACTTCAAAGATCTGTCAGAGGAGTTCTTTCTGTGCTATTGTCTGCCAGCATTAGCAATCTCGAGAGAACATGATTCTTTTGTTTTCTTTTGGCCCATTTAGCTTTTCTTCTTTTTCTTCTTCTTAATATTCCTTAATATCTTATAAATCTTCAAGTAGGTTGATAGTAAAATATGTTTCTCTGCTTTAAGATACTCATTAGCAGGTTTTGATCCTCTTATCTGATGCTTTTGGACCAAATCTTTCTGGTCTTCAAGAAGATTGCTAAAGTGAGCAAGATTTGTCCAGGCTTTTACATAATCCCACAGTGTTTCTCCTCTTAGTACCATCATCCATTCTGAATCCATGAAGAACATGGAGCACCGTGCTGAGAGGTTCATACACACCTCCAGATTCGCCTCATCTGCAACCACAGATCAAACAGGTGCAGGTATTGAAACAAATGCATGTACTGCAAATGGCACAACATGTAAAGGATGTGACTGCAAATTAAGCAGCCAAAAAGGATGCACCGATGTTTGCCAGTACAGGTGCACCAAGGAAACAGCTCATAATACACCATGTGATGCAGACTCTGCAATTTCTGGCCTGGTTCTTCAAAACCAAGCTGGATAATATGTCAGGATTTGCCGCATTTTATCACAGCTTGGCTGAGGAAAGAATTGGGCATGGCAAAGGCAGGAACAGCATTGGTCTGTTATTCCAGAAGCAGGGCATGGCCTCCAATTCAGATAGCTTGAACTCATGCTTGGTCTCAAACCCAGAATGTGATGGAAATATCCAGTTTCAAGGTTTCCTTCTGGAGCAGACAGAAAACTCTGAATTCAGAGCTGTGCTAACACTTCTTACAAGTTATGCTGCCAGGCCAGTGGTGACAGTGTTGTTTTTCACTTGCTTGTGATAGTCTTGGTGGGCTTCCAGACACACCAGTGCTGTCTGCTGGGGTCTCATGGCCATGCCTGTCTCTCAGCACAAGGGCAAGAGCCACCTGCAGGCTTGGATCCTGCCTTTGGAACACACAGACAGTGCACATTCCCATGTTATAAAATCTGGAGATGTGAGAAAATGACTCCAGAAATAGATTCTTGTTGCATATTTTATTTGGTCATCTATAAGGTCACTGCCTGTTGCCTGCTCCTGCACCAGAAGTATATCTTCCATGATGTTTAAGTTATTGTTGTCCAACGATGGCAGCCGTGTTTTACAAGGGTTACAAGACCAGTGATGTCAGTGGGCATTATGGGAGGCCACCCTTTCTAATCTGGTAGCTCATCCTAGTGCCAGGGCATTGAAAGAAAGAAAGAAAAAAATCAGGTTTTGGTCCTGATAGCCTGCCCATATTTCTCACTGCAACATAGGAAAGCATTTTTCACTCAGATAATGGCAGGAACTTCAGACACCACCTCTGAGATGTTTAATTGTTCAAAGTTTCTCCCAGTGCAATGTGTGAATTTAATTTCTGGCTCTCCCACCTCTGCTGGCCCTATACTTTTCAGTGTGTTTTGCGTAATGTTGCTTAATTGCTGAAACGGGTAATTTTTGACTCTGAGCTCACTGTTTATTTTTTTAATAGGGTAGCACAAACATTTGGACATTTGTAACTAAGACTCTGACGTCATTTCTATTGCAAACCATTAATATCCAAGGTTATAACACGGCTTTTCAAAATAGATTTTTGTTGAAATATGATGATCTGGGGTTTTTTTAAGGGTAAAGTTGTTCCCCCCCCATTAAAAAAAAAAAAAAGGACAAATTGGCATCCTTTGAATAATAGGTCTACTTCCTTCTCCCGTCATACCCTTTCTGTTAGTTTTGATAGCCCCTGTATTTATCTTTATTAGTTGTACTACGAGTGTTTCATCTAATCCTCTGACTTATTAAGGGTTAGTGGATCCCAGCACTGGAAGGAAATGTCTGTGGAAGGGCACAGCATTTCCTGCTCCTGGGGCACTTCCACCAATGGAGCTGGGCCACAGAGTTGTGACATTAGTAATTGTCTGTGAAGATCTTAGAAATAGAAATGCTGCATTTAAAAGCCAACAACAGCATAAATCAGTAATATGGGCAATGAGAACATTTCCTTTTCTAGGGGGGTGGGAGACTTTTTAACCCCTTTTCTGTGGTTTGACTTTGTTTTATTGCTGTCATCCTTCTCCATTTAAATTTTATTCCAGTAATTGGGAAAGGGAATTTTACTGGGAAATTTATTTTATTGCTTCTAAAGATTTAGTGAATGCAAAGAGAACATTATTAAAAATGTTGTTATTGAAAAGGAACAGAAAAAATATCTCTGAAAAAATGCAAATTCATTTGCATCTTTGTTCCTCCTTAAGACCCAATATCTAGGAAGAAAAGTGTGGGTTTATTGTTTGTTTCCTTTTTTTTTAAGGAGGGAAAGATGATTGCTTTTGGTGCTACTTGCTTAGAGAGTCCAAAGCTTTGAGCTCAGTTTTGGAGAACGTTAAAATGAGCCCACAGGAGGTCTTGTAAAAGTTGTAAGAAATTGTAAGCATGTCTGCGGAGTCAATTATATGAGACAAATTGCCAGGGTAAGGCTGCAAGGTTCCAAACTTGCTATTTACTCTCTGCTATCTTCAAACCAATTCATTTCTGCCTTTGATTTCACAGCAGATAAATACATATTTTGGGAGGGAAAAAAAGCTAATTAGACAAAGCATTAGTTAAAATTGAAAGAATTACCTGGATTTTTTATTCATGTAATCAGAAGGAGAGTCTGACCTGTTCTTTGGAATGGTGAATATCTGAGAGAATAGAGTTTAAAAATGCAGACTGGCTTTTCTAAGTTTCTCCTCAGTGAGACTCAAGTGCACAAGGCAATTTTTTTAAAGACAATTTGAATTTTACTAATAAAGTTATTAATTTTAAAAAATTATACATCTTGAATCTCTGACACCATTCACGATTCTTTCCAGCTTTTTAACCCTGCAGTAAATTTCAGAAAATTGCAAGAAGAAAAGTGTAAATCCAACATGCGCATGGTGTAAATCCGATGTGTATAGCGTGTGCATGCTAAATCTCCCCAAAATTTGTGTCCTATGTTCATGATCTGCAGGTCATCTGGAGCAATGCTGCTCCATAAGCTGCCATGGTTAACTCACCTTGAAATACATCCCGATCAGCCACTGGATTTTCTAGATACTTGACAGGGTGAAAAAGTCCAGTGAAAAAGTCCAGTAAAGTCCTTTTCCTCCTTTCCCAGTATAGTTAGGGTGGAAAGCTCAGAGAGGAGCTGTGTAAATAGTTTGGTTTATTAGGCCTGGCTGTGTTTGAAGCTGATGCTGAAGTCCTGCAGTGATTCCTGGGTGGGCAGAGCTGTGCTGTGCTACATCCCCTGCATCCCAGTGTCACTTGTACTCCATCACTTGAGGAACCTGTCTTTGAAGTTACCCCGCCAGAAGCTGCCAGTTGCCCTCTTAGCAAGGGAGTAGGGCTGTACCAGCTGTGTGATGAGGGACCAGGCATCTGCAGAGGGTCCTGCAGTATCTCCAGGTGGCTGGGGCTGTAGCTGTCCCAAGTCTCCTGCTCCCTTGCTGCTGCCATGCCTCGGGCAGCACACAGCTGGCCAGATGTGAAGACTCTCAGGAAGAAGTGGGACCGTGCCCACCTGCAGAGAGGACTGGCCCCCAAGAGAAGGAGCATAGGGTTAGGGGTGTTCCCTGTGAAGCAGAGCAATGGGTGGGCTGCTGGTGCTGTGGGAGGGGGTTGTGTGGGAACCTGTGATGTGTAAGAGGAAACACCCCTGGGACAGTAAGTTCTTCCCCCAGGAGGAGGGAAGGGAAAATGTCCCACCAAGCTTGGTGGACATTTGAGGAGACCTCTTTAAGAGCAGCTGTAAAGAGACCTGTCCTCTGACATTGACATCCTGTCCGGTCACCGCCCATGAAGTGTGATCTGTGGCATCATCTGGGCAAGACCTTAGAGTATCTCTGCAGGAGAACTCGAGTTTATCATAGTTTTATATTGGGTTTCCCTCAGCGTGTAACTGGATGCATTAACAGTGACATGATCCCGGTGTGACCTGGACTTTAATGGGTTTGAACTTGGAACTGTTCAAACATTAAGAAAAAGCCCTCGCTCCCTGCATGCATTCAGCAGCTGCTTTTTATATGCAGAACCCAGAGCTGCAAAGGTTCACCGGTGGTGCATTTTCAACTTTCAGATGAAAAGGACTAAATAACTGCCAAAAAAACTGGGCTATTTCTCTCCCGATGCAGATGTGCGACTGCCAGGACAGGCGTACATCAAAAGGACAACGTGCCTCTGAGCAGTTAAAAACCTACTGCTTTGTTTTGTTTTGCCTGAGGCAAACAAAATGTCAAGCCCCTCAGTCTTGGGGGAGAGTTTTTGCTGTTAATGTGTCCTTTGCACAGAGCTTGAGCCCACAGGACAGGATTTGGGGTTCGTTTCCTACCCCTGCAGCTGACTCACTCCATGGCATGGGGACTGTTTGTTCTGGACAAAGCTTTCTTGGTTTTTTTTTTCTGACTTTGCACGCTGCCAGCTGTGCATGATGTGCCATCCAGAATATGCTCTTTATTCTGTGTCAGACCTTAACTGTGGCAACAAGGCAGTGACTTGATTTTCCTGTCTGCAACAAGAGCAAGATTTGCCCCTTGCCCTCCAGAGGGACATTGCAGGTTAGGTTATCCGGCTGCTGTGTGCTCAGGCAGCTCAAAAAGGTACAAATTGTTCCTTTTTCAAAAGAAAACAACAAACCCAATGCAAAAAACTCCCCAAAAATCCAACCACAAACCCTGCAAGGCCTATTTTTTGCAGTTTTTGAAAGGTGTCCCATTCCTCTTTTGCTCAGCCACACACCTAAAGCGGTTTCTTTACCAAGTTTCCGCTTGAAAGGAATTCCATTTACAAAGTTATCAGCTACCTGCAAACAGATGGGCATAAGGGAAGGCCTCATCCCAGCCTGGGCTCGTGTTTCACATGGAGCTCTGCAGTAATGATGGAGAAGTTAGTCACCTGCCAGCAGAGTCATTCCCATGGAATGATGATAGAGTGACCCGGAGTAAAGATGTCTCTTTAGAGAGCTGTTGACAGATTTACTGACCACCAGGTCAGACTACATTGCCCTTTCTTTTTGGTATTATGAATTACTATGCATCGAGTTTACTTATTAAATTGTTAGCAAGTTGTGTTGTACTGTGTCCCCATGGTGTCACCAAAGTCACCCTGCCTCACCCCTTCTCCCTCCTCCCAGCTCTGTTCCAGGGAATCAATCTCCTGCTCTTCCACAGAGTCACACCAATGTTGTGTTTCCTACATAATACTTCTCTTTAACTAGGGATGTAAATCCTTGGTCTACAGACCCTTGGTTCAGTTTTTTTCCTGAAAACATTAATAAGCTTTTTAGGTTTTTTGGAAAAAAAAAATGCCATCGATGATGACATGGTATAAAAATATAGCAGCTAAAGCATATGTTCTGTTCGTTTTCCTTGTCTTATAGGAACATCATTTTTGCACATCACTATTAACAATGCAAACACCCTGAAATGCTAATAGCACTAGTAAGCTTTTAATTCCATGGAATTTATTGCTTGCTGTATTTCCATGAATTTATAACGCTTTGATTCTTAAGAGCCCCATTTAATCAGTTTTGCCTGGCACAGAACATAATAAACAACTTGCTGGTGCTAAAGTGCCACATGGGGGAGGCTGCTAACAAGAAAGTTAAATGCTTCTGCCACTAGCAGTTTCTTCGCTGTATTTTTCATGAGCTGTTACTACCAGTAATGTACTTTGCTGGCTTTAGAGCAGTGGTTAAACACAGTGACAAACCAAACAGTGCTCCAGTGCTGTAAACACCCAAAGCAATGCCATTTTTGTTCAGAGCCACGGTTTAAACCAGACGTGAGACTCAGTGGCATTTTATGGTGATCAGGGACTTTTTTTTTTTTTTTTCCAAAGGTCTCACTTTTCTTCATAACATGGGGCTTTTAGGAATAACTAGTGAGTGGTATTGATCAAGAAAAACAGTGTGGGGAGAGAGGGATAGAAAAAAGAATTGAAATACCTTAAAAACAATTCTTGTTTGTTTATGCTGTCTGACCATCAAAGTACAAAAAGACTGTCTTAGTAGAAAAATACCAGATTATCAAGTGCTTTAAAGCAGAAAATGTCATTTGAGTCTCAAAACTGCACCAACTTTGTATAATTACCCTTTTAATTATCCCCAGTGGCCCATGAAATTTGTAAAATAGAGCATTGAGAGTTTGATTTACTTACATGTTGCACTTTAGTGTTATGCTCTTAATGAATATTGTTTAGTACTAATGTCAAGCAGAGATTGCTGAGTGCTATAGAGAGGTGCATGCTGCAGCGCTGGGTATTCAGCAGGGAATTGTGGAAACTCCACCTTAAATAAAGAGTATCTATGTATCTAAAGCAATATGCTATAATTTTTATTGCCTGAATGGAAACTACATTGATTTTATCCTCTGCATGCAAAGTAGTTTACTATATTTTCTTTCTTTAACCAAGCCAGAGAATGAACCATTTTTAGGGTAATTATTTGCTTTAGTGTCAGCATCTTCCTTGTTATGGAGAATAGTTACATCCTTCCTCTAAAGGACCAGAACTTTGAAGCAAGCTCTTTAATTTGCCCTTAGGACCTAACTGGTTTAGCCTCTGGTAATGGAAATAACAGTAATCAATATTTGATGTGGGGTTTCTGTGGGGTATCCAAATATCATTTATTGCCGAGAAATTGCTGGAATAAGCTTGTGGGAAATGTAATTCACAGTGTGGTCTGAAAACCCAGCTAAATTAAACAGGCATCTTCAAAGGTGAATGGAAACATCAGCGAACAGTAAGAGTAAAAAGAAGGAAAGCAGAGTCTGAAGGGTTAGATAATAAGATGTAATAGCTGGTGACCTCTAAATTATTGGTACAAATCTGAGCGAGGTGGAGACTCAGCGGAAAGTATTTGCATTTGAAAATGGTCATAAAATGCTTTCAAGTGATGGTGTGATCCTCAGGATCTGTCTGCTGACAAGTTGGGGTGATTGGACACTGTGGGTGAATGGCTCTTGAAAGGATGGGCTGCCTTCCTCTTGCCTCACTTTCTTCTCTCCCTTTTGAATTTAGCGAGTTTTAAGAGCACTGTCAAGTGCTGGTGTGGGAGACTGGACCATTGGTACAGCTACCTTGGCATCTCTAAGAAAGTACGTGACCAGATGCCTCCAGAGAAAGAGGGAAGTCTGAGGTTTTACTTTTCCTTCACAAATTTTGTTTGTGTTTTCCTGCATTTACTTCTGTGACAGTGTTAGTACTCCTCTATCTACGAGCTGGTTTCATTATTCTGCTGAACTCAGGAGACTGCAGCTTGGCTTCACATTTCACAGATCAGTTTTTACTGAGTCAAACTCTGCTCTTAATTTGTTTTTCCAGTTTGTGAATATTCCTGTACATTTGTCATTTATGTTGTTGATACATAAATACTGTAGTTTGAGGAGAGAAACCAGTGATTTTGCAACTCTCACATAGTTCAGAGAAAATTTGAGCTTAAATGAGCTTTAACTGAATGACAAAAGTCTGTTTACATCCCAAGGACCAATATTTTATAATATAATTTTTTCTTAAGGAGTGAAGTGTTTGGTGTACAGCTGAAATTTGGGAAGGCGAATTCACATTAAATTTTTACGGACACAAATTCCAGGGAACTGATTTCTGGAATTCTGAAATTCGAATTTATTTATATTTGAAAATGTCTTGCTTAAAGGAAGCTGAAGGGAACAACCTAAGAAGAGGCTAATTAAGCATTTCTGTATGATGCTGAGCACAATGGGGCTCCTTTTTTTGTTTGTCCCGAGGCCCCACAATAATAAACAAAATAACTGCTAATAATTGGGCGCCTTGGTTTGAAGCTGTGCTGACTGCAGGACACAGGCAGTGTCAGTTTTCAGAGAGTGCATCAAGGCTGACCTTGAACTCGTGTGTGCTGATAAGAGCAGTGCAATAACCCAGTCATACCCAGAGCACTGCTGCTTGGCTTTGATGGTGTTTCTTTTTTCCTTGTCTGCTGCTCTCCTTTGGCCAAAGATTGGATGCTCCAGGTTCTCCTGATGCAGAGAGTCACCTCAGCAGCAGCAGCAGCAGCAGCACAGATCACCCAGGTGCTCCTCGTGCCAGGAAAGGCACGTCCAGTTCGGCAAGGGAGCATGGGAAGATAAATTTGCCTAACGGAAGTGGTTCTTCTGGCTCTGTTTGATTCTGTGTGCTGTGTTTGCTGTCTCCTCTGCCACTGGGCATGGGCGCATCACTCCCTTCTGCTCGTACAGCTTTTTAAATGTGTGTGGGATCACATCACACTCTGGCCTTAATATACCAGGAGATGGTAGAAGACAGTGTATTTGTCTGGTTTTTTTTGCTGTTCAAAGGGTTGGAAGTTTGCCTGCAAACCAAATTGCATGGCAGGAGATTACAAAACATTTAGTTTCCAAATCTGATTTTCTCCCTTGTGAGTTTTTCTGTCTTGCTCAAAGGCAAGATTCATCTTGACCAGCCCAGACTGAGGTGGAGCTCATAACCACTCTGGAAAGCATCCTGTGGCTTGGAAGAGTGGGTGGTGGGAAGGAGAACAGTTTTTCAGGATCAGTTAGGGTACTTTCAGTTCTCACCCCATCTCTGTTCATACGAGCATTGGTGGGACGTGGTGACAGCATGGACTTGTCACTGGGTGTTTAATGAAGGTAATAATTAGTCACTATGCTACCCCACCACAATGCACGATTGCAAGTTGCAGTTGCAAGTCTTGCATCCAATAGATCACCTCTTTCTTTCTTTTTGTGTCCAGGGATCAAAATTTGGGCAAAAGCTCATGGCACTTTCGAAGCCACTGAGCTGCTCTTGTAGTAGTTCTAAAAAATAAATTAAAAATCCAAGGAGCAGTAGAAAAAGGCTAAACCCCAGTATATTAACTCAGTGTTGTGCTTCTGCAGTAGTCTGGCATCGCAGATACGGGCTGAAATGTAAACTCTCACCTTAGAAGTAATGAAGAATAAGGGAAATTTCTGAAAGGCTGTTTTACTGCAGTCTAAACTTGGAAGCATGAAGTGGAAGGTTAAGAAGAACACAACTCTCTGAACTTCATGGTTAGACTCACACTTGGCCACGCAGCTGAGGAGGGGCAAGGAAGCCAAGCCAAAACCATCACAGAGAGCCCAGATCACTGTAGGCATTCTTGTTTTCAAAGTTGGTAGGAAATGGTTTTCTTAGCAAAAAATGGAATTAGTGTTCTTTTTTTTTTTTTACTTTAGGAGCCAGTTTTCTGATCTCCAGTTCATATTATGAACTTGTACCGGCCTCGAATTTTGGGTCTCCATTTCTCTATTTTTCATGAGCTGTAGATTGTACATTTGTTGGCAAATTGTATGTTTTTGCAATCCTGCACGCCTCTTGCTTTTAAGTAAAAAAGGGAATAAGGAAGAAAATTGTTATGTTGAAATACTGTTTAGATAACTTTGCATATGCTTTTGCATATTCTTGACCAATCTTCCTCTGTTTTAAGTGTTGGTGGCATTTTTCTCAGACTTTGTACAATCATTAGCATTAACAGGGTAACAGGAGTGTAACAAGGAGAACATACTCCAGAGTGTATCACCTAATTTCCCCTCTGAAGTGGAAAGAAGTTGTCCAACTGGCCATGTGCTGTGATTTGCCATCATTAGGACTAGGTTTTGACTCCTTTTAGTGTGGGTTAATCTATTTTGGGGAGCCTACAGTGAATCACAGTGGACTGTGTATGCCACAAATAGGTAGGTGCCACCTTTAAAAGTGCCAGTAAGATTCTGAGGCACCTTTTCCAGCCAAGAGCAAGAGGTGCACGAGATAAAAGAACCATTTGCCCCTGCAAGAATTGTGCATTCACATGATTAGTGAGGCGTGGTATTAAATTATTTGAGCTTTGTGCATAAATATATACTGAGAGAAGCTTTGTAACTGGGGACTTTGGCTATAGTTTTCTTTTTTTATGGGCCAAATGCTCTGCTGCAGATAGGGCTACGAGTATTTTGGTGGAGCAGCTGAAGAGCTGGTCCTCCTTGTGTGCATGTTGCACTGTCCCACACCCAAAGAAATGCCTCCTCATGTTTTATGGGTGGACTTTGCAGCTTGATTGGAAATAGAAACACAGTAAACAGCAACTGCGTCTCAGAAATATCCCCAGCAACACAAACTGTCACTATTTCAGCTTCTCTCCAAGGCTGCTTCTTAGGGGGCTGATCTGCAGCTATATAAAAGCACGGTAACATAAGCTGCAGCACCAGCCCTGGAAAATCTTGTAGTACAGCTAACAAATATCTGCAAAACCTTGTTTGTATGTATGTGCGCTTACGTTTAAGATGCAAACTTGTATCTGAGTGTGCTCGGCTCCCCGCAGTATATAGCTGCAAAGCTATTTTGAACATCTTGGAAAAGATGGGTTTGTAGTCTGATTTTCTTTTTTTACTGTGTTTTTCTCCCCCTGATGATGTTTATTAACATCCTCCCTGATGTCCAGCTACAAGGGATGGGCGCATAAAAGTTTACATGAAAATACATTTCTCAGTAAGTGCTCTCTCCCTGCGATTCTTTTACAGCTCTAACCAAAACCAGTTTCATCCTGTTTCATCCTTTACCCCTCAGAGCTGATAGAGAGGAGGGATATTTCACTTTCATCTACAATTCACCTTGTCCTTTCCATATCTCACTTTGGTTTGCTTGTTGATTTGAAGCAGCGGGTGTGACCAGCCATCCAAGAGCCCTGTTGGGAGCCCACTGCCAGGGAGTGCGCCCTGGCTCACCCTGGGGATAGCAGGGTGCTTTGGAAAGCTCACCCTGCTTTTCATTCCAGCTTTTTCCGTTTGAGCACACCAGCACACGTCCATAGTCTCCTTGCTGACCACTAGTGACTTGAAGCACTGAAACAGGAGCTTGGAGTCAAGGCCAATGATTGTCTTTTCTGCTTCACTCCCTGAGCTGGGACCTGTGGCCAGGCTCTGCGGACGCGGTTCAGCGCATTCGGGGACATGCTGGACATGAAGGATTTGCCTGTTTGATGAAAGAGCTGCTGGTGCCCCAAGGGCAGCTGGCACCTCTTTGGGGCCAGTTGTGTTCTGCTCAGCAGAGAGCACAAAGAGGGCAGGTGGGAATATGGAGGGAATCTCGTTAGGCTGAGCCAAGGAAGATGGAAGGGCCGAGCTCCAAGGCCGACTCCATGTCCCTGGGGCCAAGAGACAAGTGTGGGGAAGAGCAGTGCACCTCTGTCTCCTTGCTCCCACCCTTTTTCCTTAAGGATTTTATGATTCTCTGTAAGTCTGGAGACACACCTGCCAGCCAGGCACCTTGCAAGGGCTTTGTTGGGGACAGGACTTTGGTCAGGAGTTTATGTTCTTGTCCAACTTAAAGTGCAAACTAACGAGGTGCTGTAATAATTATTTCAAAGCAGTTTTGGAGGAAAATCTGTGCTAATTGGTTTAGTTTTACTGCACATCCCCCTCCTGACCTTCCTTATTTTTTCTCCTTTAGCTCTGTCCCCTGCCAGAGCTGGAGTATGTAGGGCAGACCTGGACATCCTTAACCAAGGTGGTGAAAACTTATAGACACTGAAACTCCAGGATCAACAGAGGGATTTGGGGCAAAGTCTTCATTCTTTGTAGCAGATTCTGCTGGTTGGGTTGGGTTTGGTTTGGTTTGGTTTGAGAGGGAATATCTTGATCACCATTTCTAAGGATCTTTGCCCTGCCTCTAAAAACAAATGTACCAGACACAGCAGTAAAAACAGGCCCTACCCAGTATTATTTGTCTGGTTCCTTTCCTTGGGAGTTTTCCCTTCTGCAAAACAAACAGTATCTTTGGATGTCTTAGATTCAATATGAGATGTTTTCAAAAATCAGTTTGATACCATGTCCTCTGGTAGCCAAACTCCATTAAAAAGCAGTTTGAATGTAGCTATGTGTAAATAGAACTGAAAGAGTCTTTCTTCTCTCTTTTACTTAATCCTAGTAATATGTAAGGCTGGAGCTCCAGCAGGTTCTTGGGTAGTTTGGAAAAAAAAAAAAGTGGGAATTGTGCTAAGCCACCTGAGAAGGAATTGCAGCCAGTAAAGCCAACAGCCACATTTAACCTCTGGTACGTCACCATAACACACATTTTAAGAGTGATGGTAATTATTTCTGGTACCCTAAGCAGGGAATGTGTACTGTCAGCTGTTGTGGAAACAAATCAAAACACACTCCTTTTCCTAACCAAGGTAAAAGGAAATATTTTTTCTGCCTAATTTCTATTTAAAAGGGAGATGATTTTGAAGAACTGTATTTGTTTTTCTATTGTTACATTTTATTTCCCTTCACCCACCTTTCCCAGAATCTTCTGTGTAGCTAAATCCAGTAAAATAATGGCAGCTGCAAAGCTAAGAGTAAGGCCAGGAATGGGTTCCAAGCGCATATTTACAGCTGCCCTTCTCAAAGCATCCTGTTTTCTTCAACACTGAGTCTGTTCTTCATGAATCAGACCTTTTGGAGATAGAAAGACCTCTCTTAGGTGTCTGGGTTTGAGGAGGTTTTTGTGTTTGTGAGGATGGATGCATGTCTGTACACAACTGGCCATGAAAGCTGTGACTTTTGTGATTCTTCTTCTTATTAATGTTTTCTCTTTCCTGGTTATTTTGTACTACTTCTCTCCAGTGATTTCCTTCTAAAAGGCTTCTCTTGTGAGCCATTAATGTGAATGGGCTCAGCCACTGCTATCGTGTGGTGCAGAGGAGTGGGAAGAGGGTATGACTTTGCAGAAACATAGAGTTACCTCCAACCACAGAAATCAGGCTGTAAAAATGATGAATATCTCTCTTCTGTCATCCATAGATCTGACAGTTTTGTATAACTTATGAATTAAACATCTGGGAGGTGTAGATGTATTTTTTTTTCTGTTTAACAGTCACCAAAACCGAGGCCGATAAGCCATTGAATAATTTTCAGTCATCCAGTAACGTTACAGCAAGTTTTTGGAGCAGATCCCTGGATTGTCTCTCTTAACAGAAATGGCAGAATTGTCATTAGAGTTGGTGAGATCAAGGTGGCACCTGGTGCTGTGTCTCAACCATGAGACTTTAACCTTCAGCTCCATGCAGAACAGACAGGACCTTTACTGCAGACCCTGACAAAGTAAACAGTGTGACACTTAATTTATCTACCCCAGAAACATGAAGGGCTCAGTCGACCTGATGGGATCTGTGGTTCCAGGGAGTCTAGGTATTTAAAACGTGATGCTCAGCCTGCTAAGCCATCCCCTGCAGCTTTCCTTAGTGCATAAGATATGAAAAAATCTCCTGTCCTGCAAAACAGATATTAAATTGGATACTCTTTCACCCTGCCACGATAAGAAACGCGGCAGAGAGAGGCAGGAAAATGGAATGCTGCTTAGAAAGAAAATATATTTGAATCTAACATAAAAATTGGTGAGATAGGAGGATTTTCAGAGCTAGTAGCAATCCCCTCCCCAATGGGTTGCTGAAAATTCAACTCTCCCTGTAGTTTTTGCACTGGATTGTGAATAAAAATGGTTGTGATTGATGAAGCGTTTGGTGTCTCACTGTAAGTTGGTCAAGAGGGACTTCTAAATCACCCAAATGAAATATTGCATTATCATGAACGGTAACATGTAACTGTTAAGTATGCCGTTGCTTATCATAAGCTCAGGCTCCTCTGGAGCTCTACTGGGCGAGAAATCTTTGTGAGCATTGGAGCAGAGAGTCTCCACACAGCCCGGCAGTGCAAAGACCCCTTCCCTTCCCTTCCCTTCCCTTCCCTTCCCTTCCCTTCCCTTCCCTTCCCTTCCCTTCCCTTCCCTTCCCTTCCCTTCCCTTCCCTTCCCTTCCCTTCCCTTCCCTTCCCTTCCCTTCCCTTCCCTTCCCTTCCCTTCCCTTCCCTTCCCTTCCCTTCCCTTCCCTTCCCTTCCCTTCCCTTCCCTTCCCTTCCCTTCCCTTCCCTTCCCTTCCCTTCCCTTCCCTTCGCGTTGGGCTGAAGTTTTCTATGTCCAGAACTTTCCACCAAGGCCTTGGCAGCTATTTCTCAGAAAAGGATTAGTGAAATAGATGTTGCGTGGCTGAGTGAGAACACAAAACACCAGATAGTCAAGTAGCCTTAGGATTTTCCATGTTTTAGGGCTAAAATGTGGAAATGGGGAGGTAGGTCACACTTAAGTCCAGGATTTTGCTTTGCATGTATCTGCACATCCTGATCTCAGATTGGCCAAGCTACAGGTCTCCAAAAATGCTGCAAACTGAAGTAAACTCTGTAGTTCCCTGTAATGGCCAAAAAATGTAAGCAACCCTCAGTATGAGATAGGTGACATGCTCGGGCAGTCATGGTTCATTTCTCTGGCTTTCTTTTCCCTGTCTGCTCGTTTTCCTGCTTCCGAGCAGGCTGTGTCTCCTCTCTATTCAAATCAGGTGGCTTCCTGTACCCCTGCCTGTCCCTCTGTTGGGGGGCAGAGAGGAAGAGGACGAGGCAGTAGGTGGGGAATGGTGCCATCTTCCCACCTCCCACTGAAGTCTTTTACCTGCCTATTTTCATGTCTGTGCTTCAGCACGTGGGAGTTTGGTGACTTCTCAGAGAAGTGGTGATTGGGGTTGTTCACCATGGTAGATCAGTGATGTTCCTTGTTTTCAGAAGTACCCTCAGGAGTTTTGGATTCGTTTGGTTTTTGGGGTTTTTTTTTGCCAGAATTTGGACTGTGGCAGAATGCTCAGCAAAGGCAGACTTCAGTACAAATGGCTAAAATTTGTCAAATTCGCTGAAAATGAGGTAATTGGGATGGGATGTGGTATGTTGGGTGGTGTTAGTGGTGGCACCTGTGCAAGTATGCAAGCATCATACTTTAAAATGCTAATAGTTTAATCAGTGTAAAGTTAGAGGAAAATGTTTAGTGTGTGTTAGTCTTGGATCCTGTTGGAGTGAAGTAAAGCTGCACAGGGGTTGGAGGAAGAGGAGGCAGATGAAGCTGGGCCTGCGCTGGTCCCCTCATCAATAGTAACCTTAACTCATGAACCTAAACCAAAACAATTGTTAAACTTTTATCTGAATAGGAAAGCTTCACGTTTTCTTAACAGAACAGATACTGTGGCTACTAATTTATTACTGCAATTTAAGAAACAGACGTCTGTCTGACATGTGCCATGTAGTTCAGTAGGTCACTAGTGACATCATCCTTAAAATCGTTATCTTTGCAAACCGTGCATTTTGCATAAAAGCTTTTATTTATAGTCAGTCATTAAAATTGGACCTGGTATTTACTTTTCTTCTGATTAGGTTAAAGAGTGAATATGAACAAAAAGTACCCTCCTGTTAGCACCAAGCAGTTTGCAAAGTGTGTTATTCACATCCAGCTTTTCTAAAGGAATTATGTTGAACCATTATGAGCTTAGATGGTGTGTGTTGGTTAATGCATTTGGATTTTTCACTGCTAAGACTGAATTCCTGTCACAAGGGGTATATTTTATTTGGTTTTGTCGTTAGAGGTTCTTGTCCTCACTGCTGAGCAGCTGGAGCCTGTGGTTTGCAGTGGTAGTGTTAGACTTGTAGAGAAGTGCTGTTCTAAGGGATGAGGACCCTGCTGGGGGGTTTGGTGGGTCTCCTCCTTTGCTCTGAGGTTGCAGTAGCAGGAGGTCCAAGGCAGTCCAGGTTCCTGTCTGAGTGTTTTGCAGGGCCAAATTCTGAATCATCCCATTGCCCACCCCCTGATGTGATGGGTGTTTGACCCAAGGAGGGGGAACAGACTCCTTGGGTGCATCTCTCCAGAGCACGAGGTGTTGTAAGGCACAAGTGAGGTCCCCAAAGGATGCCCTGAGTTGCACTGTAGGATGTCACTACCCAACAGCCTGTGATCTTACATGGCTTACAGGGCAACACAGCCCTAAAGGGCCAGACACAACCGCCCCCTTCAAGGATCAAGTTCTTGTGGTGTCCATGAACTCTTCTCCCGCATTTCCTCATCCTCCAGTCCTGCCTTATCCTTGATATCAAAGGTCATGTTAAATCTTATACTCTGTGAGTTCTTCAAAGTAGTGAACATGAGTGCTGGTAACTTTTCCATCCCAGTTTTCCCCATGGAAGCTTCAAGGTGGCATGGGGTTGCCCCCAGCCCAGCAGGATGGGCTGGGCAGGATCAGAACTGTCTCCAAGGGAGCCCAGAGGCTTCTTGCTGGGCTGGAGAATGCATGAGGAGAGCGAAGAACCCTTTGAAATTGAGAAGCAGTTTAATAACTGTAATGAAAATGATTTTTGACCAAAAATTATGTATTACCAGTCGGCTGAACTGCACAGCATATTCTCCTGATATTAGATAGGGCTGGGTTGTTTTTTTCCCCCCAGATCTTACTGCTAAGATCACTGGCCCATTTCAATTTTTATTGAAACAAATAAACCCAATAAAAACACTTATGCTGAGAGCTGAAGCTCCACAATAGAAAAAAAAAAAATTACTCTGTATTGAATTTATTGATTTATTTATTTACTCCAACTGGAAAATTGAGTATTGTGTTAATGTATTTTATAAGAATCACGGTGCTCGATGAAATGGCTAATTTATTTTAGCGTATACATAAATAGCTAGCAATTTTCAGTGAGACAGGCTAATGAAAATGATGCCATGAAATTGTCTATACTATGAGGAGTGATGGAGTCAAGTTATTATTGGTTGAGTGCTGCGACGTAGTGAACTGGCCATCATGTCTTTGAACTTTTGAACTGCTACTTGGTCGTGTGATTTATTGATTTTGGTATCAGCGTGTTAACTTTTTATTTTTGTTGGGGAGGGGTCGCACACGCAGCACGGATGAGTAACGCGCTGTGTAATTTCGTAGATGTTCAGGTTAAACAAGATGGTTGAAAAATTTAAAGCGTGTTAACGGAACAGGGTTACGCCATGTGGAAAGGCAGAGAGATGCTTGTAGGTACCATTAGCTGTCAACACTGATGTTCTGATTGCCGCGGATTAGCCGAACACGAGCGAACTTGGCAGGGTAAGCGTGCGTCATATTTGTCAGAGGAACGTTGCCGTTGTTGCAAATGAAGTGCGTGATCTCACAGCAACTTTGTTTGCCTATCTACCTTCAACCTCTGCTCGTGCTGTGTCTTATCACGGCGGTGCCTGGTACGGGCAGAGCATCCACGCTCTCCTGCCAGCCCTTCCCAGAGGCGCGCTCCATGTTGCCGGCTGTTGCTCGATGGAGGATGCTCGCTGGTGGTGCGAACAGCTCAACAGCTCCTGTTGGGACTGTTGTACCAGAGAGCTGCCCCCATCTGCAGTCACCCAGACGTGTAAACTTGTTTCACCTTCTAGCTGTGATCCCCTGGCAGGCTGGCTGTAGTGCTGAGCCTCAGCATGCAGCGCTCGCCCGTGGCTGCCTCATCCCTCGGTGCGAGGAGATGGTACACTTGTTGTTCTTGGTGATTTGCTTAGCATGTGGAATTCAGGCATTAAAATAATACTGTTTGACTTGCAGTGTTTTCTTGCTGCAGAACTTTTCTCTCGACTATGCTGGTAGGGGACCCTTTGCATGGCGGCTGCTCTGAGCTCTGTTTCTGATTAAACCGACTAACTTGACACCTGCATTTTACAATTTGCTTAAAGTGCTTTATCCTGTAAAAGCAGCGATTTCAAAGCTTTAAAGCCGGCAGACTTGCAGGGGTTTGCACAACTTAGCTCATCCCAGCAGTTTGCTGTGATTGTGCAAAACACGACTGGACTCTTCTACTCTACTTGACCCCTGCTTTCAAAATTGCAGTTTTAGTGACTGTCCTTCCCATCCCCACTAACCCCCTTTTTCTGCTGTGGGTCTTGGCAATGCATGCGAGTGTTACTGTATTTTTTTCCCCCAATTATGAAACTGACATGTCTTTATTTGGATATTAAAAGTGCTTCCCCCCCCTTTCTCCACTGCGACCCAAAGCATTTCCAGCAGCCTCGCGGTGAGCAGTTGGGAAGCTGGTACCACTTCCCTCTCCCCTTCACCCCTCCTTTGCCTCCCCATTATTTAAATTTTTTTTTAATATATATATATATATATATATTTAATTTTTAAGAGATGGGCTGTTTAAGCCAGAAAACAAAACTGGTGGGAAAAGGCTAAAAACAGGACTGACACCAACACCATTAGCGGGGAGGGGAGGGGGGGGGGGGGGGGAGAGAAGAAAAAAAAAATTCCATTTCATTGCAACTCTGTTATTGTTTACTTTGCCATACACATCCTAATATGGTTACCTCCCTGTCAAAGCGGCCGAGCCGGGCTGAGGGGCCCCCTCGGGGAGACGCTTCCAACTGCTGCTCAGACAATAAGAAACAAACGGCGCAACTCCACAAAAGGGCTGCCCGGAAAATAAGTGTCAAATAAATCCTGCCGAACTCTTCCTTTTCCCGGCACCCGGCCCCCGCCGTGTGTAACCTGCGCGGTGCCCGGCGGGGCTGGGGGGCGGCTCCCGCGGATCCCCCCGCGGCCGGGGCCGGACGGGGCGCGGCGGGAGCGCTCCGCGGCCGCGCAGCGCTGCCAGGTGGTGCCGCCGGCCGAGCCCCCCCATCGGGCCGCCCCGAGCCGCGGCCGCGGCTGCCGGCCGCGGAGCCGCTTCTTATCTGCAGCGCCCAGAACAAAGGTAGGTTGTTCAACTCCGCGCTCCGGGGGAGGGACAAGTTATTTTTGGAGGGTTGTCTTCCCAGTGCATGACTGGGTTGACCTAAAAGGAGAAGGGAGAGAGGGGGGAAAAAAAAAAAAATAAAAAAATAGGCGGAAAAAAAAAAATAAAAAAAAGAGAGAAGCCCGGCACCGCCACCCCACCGGCACAGCGCGGGGCGGGCAGCGGAGCAGCGCGGCGCGGCGTAGTTTTATTTTTATGCAACTTAAAGAAGCCGGATTCCCCCCCCCCCCCCTTCCCTCCCCCTGTAAAATGCCCAGCTATTTCTAGAAAATTTGCGTTGCTGAAATACTTTAATCTGTGTGCTCTATATAATTCTTTTAAATATTGTTTTTTTCTCCTTTTTTTCCTTCTTCTTTTTTTTTTTTTTTTTTTTTTTTTTTTTTTTTTTTTGCGTTTGTGATTTTATGAGCACATATTCCTCTTAGCGGCTATGAATTTCTATGAATTCTAAATAAGCTTTTCTAGGGATGAAACGTGCGGGGTATTTTTACACGAGGATTTCAACTTTTCGGTTGACATAATCTGAAGGTACCACAGCCTTTCCTGCGACTGTTCAAGTGCTTGCCTGCCCTGCAAGGAGTTATCACATTGCTTAAACCAGCCCTTTATGCCATCATTTTTCCTTTTTTTATTCTTTTTTAAGCCTATATGTTGCTCAGCTCCAGCGGATGCTTTTCTTCTCCTCCACACTGAAATGCTCTCTCAGGTTTTGCTGTGCTTCTCTATTTGTTTTGATCACGTAGGAAAATATTAATACAGAGCAGTGAAAAAGAAACAGTGATGCGTCTTCCGTTCAGGGGAGTCGGCAAACCTGTCCACTTCTGTGCCGGGAACTGTAGAGAGCAAATCCATAATTCAGTGCAGGAGCAAATGAATTCACGGCGGTGCATAGGATGGGTATTATGTAACTTAATAAGAAATGTGGTTTTGATCGTAGGAGCGGACGCTGCGCTTGTAGGTATAAATATCAAATCTAGGTAAGTCTGTGGAAGAGCACTTTTCTTCCAGCCTGCATTAAGCAGCGTTGTCTTCAATCCCTAATTCTTATGGGATTTTGGGAGGGAAGCAGCTTCTTCCTAGATTGAGTATCATTCAAAAAAATCTTTTAAATACCTGTTGTCTACTTGGTTGCTTAATTGGCTCTCCTTCTTCCTGACTCTGCTGCCTGCTTTCCCCAGTTATTATGGGATCTCTAGATTTTTTTTTTTTTAGGGAGTCTCAGTTCCAGAGCAAACCTGGATAGCAAAGCTGTTCTTTTTTTTTCTTCCCCCCCCCACTAAAATATTATTTCTCACATATTATTGGAGATTTATTTTCTCTGCCTTTTTATTTCTCTTAAGCTGTGCAGCCTGACCTGTGCTAATCAGAAACTCTTTTTAAAATATAAGACCAAGTCAGATAATGTCAATAAACTTCTGTACCTGCGAACTTTTATGATAAAACTGGGATTTATTTTTCTTGATTAAAAAAGGCATTGCAACTCACTGATGGTAAACACAAATAAGTGTGTTTTGTAAAATCAAAGGGTGTCTTTTTAAACACATTTCTAGTTTTTGCTTTTTGGGCCTTGTAGGGGATGATAGGAATTAGTAGCCTTTAATTAGACGTGGAGATATTCACATTTTACAGGGATTTATGTTAGAACATGGAATGGCGGGTGGCTTGTTTCCTCATTATGAATACTCCCTGCACATAATGAGGTTCATCATTAGTTGATGGAGTGAATTTGCCCTAGCTCTACCTTGAAAGGCACATAATTTACATACTACTTCAGAGCTTAGGCTTTAATGGATTCCTCGATGAATAAAATGAAAAGCTACTTTCTTTAAATTTTTGAACAGTGTTTTGATAATACGGATTTAATAAGACATTCAATTTCCTTGTTAAGTATATTTGAAAATGCATTCCCAATTTTAGCACAAAATATACTTCCCTATGTTGCTCCCCATAATATTAGGTAATACATAAGCAAATATATACCGTTGTAAACATTTTTGGGGATGTGGAATGATTGTTTTACCCCTTGTGTGAGGTGACACTGGGCTCCTTTGGCCTGGTCTCCAGGCGTAGTAGAGCTCACCTGCACTGTTAAAATATCACAGAGCAGACCTGCTCCCCTGTTAAGGCTCGTTCTGCCTGAGGAGTGTTTTAACTGTGTATTTGCTGTGTACATTTGCAGTGATGGATCTTTGGAAATGTGTTGCTGGCCGCCAGGCTGACAGTGACAAACCCTCCGGTCCCACCTCCCTATTTATTTTAATGAGACGAGAACAGCAAAAAACTTCTCTGGTGCAGTTCCACCTCTGGAACTGCTGCGTAGATGTGATTAGATTAGAGTAAATTGAATTGTAGGCTGCCTGATGTGTTATCATGTCATCAGCTTACTCCAGCCCTGGTCTACAGGGTAGAGTTAGCGAGACGTCCTCGTCTTCTTCCTCCTCCTCCTCCTCCCTTGGTGTGTAGGTGGGGGCTGTGCGTGTCCCGTGCATGGGGCAGGCTGGGCACGGCCAGCCCCTCTCCCCACTGACACTTGCCAGTGTGGTGGGGGAGTTGAGAGGCAGAAAAATACGAAGAGAAGGCTTGTTTTGATAGAATGTTTTATTACCTGAAAACGATGAGCGTGTATTAACATTAATAGAATAGTCTGTGTCATTCTTTTTTAGGCAATTTACCTCCGCCACAGACCTGTCTGCTTCAAAATCTTTCTCTGTTCTAAAACATATATTTGTTTAGGGAGTTTTCATTGAAGTGTACATGACAATTACAGCTGTTCATTAACAAAATTGGGTATTTGTTTTAAACTTTAACCAATCACTTTGATATGCTAATTATGGTGTAATTTAATTTGAGCCCTGTAATGATGATGCCGTTATTATGGACATAAATGATGCAGTTAAGCTGAGAGTAATCTCATTTGCATACTGTACATGCCAGTAAATTAAGCCCTTTCTTCGACTGCTTCAGCTTTAATTTTCCACTTCTTTTCACACAGCGCCTTTTCAGCCAGTCTCTTATAAGCCCACTTTGTAATAGTGCTGATGACTGTTTGATGTGGAGAGTTGCTGCACCACAATAATGCAAGACACAAGATGTAACATTTAAAGGATTCATTATCTTACTGAGTGTTGCTTTAAGAAGCT
Organism: Chamaea fasciata; assembly: GCF_029207755.1. NCBI lineage: Eukaryota > Metazoa > Chordata > Aves > Passeriformes > Sylviidae > Chamaea > Chamaea fasciata. The sequence continues at coordinate 16,946,503 of NW_027094098.1, read as the reverse complement.
GGGATTAACAAGGGTGGAAGTGTCCTCTCCGTGGAGCCGTGCAGGTCTTCCCAGAAGCAAATGCAATCTTTATTTTTTTTCCCCCCCTTTTTCTTGATGTATACCCTAATAGTGAAAGGGTTTCAGTAAGGCCTTACGGTGTTTCTCAGGAATGAACTAAGACACTAGCAGAGCTCTATAGTACAACATTTGACCTTCTCTGGAGGGTATTCTGTGATGCTCCACTGTTGCAGAAAAGTTATTGGATACAATTTGCAATGTGATAGAGATGTGAGATACCAGATTATTTCTCATATTGGGTTTGTGGGCTCCAGATCTACTTGTGTGACGTACAGCAATGCAGAATTGAAGTCCGCATTAGTTTTTTTTTTCTTTCTATTTATTTGCCGGTTTCTCCATTCATGGCCCTTACATCAGTTGACCTTGATACCAGGTTAATTACAGATTCAAATTCAAAACAAATGTTGTCGTGCCTGTTGAAATCAGTGAAAATTTGGGTTTTGAAAGAAGAAAAATCACCAACAGCAAACAAAAATGAACTGCATAAGTGAAGTGCTGACTTCAATAGTTAATCTTTTCCAATTTACCATGTTGTCACCGAGCTGAAGTATTCTCATAACACTGTGGCCTACAAAGAAATCATGTGAAATAAACAGGGCTCTTTTTATAGCTGCTTACTATTATGGTTAGATATTTTCATAGTTTAATACCTCTGGAAGTAAAGCCCGTCTCAAGTTTTTTGCTGCAGTTGGCCTCTCAGAAAGCCATTGTTGTGTGGGTAACCAAGTTAACTAAAGATCATTATTAAAACCTCACAATCCTTTCCTTACACAGGGTCCCATGACCAAAAATAGCTTGTGCAGTTGCCCACAAACATGCAAGTTAATAACTTCCTGGGTGAACAGGGTAAAAGCTGCTGATTTCCAAAGCATGCACGTCACCCCTGGCCTCCACCCCTTCAGGGTGTGCAGCAAACAGATGGGAGGGTCCACGCTCAACCTCCTGGCCAGCATTTATTGAGACTTGAGTTTTTTATGGCTGTCACCTACACTTGCTTTCAGTTCTGCATTTCTCACATGCCATCTTGTTTTCCAGCAGCCCTTCCATGGTGGCCTGGCCATGTATGAGTGCAGGCTGGGGCCGTGCTGTGCTGAAGTGCTGCCTGGTGGAAATCTGACCGCCCTGTTGAACCCCCTTTTTCTGGTTCAAAACCCCAGGAATCATTCCCAGCGAGCCCACTGCTCTGGCCACCAGCTGCCCTGACATGCAGGATTTCAGTTCTCCTTGTACATGTCTTCTGCACATGGCTGGTGTGAAGAAAACCATCCCAGGAGATGTGTAAGGACACAGAGGGTAGTGTGGGTCTTGGCTCTCACAGAGCCTTTGCTTTTCACCCCTAGCACCAAAGCTAAGAAGGTGACATCTGCCAGCTACTTCTTGAGGGTGGACTACATCAGTGTTCAGTGTCAAATCTTGGGGTCTGCTTCTGGAGCAAAATGTCCTGGAAAGGAAAGGCCTCCCCAGTGCTTTTTCTGAGGCTGTCATTGCAGACATGGGGTTCATACACGAGCACACCTGGGAGACAAAACCCAGCAGCTGTTCCCTTTGTGCAACCCAGAGCTGCTCAGGTTGCTGACGAAACTGGGTACCTGCTGACTCCACCCAGGGAAGAGGTAGAGAAAGGGTTTCTCATAGCACAGGGTGATACAGACTCTCCCCAGAAACTCCATGAAGTCAGAAATTCTCTAGAATAATGCTGGAAAAATTTGGCCTCTAAAGCTTATGAAAAAGAGTTTGTGATTTTGTCTATTTTGGCAGTACCCCTATGGCCCAACCCTTTGTCTTCCCTCTAAAGTTAGTGTATGTGTTGCTTTAGGATGTCATTGGCTGCAAAGGATGTGTCATGTCTTCAAATTATGTAGGAATGAGTATGCTGAGCATCTCTCACTTGTGCCATGGAGGGATTTCTATCCCAAACAGATAAGACCAAAAGGATGGACTGACAGTTGGCCTAAGTGACTCTCTTTTGGTGCTTGTTTTACTGCTTTCTGAATGCAGTGATGCTATAGTGTGCTGTGCAGAACTTCAGTGTTAATCTTCTTGGAGGGTAAAAATATTTCTTCCAAAATGATTTCAATACATTGCCCTTAAAGAAATCATGTTGCAAGAGTTGTCTTCGCAAAAGAGGTTTCAGGCGTTGTTTTTCCTACTCTCTTTGTCCTAATGAAACACATATCCTTCCTCCCCTCACAGGACCTTTTGAGTTTATTCTGGAAAAAGAAATTCATTTTTGAAAATTTTACCTTTATCATCCTCCCTCTTTAATCTGATCCTGGATTGCAATTTCCAGTAAGTTTCTCCTGCCACACTTTCCAACGTATGAACCTTTTCAACCCAATCAGGTGGGAAATTAAAAGCTATACCAGTTCTGATGATGTACTGTGCAGCCCTGTTTGAGCATTTCTCTGTAATTCAGGGTTGCTGGGTTTAAAGAAGTTTTTCACCCTGGGTAATGGTAGCTTTCTGCAGAAAGTTATTTCGAGGAGTTTTGAGCTTTGTGGGAGATGGATTTCTCTTTTTCCAGCTTTGTTTACAAACTGCTTTGTTCTTAGCCTTTTCCAGCAAAACAACTGTTTCTTTACAGAAATAATTGTGGTTGAGAGCAAAGCCACTGAACCTGTCTCTAGAATTATAACTACAACAGATTAAAGAGTAATTTATCATATGTTAATATACTTACCCATCAAAGTCATGGGTGTCAAGACATAGAAACAAAAATAGACCTCTGATCTCTATCTCTGTAGTGTTTTTCAGCATCGAGTCTGCTATTGGTATCTAGAGAAAAAAGCTCCAGGAATTTGTGGTTGTATTTACCAGTAGCTAAGGAGAACAGTTGTCTCTCACTGAAATTACCCCAAGTGCCAAAGCTGCTGCCTTTTCCATGTTTGACTGAACCAAGTTGACTTCAAGTTTCAAAGTGTGAAGATTCCGTTCCCACACTTGTCAGTTTGTTCTTATTTGTAAACACGTCTTATCGTGGCTGTAGATTCTGCATAGGTATCTGTGATGAGAGGCTTGGGAAGCACCTACAGATGCTTTACGTTTCCAGCATGAGGGAGCCTCCTACAACTGTTCCCAACAGCAGGCGACTGGCTTACCTGGGGAGCATCCTGGAAAAGATGTTTTGGAAGTCTGGGTGAATCTGCCTGTTGCTGCTGGTCCTGAGTGTACACGAAAGACAAGCAGTGAAAGCCAAGTAGCTGTTAGGGTTTCTTTAATCTGTGAGCCTTTAGTTCTTCCAGCTGCATGCATCCTCTTCCAGCAGCATTTTTTCCTGTGACTGGAGGACGTGAATGTCTCTCTAAGCTGGCTGAGTGGACAAATCAATGTGATGGAAACACATGGAACAAATGCTTCAAGCAAGACAGTAAACTTTCTCAAGCAAAAGCTGTTAGAGATAAAGCACACAGTCCAACCCCTTCCTTTGCTCATGTTATCCCTGTACCATCTGGGGGCTGTAGGGAGCTGCACTGTAGGTGGGAACACCCTGGTGTGTCACCAGCTCTTCTGTGACCTGTGCCTGATTCTGGCTGTCTTGAATTTGACTTCACATTGGCTTTTCCTCCAGATGAAATACTTACTGTAAGGATAGTCTTTAAAAAGACCATGTTCTTTTTTCCAGATAACTGCAGATTCTTGAGCTGGGCTATTTAGGTAGTTTCCCGCGACCTTCACTTTGAGGAAGATGAATGAAAAAATTCTGCTTTCAGGTGCATGGCCTAAATCAAAAGCAGCTCTGTTTGAGTTCTCTGAAGTCTGTCAGGGTTTTACCATTATTAACAGCCATATAGCCCCAGGCAATGGTCCTCTGTTTTACACGGTATGGAGGGGAAAGCAGTATCTTCTGCTCCTGTCCTTCTCTGCTGCAGGGTAAGATGTGCAAGGGGCAGCCATGAGCAAGGAGGGCTCCAACAGTTCTGTGCTTGGTGATATGATCAGAGCTGGTGGAGAGGGACAGCCAGTCTGGTCCTGTGTGAGAGAGCCTGAACTGGAGGCAGTCTGCCGGCTGTGGAGACTTGCCTGCGTCTCTGCAAACTCTTGGACTTCAGGACAAACAACAAAGCTGTGCATGAAGAGTTTCCTAGGCTTCACACCGGGGTAGGGCTTGCAGTGTACGATCAGCAAAGCTTTGAGACCCACAGTGCAGCCCTTCCAGCTGTGGGATATTTCACGTGCTTGTTGGTATCTCCTTTGGCAAAGGAGATTAAACCAGGGTGGGTGTGCTACAGGCTTGATGAGGGAAGGCGGTACTAAGGAATGAGCAGCTCCCAGTGAACAGGGAGCTTTATATTGCTTTTACAGTGAAACAAATATAAAAAGGAAGAATGAAATGATAATAACCTAAATTGGTGCCAAATGTATGGGATTCCATGTGTGTGCAGTAAAGGGAAATCCAGCTCCTGTAGTTTTCCCTTGGAAAATGATTTGTTCTGTATTTAGAACCTATGTGCAGGATGGCCATATAAATGTGGTTAAATGGCATAGGATTCTGATCAAAGGGCCAATTACAAGTAATAAAATAGGAAATACAATTATTGCTACTATTTCAGATCTTACAGCCAGGGAGAATCCTATCTCCTAGATGGAGAAAAAAACCATAACATGAAGAGAAGAAAAGAGGAAACCCCCCAGATTTCAGCTTGTTGGGCTCTATAAAAAAGAGGACTGAAAAGTAAAGATACATTTCCTAGAATCTCAGAATTCCCCAATAATTATCAAGGGAGAGTTGTGAGCAACTTAACTGTTGGCTGAGCTGAATTAGAGCAGAAACTGAATTACCGACTTCCACACAGGAAAATGTACTGAAGTCAGAGCTGCGGCTGGGTTATTTTCACCAAATGTCCAGCACATATGCTGCGCTTGCTTTTATTGTTCACCGTTATGGTGTCATGTCTCGCTAGATTGTGCTTTGCTACACACCTCCACCCCCTAACAAACTGGCCCTATATGTGCATGTAGGCAGAATATAGGGAATTAAGCTGTGTGACAGTGAACTTCTGGGGGTTTTTATATGCTTGACAAATGTTTCTTAAACATGGTATAAATACATTGTACAGTAGAATTCAAGTGTTTGAGGGGCACGTTTTACTCCCAGAAGAAATGTGTGTATTTTGGCTTCGTATTCCTCTGTTTTTTTCTTATTCTCTAAAAGAAATATTTAGTATTTTAAAGGCACCTATGTTTAGATAATACAGGTTTGGACAGTATTTCTCCTCTGTATGTTGAAGAGTTCTTGCTGACACGCCTGGACAAACCTCACCACCTAAAACCCTCAGGCCAGATTTTGGCATTCGGTGTCCTCTGGAGGGAGGGATCGTAGCTGTTAATCCTGTAATAGTCAGATTCTTCAAGGTAGCATCTTCTGTCCTCCCACAGGTTAGAGTCTCGGTTTTACCTGACAGCCTGAATATTTCTCTTCAAAGGGAACGTAAACTCTTCTGCAGGCAGGGCTCACCCTCGCTTCCCTTCGCCGGGTCTTGCCCGGGCACTTCTCTTGTTCCTCGGCCTTTTTGCCATAGCTATTTTCTTCCTTCCTGGTTCCTTGGAGAAAATACCCTGTATTTGTAAGGGCCTGTTCCTCCTGAGCCCATTCCCAGGGGTGTGCCTGCCTTGCTGAAGAGGCCTCTCCAGAGGAAAGGCAAGGGCAGCTGGACTGATCCCATCACTCTTCAAGACCGCGAGGTCATGCATTTGGTCCCCTTGCAGAAATGCCAAAGCCTATTTAGAGTCAGACAT